>NC_139559.1:95309163-96016725 GCF_965112155.1 Podarcis liolepis | reverse complement strand
TCTAGGAGCAAGAGAACAAACTTTTTATTAAAGAATGGAAATGGTTGAATGAATAGTTACAAACTGTAAACAGATAAGAACATTGGCAGGATTATTGGAATAACCTGCAGTTGAATAAGATTATCTATGTAAAGCAGATGCATAAATGAAGAAATTGAGGTAATTTGGATATGCATAAGATATGAAGAATCAATTTAAAGAACTGCAGAAAGAGGGGGAAGGAAGTCAAGTTTTGATATGTTAAAATGACTACAAAATTATTGAAATGTATAAACTTGAAAATCATAATTTTTTTTAAAAAAAATATTTCGCCAAAAATCAGACGTCATCCGTCTCACTCCCAACTGGAGCCAAAGGACACAGGCCTGGCCAGGACAGCTTTCCAGTTATAGCTTCTGCGGTGATGAGGCATGTGAGCCTCAACTGTCCTGCATCTACTCCAGCTGAGGAATCACACACCTCCTCCCCAAGCTAGCGAGCCCCACCTGGGCTGTGGGTCCTTGCCTTCCGTCCCTCCCAACTGACAGTTGTTAGTTCTGGAATCCTGAGCTTGAGGGGGGGGTACATCCCATTTCGCCCCGTGGGACACTCACCACCCCTTAGCCACCTGCCTTTGGCGCTGCAGCAGTGATGGCTTTGGTCCCTGAAAGAGCATGCAAGATCTCTCCCAAATCTCAATACATATTTTGCTCTCCTAGACATCTTGCAAGACTTCAGTGAGATCTCACATGATCTTGCAGAAAATCTCCAATCTGTTTACCTGCAAGCACACACCTTTAATTTTTTTTTCTTATTTAGTACAAATTTCTCAATCTAACAGATTTGCACATAGGATTCTGTATCACATGAAACGGCACATTTGTTTTGTTCTATTGTTACATTATTTGTGGCCTTCTAACACTTTGGGAGAAGCCTTCTCTCCCTTTTCCCTTAAAAAATGAGGATCTATGCTTTACACTCAGCAGGAAGGCCCATTTAAAAGGAAACATGTAGTTGTTTTGCTGCTGCTTTTTTGTGTTCTCAGGTGTCCAAGTTAGCCTCCTGGCCCTGCTCCTCCACTATACCACAGCAACATCCCCCACTAGGAATCCCTACTTGGGCTTTCATTGGCCATCAGCAATATCCGGTGGAGCCAGGTGGAGAGAAATGCCCCATCTTGCCCATCTTTGGGGTTTCAAGAGGTATAGCTTCTGTGCATGTACAGAATTCATGATTCAGCAAATCTATTAGACCACTGAAAGAGTTTCTTTCCTCTGATAAAATTACCAAAGGAAGAAAGCAGGATTGGCTTTTCTCCCCAGGGACACAAGGAAGGGGAAGGTGTATGTTTAAGAAATCAAATTCCCCAAGGGCTGAAACTCTGTTCAGCCAGTTAAAAAACCCCAATTCTCTCAGGAGAGTGCTTCACATCTGGCGGGCAGGGCTTGTGTGCTTTGCTCATGATCCCTTGGATGTCCTGAGGCTGTTAGAGCAGCAGCCGTAAGTCTTGGGGCTCTGGGAGGGAGACATTGTCCTCCGAAGGCAAAGAGTAGCTGAGGTTCCCTTTTCTCTCCCTTGGAGGCCCTGAACCAGGAGCTGGCCAGTTCAGGGCCTCCATGGGAGAGAAAAGGGGGGCCAGCACTTGTGCTCAAAGGAGCTTTCATACGCGGTCATCCTGCCCCACACTCACATTCCAAAATATCTGCATGCTCACCTATCCAAGAGGTGGTTGGTCTTGGGCTGGGGGGTCCCAGAAGGCAGAATAAGTTGAGAAGCAAAGCCCAAGAAGTTGGAGGCATCCTCTTCGCATCCACCCAAACCCAATCTAAACAGCTTGGCTCCAGAACCAGCCCCTCCCTTCAGTTCTGTTCAGTTCAGAATGTCAGTTAAGAGGGAACACCTGTATTTTCTTGATTCTTGCCTGCACACTGGTATCTGTTTACCTGTAAGCACACACCTTTAGTTTATCTTTTTAAAAATAAAAATAAAATACTAGTTTCTCAGTCTACCAGCTTTGCACAAAACAGCAGCCGTTTTGTGATCCATGGCAGTGAAAACCCCACGTTTTATGGCGCCCCCCCCAAGATGAGGCTTCAGTGCCCTAACCCACAGGGTCACGATTTCTCCAAAGGTCCAATGTCATCTGATTCACTCCAAAGCAACACCAAACACCCAGAGAATGCCCCCTGCAACATTGGGGGGGGGGGCTTTGAAAACACTACATTTCCCATTGTTAGAGTGGCATGCGAAGGATGAACAAGTTAAATCAGTGATGATAGATTGGGCAAGACATGTAGGACATAACATAATGTTTGAGGATTGGGAAAGATTGTGGAAGAAAGGGGTCAAGTTCACTGCATGTACTGTACTAAAGGAAAACATAATGAAAATGATGTATAGATGGTATCCGACCCCAGTTAAATTAGCAAAGATTTATCATAACTGTGATAACCATTGCTGGAAATGTAAAGAAAACGAAGGTACTTTCTATCATATGTGGTGGACCTGCCCCAAGGTGAAAGACTTCTGGGAAAAGATTTATAATGAATTGAAAAAAATGTTGAAATATACATTTATAAAGAAACCAGAGGCCTTTCTTCTTGGAATAACAGGTTTGGAATTGCCCCCAAAAGATGTTCAATTATACACTGGGCAACAATTTTTTACCTTTTGAATGTTGTCTAGATTTCTACAATTGATTTAGGGTCTTTTTGCACTGCTGAATCAGGAAATGGCATCCGTTTCTCTCCATCAGGTCAGGTTGTTGTGCTATGTTGATTTGTAAAAAATCAGATCTTGTGACAAAACCGATTACATTTTGTGGCATTATCAGCTGATTTTTGTCAACACATATCATCCTAAATATGTTTTTAAGAGAAAATAATGTTTTTCCAACAACATCTATTGATTACCTGATAGAAACATTGATTACTGTAAACTGAATGCTGGGCATTGAGAAAGGTAAGTACACATAAGTTGCATGTTGCTTCACCATTTTTCAAACTTCAGGGCTTGAACTTCCGTTTTTTTGAACTCCTGGAATGCTCAGCGGCAGGGAGGTCTCTCTTCAGAGTCCAACAGTAGTCAGCCATCATGACTGCGTCCCAGCGACCCTGATACCTGGTCTCCATCTCTTTCATGTCCTGATGGAATCTCTCCCCCTGCTCGTCACTCATTGAACCCAGGTTCTCAGGAAACCGGTCTATATGTGAAAATAGGTAGTGCATTTCACGCTCATGTTGCAGCCCAGGTTTCTGAAAGCAGTCAGCATGTTGTTGACAAGTTCTGCATAGTTTCTGACCTTATTGTTGCTTAGAAAGTTCTTCACTACCAGAACAAATGCCTTCCACGCTTCCAGTTCCATTTCGTTCATTGAGTTTCGGAACTCTGGATCTCTGATGAGCTGACGGATCTGAGGACCGTCAAAGATGCCAGCTTTCAACTTCTCCATGGTCAATCCTGGCACAAGTGAAGCAGTCACCATCCTTGTCCAGAGCCTTTGGTGAACTGCTTGATTAAGCCGAGCTTGATGTGCAGCGGTGGGAAGAGTATTCTGTCT
Organism: Podarcis liolepis; assembly: GCF_965112155.1. Lineage (NCBI taxonomy): Eukaryota > Metazoa > Chordata > Lepidosauria > Squamata > Lacertidae > Podarcis > Podarcis liolepis. The sequence goes on along the minus strand of NC_139559.1, from coordinate 96,013,187 downwards.
CTGTCCACCAGAGGGTCATTGATGATGTTCCTTTCTTTGCAAGGCACCAATTCCTCCCGCAGAGGCTAGTCCTTCTTCGTGTAATGCTGAGCACTGTCCCTACTATCCCACATGCACAGAAAACATGGGTACTTGTTGAAGCCAGACTGTTGTCCCAACAAAAAGTTCACCATCTTCAGGTCAACACAAATAAACCACTTATGCTGACCATAACCAATTTTCTCCAGCACATACTTCACTGCTTCATAGTTCTCCTTCACTGTAGTCGAGTGAGCCAGGGGTATAGAGGCAAACTGGTTGCCGTTGTGTAGCAGAACACATTTCAGTGATCGCTTGCTGCTGTCAATGAACAGTCTCCAATCTTTGGGTTCTTAGTTGGAACATCAACGGTGGTAACTCCCCGGAAAAAAGGAGAAGAATATTTCACATACAGTGGTGCCCCGCAAGACGAAATTAATTCGTTCCGCAATTTTTGCTGTCTAGCGAATTTTTCTTCTTGCGAAGCACGGTTTAAACCGTTTAACAAAGTCGCAAGACGTTTTCGTCTTGCGAAGCAAACCCATAGGGGAATTCGTCTTGCGAGGCAAATCGCGAATGAAAAAACCTTTCGTCTAGCGAGTTTTTTGTCTTGCGAGGCATTCGTCTTGCGGGGCACCACTGTATTAAGGAAAGAGCAATTGGACATTATCTGCTTGCAGGAAACACATGTGACTAGGCTCCACAGGAAAGTGTTAGTCAACAAGAGATTAGGCCAAGAGTTTATATCATCGGACAGAGTCAAGAAAAGAGGAGTGGTGATTTATGCAAAGGAGAGCCTAGCACCAAAATTTTTATTTAAAGATGAGCAAGGAAGAATCTTGGCAATTGAGATACAAGCACAAGGCGAAAAGGTTTTGATATTGGGAATTTATGCTCCAAATGAGGGGAAGTCAGAATTTTATAAGAAGCTGCATGAGACATTGCTGGATTTTTGGATTACAATAACATCATCATGATGGGAGATATGAATGGGGTGGTATCTACCAACATGGACAAATCACAAAACCAAAACTTGACAAAAGACAGCAGACTACCTAAAACTTTTTTTGAGCTAACTGACAATCTGGACTTGATTGACATTTGGAGGACAAAGAACCCCCTAGGAAGAGAAGGAACATTCTTCTCTGAAGCTCATCTGTCATGGACAAGAATCGACCAAATATGGATAACTCGAGGACTGGCACCGAAGACTAGAAAAGTGGAAATCTGCCCAAAAACTTGCTCCGACCATAACGCTATGAAAATGGAAATGAGACTAACTCCAACCGGCTCCTTCAGATGGAGAATGAATGACACCTTGTTTAGAGATCAGGAAGTTATTAAGAAGGCCCAAAAGACATTAAGAGACTATTTTGAAATAAATCTGAACACTACAGCGGAAAAAAGAGTAATCTGGGACGCAAGCAAAGCTGTTATGAGGGGTTTTTTGATACAACAGAACTCCATTAAGAAAAAAGCACAGAATGAGAGAAAAGATAAGATTTTGGAGAAAATAAGAGAAGGAGGAAAAAAGTTGAGACTGAAACCAAAGTCGCAGGAGATTTTGAGAGAAATTAAATTTCATCAAGCTCAATATACCAAATTGGTAAATCAAGAAGTGGAGTGGAAAATCAAATTAATGAAACAAAAGACATTTGAGTCAGCAAATAAATGTGGGAAGCTGCTAGCATGGCAGCTGAAGAAGAGACAAAAACTGAACACGGTGACAAATTTAGAAAATGAAGGGAGAAATATACAAAACCCCGAAGAGATTAGAAAGTGTTTCCAGATATACTTTAAACAACTCTATACGCAAGGGCCACAAAAAGAAACAGAGATTGATCAATTTCTAAAGAAGAATGGACTACCAAAATTAACTCAGGAAAAGAGGTCAATCCTAAATTGCAAAATAACACAACAAGAAATTGAAGGTGCCATTCAGAATATGCAACTTGGCAAGTCTCCAGGGCCAGATGGACTTACCTCAAAATATTATAAGACATTGAAAGACTATCTGACACAACCACTTTTGGAGGTTTGTAATGAGATCTTGGAGGGGAAGAAGGCACCGGAATCGTGGAAAGAAGCTTTCATCACATTGATACCTAAATCGGAAGCTGAAAAGACCCAACTTAAGAACTACCGTCCCATTTCGCTCCTGAATGTGGATTACAAAATTTTTGCTGGCATTTTGGCAAGTAGATTTAAAAAAGTGCTAAACGAAGTAATTCATAAAGATCAGGCAGGCTTTCTCCCAGGTAGACATTTGTTTGATAACACGAGGAACATTATTGACATTTTGGAACTTTTACAGACGAATATCAATACTAAAGCAGTGTTAATTTTTATAGATGCGGAGAAAGCATTTGATAATATTTCATGGAAGTTTATGAAGAAAAATTTGGAAGGGATGGGAGTGGGACGGGGGTTCGAAAATGGAATACAGGCAATTTATTCAGAGCAAAAAGCTAAACTGATAGTTAACAATGTGGTGACAGAAGAGTTTATGATTGAAAAAGGAACACGACAAGGTTGCCCTATCTCCCCTCTGTTATTTATCTCGGTTCTGGAGGTTCTTTTGAACATGATTAGAGGGGACCGGTTGGTGGAAGGGATACAGGTCGGAGCCAAACAGTACAAATTAAAGGCGTTTGCAGATGACTTGGTTTTAACATTACAGGAGCCAGAATCTAGTACGAAAAGAGCTTTAGAATTGATTCATGAATTTGGTCGGTTGGCGGGATTTAAATTAAACAAGCAGAAAACTAAGGTGTTGGGAAAAAAATTGACATCCATGGAAACAGAGAGGTTTCAGAAGGAGACTGATTTAAATGTGGTTAAAAAAGTGAAATACCTAGGGGTCAACTTGTCTGCGAAAAATTTGAATTTGTTTAAAGATAACTATGAAAAATGTTGGTCAGAAATTAAAAAAGACTTAGAAATTTGGACATGATTGAAACTTTCCTTGTTGGGCCGAATAGCCGCTATAAAGATGAATGTGTTGCCAAAAATGTTGTTCTTGTTTCAGGCCCTACAGATCGTGGACAGAGTGGAATGTTTTGGAAAGTGGCAGAAAGATATTTCTAAGTTTATCTGGCAGGGCAAAAAGCCCAGAATAAAATTTAAAATTTTGACCGATGCAAAGGAAAGAGGGGGGTTTGCCCTGCCGGATTTAAGGTTGTATTATGAAGCTGCAGCTTTCTGCTGGATGAAAGATTGGTTACTCCTTGAGAACACTGATGTCCTGGATCTGGAGGGGGTTAATAATGCTTTTGGTTGGCATGCTTATTTGTGGTACGACAAGGTAAAGATTCATAAAACTTTCAAGAACCATATTGTCAGGAAAGCAATATTTAATGTCTGGTCAAAATACAAGGATTTGTTAGAAAACAAGACTCCAAGGTGGTTGTCACCTATGGAGGCTAAGGCTCGGAAAAGACTCAATATGGAGGCTGAATGGCCGAAATATTGGGAAATAATTGAAAAGGTCGGAGAAACCTGGAGGTTGCGGAGCTTGGAGAAACTGGAGGGTAAAGTGCGAGATTGGTTACATTATGCCCAGGTTAAGGAGGTTTTCAATATGGATAAAAAGATAGGATTCCAGGTGGAAAAATCGAAATTAGAAACAGAATTGTTAGAACCTAAGACCAAGGTAATTTCAAGAATGTATAATCTGCTGTTGAAATGGAACACACAAGATGAAACAGTTAAATCAGCTATGATAAAATGGGCACAGGATATTGGATATAACATCATGTTTGCTGACTGGGAAAGGTTATGGACCACCGGTGTGAAGTTTACGGCATGTAATGCTTTGAAAGAAAATATTATGAAAATGATATACAGGTGGTACATGACCCCAGTCAAGCTTGCAAAAATATATCACCTGCATGATAACAAATGTTGGAAATGTAAGGAGACTGAAGGAACGTTTTTTCACCTGTGGTGGACCTGCCCGAAAGTGAAGGCCTTCTGGGAAGTGATTTACAATGAGTTAAAAAAGGTATTTAAGTATACCTTCCCTAAGAAGCCAGAGGCCTTCCTTTTGGGTATTGTCGACCAGAAGGTGTTAAAAAAAGACAGAGTTTTTTTAATGTATGCAACAACAGCAGCAAGAATACTCATTGCAAAATACTGGAAGTTACAAGATTTACCCACACTGGAAGAATGGCAAACGCAACTGATAGACTACATGGAGCTGGCTGAGATGACTGGCAGAATTCGAGACCTGGGAAAAGAGGAGGTGGAAGAGGACTGGAAGAAGTTTAAAGATTATTTACAAAAATTATATAAATTGCATGAATGTTAAGAAGGTGCATGAAAGGAAAGACTATGGCATCAGAAGTTTAAATGAGATATGGATGAGAATAAGTTGAAATACAAAGATGAGATTTGAAGTAAAGTTATGCCAAAACTAAGCACTTAAATATTTGATGGAAATACTTACTAGAGGCATAATACATTAGAATTAGAACATAAAATTGGAAAGAAGGTAATAATTTGCTAAACATAACTTTTCTATGGAGAACGCAGGAAAGGGAAATGTGAGGAAGTCCAGTTGGTTATGGAAAATATGTATGGAAAACTGTGAGTTTTTTCTTTTCTTCTTTATATATTGTTGATAGCTATGTGTTTTGTGTCTGATATATGTTTTGCTATCTTCTTCTCTTAAAAATTCAATAAAAATATTAAAAAAAAAACACCAATCTGGATGCCAACAGTTCGGCAGAGTCCTTTGACAAGCTGAGGTCGCGAACTAGATCATTCAACTCCTTTTGGGAAAATGGATGTGGAGCATCATCTTCAAGAACCACTTCTTCTTCGTGTCCTTCAGCACTGGAGGCATCTTTGTCACTAATGTCAGGAAGTTCTCCGAAGACAGGCACTGGAATTTCATCACAATGGGGCAGGACTCTTGAGGAGGAGGAGAAAGGGGAGGGAACTGGGAGGGGAATATATGCTCTGCGCAAATGGCTGTGAACTCATGCTTCTTTTGTGAATCTATCACACTTGCTCCTTCTGCCACCCCGGATGGCAGAATAAAGCTTTTCTCTGAAACTATTCCTTGAGTGTCTGTTGACTCCCATTTCCCTGTCCCGGGCGCAAAGCTCTTCTCACCCGAGGCTAAAAAGGCTACCAGCAGAGTCTGTAACCTGAAGTGTATGTTAACCCGAGGTACCACTGTTTCATTGAATTTGTCCATGGCAAGTCTGCGTTTATCTGCAGGTTGTTCATATGTGGTGAGTTTGTAGAAGTCCTCAATCCAATCATAGAAGGGAGACGCATTTTTATTTTTCCAGCTCACCAGTATCAGTCTTTTTACTGTGGTAAGGGCACAGGGAGTCCGCTTGTATTGCCCCTTTGTCAGGTTCCATGTGCTGGGTGTATAATTCGAAAGGATATTTTGCTCGGTAAAGGTACATTTGGCCTCAGCGATGGGAGTCCAGCAAGGAATCATTTAGCTAGTGCAAAGGAGGAGGAAGAGGTTGAAAATGCGAGACTTACTGGCACCTGGAGCAGCAGCAGCTCTAGGACCAATCAGACTGTAGCATTTTGGATCCTATTCAACTCAGTACATAACATCCCCACAAACCACCCCCAAATCCCCCAGCATAGGAATAGTGTGAGAGGAGGCTGGGTGCACCACATTGGAGACCCCAGGCGGAATAGTAAGGGAATCTCATCCTTTACTTCCACACAAGGGTGACAGGCCAAATCATCTATCAGGATAGATATGGCGGCCACGATTTCGCTGAAAACCCGATGTCTTAGGATTCACAACAAAGCAACGGCAAACACCTACTAAAGACCCCCTGAAATGTTTGGCGGTGAAAACCCCACATTTCATGGCACCCCCAAAAATGAGCCTTTGGCGCCCTAACTCACGGGATCCCAATTTCTCCAAAAGTCAGACGTTGTCCGATTCACTCCAAAGTGGCGCCAAACACCCAGAGAATGCCCCCTGCAAGGTTTGGGGGTGAAAACACTACGTTTCACATCGCCCCACAAAATGAGCCCTCGACGCCGTAACCCACATGGTTGTCAGGGGCTGGACTGAGGAGGAATGGTGGGAGCCCCCCCCCCCCAAGGACCTGCTCCACAACTCCAATTTATAAAGATTATAATCCAAGTTAACGAGATCTTCTTGCAATTAGAGGTCAAGAGATATGTAAAAGTCAGTGCTTTATATGATTCAGCCACATGGTGGAGCAATACACAAAGATTAAAGAAGCCATGATAGCCAGCTCTGAAAAGCTGGGGTGGTTTGTGTCTTCAAAGGCATGGCAGTGTGGCTTGAAGTTAATGACTTGTAACACCTCACAGTCATCATCATAATATAATAATAATAATTTATTATTTATACCCAGCCACTCTGGGCGGCTTCCAACAAAATATTAAAATAAAAAAGTCTGTCAAACATTCAAAACTTCCCAGAACAGGGCTGTCCAGGGTCCTGATGAAAGGAAGTCCAAGTCCTACTCTCTCCTACCTTGGTCAGGCCACACCTGGAGTCCTGTGTCCAGTTCTGGGCACCATCATTTAAGAAGGATGTTGACAAGCTGGAATGTGTGCAGAGGAGGGCAACCAAGACAACCAAGGGTCTGGAAACTAAGATTGAAGAGAAACACTGGAAGGAGCTGGGGAGGTTTGGCCTGGAAAAGAGGAAACTGAGAGGAGATCTGACAGCCATCTTCCAATATCTTAAGGGCTGTCACATGGAAGAGGGAACAAGCTTCTTTTCTCCTGCTCTAGACGGTAGGACTCAAACCCATGGATTCAAGTTATAAGGAAGGAGATTCCAACTAAACATTCATAAAAACTTTCTGACAGTAAGGGCTGTTTGGCATTGGAACAGATTCCCATGAGAGGTGGTGGACTCTCCTTCCTTGGAGGTTACTAAGCAGAGGTTGGATGGCCGTCTGCCATGGATGCTTTTGCTGAGATTGCTGCATCACAGGGGGTTGGACTAGATGACCCTTGGTGTCCCTTCCAGCTATAAGTTTCTATGATTCTATGAAATTGATCTGGATTAATGACAGCCACCCACCAGTTTCATATGCAACACTGCTTCCCACCCCACCCCCTTACTGATTAATATATATATAAAAAATACATTAAAGTAGACAAATAATAACTTACAAAAAGGATCAATAAACGTGTCACCTTTATTATATAAACTGTTATCATAATCACATGTCAAAATTTCTTTTGTGAATGAAATAAAATGGTTTCAATCAGTCTTTAATAACCAACAATCAAATGTAGTGCTTGGGGTACAGCTTAGATCAATTCCCCCGATGTTCAGTGTCCAGGGGTTCAGTGCCTGGCACCCAGAAACTCATGGCAAAGGGGAGTCTGGCACCAAGTAACTCATAACATTTCACTTCCTTGCAAGCTAAGGAAAGCTGTTGATTGGCAGAAGACACTGGGCAGAAACAGAAAGAAACAGGGGGATGAGGGGGTCTAAGGGTGAAGTCCTGCTCCTGTCCATCCTAATACTGGCCAGTTTATTACAGGATGTTGAGAAGGGTCATTTTTTACTATTAATTGAGAAACAGCAGCCATAGTCTAGGCCAGGAGTGTTTTTCCTTGGTGACACCGCCATGTTGAAAAGTGTGTGTTTGCAAGGTGTTTCCTGTCCTGTCCAGAAATGCACCGTACTGGATGAAGCCAGCTCTAGAGCCTTCCTAAATAAATAAAATAAAAACCCACGGGAAGATCTATTTGAAAAATTAATGTTAAGGGGAACAATTCACATTGTTAAGCAAGGTAGCTAAAGCAACAGGGTCAGGGCCTCCATTGTGACACGTCCCCCTGCTGAGTGACTTGGCTGAGGACTTTGGGAAGAGCAACTACTTGAGGATAGTTCAGGAGAAAGGAGGTGGTTTGTGAGAAGTAATGATGTTTTCCGGCAAAATAAAGATTTCTTCTTCTTGAGTGTAAGTAGGATGTCTAATTCTTTCTGCATTCTGCTTCCTTTGCTCTCCCTCAAGATTTAGAAACATAGGGCAGTAAGGCAGATCTGGAAAAAGCCTAGGTAAAGGTACAGGGACCCCTGACCGTTAGGTCCAGTCGCGGACGACTCTAGGGTTGCGCGCTCATCTCGCCCTATAGGCTGAGGGAGCCGGCGTACAGCTTCCGGGTCATGTGGCCAGGATGACGAAGCCGCTTCTGGCAAAAGCAGAGCAGTGCACGGAAAGGCTGTTTACCTTCCCGACAGAACGGCACCTACCGTATTTTTGGCTCTATAGGACGCACCGGACCATAAGACACACCGGATTATAGGAGGGGGAGAACGGGGGGGGGGGATTCTCTCCCTCTCTGCTCATTGTCCCTTCAGCGAAGCGGCAGGAGAAATGGAGCCCCTTCCATTTCTCCTCCCGCTTCGCTGAAGGGGCGCTGCGCAGAGAGGGAAAACTGTGCACCGACCCCTCTCGCTCTCCAGGCTTCAGACGGCTATCCGCAAGCCTTCTGAGTGCAGCGGGAACTCCTGCTGCGCTTGGAAGGCTTGCGGATAGCTGCCTGAAGCCCCCAGAGTGCAGCCTTTGAAGCCTCCACAGAGCAGCGGGGTGAAGGCACCCCGCTGCCCTGCGGAGGCTTTGTGCAGCCATCCCCAAGCTAGAACAGTGAGCCGGAGTACCGCGCAGCGCTCCTTCTGCCTGCTCTGGCTTTGGGCTTAGCTGCGCAGCCTGCATTCACTCCATAGGGCGCACACAAATTTTCCCTTAATTTTTGTTTTTTTTATAATATATTTTTTATTAGCAAACCAATCAAATCACAATAGTTCCAAATTACAAAACCGAATTTTAAATTTTGGTTGGGGGTACCCATGCTTCGAGCTCAGAAAGGGATCCAATCATCTCTTATTTCTGCTGCTTTGATCATTTTCCCTTAATTTTTGGAGGGGGAAAAGTGTGTCCTATAGAGTGAAAAATACGGTATTTATCTACTTCCACTTTTGAACTGCTAGGTGACTTCAGGTGGCTATCCGCAAGCCTTCGAAGTACAGCGGGAACTCCTGCTGCGCTCCGAAAGCTTGCGGATAGCTGCCTGAAGCCAACGGAGTGCAGCCTTTGAAGCCTCTGCAGAGCAGCGGGGTGAAGGCACCCCGCTGTCCTGCGGAGGCTTTGCGCAGCCATCCCCAAGCTAGAACAGTGAGACGGAGCGCTGCGCAGCGCTCCGCCTCACTGTTCTGGCTTCGGGGACGGCCTTTGAAGCCTTCGCAGGGCAGCAGGGGGCCTTCACTCTGCTGCCCTGCGGAGGCTTTGCGCAGCTAACTCCAAGCTAGAACAGCGAGACGGAGCGCTGTGCAGCGGTCCTTCTGCCTGCTCTGGCTTTGGGCTTAGCTGCGCAGCCTGCATTCACTCCATAGGGCGCACACAAATTTTCCCTTAATTTTTGTTTTTTTTAAATATATTTTTTATTAGCAAACCATTCAAATCACATTAGTTCCAAATTACGAAACCGAATTTTAAATTTTTGTTGGGGGTACCCATGCTTTGAGCTCTTAAAGGGATCCAATCATCTCTTATTTCTGCTGCTTTGATCATTTCCCCTTAATTTTTGGAGGGGGGAAATTGAATCTTATAGAGCGAAAAATACGGTATTTATCTACTTCCACTTTGTGCTTTCGAACTGCTAGGTTGGCAGGTGCTGGGACCGAGCAGCGGGAGCTCACCCCGTCGCGGGGATTCGAACTGCCGACCTTCTGATCAGCAAGCCCTAGGCTCTGTGGCCACCCGTGTCCCTACGGAAAAAGCCTATCGCAGACCAAATCCCCCTCCCAAACCTGGTATGTAAGGGCTTCCGGTTTTTCCGCCCTCCGTTGTGGATGTGCTTCGCGGGTTCTCCGCACCTAGCAGCTGTTAGAGGGAACTTTGGGGGGCAACGCGGAGGCTACACGACCCCCAAAAAGGCTCTGGGCGTGGCCCAGGGCTGACATTGTCCGGCAGCGTCAAAAAAGGAACCCTTCGAAGCCCACGTCCTAACCAGGAGGTGAGTCGACAGAGAGTACCTAGACGCAAGGACACGAGCAATCCTCAGCAGCAAGCCTCAAAGTCCCAAAGGGTAAGAACGGCAGCTAACAAGGAGAGCTTGAGGAGAAGAGGGTCTGTGAGACTTATTTATACAAACTGAACTGCTCAGAAACAGACCTAAAAGACTAGCACATAAAGAGTAAAGAACGGGAGATTTTATCTTAAACATATTGGAAATCTTTCTCATTATACGTAAGCATAAGCAAAGATTTCTCTAACAAGTACCAGTAAGAAAAGGAAGACAGATTCAAATTTCACTCTGCAGCAGGAGTACTAGCCCATTAAAAGAAGCGGAATTCAAGGACTTAACTTGTTTTTTACTTTGAAGTGGCGTGAGCCCAGCAAAAGAGACTGAGTTAAAAGACTTGGATTGTCAGCGCTGTTTGTGGTAAAAGTGTGGAAGTTACTGGAAAACAAAGGTAAAAGAGAAGGCAACACTTTTAATATTGAACTTATATTAAACACTAACCTATAAAGATGGCAAAGATGGCATAGCGTGGTCTAGGAGAAACGGCTGGACTAATTGGAGAATCGGGAAGAGAAGAAAAGTGGCGAAAGGAGGGGCAGAACTGCACAAAAGAGGAAAGGGACTATAAAATTAAAGATGAGCATCTTTAGCTTGAGGAGGTAGTTTGTGAGAAAGGAAATACGTTTTCTGGTGTAATGAAGAGACTTTCTTCATATAAAGTATAAGTAGGATTCCTAATTCCTTCTGCATTCTGTTTCTTTTACTATCCCTCAAGATTCAGAAACATAGGGAACCTAGTCATGGTTAGATTAGTTTATAAAGATTGGCTGCGTGAGCTGCTGGTCTCCTGCTGTCACGTGCCAAAGATCCATCCCCTGGTCTGTGAGGAGGAGGAGGAAGAGATATTGGAAAAGAAATGGGAGGATGAAGTGATGGTTATGAAGATCAGAAGGAATCTTTAGTGAAGGTGAAAACAATTTATGTAAGACCAAGCGACCAGGGGATGGATGCCACCGATCTATAGATGGGGAGTGTTGATCTTTGTTCTTGAGGAACAGGGAGGCCAGAGAGAATCTGGATCACTGGGATGGGGGGAGGCAGCTCACTGATTCAAGAAGAGTTCAGGGATGGGATGAGGAAGGGAGGAAGGGAGAATAACGCAAGCCACCTGGAGATCCTTGCAGGAAAGATGGGCCATCAATGTAGTAATCAATGAAAAAATCAAGAATTTTTTCTCTTCATTTCTCTTCATTTCTCTTCATTTCTCTTCATTTCTCTTCATTTCTCTTCATTTCTCTTCATTTCTCTTCATTTCTCTTCCAGGCAGCGATAGCAGTGAGGACAGCAGCTCCAGTACAGCTCTACGCCTCTCCAAGACCCAGTTCTCCCTTCGCTCCAAACCCAAGTATCTAAATAAATAAATAATAGGGATGCTGGTGGCGCTGTGGGTTAAACCACAGAGCCTAGGACTTGCCTATCAGAAGGCTGGCGGTTCGAATCCCCACGACAGAGTGAACTCCCGTTGCTCGGTCCCTGCTCCTGCCAACCTAGCAGTTCGAAAGCACGTCAAAGTGCAAGTAGATAAATAGGTACCACTACGGCGGGAAGGTAAAGGGCGTTTCCGTGCGCTGCTCTGGTTCAGAAGCAGCTTAGTCATGCTGGCCACATGACCCGGAAGCTGTTCATGACCGGTCCGCCAATAAAGCGAGATGAGCGCTGCAACCCCAGAGTCGGCCACGACTGGACCTAATGGTCAGGAGTCCCTTTACCTTGATATATTTCAAAAACACTGAGTCTCCAGTGTGGTCTCTCGTCACAAGGAAACAGACTTGATAAAGAGGCAACCTTTCAAACTTCTTATAAATGGAAACTGGGGAAAGCCCCCTCCAAAAGAATAGACTGTGCCCAGTGACTAGCTGATCCACATGCCTGTTCAGTTGATGCTCTAGATGCCTACTCAGTTGTTCTCCAAGGCTGTTGAAAGAGAGAATGGCCAGTGTGGCAGGCTGTGTGAGCTGCTGGCCTCCTGCTGTCGTGCCCCTAAAATCCACCCCCTGGTCTGCGAGGAGGAGGAGGAAGAGATATTGGAAGAGAAATGGAATGAGGAAGTAAATATAATTAAAGAAAGGGAGAATAGCGTAAGCCACCTGGAGATCCTTGAAGGAAAGATGGGTTGTCAACAGAATAAGAAATGGAAAGATTAAAAATATTTTCTCTTCTTCTCTCTTCCGGGCAGCGACAGCAATGAGGCCAGCAACTCCAGCACAGATCTCCCTCCCCACCAAGACCCAGTTCCCCCCTTCCCCACAAACCCAAATAGAAAAATAAAATAAAAATCATCATCATCATTATTATTCTAATCAAGTTCCTTTACAAACATGCTATTCTGTGATCATCCTTTTATCCTAGGCGGTGCTTTTTCCTACGTTTGTGAGCATGAGTGGAAATCCTGAGTCTCGCTGCAGGAGTCGACAGTTTGGCTCCTTCCATTGTTGTTGCTCCTAGATGGAACTGCGCATGTGCGAAGACAAGACAGAGACTTCCAAACTGGATCAATAAACGTGTCACCCGTTGTCTGAAAACCACTGTCCTAATCACATGCCAGATTGTCTTTTGTGAATGAAATAAAATTCTTTCAAATAGTTTTTTAATGCTGTCTTTTGTCTGTCTTGAGAAGCAATGGAGTGCGCCTCTGGGGGTGAGGTCAAAAGTCAAGCAACGGTGTCAGCAGTCCCAAAGTGACCTCTCCAGGGAGCAAGACTGGGCAGTGTGTCTGGAGGTCCTGGGCTTCCCAGATGACAAGACTCCCTCTCTTGGCCTTGCAGATGTGTCTCCAAGGAAAGCAGAGTTAGGCACCAGTTGGGCTGCAGGAGATGTCAGAAGGGGTTGTAAACGTCGCCATCCAACCGCCTGAGGGACTCCACTCCAGATTTGTGTAGGCTTTACTCCTTAGCCTTTTCAGCTCCCAAAGATATCCCACAAGGCAAATTAGGATCAGAGTTTTCCTTCTCTTCGATGGGCTATCTTTATAGGTGGATGAGCCCCATCTGCCCCTCACTTCCCTCCACAGCATTGCAGAAACCACCTTCTTGACCACTGGGCCCACGCTTGGTCTTGTCCGCTCAATCTGCTGGAGCCTGTCTTTGCACACAGGGGAAGTTCCTGTGCATTTGAGACTCTTTGGCTGCTCTCACCTGGTTTAGGTGGCCAGTCAAACCGTTCCCAGGATGTGGCCTCTGTCACATGCTGACCGTTTCTAGGAGCAAGAGAACAAACTTTTTATTAAAGAATGGAAATGGTTGAATGAATAGTTACAAACTGTAAACAGATAAGAACATTGGCAGGATTATTGGAATAACCTGCAGTTTAATAAGATTATCTATTTAAAGCAGATGCATAAATGAAGAAATTGAGGTAATTTGGATATGCATAAGATATGAAGAATCAATTTAAAGAACTGCAGAAAGAGGGGGAAGGAAGTCAAGTTTTGAAATGCTAAAATGACTGCAAAATTATTGAAATGTATAAACTTGAAAATCATAATTCAGCTTTCCAGTTATAGCTTTTGCGGTGATGAGGCATGTGAGCCTCAACTGTCCTGCATCTACTCCAGCTGAGGAATCACACACCTCCTCCCCAAGCTAGCGAGCCCCACCTGGGCTGTGGGTCCTTGCCTTCCATCCCTCCCAACTGACAGTTGTTAGTTCTGGAATCCTGAGCTTGAGGGGGGGGGGGTACATCCCATTTCGCCCCGTGGGACACTCACCACCCCTTAGCCACCTGCCTTTGGCGCTGCAGCAGTGATGGCTTTGGTCCCTGAAAGAGCATGCAAGATCTCTCCCAAATCTCAATACATATTTTGCTCTCCTGGACATCTTGCAAGACTTCAATGAGATCTCACAAGATCTTGCAGAAAATCTCCAATCTGTTTACCTGCAAGCACACACCTTTAATTTTTTTTTCTTATTTAGTACAAATTTCTCAATCTAACAGATTTGCACATAGGATTCTGTATCACATGAAACGGCACATTTGTTTTGTTCTATTGTTACATTATTTGTGGCCTTCTAACACTTTGGGAGAAGCCTTCTCTCCCTTTTCCCTTAAAAAATGAGGATCTATGCTTTACACTCAGCAGGGAGACCCATTTAAAAGGAAATATGTAGTTGTTTTGCTGCTGCTTTTTTGTGTTCTCAGGTGTCCAAGTTAGCCCCCTGGCCCTGCTCCTCCACTATACCACAGCAACATCCCCACTAGGAATCCCTGCTTGGGCTTTCATTGGCCACTAGCAATATCCGGTGGAGCCAGGTGGAGAGAAATGCCCCATCTTGCCCATCTTTGGGGTTTCAAGAGGTATAGCCTCTGTGCATGTACAGAATTCATGATTCAGCAAATCTATTAGACCATTGAAAGAGTTATTTCCTCTGATTAAATTACCAAAGGAAGAAAGCAGGACTGGCTTTTCTCCCCAGGGACACAAGGAAGGGGAAGGTGTATGTTTAAGAAATCAAATTCCCCAAGGGCTGAAACTCTGTTCAGCCAGTTAAAAAACCCAAATTCTCTCAGGAGAGTGCTTCACATCTGGCGGGCAGGGCTTGTGTGCTTTGCTCATGATCCCTTGGATGTCCTGAGGCTGTTAGAGCAGCAGCCGTAAGTCTTGGGGCTCTGGGTGTGAGACATTGTCCTCAGAAGTCAAAGAGTAACTGAGGTTCCCTTTTCTCTCCCTTTTTTGGCCCTGAACCAAGAGCTGGGCAGTTCAGGGCCTCCATGGGAGAGAAAAGGGGGGCCAGCACTTGTGCTCAAATGAGCTTTCATACGCGGTCATCCTGCCCCACACTCACATTCCAAAATATCTGCATGCTCACCTATCCAAGAGGTGGTTGGTCTTGGGCTGGGGGGTCCCAGAAGGCAGAATAAGTTGAGAAGCAAAGCCCAAGAAGTTGGAGGCATCCTCTTCGCATCCACCCAAACCCAATCTAAAGAGCTTGGCTCCAGAACCAGCCCCTCCCTTCAGTTCTGTTCAGTTCAGAATGTCAGTTAAGAGGGACCACCTGTATTTTCTTGATTCTTGCCTGAGGTCATAATGGGCATGCACACTGGTATCTGTTTACCTGTAAGCACACACCTTTAGTTTATCTTTTTAAAAATAAAAATAAAATACTAGTTTCTCAGTCTACCAGCTTTGCACAAAACAGCAGTCGTTTTGTGATCCATGGCAGTGCAAACCCCACGTTTTATGGCGCCCCCTCCAAAAAAATGAGGCGTCAGTGCCCTAACCCACAGGGTCACGATTTCTCCAAAGGTCCAATGTCATCTGATTCACTCCAAAGCAGCACCAAACACCCAGAGAATGCCCCCTGAAACATTGGGGGGGGGGCTTTGAAAACACTACATTTCCCATTGTTAGAGTGGCATACGAAGGATGAACAAGTTAAATCAGTGATGATAGATTGGGCAAGACATGTAGGACATAACATAATGTTTGAGGATTGGGAAAGATTGTGGAAGAAAGGGGTCAAGTTCACTGCATGTACTGTACTAAAGGAAAACATAATGAAAATGATGTATAGATGGTATCCGACCCCAGTTAAATTAGCAAAGATTTATCATAACTGTGATAACCATTGCTGGAAATGTAAAGAAAACGAAGGTACTTTCTATCATATGTGGTGGACCTGCCCCAAGGTGAAAGACTTCTGGGAAAAGATTTATAATGAATTGAAAAAAATGTTGAAATATACATTTATAAAGAAACCAGAGGCCTTTCTTCTTGGAATAACAGGTTTGGAATTGCCCCCAAAAGATGTTAAATTATACACTGGGCAACAATTTTTTACCTTTTGAATGTTGTCTAGATTTCTACAATTGATTTAGGGTCTTTTTGCACTGCTGAATCAGGAAATGGCATCCGTTTCTCTCCATCAGGTCAGGTTGTTGTGCTTTGTTGATTTGTAAAAAATCAGATCTTGTGACAAAATCGATTACATTTTGTGGCATTATCAGCTGATTTTTGTCAACACATATCATCCTAAATATGTTTTTAAGAGAAAATAATGTTTTTCCAACAACATCTATTGATTACCTGATAGAAACATTGATTACTGTAAACTGAATGCTGGGCATTGAGAAAGGTAAGTACACATAAGTTGCATGTTGCTTCACCATTTTTCAAACTTCAGGGCTTGAACTTCCGTTTTTTGGAACTCCTGGAATGCTCAGCGGCAGGGAAGTCTCTCTTCAGAGTCCAACAGTAGTCAGCCATCATGACTGCGTCCCAGCGACCCTGATACCTGGTCTCCATCTCTTTCATGTCCTGATGGAATCTCTCCCCCTGCTCGTCACTCATTGAACCCAGGTTCTCAGGAAACCGGTCTATATGTGAAAATAGGTAGTGCATTTCACGCTCATGTTGCAGCCCAGGTTTCTGAAAGCAGTCAGCATGTTGTTGACAAGTTCTGCATAGTTTCTGACCTTATTGTTGCTTAGAAAGTTCTTCACTACCAGAACAAATGCCTTCCACGCTTCCAGTTCCATTTCGTTCATTGAGTTTCGGAACTCTGGATCTCTGATGAGCTGACGGATCTGAGGACCGTCAAAGATGCCAGCTTTCAACTTCTCCATGGTCAATCCTGCCACAAGTGAAGCAGTCACCATCCTTGTCCAGAGCCTTTGGTGAACTGCTTGATTAAGCCGAGCTTGATGTGCAGCGGTGGGAAGAGTATTCTGTCTCTGTCCACCAGAGGGTCGTTGATGACGTTCCTTTCTTTGCAAGGCACCAATTCCTCCCGCAGAGGCCAGTCCTTCTTCGTGTAATGCTGAGCACTGTCCCTACTATCCCACATGCACAGAAAACATGGGTACTTGTTGAAGCCAGACTGTTGTCCCAACAAAAAGTTCACCATCTTCAGGTCAACACAAATAAACCACTTATGCTGACCATAACCAATTTTCTCCAGCACATACTCCACTGCTTCATAGTTCTCCTTCACTGTAGTCGAGTGAGCCAGGGGTATAGAGGCAAACTGGTTGCTGTTGTGTAGCAGAACACATTTCAGTGATCGCTTGCTGCTGTCAATGAACAGTCTCCAATCTTTGGGTTCTTAGTTGGAACATCAACGGTGGTAACTCCCCGGAAAAAAGGAGAAGAATATTTCACATATTAAGGAAAGAGCAATTGGACATTATCTGCTTGCAGGAAACGCATGTGACTAGGCTCCACAGGAAAGTGTTAGTCAACAAGAGATTAGGCCAAGAGTTTATATCATCGGACAGAGTCAAGAAAAGAGGAGTGGTGATTTACGCAAAGGAGAGCCTAGCACCAAAATTTTTATTTAAAGATGAGCAAGGAAGAATCTTGGCAATTGAGATACAAGCACAAGGCGAAAAGGTTTTGATATTGGGAATTTATGCTCCAAATGAGGGGAACTCAGATATTTATAAGAAGCTGCATGAGACATTGCTGGATTTTTTTGGATTACAATAACATCATCATGATGGGAGATATGAATGGGGTGGTATCTACCAACATGGACAAATCACAAAACCAAAACTTGACAAAAGACAGCAGACTACCTAAAACTTTTTTTGAGCTAACTGACAATCTGGACTTGATTGACATTTGGAGGACAAAGAACCCCCTAGGAAGAGAAGGAACATTCTTCTCTGAAGCTCATCTGTCATGGACAAGAATCGACCAAATATGGATAACTCGAGGACTGGCACCGAAGACTAGAAAAGTGGAAATCTGCCCAAAAACTTGCTCCGACCATAACGCTATGAAAATGGAAATGAGACTAACTCCAACCGGCTCCTTCAGATGGAGAATGAATGACACCTTGTTTAGAGATCAGGAAGTTATTAAGAAGGCCCAAAAGACATTAAGAGACTATTTTGAAATAAATCTGAACACTACAGTGGAAAAAAGAGTAATCTGGGACGCAAGCAAAGCTGTTATGAGGGGTTTTTTGATACAACAGAACTCCATTAAGAAAAAAGCACAGAATGAGAGAAAAGATAAGATTTTGGAGAAAATAAGAGAAGGAGAAAAAAAGTTGAGACTGAAACCAAAGTCGCAGGAGATTTTGAGAGAAATTAAATTTCATCAAGCTCAATATACCAAATTGGTAAATCAAGAAGTGGAGTGGAAAATCAAATTAATGAAACAAAAGACATTTGAGTCAGCAAATAAATGTGGGAAGCTGCTAGCATGGCAGCTGAAGAAGAGACAAAAACTGAACACGGTGACAAATTTAGAAAATGAAGGGAGAAATATACAAAACCCCGAAGAGATTAGAAAGTGTTTCCAGATATACTTTAAACAACTCTATACGCAAGGGCCACAAAAAGAAACAGAGATTGATCAATTTCTAAAGAAGAATGGACTACCAAAATTAACTCAGGAAAAGAGGTCAATCCTAAATTGCAAAATAACACAACAAGAAATTGAAGGTGCCATTCAGAATATGCAACTTGGCAAGTCTCCAGGGCCAGATGGACTTACCTCAAAATATTATAAGACATTGAAAGACTATCTGACACAACCACTTTTGGAGGTTTGTAATGAGATCTTGGAGGGGAAGAAGGCACCGGAATCGTGGAAAGAAGCTTTCATCACATTGATACCTAAATCGGAAGCTGAAAAGACCCAACTTAAGAACTACCGTCCCATTTCGCTCCTGAATGTGGATTACAAAATTTTTGCTGACATTTTGGCAAGTAGATTTAAAAAAGTGCTAAACGAAGTAATTCATAAAGATCAGGCAGGCTTTCTCCCAGGTAGACATTTGTTTGATAAAACGAGGAACATTATTGACATTTTGGAACTTTTACAGACGAATATCAATACTAAAGCAGTGTTAATTTTTATAGATGCGGAGAAAGCATTTGATAATATTTCATGGAAGTTTATGAAGAAAAATTTGGAAGGGATGGGAGTGGGACGGGGGTTCGAAAATGGAATAGAGGCAATTTATTCAGAGCAAAAAGCTAAACTGATAGTTAACAATGTGGTGACAGAAGAGTTTATGATTGAAAAAGGAACACGACAAGGTTGCCCTATCTCCCCTCTGTTATTTATCTCGGTTCTGGAGGTTCTTTTGAACATGATTAGAGGGGACCGGTTGGTGGAAGGGATACAGGTCGGAGCCAAACAGTACAAATTAAAGGCGTTTGCAGATGACTTGGTTTTAACATTACAGGAGCCAGAATCTAGTACGAAAAGAGCTTTAGAATTGATTCATGAATTTGGTCGGTTGGCGGGATTTAAATTAAACAAGCAGAAAACTAAGGTGTTGGGAAAAAAATTGACATCCATGGAAACAGAGAGGTTTCAGAAGGAGACTGATTTAAATGTGGTTAAAAAAGTGAAATACCTAGGGGTCAACTTGTCTGCGAAAAATTTGAATTTGTTTAAAGATAACTATGAAAAATGTTGGTCAGAAATTAAAAAAGACTTAGAAATTTGGACAAGATTGAAACTTTCCTTGTTGGGCCGAATAGCCGCTATAAAGATGAATGTGTTGCCAAAAATGTTGTTCTTGTTTCAGGCCCTACAGATCGTGGACAGAGTGGAATGTTTTGGAAAGTGGCAGAAAGATATTTCTAAGTTTATCTGGCAGGGCAAAAAGCCCAGAATAAAATTTAAAATTTTGACCGATGCAAAGGAAAGAGGGGGGTTTGCCCTGCCGGATTTAAGGTTGTATTATGAAGCTGCAGCTTTCTGCTGGATGAAAGATTGGTTACTCCTTGAGAACACTGATGTCCTGGATCTGGAGGGGGTTAATAATGCTTTTGGTTGGCATGCTTATTTGTGGTACGACAAGGTAAAGATTCATAAAACTTTCAAGAACCATATTGTCAGGAAAGCAATATTTAATGTCTGGTCAAAATACAAGGATTTGTTAGAAAACAAGACTCCAAGGTGGTTGTCACCTATGGAGGCTAAGGCTCGGAAAAGACTCAATATGGAGGCTGAATGGCTGAAATATTGGGAAATAATTGAAAAGGTCGGAGAAACCTGGAGGTTGCGGAGCTTGGAGAAACTGGAGGGTAAAGTGCGAGATTGGTTACATTATGCCCAGGTTAAGCAGGTTTTCAATATGGATAAAAAGATAGGATTCCAGGTGGAAAAATCGAAATTAGAAACAGAATTGTTAGAACCTAAGACCAAGGTAATTTCAAGAATGTATAATCTGCTGTTGAAATGGAACACACAAGATGAAACAGTTAAATCAGCTATGATAAAATGGGCACAGCATATTGGATATAACATCATGTTTGCTGACTGGGAAAGGTTATGGACCACCGGTGTGAAGTTTACGGCATGTAATGCTTTGAAAGAAAATATTATGAAAATGATATACAGGTGGTACATGACCCCAGTCAAGCTTGCAAAAATATATCACCTGCATGATAACAAATGTTGGAAATGTAAGGAGACTGAAGGAACGTTTTTTCACCTGTGGTGGACCTGCCCGAAAGTGAAGGCCTTCTGGGAAGTGATTTACAATGAGTTAAAAAAGGTATTTAAGTATACCTTCCCTAAGAAGCCAGAGGCCTTCCTTTTGGGTATTGTCGACCAGAAGGTGTTAAAAAAAGACAGAGTTTTTTTAATGTATGCAACAACAGCAGCAAGAATACTCATTGCAAAATACTGGAAGTTACAAGATTTACCCACACTGGAAGAATGGCAAACGCAACTGATAGACTACATGGAGCTGGCTGAGATGACTGGCAGAATTCGAGACCTGGGAAAAGAGGAGGTGGAAGAGGACTGGAAGAAGTTTAAAGACTATTTACAAAAATTATATAAATTGCATGAATGTTAAGAAGGTGCATGAAAGGAAAGACTATGGCATCAGAAGTTTAAATGAGATATGGATGAGAATAAGTTGAAATACAAAGATGAGATTTGAAGTAAAGTTATGCCAAAACTAAGCACTTAAATATTTGATGGAAATACTTACTAGAGGCATAATACATTAGAATTAGAACATAAAATTGGAAAGAAGGTAATAATTTGCTAAACATAACTTTTCTATGGAGAATGCAGGAAAGGGAAATGTGAGGAAGTCCAGTTGGTTATGGAAAATATGTATGGAAAACTGTGAGTTTTTTCTTTTCTTCTTTATATATTGTTGATAGCTATGTGTTTTGTGTCTGATATATGTTTTGCTATCTTCTTCTCTTAAAAATTCAATAAAAATATTTTTTTAAAAAACCAATCTGGATGCCAACAGTTCGGCAGAGTCCTTTGACAAGCTGAGGTCGCGAACTAGATCATTCAACTCCTTTTGGGAAAATGGATGTGGAGCATCATCTTCAAGAACCACTTCTTCTTCATGTCCTTCAGCACTGGAGGCATCTTCGTCACTAATGTTAGGAAGTTCTCCGAAGACAAGCACTGGAATTTCATCACAATGGGGCAGGACTCTTGAGGAGGAGGAGAAAGGGGAGGGAACTGGAAGGGGAATTTATGCTCTGCGCAAATGGCTGTGAACTCATGCTTCTTTTGTGAATCTATCACACTTGCTCCTTCTGCCACCCCGGATGGCAGAATAAAGCTTTTCTCTGAAACTATTCCTTGAGTGTCTGTTGACTCCCATTTCCCCGTCCCGGGCGCAAAGCTCTTCTCACCCGAGGCTAAAAAGGCTACCAGCAGAGTCTGTAACCTGAAGTGTATGTTAACCCGAGGTACCACTGTATCATTGAATTTGTCCATGGCAAGTCTGCGTTTATCTGCAGGTTGTTCATATGTGGTGAGTTTGTAGAAGTCCTCAATCCAATCATAGAAGGGAGACGCATTTTTATTTTTCCAGCTCACCAGTATCAGTCTTTTTACTGTGGTAAGGGCACAGAGAGTCCTCTTGTATTGCCCCTTTGTCAGGTTCCATGTGCTGGGTGTAGAATTCGAAAGGATATTTTGCTCGGTAAAGGTACATTTGGCCTCAGCGATGGGAGTCCAGCAAGGAATCATTTAGCTAGTGCAATGGAGGAGGAAGAGGTTGAAAATGCGAGACTTACTGGCACCTGGAGCAGCAGCAGCAGCAGCAGCTGGAGCATGGCCGGCAGTGCCACCTGGTGGCCCACCTCGGAACTTCCATGCCCATCCCAGATTTAAAGCTTTAGGCATGTTTTTTACACACACACACACACACACACACACACACACACACAGACACAAATAATAATTCACAAGCAGGAAATATCCCAAACAGCTCTTCCCCTGAAATATACTCGGAGTCGAGAGTCGATTTCATGCTCTATATTCAGCTCATAGTAGCGAGGAATGAAAGTTCCCCCACAGTATCTGCTTTATATACATTATTTACACAATGGGCTGCACGTGATCGGCTAATTCTGGGATTCTCCTGTAGCCCAATCAGGTTGTGGATTCACTTCCACATGGAGCTGGATTGGGTGGCTCCTGCGGACCAATCAGACTGCTGCATTGTTCTAGGACCAATCAGACTGCAGCATCTTGGATCCTATTGTTCTAGGACCAATCAGACTGTAGCATTTTGGATCCTATTCAACTCAGTACATAACATCCCCACAAACCACACCCAAATTCCCCAGCATAGGAATAGTGTGAGTGGAGGCTGGGTGCACCACATTGGAGACCCCAGGCGGAGTAGTAGGGGAATCTCATCCTTTACTTCCACACAAGGGTGACAGGCCAAATCATCTGTCAGGATAGATATGGTGGCCACGATTTCGCTGAAAACCCGATGTCTTAGGATTCACAACAAAGCAACGGCAAACACCTGCTAAAGACCCCCTGAAATGTTTGGCGGTGAAAACCCCACATTTCATGGCAACCCCAAAAATGAGCCTTTGGCGCCCTAACTCACGGGATCCCAATTTCTCCAAAAGTCAGACGTTGTCCGATTCACTCCAAAGCGGCGCCAAACACCCAGAGAATGCCCCCTGCAAGGTTTGGGGGTGAAAACACTACGTTTCACATCGCCCCACAAAATGAGCCCTCGACGCCGTAACCCACATGGTTGTCAGGGGCTGGACTGAGGAGGAATGGTGGGAGCCCCCCCCCCAAGGACCTGCTCCACAACTCCAATTTATAAAGATTATAATCCAAGTTAACGAGATCTTCTTGCAATTATAGGTCAAGAGATATGTAAAAGTCAGTGCTTTATATGATTCAGCCACATGGTGGAGCAATACACAAAGATTAAAGAAGCCATGCTAGCCAGCTCTGAAAAGCTGGGATGGTTTGTGTCTTCAAAGGCATGGCAGTGTGGCTTGAAGTTAATGACTTGTAACACCTCACAGTCATCATCATAATATAATAATAATAATTTATTATTTATACCCAGCCACTCTGGGCGGCTTCCAACAAAATATTAAAATAAAAAAGTCTGTCAAACATTCAAAGCTTCCCAGAACAGGGCTGCCTTCAGATGTCTTCTAAATGTCAGGTAGCTGTTTATCTCTCTGACATCTGGTGGGAGGGGGTTCCACAGGGCAGGCACCACTACCCTGTAACTTGGCTTCTCGTAGGGAGGGAACCGCCAAAAGGCCCTCAGCGCTGGACCTCAGTGTCCAGGCAGAATGATGGGGGTGGAGGCGCTCCTTCAGGTATACTGGGCCTTTGAGGCCGTTTAGGGCTTTAAAGGTCAGCACCAACACTTTGAATTGTGCCCGGAAACATACTGAGAGCCAATGTAGCTCTTGGGGGCCACTCCCAGTCACCAGTCTAGCTGCCACATTCTGGATTAGTTGTAGTTTCCGGGTCACCTTCAAAGGTAGCCCCACGTAGAGCGCATTGCAGTAGTCCAACTAAACATTCATAAAAACTTTCTGACAGTAAGGGCTGTTTGGCATTGGAACAGATTCCCATGAGAGTTGGTGGACTCTCCTTCCTTGGAGGTTACTAAGCAGAGGTTGGCTGGCCGTCTGCCATGGATGCTTTTGCTGAGATTGCTGCATCCCAGGGGGTTGGACTAGATGACCCTTGGTGTCCCTTCCAGCTATAAGTTTCTATGATTCTATGAAATTGATCTGGATTAATGACAGCCATCCACCAGTTTCATATGCAAAACTGCTTCCCACCCCACCCCCTTACTGATTAATATATATAAAAATACATTAAAGTAGACAAATATTAACTTACAAAAAGGATCAATAAACGTGTCACCTTTATTATATAAACTGTTATCATAATCACATGTCAAAATTTCTTTTGTGAATGAAATAAAATGGTTTCAATCAGTCTTTAATAACCAACAATCAAATGTAGTGCTTGGGGTACAGCTTAGATCAATTCCCCCGATGTTCAGTGTCCAGGGGTTCAGTGCCTGGCACCCAGAAACTCATGGCAAAGGGGAGTCTGGCACCAAGTAACTCATAACATTTCACTTCCTTGCAAGCTAAGGAAAGCTGTTGATTGGCAGAAGACACTGGGCAGAAACAGAAAGAAACAGGGGGATGAGGGGGTCTAAGGGTGAAGTCCTGCTCCTGTCCATCCTAATACTGGACAGTTTATTACAGGATGTTGAGAAGGGTCATTTTTTACTATTAATTGAGAAACAGCAGCCATAGTCTAGGCCAGGAGTGTTTTTCCTGGGTGACACCGCCATGTTGAAAAGTGTGTGTTTGCAAGGTGTTTCCTGTCCTGTCCAGAAATGCACTGTGCTGGATGAAGCCAGCTCTAGATCCTTCCTAAATAAATAAAATAAAAACCCACTGGAAGATCTATTTGAAAAATTAATGTTAAGGGGAACAATTCACATTGTTAAGCAAGGTAGCTAAAGCAACAGGGTCAGGGCCTCCATTGTGACACGTCCCCCTGCTGAGTGACTTGGCTGAGGACTTTGGGAAGAGCAACTATTTGAGGATAGTTCAGGAGAAAGGAGGTGGTTTGTGAGAAGTAATGATGTTTTCCGGCAAAATAAAGATTTCTTCTTCTTGAGTGTAAGTAGGATGTCTAATTCTTTCTGCATTCTGCTTCTTTTGCTCTCCCTCAAGATTTAGAAACATAGGGCAGTAAGGCAGATCTGGAAAAAGCCTAGGTAAAGGTACAGGGACCCCTGACCGTTAGGTCCAGTCGCGGACGACTCTAGGGTTGCGCGCTCATCTCGCTCTATAGGCTGAGGGAGCCGGCGTACAGCTTCTGGGTCATGTGGCCAGGATGACGAAGCCGCTTCTGGCAAAAGCAGAGCAGTGCACGGAAAGGCTGTTTACCTTCCCGACAGAACGGCACCTACCGTATTTTTCGCTCTATAGGACGCACCGGACCATAAGACGCACCGGATCATAGGAGGGGGAGACCGGGGGGGGAATTCTCTCCCTCTCTGCTCAGTGTCCCTTCAGCGAAGCGGCAGGAGAAACGGAGCCCCTTCGATCTCTCCTCCCGCTTCACTGAAGGGGCGCTGCGCAGAGAGGGAAAACTGTGCAGCGCCTCTCCAGCGAAGCGTAGCCTGGAGAGCAAGAGGGATCGGTGTGCACCGACCCCTCTCGCTCTCCAGGCTTCAGGCGGCTATCCGCAAGCCTTCTGAGTGCAGCGGGAACTCCTGCTGCGCTTGGAAGGCTTGCGGATAGCTGCCTGAAGCCCCCAGAGTGCAGCCTTTGAAGCCTCCGCAGAGCAGCGGGGTGAAGGCACCCCGCTGCCCTGCGGAGGCTTTGTGCAGCCACCCCCAAGCTAGAACAGTGAGACGGAGCACCGCGCAGTGAGCTCCGCCTCATTGTTCTGGCTTCGGGGACGGCCTTTGAAGACTCCGCAGGGCGGCAGGGTGCCCTGCGGAGGCTTTGCACAGCTAACCCCAAGCTAGAACAGCGAGATGGAGCGCTGCACAGCGCTCCTTTTGCCTGCTCTGGCTTTGGGCTTAGCTGCGCAGCCTGCATTCACTCCATAGGGTGCACACAAATTTTCCCTTAATTTTTGTTTTTTTTATAATATATTTTTTATTAGCAAACCAATCAAATCACATTAGTTCCAAATTACAAAACCGAATTTTAAATTTTTGTTGGGGGTACCCATGCTTTGAGCTCTTAAAGGGATCCAATCATCTCTTATTTCTGCTGCTTTGATCATTTCCCCTTAATTTTTGGAGGGGGGAAATTGCGTCCTATAAAGCGAAAAATACGGTATTTATCTACTTCCACTTTGTGCTTTCGAACTGCTAGGTTGGCAGGAGCTGGGACCGAGCAGCGGGAGCTCACCCCGTCACGGGGATTCGAGCTGCCGACCTTCTGATCAGCAAGCCCTAGGCTCTGTGGCCACCGGTGTCCCTACGGAAAAAGCCTATCACAGACCAAATCCCCCTCCCAAACCTGGTATGTAAGGGCTTCCGGTTTTTCCGCCCTCCGTTGTGGATGTGCTTCACGGGTTCTCCGCGCCTAGCAGCTGTTAGAGGGAACTTTGGGGGGGGCAACGCGGAGGCTACACGACCCCCAAAAAGGCTCTGGGCGTGGCCCAGGGTTGACATTGTCCAGCAGCGTCAAAAAAGGAACCCTTCGAAGCCCACGTCCTAACCAGGAGGTGAGTCGACAGAGAGTACCTAGACTCAAGGACACGAGCAATCCTCAGCAGCAAGCCTCAAAGTCCCAAAGGGTAAGAACGGCAGCTAACAAGGAGAGCTTGAGGAGAAGAGGGTCTGTGAGACTTATTTATACAAACTGAACTGCTCAGAAACAGACCCGAAAGACTAGCACATAAAGAGTAAAGAACGGGAGATTTTATCTTAAACATATTGGAAATCTTTCTCATTATACGTAAGCATAAGCAAAGATTTCTCTAACAAGTACCAGTAAGAAAAGGAAGACAGATTCAAATTTCACTCTGCAGCAGCAGTACTAGCCCATTAAAAGAAGCGGAATTCAAGGACTTAACTTGTTTTTTACTTTGAAGTGGCATGAGCCCAGCAAAAGAGACTGAGTTAAAAGACTTGGATTCTCAGCGCTGTTTGCGGTAAAAGAGTGGAAGTTACTGGAAAACAAAGGTAAAAGAGAAGGCAACACTTTTAATATTGAACTTATATTAAACACTAACCTATAAAGATGGCAAAGATGGCATAGCGTGGTCTAGGAGAAACGGCTGGACTAATTGGAGAATCGGGAAGAGAAGAAAAGTGGCGAAAGGAGGGGCAGAACTGCACAAAAGAGGAAAGGGACTATAAAATTAAAGATGAGCATCTTTCGTTTGAGGAGGTAGTTTGTGAGAAAGGAAATACGTTTTATGGTGTAATGAAGAGACTTTCTTCATCTAAAGTATAAGTAGGATTCCTAATTCCTTCTGCATTCTGTTTCTTTTACTATCCCTCAAGATTCAGAAACATAGGGAACCAAGTCATGGTTAGATTAGTTTATAAAGATTGGCTGCATGAGCTGCTGGTCTCCTGCTGTCACGTGCCAAAGATCCATCCCCTGGTCTGTGAGGAGGAGGAGGAAGAGATATTGGAAAAGAAATGGGAGGATGAAGTGATGGTTATGAAGATCAGAAGGAATCTTTAGTGAAGGTGAAAACAATTTATGTAAGACCAAGCGACCAGGGGATGGATGCCACCGATATATAGATGGGGAGTGTTGATCTTTGTTCTTGAGGAACAGGGAGGCCAGAGAGAATCTGGATCACTGGGATGGGGGGAGGCAGCTCCCTGATTCAAGAAGAGTTCAGGGATGGGATGAGGAAGGGAGGAAGGGAGAATAACGCAAGCCACCTGGAGATCATTGCAGGAAAGATGGGTCATCAATGTAGTAATCAATGAAAAAATTAAGAATTATTTCTCTTCATTTCTCTTCCAGGCAGCGATATCAGTGAGGCCATCAGCTCCAGTACAGCTCTACGCCTCTCCAAGACCCAGTTCTCCCTTCGCTCCAAACCCAAGTATCTAAATAAATAAATAATAGGGATGCGGGTGGCGCTGTGGGTTAAACCACAGAGCCTAGGACTTGCCTATCAGAAGGCTGGCAGTTCGAATCCCCATGACGGAGTGAACTCCCGTTGCTTGGTCCCTGCTCCTGCCAACCTAGCAGTTCGAAAGCACGTCAATGTGCAAGTAGATAAATAGGTACCGCTACGGCGGGAAGGTAAAGGGTGTTTCCGTGCGCTGCTCTGGTTCAGAAGCAGCTTAGTCATGCTGGCCACATGACCCGGAAGCTGTTCATGACCGGTCCGCCAATAAAGCAAGATGAGCGCTGCAACCCCAGAGTCGGCCACGACTGGACTTAATGGTCAGGAGTCCCTTTACCTTTTTATATTTCAAAAACACTATGAGTCTCCAGTGTGGTCTCTCGTCACAAGGAAACAGACTTTATAAAGAGGCAACCTTTCAAACTTCTTATAAATGGAAACTGGGGAAAGCCCCCTCCAAAAGAATAGACTGTGTCCAGTGACTAGCTGATCCACATGCCTGTTCAGTTGACACTCTAGATGCCTACTCAGTTGTTCTCCAAGGCTGTTGAAAGAGAGAATGGCCAGTGTGGTAGGCTGTGCGAGCTGCTGGCCTCCTGCTGTCGTGCCCCTAAAATCCACCCCCTGGTCTGCGAGGAGGAGGAGGAAGAGATATTGGAAGAGAAATGGAATGAGGAAGTAAATGTAATTAAAGAATGGGAGAATAGCGTAAGCCACCTGGAGATCCTTGAAGGAAAGATGGGTTGTCAACAGAATAAGAAATGGAAAGATTAAAAATATTTTCTCTTCTTCTCTCTTCCGGGCAGCGACAGCAGTGAGACCAGCAACTCCAGCACAGAGCTCCCTCCCCACCAAGACCCAGTCCCCCCCTTCCCCACAAACCCAAATAGAAAAATAAAATAAAAATCATCATCATCATTATTATTCTAATCAAGTTCCTTTACAAACATGCTATTCTGTGATCATCCTTTTATCCTAGGCGGTGCTTTTTCCTATGTTTGTGAGCATGAGTGGAAATCCTGAGTCTGGCTGCAGGAGTCGACAGTTTGGCTCCTTCCCTTGTTGTTGCTCCTAGATGGAACTGCGCATGTGCGAAGACAAGACAGAGACTTCCAAACTGGATCAATAAACGTGTCACCCGTTGTCTGAAAACCACTGTCCTAATCACATGCCAGATTGTCTTTTGTGAATGAAATAAAATTCTTTCAAATAGTTTTTTAATGTTGGCATTTGTCTGTCTTGAGAAGCAATGGAGTACGCCTCCAGGGGTGAGGTCAAAAGTCAAGCAACGGTGTCAGCAGTCCCAAAGTGACCTCTCCAGGGAGCAAGACTGGGCAGTGTGTCTGGAGGTCCTGGGCTTCCCAGATGACAAGACTCCCTCTTGGCTTTGCAGATGTGTCTCCAAGGAAAGCAGAGTTAGGCACCAGTTGGGCTGCAGGAGTTGTCAGAAGGGGTTGTAAACGGCGCCATCCACCCGCCTGAGGGACTCCACTCCAGATTTGTGTAGGGTTTACTCCTTAGCCTTTTCAGCTCCCAAAGATATCCCACAAGGCAAATTAGGATCAGAGTTTTCCTTCTCCTCGATGGGCTATCTTCATAGGTGGATGAGCCCCATCTGCCCCTCACTTCCCTCCACAGCATTGCAGAAACCACCTTCTTGACCACTGGGCCCACGCTTGGTCTTGTCCGCTCAATCTTCTGGAGCCTGTCTTGGCACACAGGGGAAGTTCCTGAGCATTTGAGACTCTTTGGCTGCTCTCACCTGGTTTAGGTGGCCAGTCAAACCGTTCCCAGGATGTGGCCTCTGTCACATGCTGACCGTTTCTAGGAGCAAGAGAACAAACTTTTTATTAAAGAATGGAAATGGTTGAATGAATAGTTACAAACTGTAAACAGATAAGAACATTGGCAGGATTATTGGAATAACCTGCAGTTGAATAAGATTATCTATGTAAAGCAGATGCATAAATGAAGAAATTGAGGTAATTTGGATATGCATAAGATATGAAGAATCAATTTAAAGAACTGCAGAAAGAGGGGGAAGGAAGTCAAGTTTTGATATGTTAAAATGACTACAAAATTATTGAAATGTATAAACTTGAAAATCATAATTTTTTTTAAAAAAAATATTTCGCCAAAAATCAGACGTCATCCGTCTCACTCCCAACTGGAGCCAAAGGACACAGGCCTGGCCAGGACAGCTTTCCAGTTATAGCTTCTGCGGTGATGAGGCATGTGAGCCTCAACTGTCCTGCATCTACTCCAGCTGAGGAATCACACACCTCCTCCCCAAGCTAGCGAGCCCCACCTGGGCTGTGGGTCCTTGCCTTCCGTCCCTCCCAACTGACAGTTGTTAGTTCTGGAATCCTGAGCTTGAGGGGGGGGTACATCCCATTTCGCCCCGTGGGACACTCACCACCCCTTAGCCACCTGCCTTTGGCGCTGCAGCAGTGATGGCTTTGGTCCCTGAAAGAGCATGCAAGATCTCTCCCAAATCTCAATACATATTTTGCTCTCCTAGACATCTTGCAAGACTTCAGTGAGATCTCACATGATCTTGCAGAAAATCTCCAATCTGTTTACCTGCAAGCACACACCTTTAATTTTTTTTTCTTATTTAGTACAAATTTCTCAATCTAACAGATTTGCACATAGGATTCTGTATCACATGAAACGGCACATTTGTTTTGTTCTATTGTTACATTATTTGTGGCCTTCTAACACTTTGGGAGAAGCCTTCTCTCCCTTTTCCCTTAAAAAATGAGGATCTATGCTTTACACTCAGCAGGAAGGCCCATTTAAAAGGAAACATGTAGTTGTTTTGCTGCTGCTTTTTTGTGTTCTCAGGTGTCCAAGTTAGCCTCCTGGCCCTGCTCCTCCACTATACCACAGCAACATCCCCCACTAGGAATCCCTACTTGGGCTTTCATTGGCCATCAGCAATATCCGGTGGAGCCAGGTGGAGAGAAATGCCCCATCTTGCCCATCTTTGGGGTTTCAAGAGGTATAGCTTCTGTGCATGTACAGAATTCATGATTCAGCAAATCTATTAGACCACTGAAAGAGTTTCTTTCCTCTGATAAAATTACCAAAGGAAGAAAGCAGGATTGGCTTTTCTCCCCAGGGACACAAGGAAGGGGAAGGTGTATGTTTAAGAAATCAAATTCCCCAAGGGCTGAAACTCTGTTCAGCCAGTTAAAAAACCCCAATTCTCTCAGGAGAGTGCTTCACATCTGGCGGGCAGGGCTTGTGTGCTTTGCTCATGATCCCTTGGATGTCCTGAGGCTGTTAGAGCAGCAGCCGTAAGTCTTGGGGCTCTGGGAGGGAGACATTGTCCTCCGAAGGCAAAGAGTAGCTGAGGTTCCCTTTTCTCTCCCTTGGAGGCCCTGAACCAGGAGCTGGCCAGTTCAGGGCCTCCATGGGAGAGAAAAGGGGGGCCAGCACTTGTGCTCAAAGGAGCTTTCATACGCGGTCATCCTGCCCCACACTCACATTCCAAAATATCTGCATGCTCACCTATCCAAGAGGTGGTTGGTCTTGGGCTGGGGGGTCCCAGAAGGCAGAATAAGTTGAGAAGCAAAGCCCAAGAAGTTGGAGGCATCCTCTTCGCATCCACCCAAACCCAATCTAAACAGCTTGGCTCCAGAACCAGCCCCTCCCTTCAGTTCTGTTCAGTTCAGAATGTCAGTTAAGAGGGAACACCTGTATTTTCTTGATTCTTGCCTGCACACTGGTATCTGTTTACCTGTAAGCACACACCTTTAGTTTATCTTTTTAAAAATAAAAATAAAATACTAGTTTCTCAGTCTACCAGCTTTGCACAAAACAGCAGCCGTTTTGTGATCCATGGCAGTGAAAACCCCACGTTTTATGGCGCCCCCCCCAAGATGAGGCTTCAGTGCCCTAACCCACAGGGTCACGATTTCTCCAAAGGTCCAATGTCATCTGATTCACTCCAAAGCAACACCAAACACCCAGAGAATGCCCCCTGCAACATTGGGGGGGGGGGCTTTGAAAACACTACATTTCCCATTGTTAGAGTGGCATGCGAAGGATGAACAAGTTAAATCAGTGATGATAGATTGGGCAAGACATGTAGGACATAACATAATGTTTGAGGATTGGGAAAGATTGTGGAAGAAAGGGGTCAAGTTCACTGCATGTACTGTACTAAAGGAAAACATAATGAAAATGATGTATAGATGGTATCCGACCCCAGTTAAATTAGCAAAGATTTATCATAACTGTGATAACCATTGCTGGAAATGTAAAGAAAACGAAGGTACTTTCTATCATATGTGGTGGACCTGCCCCAAGGTGAAAGACTTCTGGGAAAAGATTTATAATGAATTGAAAAAAATGTTGAAATATACATTTATAAAGAAACCAGAGGCCTTTCTTCTTGGAATAACAGGTTTGGAATTGCCCCCAAAAGATGTTCAATTATACACTGGGCAACAATTTTTTACCTTTTGAATGTTGTCTAGATTTCTACAATTGATTTAGGGTCTTTTTGCACTGCTGAATCAGGAAATGGCATCCGTTTCTCTCCATCAGGTCAGGTTGTTGTGCTATGTTGATTTGTAAAAAATCAGATCTTGTGACAAAACCGATTACATTTTGTGGCATTATCAGCTGATTTTTGTCAACACATATCATCCTAAATATGTTTTTAAGAGAAAATAATGTTTTTCCAACAACATCTATTGATTACCTGATAGAAACATTGATTACTGTAAACTGAATGCTGGGCATTGAGAAAGGTAAGTACACATAAGTTGCATGTTGCTTCACCATTTTTCAAACTTCAGGGCTTGAACTTCCGTTTTTTTGAACTCCTGGAATGCTCAGCGGCAGGGAGGTCTCTCTTCAGAGTCCAACAGTAGTCAGCCATCATGACTGCGTCCCAGCGACCCTGATACCTGGTCTCCATCTCTTTCATGTCCTGATGGAATCTCTCCCCCTGCTCGTCACTCATTGAACCCAGGTTCTCAGGAAACCGGTCTATATGTGAAAATAGGTAGTGCATTTCACGCTCATGTTGCAGCCCAGGTTTCTGAAAGCAGTCAGCATGTTGTTGACAAGTTCTGCATAGTTTCTGACCTTATTGTTGCTTAGAAAGTTCTTCACTACCAGAACAAATGCCTTCCACGCTTCCAGTTCCATTTCGTTCATTGAGTTTCGGAACTCTGGATCTCTGATGAGCTGACGGATCTGAGGACCGTCAAAGATGCCAGCTTTCAACTTCTCCATGGTCAATCCTGGCACAAGTGAAGCAGTCACCATCCTTGTCCAGAGCCTTTGGTGAACTGCTTGATTAAGCCGAGCTTGATGTGCAGCGGTGGGAAGAGTATTCTGTCTCTGTCCACCAGAGGGTCATTGATGATGTTCCTTTCTTTGCAAGGCACCAATTCCTCCCGCAGAGGCTAGTCCTTCTTCGTGTAATGCTGAGCACTGTCCCTACTATCCCACATGCACAGAAAACATGGGTACTTGTTGAAGCCAGACTGTTGTCCCAACAAAAAGTTCACCATCTTCAGGTCAACACAAATAAACCACTTATGCTGACCATAACCAATTTTCTCCAGCACATACTTCACTGCTTCATAGTTCTCCTTCACTGTAGTCGAGTGAGCCAGGGGTATAGAGGCAAACTGGTTGCCGTTGTGTAGCAGAACACATTTCAGTGATCGCTTGCTGCTGTCAATGAACAGTCTCCAATCTTTGGGTTCTTAGTTGGAACATCAACGGTGGTAACTCCCCGGAAAAAAGGAGAAGAATATTTCACATACAGTGGTGCCCCGCAAGACGAAATTAATTCGTTCCGCAATTTTTGCTGTCTAGCGAATTTTTCTTCTTGCGAAGCACGGTTTAAACCGTTTAACAAAGTCGCAAGACGTTTTCGTCTTGCGAAGCAAACCCATAGGGGAATTCGTCTTGCGAGGCAAATCGCGAATGAAAAAACCTTTCGTCTAGCGAGTTTTTTGTCTTGCGAGGCATTCGTCTTGCGGGGCACCACTGTATTAAGGAAAGAGCAATTGGACATTATCTGCTTGCAGGAAACACATGTGACTAGGCTCCACAGGAAAGTGTTAGTCAACAAGAGATTAGGCCAAGAGTTTATATCATCGGACAGAGTCAAGAAAAGAGGAGTGGTGATTTATGCAAAGGAGAGCCTAGCACCAAAATTTTTATTTAAAGATGAGCAAGGAAGAATCTTGGCAATTGAGATACAAGCACAAGGCGAAAAGGTTTTGATATTGGGAATTTATGCTCCAAATGAGGGGAAGTCAGAATTTTATAAGAAGCTGCATGAGACATTGCTGGATTTTTGGATTACAATAACATCATCATGATGGGAGATATGAATGGGGTGGTATCTACCAACATGGACAAATCACAAAACCAAAACTTGACAAAAGACAGCAGACTACCTAAAACTTTTTTTGAGCTAACTGACAATCTGGACTTGATTGACATTTGGAGGACAAAGAACCCCCTAGGAAGAGAAGGAACATTCTTCTCTGAAGCTCATCTGTCATGGACAAGAATCGACCAAATATGGATAACTCGAGGACTGGCACCGAAGACTAGAAAAGTGGAAATCTGCCCAAAAACTTGCTCCGACCATAACGCTATGAAAATGGAAATGAGACTAACTCCAACCGGCTCCTTCAGATGGAGAATGAATGACACCTTGTTTAGAGATCAGGAAGTTATTAAGAAGGCCCAAAAGACATTAAGAGACTATTTTGAAATAAATCTGAACACTACAGCGGAAAAAAGAGTAATCTGGGACGCAAGCAAAGCTGTTATGAGGGGTTTTTTGATACAACAGAACTCCATTAAGAAAAAAGCACAGAATGAGAGAAAAGATAAGATTTTGGAGAAAATAAGAGAAGGAGGAAAAAAGTTGAGACTGAAACCAAAGTCGCAGGAGATTTTGAGAGAAATTAAATTTCATCAAGCTCAATATACCAAATTGGTAAATCAAGAAGTGGAGTGGAAAATCAAATTAATGAAACAAAAGACATTTGAGTCAGCAAATAAATGTGGGAAGCTGCTAGCATGGCAGCTGAAGAAGAGACAAAAACTGAACACGGTGACAAATTTAGAAAATGAAGGGAGAAATATACAAAACCCCGAAGAGATTAGAAAGTGTTTCCAGATATACTTTAAACAACTCTATACGCAAGGGCCACAAAAAGAAACAGAGATTGATCAATTTCTAAAGAAGAATGGACTACCAAAATTAACTCAGGAAAAGAGGTCAATCCTAAATTGCAAAATAACACAACAAGAAATTGAAGGTGCCATTCAGAATATGCAACTTGGCAAGTCTCCAGGGCCAGATGGACTTACCTCAAAATATTATAAGACATTGAAAGACTATCTGACACAACCACTTTTGGAGGTTTGTAATGAGATCTTGGAGGGGAAGAAGGCACCGGAATCGTGGAAAGAAGCTTTCATCACATTGATACCTAAATCGGAAGCTGAAAAGACCCAACTTAAGAACTACCGTCCCATTTCGCTCCTGAATGTGGATTACAAAATTTTTGCTGGCATTTTGGCAAGTAGATTTAAAAAAGTGCTAAACGAAGTAATTCATAAAGATCAGGCAGGCTTTCTCCCAGGTAGACATTTGTTTGATAACACGAGGAACATTATTGACATTTTGGAACTTTTACAGACGAATATCAATACTAAAGCAGTGTTAATTTTTATAGATGCGGAGAAAGCATTTGATAATATTTCATGGAAGTTTATGAAGAAAAATTTGGAAGGGATGGGAGTGGGACGGGGGTTCGAAAATGGAATACAGGCAATTTATTCAGAGCAAAAAGCTAAACTGATAGTTAACAATGTGGTGACAGAAGAGTTTATGATTGAAAAAGGAACACGACAAGGTTGCCCTATCTCCCCTCTGTTATTTATCTCGGTTCTGGAGGTTCTTTTGAACATGATTAGAGGGGACCGGTTGGTGGAAGGGATACAGGTCGGAGCCAAACAGTACAAATTAAAGGCGTTTGCAGATGACTTGGTTTTAACATTACAGGAGCCAGAATCTAGTACGAAAAGAGCTTTAGAATTGATTCATGAATTTGGTCGGTTGGCGGGATTTAAATTAAACAAGCAGAAAACTAAGGTGTTGGGAAAAAAATTGACATCCATGGAAACAGAGAGGTTTCAGAAGGAGACTGATTTAAATGTGGTTAAAAAAGTGAAATACCTAGGGGTCAACTTGTCTGCGAAAAATTTGAATTTGTTTAAAGATAACTATGAAAAATGTTGGTCAGAAATTAAAAAAGACTTAGAAATTTGGACATGATTGAAACTTTCCTTGTTGGGCCGAATAGCCGCTATAAAGATGAATGTGTTGCCAAAAATGTTGTTCTTGTTTCAGGCCCTACAGATCGTGGACAGAGTGGAATGTTTTGGAAAGTGGCAGAAAGATATTTCTAAGTTTATCTGGCAGGGCAAAAAGCCCAGAATAAAATTTAAAATTTTGACCGATGCAAAGGAAAGAGGGGGGTTTGCCCTGCCGGATTTAAGGTTGTATTATGAAGCTGCAGCTTTCTGCTGGATGAAAGATTGGTTACTCCTTGAGAACACTGATGTCCTGGATCTGGAGGGGGTTAATAATGCTTTTGGTTGGCATGCTTATTTGTGGTACGACAAGGTAAAGATTCATAAAACTTTCAAGAACCATATTGTCAGGAAAGCAATATTTAATGTCTGGTCAAAATACAAGGATTTGTTAGAAAACAAGACTCCAAGGTGGTTGTCACCTATGGAGGCTAAGGCTCGGAAAAGACTCAATATGGAGGCTGAATGGCCGAAATATTGGGAAATAATTGAAAAGGTCGGAGAAACCTGGAGGTTGCGGAGCTTGGAGAAACTGGAGGGTAAAGTGCGAGATTGGTTACATTATGCCCAGGTTAAGGAGGTTTTCAATATGGATAAAAAGATAGGATTCCAGGTGGAAAAATCGAAATTAGAAACAGAATTGTTAGAACCTAAGACCAAGGTAATTTCAAGAATGTATAATCTGCTGTTGAAATGGAACACACAAGATGAAACAGTTAAATCAGCTATGATAAAATGGGCACAGGATATTGGATATAACATCATGTTTGCTGACTGGGAAAGGTTATGGACCACCGGTGTGAAGTTTACGGCATGTAATGCTTTGAAAGAAAATATTATGAAAATGATATACAGGTGGTACATGACCCCAGTCAAGCTTGCAAAAATATATCACCTGCATGATAACAAATGTTGGAAATGTAAGGAGACTGAAGGAACGTTTTTTCACCTGTGGTGGACCTGCCCGAAAGTGAAGGCCTTCTGGGAAGTGATTTACAATGAGTTAAAAAAGGTATTTAAGTATACCTTCCCTAAGAAGCCAGAGGCCTTCCTTTTGGGTATTGTCGACCAGAAGGTGTTAAAAAAAGACAGAGTTTTTTTAATGTATGCAACAACAGCAGCAAGAATACTCATTGCAAAATACTGGAAGTTACAAGATTTACCCACACTGGAAGAATGGCAAACGCAACTGATAGACTACATGGAGCTGGCTGAGATGACTGGCAGAATTCGAGACCTGGGAAAAGAGGAGGTGGAAGAGGACTGGAAGAAGTTTAAAGATTATTTACAAAAATTATATAAATTGCATGAATGTTAAGAAGGTGCATGAAAGGAAAGACTATGGCATCAGAAGTTTAAATGAGATATGGATGAGAATAAGTTGAAATACAAAGATGAGATTTGAAGTAAAGTTATGCCAAAACTAAGCACTTAAATATTTGATGGAAATACTTACTAGAGGCATAATACATTAGAATTAGAACATAAAATTGGAAAGAAGGTAATAATTTGCTAAACATAACTTTTCTATGGAGAACGCAGGAAAGGGAAATGTGAGGAAGTCCAGTTGGTTATGGAAAATATGTATGGAAAACTGTGAGTTTTTTCTTTTCTTCTTTATATATTGTTGATAGCTATGTGTTTTGTGTCTGATATATGTTTTGCTATCTTCTTCTCTTAAAAATTCAATAAAAATATTAAAAAAAAAACACCAATCTGGATGCCAACAGTTCGGCAGAGTCCTTTGACAAGCTGAGGTCGCGAACTAGATCATTCAACTCCTTTTGGGAAAATGGATGTGGAGCATCATCTTCAAGAACCACTTCTTCTTCGTGTCCTTCAGCACTGGAGGCATCTTTGTCACTAATGTCAGGAAGTTCTCCGAAGACAGGCACTGGAATTTCATCACAATGGGGCAGGACTCTTGAGGAGGAGGAGAAAGGGGAGGGAACTGGGAGGGGAATATATGCTCTGCGCAAATGGCTGTGAACTCATGCTTCTTTTGTGAATCTATCACACTTGCTCCTTCTGCCACCCCGGATGGCAGAATAAAGCTTTTCTCTGAAACTATTCCTTGAGTGTCTGTTGACTCCCATTTCCCTGTCCCGGGCGCAAAGCTCTTCTCACCCGAGGCTAAAAAGGCTACCAGCAGAGTCTGTAACCTGAAGTGTATGTTAACCCGAGGTACCACTGTTTCATTGAATTTGTCCATGGCAAGTCTGCGTTTATCTGCAGGTTGTTCATATGTGGTGAGTTTGTAGAAGTCCTCAATCCAATCATAGAAGGGAGACGCATTTTTATTTTTCCAGCTCACCAGTATCAGTCTTTTTACTGTGGTAAGGGCACAGGGAGTCCGCTTGTATTGCCCCTTTGTCAGGTTCCATGTGCTGGGTGTATAATTCGAAAGGATATTTTGCTCGGTAAAGGTACATTTGGCCTCAGCGATGGGAGTCCAGCAAGGAATCATTTAGCTAGTGCAAAGGAGGAGGAAGAGGTTGAAAATGCGAGACTTACTGGCACCTGGAGCAGCAGCAGCTCTAGGACCAATCAGACTGTAGCATTTTGGATCCTATTCAACTCAGTACATAACATCCCCACAAACCACCCCCAAATCCCCCAGCATAGGAATAGTGTGAGAGGAGGCTGGGTGCACCACATTGGAGACCCCAGGCGGAATAGTAAGGGAATCTCATCCTTTACTTCCACACAAGGGTGACAGGCCAAATCATCTATCAGGATAGATATGGCGGCCACGATTTCGCTGAAAACCCGATGTCTTAGGATTCACAACAAAGCAACGGCAAACACCTACTAAAGACCCCCTGAAATGTTTGGCGGTGAAAACCCCACATTTCATGGCACCCCCAAAAATGAGCCTTTGGCGCCCTAACTCACGGGATCCCAATTTCTCCAAAAGTCAGACGTTGTCCGATTCACTCCAAAGTGGCGCCAAACACCCAGAGAATGCCCCCTGCAAGGTTTGGGGGTGAAAACACTACGTTTCACATCGCCCCACAAAATGAGCCCTCGACGCCGTAACCCACATGGTTGTCAGGGGCTGGACTGAGGAGGAATGGTGGGAGCCCCCCCCCCCAAGGACCTGCTCCACAACTCCAATTTATAAAGATTATAATCCAAGTTAACGAGATCTTCTTGCAATTAGAGGTCAAGAGATATGTAAAAGTCAGTGCTTTATATGATTCAGCCACATGGTGGAGCAATACACAAAGATTAAAGAAGCCATGATAGCCAGCTCTGAAAAGCTGGGGTGGTTTGTGTCTTCAAAGGCATGGCAGTGTGGCTTGAAGTTAATGACTTGTAACACCTCACAGTCATCATCATAATATAATAATAATAATTTATTATTTATACCCAGCCACTCTGGGCGGCTTCCAACAAAATATTAAAATAAAAAAGTCTGTCAAACATTCAAAACTTCCCAGAACAGGGCTGTCCAGGGTCCTGATGAAAGGAAGTCCAAGTCCTACTCTCTCCTACCTTGGTCAGGCCACACCTGGAGTCCTGTGTCCAGTTCTGGGCACCATCATTTAAGAAGGATGTTGACAAGCTGGAATGTGTGCAGAGGAGGGCAACCAAGACAACCAAGGGTCTGGAAACTAAGATTGAAGAGAAACACTGGAAGGAGCTGGGGAGGTTTGGCCTGGAAAAGAGGAAACTGAGAGGAGATCTGACAGCCATCTTCCAATATCTTAAGGGCTGTCACATGGAAGAGGGAACAAGCTTCTTTTCTCCTGCTCTAGACGGTAGGACTCAAACCCATGGATTCAAGTTATAAGGAAGGAGATTCCAACTAAACATTCATAAAAACTTTCTGACAGTAAGGGCTGTTTGGCATTGGAACAGATTCCCATGAGAGGTGGTGGACTCTCCTTCCTTGGAGGTTACTAAGCAGAGGTTGGATGGCCGTCTGCCATGGATGCTTTTGCTGAGATTGCTGCATCACAGGGGGTTGGACTAGATGACCCTTGGTGTCCCTTCCAGCTATAAGTTTCTATGATTCTATGAAATTGATCTGGATTAATGACAGCCATCCACCAGTTTCATATGCAAAACTGCTTCCCACCCCACCCCCTTACTGATTAATATATATAAAAAATACATTAAAGTAGACAAATAATAACTTACAAAAAGGATCAATAAACGTGTCACCTTTATTATATAAACTGTTATCATAATCACATGTCAAAATTTCTTTTGTGAATGAAATAAAATGGTTTCAATCAGTCTTTAATAACCAACAATCAAATGTAGTGCTTGGGGTACAGCTTAGATCAATTCCCCCGATGTTCAGTGTCCAGGGGTTCAGTGCCTGGCACCCAGAAACTCATGGCAAAGGGGAGTCTGGCACCAAGTAACTCATAACATTTCACTTCCTTGCAAGCTAAGGAAAGCTGTTGATTGGCAGAAGACACTGGGCAGAAACAGAAAGAAACAGGGGGATGAGGGGGTCTAAGGGTGAAGTCCTGCTCCTGTCCATCCTAATACTGGCCAGTTTATTACAGGATGTTGAGAAGGGTCATTTTTTACTATGAATTGAGAAACAGCAGCCATAGTCTAGGCCAGGAGTGTTTTTCCTTGGTGACACCGCCATGTTGAAAAGTGTGTGTTTGCAAGGTGTTTCCTGTCCTGTCCAGAAATGCACCGTACTGGATGAAGCCAGCTCTAGAGCCTTCCTAAATAAATAAAATAAAAACCCACGGGAAGATCTATTTGAAAAATTAATGTTAAGGGGAACAATTCACATTGTTAAGCAAGGTAGCTAAAGCAACAGGGTCAGGGCCTCCATTGTGACACGTCCCCCTGCTGAGTGACTTGGCTGAGGACTTTGGGAAGAGCAACTACTTGAGGATAGTTCAGGAGAAAGGAGGTGGTTTGTGAGAAGTAATGATGTTTTCCGGCAAAATAAAGATTTCTTCTTCTTGAGTGTAAGTAGGATGTCTAATTCTTTCTGCATTCTGCTTCCTTTGCTCTCCCTCAAGATTTAGAAACATAGGGCAGTAAGGCAGATCTGGAAAAAGCCTAGGTAAAGGTACAGGGACCCCTGACCGTTAGGTCCAGTCGCGGACGACTCTAGGGTTGCGCGCTCATCTCGCCCTATAGGCTGAGGGA
Organism: Podarcis liolepis; assembly: GCF_965112155.1. NCBI lineage: Eukaryota > Metazoa > Chordata > Lepidosauria > Squamata > Lacertidae > Podarcis > Podarcis liolepis. The sequence goes on along the minus strand of NC_139559.1, from coordinate 95,971,798 downwards.
GCCGGCGTACAGCTTCCGGGTCATGTGGCCAGGATGACGAAGCCGCTTCTGGCAAAAGCAGAGCAGTGCACGGAAAGGCTGTTTACCTTCCCGACAGAACGGCACCTACCGTATTTTTGGCTCTATAGGACGCACCGGACCATAAGACACACCGGATTATAGGAGGGGGAGAACGGGGGGGGGGGATTCTCTCCCTCTCTGCTCATTGTCCCTTCAGCGAAGCGGCAGGAGAAATGGAGCCCCTTCCATTTCTCCTCCCGCTTCGCTGAAGGGGCGCTGCGCAGAGAGGGAAAACTGTGCACCGACCCCTCTCGCTCTCCAGGCTTCAGACGGCTATCCGCAAGCCTTCTGAGTGCAGCGGGAACTCCTGCTGCGCTTGGAAGGCTTGCGGATAGCTGCCTGAAGCCCCCAGAGTGCAGCCTTTGAAGCCTCCACAGAGCAGCGGGGTGAAGGCACCCCGCTGCCCTGCGGAGGCTTTGTGCAGCCATCCCCAAGCTAGAACAGTGAGCCGGAGTACCGCGCAGCGCTCCTTCTGCCTGCTCTGGCTTTGGGCTTAGCTGCGCAGCCTGCATTCACTCCATAGGGCGCACACAAATTTTCCCTTAATTTTTGTTTTTTTTATAATATATTTTTTATTAGCAAACCAATCAAATCACAATAGTTCCAAATTACAAAACCGAATTTTAAATTTTGGTTGGGGGTACCCATGCTTCGAGCTCAGAAAGGGATCCAATCATCTCTTATTTCTGCTGCTTTGATCATTTTCCCTTAATTTTTGGAGGGGGAAAAGTGTGTCCTATAGAGTGAAAAATACGGTATTTATCTACTTCCACTTTTGAACTGCTAGGTGACTTCAGGTGGCTATCCGCAAGCCTTCGAAGTACAGCGGGAACTCCTGCTGCGCTCCGAAAGCTTGTGGATAGCTGCCTGAAGCCAACGGAGTGCAGCCTTTGAAGCCTCTGCAGAGCAGCGGGGTGAAGGCACCCCGCTGTCCTGCGGAGGCTTTGCGCAGCTAACTCCAAGCTAGAACAGCGAGACGGAGCGCTGTGCAGCGGTCCTTCTGCCTGCTCTGGCTTTGGGCTTAGCTGCGCAGCCTGCATTCACTCCATAGGGCGCACACAAATTTTCCCTTAATTTTTGTTTTTTTTAAATATATTTTTTATTAGCAAACCATTCAAATCACATTAGTTCCAAATTACGAAACCGAATTTTAAATTTTTGTTGGGGGTACCCATGCTTTGAGCTCTTAAAGGGATCCAATCATCTCTTATTTCTGCTGCTTTGATCATTTCCCCTTAATTTTTGGAGGGGGGAAATTGAATCTTATAGAGCGAAAAATACGGTATTTATCTACTTCCACTTTGTGCTTTCGAACTGCTAGGTTGGCAGGTGCTGGGACCGAGCAGCGGGAGCTCACCCCGTCGCGGGGATTCGAACTGCCGACCTTCTGATCAGCAAGCCCTAGGCTCTGTGGCCACCCGTGTCCCTACGGAAAAAGCCTATCGCAGACCAAATCCCCCTCCCAAACCTGGTATGTAAGGGCTTCCGGTTTTTCCGCCCTCCGTTGTGGATGTGCTTCGCGGGTTCTCCGCACCTAGCAGCTGTTAGAGGGAACTTTGGGGGGCAACGCGGAGGCTACACGACCCCCAAAAAGGCTCTGGGCGTGGCCCAGGGCTGACATTGTCCGGCAGCGTCAAAAAAGGAACCCTTCGAAGCCCACGTCCTAACCAGGAGGTGAGTCGACAGAGAGTACCTAGACGCAAGGACACGAGCAATCCTCAGCAGCAAGCCTCAAAGTCCCAAAGGGTAAGAACGGCAGCTAACAAGGAGAGCTTGAGGAGAAGAGGGTCTGTGAGACTTATTTATACAAACTGAACTGCTCAGAAACAGACCTAAAAGACTAGCACATAAAGAGTAAAGAACGGGAGATTTTATCTTAAACATATTGGAAATCTTTCTCATTATACGTAAGCATAAGCAAAGATTTCTCTAACAAGTACCAGTAAGAAAAGGAAGACAGATTCAAATTTCACTCTGCAGCAGGAGTACTAGCCCATTAAAAGAAGCGGAATTCAAGGACTTAACTTGTTTTTTACTTTGAAGTGGCGTGAGCCCAGCAAAAGAGACTGAGTTAAAAGACTTGGATTGTCAGCGCTGTTTGTGGTAAAAGTGTGGAAGTTACTGGAAAACAAAGGTAAAAGAGAAGGCAACACTTTTAATATTGAACTTATATTAAACACTAACCTATAAAGATGGCAAAGATGGCATAGCGTGGTCTAGGAGAAACGGCTGGACTAATTGGAGAATCGGGAAGAGAAGAAAAGTGGCGAAAGGAGGGGCAGAACTGCACAAAAGAGGAAAGGGACTATAAAATTAAAGATGAGCATCTTTAGCTTGAGGAGGTAGTTTGTGAGAAAGGAAATACGTTTTCTGGTGTAATGAAGAGACTTTCTTCATATAAAGTATAAGTAGGATTCCTAATTCCTTCTGCATTCTGTTTCTTTTACTATCCCTCAAGATTCAGAAACATAGGGAACCTAGTCATGGTTAGATTAGTTTATAAAGATTGGCTGCGTGAGCTGCTGGTCTCCTGCTGTCACGTGCCAAAGATCCATCCCCTGGTCTGTGAGGAGGAGGAGGAAGAGATATTGGAAAAGAAATGGGAGGATGAAGTGATGGTTATGAAGATCAGAAGGAATCTTTAGTGAAGGTGAAAACAATTTATGTAAGACCAAGCGACCAGGGGATGGATGCCACCGATCTATAGATGGGGAGTGTTGATCTTTGTTCTTGAGGAACAGGGAGGCCAGAGAGAATCTGGATCACTGGGATGGGGGGAGGCAGCTCACTGATTCAAGAAGAGTTCAGGGATGGGATGAGGAAGGGAGGAAGGGAGAATAACGCAAGCCACCTGGAGATCCTTGCAGGAAAGATGGGCCATCAATGTAGTAATCAATGAAAAAATCAAGAATTTTTTCTCTTCATTTCTCTTCATTTCTCTTCATTTCTCTTCATTTCTCTTCATTTCTCTTCATTTCTCTTCATTTCTCTTCCAGGCAGCGATAGCAGTGAGGACAGCAGCTCCAGTACAGCTCTACGCCTCTCCAAGACCCAGTTCTCCCTTCGCTCCAAACCCAAGTATCTAAATAAATAAATAATAGGGATGCTGGTGGCGCTGTGGGTTAAACCACAGAGCCTAGGACTTGCCTATCAGAAGGCTGGCGGTTCGAATCCCCACGACAGAGTGAACTCCCGTTGCTCGGTCCCTGCTCCTGCCAACCTAGCAGTTCGAAAGCACGTCAAAGTGCAAGTAGATAAATAGGTACCACTACGGCGGGAAGGTAAAGGGCGTTTCCGTGCGCTGCTCTGGTTCAGAAGCAGCTTAGTCATGCTGGCCACATGACCCGGAAGCTGTTCATGACCGGTCCGCCAATAAAGCGAGATGAGCGCTGCAACCCCAGAGTCGGCCACGACTGGACCTAATGGTCAGGAGTCCCTTTACCTTGATATATTTCAAAAACACTGAGTCTCCAGTGTGGTCTCTCGTCACAAGGAAACAGACTTGATAAAGAGGCAACCTTTCAAACTTCTTATAAATGGAAACTGGGGAAAGCCCCCTCCAAAAGAATAGACTGTGCCCAGTGACTAGCTGATCCACATGCCTGTTCAGTTGATGCTCTAGATGCCTACTCAGTTGTTCTCCAAGGCTGTTGAAAGAGAGAATGGCCAGTGTGGCAGGCTGTGTGAGCTGCTGGCCTCCTGCTGTCGTGCCCCTAAAATCCACCCCCTGGTCTGCGAGGAGGAGGAGGAAGAGATATTGGAAGAGAAATGGAATGAGGAAGTAAATATAATTAAAGAAAGGGAGAATAGCGTAAGCCACCTGGAGATCCTTGAAGGAAAGATGGGTTGTCAACAGAATAAGAAATGGAAAGATTAAAAATATTTTCTCTTCTTCTCTCTTCCGGGCAGCGACAGCAATGAGGCCAGCAACTCCAGCACAGATCTCCCTCCCCACCAAGACCCAGTTCCCCCCTTCCCCACAAACCCAAATAGAAAAATAAAATAAAAATCATCATCATCATTATTATTCTAATCAAGTTCCTTTACAAACATGCTATTCTGTGATCATCCTTTTATCCTAGGCGGTGCTTTTTCCTACGTTTGTGAGCATGAGTGGAAATCCTGAGTCTCGCTGCAGGAGTCGACAGTTTGGCTCCTTCCATTGTTGTTGCTCCTAGATGGAACTGCGCATGTGCGAAGACAAGACAGAGACTTCCAAACTGGATCAATAAACGTGTCACCCGTTGTCTGAAAACCACTGTCCTAATCACATGCCAGATTGTCTTTTGTGAATGAAATAAAATTCTTTCAAATAGTTTTTTAATGCTGTCTTTTGTCTGTCTTGAGAAGCAATGGAGTGCGCCTCTGGGGGTGAGGTCAAAAGTCAAGCAACGGTGTCAGCAGTCCCAAAGTGACCTCTCCAGGGAGCAAGACTGGGCAGTGTGTCTGGAGGTCCTGGGCTTCCCAGATGACAAGACTCCCTCTCTTGGCCTTGCAGATGTGTCTCCAAGGAAAGCAGAGTTAGGCACCAGTTGGGCTGCAGGAGATGTCAGAAGGGGTTGTAAACGTCGCCATCCAACCGCCTGAGGGACTCCACTCCAGATTTGTGTAGGCTTTACTCCTTAGCCTTTTCAGCTCCCAAAGATATCCCACAAGGCAAATTAGGATCAGAGTTTTCCTTCTCTTCGATGGGCTATCTTTATAGGTGGATGAGCCCCATCTGCCCCTCACTTCCCTCCACAGCATTGCAGAAACCACCTTCTTGACCACTGGGCCCACGCTTGGTCTTGTCCGCTCAATCTGCTGGAGCCTGTCTTTGCACACAGGGGAAGTTCCTGTGCATTTGAGACTCTTTGGCTGCTCTCACCTGGTTTAGGTGGCCAGTCAAACCGTTCCCAGGATGTGGCCTCTGTCACATGCTGACCGTTTCTAGGAGCAAGAGAACAAACTTTTTATTAAAGAATGGAAATGGTTGAATGAATAGTTACAAACTGTAAACAGATAAGAACATTGGCAGGATTATTGGAATAACCTGCAGTTTAATAAGATTATCTATTTAAAGCAGATGCATAAATGAAGAAATTGAGGTAATTTGGATATGCATAAGATATGAAGAATCAATTTAAAGAACTGCAGAAAGAGGGGGAAGGAAGTCAAGTTTTGAAATGCTAAAATGACTGCAAAATTATTGAAATGTATAAACTTGAAAATCATAATTCAGCTTTCCAGTTATAGCTTTTGCGGTGATGAGGCATGTGAGCCTCAACTGTCCTGCATCTACTCCAGCTGAGGAATCACACACCTCCTCCCCAAGCTAGCGAGCCCCACCTGGGCTGTGGGTCCTTGCCTTCCATCCCTCCCAACTGACAGTTGTTAGTTCTGGAATCCTGAGCTTGAGGGGGGGGGGGTACATCCCATTTCGCCCCGTGGGACACTCACCACCCCTTAGCCACCTGCCTTTGGCGCTGCAGCAGTGATGGCTTTGGTCCCTGAAAGAGCATGCAAGATCTCTCCCAAATCTCAATACATATTTTGCTCTCCTGGACATCTTGCAAGACTTCAATGAGATCTCACAAGATCTTGCAGAAAATCTCCAATCTGTTTACCTGCAAGCACACACCTTTAATTTTTTTTTCTTATTTAGTACAAATTTCTCAATCTAACAGATTTGCACATAGGATTCTGTATCACATGAAACGGCACATTTGTTTTGTTCTATTGTTACATTATTTGTGGCCTTCTAACACTTTGGGAGAAGCCTTCTCTCCCTTTTCCCTTAAAAAATGAGGATCTATGCTTTACACTCAGCAGGGAGACCCATTTAAAAGGAAATATGTAGTTGTTTTGCTGCTGCTTTTTTGTGTTCTCAGGTGTCCAAGTTAGCCCCCTGGCCCTGCTCCTCCACTATACCACAGCAACATCCCCACTAGGAATCCCTGCTTGGGCTTTCATTGGCCACTAGCAATATCCGGTGGAGCCAGGTGGAGAGAAATGCCCCATCTTGCCCATCTTTGGGGTTTCAAGAGGTATAGCCTCTGTGCATGTACAGAATTCATGATTCAGCAAATCTATTAGACCATTGAAAGAGTTATTTCCTCTGATTAAATTACCAAAGGAAGAAAGCAGGACTGGCTTTTCTCCCCAGGGACACAAGGAAGGGGAAGGTGTATGTTTAAGAAATCAAATTCCCCAAGGGCTGAAACTCTGTTCAGCCAGTTAAAAAACCCAAATTCTCTCAGGAGAGTGCTTCACATCTGGCGGGCAGGGCTTGTGTGCTTTGCTCATGATCCCTTGGATGTCCTGAGGCTGTTAGAGCAGCAGCCGTAAGTCTTGGGGCTCTGGGTGTGAGACATTGTCCTCAGAAGTCAAAGAGTAACTGAGGTTCCCTTTTCTCTCCCTTTTTTGGCCCTGAACCAAGAGCTGGGCAGTTCAGGGCCTCCATGGGAGAGAAAAGGGGGGCCAGCACTTGTGCTCAAATGAGCTTTCATACGCGGTCATCCTGCCCCACACTCACATTCCAAAATATCTGCATGCTCACCTATCCAAGAGGTGGTTGGTCTTGGGCTGGGGGGTCCCAGAAGGCAGAATAAGTTGAGAAGCAAAGCCCAAGAAGTTGGAGGCATCCTCTTCGCATCCACCCAAACCCAATCTAAAGAGCTTGGCTCCAGAACCAGCCCCTCCCTTCAGTTCTGTTCAGTTCAGAATGTCAGTTAAGAGGGACCACCTGTATTTTCTTGATTCTTGCCTGAGGTCATAATGGGCATGCACACTGGTATCTGTTTACCTGTAAGCACACACCTTTAGTTTATCTTTTTAAAAATAAAAATAAAATACTAGTTTCTCAGTCTACCAGCTTTGCACAAAACAGCAGTCGTTTTGTGATCCATGGCAGTGCAAACCCCACGTTTTATGGCGCCCCCTCCAAAAAAATGAGGCGTCAGTGCCCTAACCCACAGGGTCACGATTTCTCCAAAGGTCCAATGTCATCTGATTCACTCCAAAGCAGCACCAAACACCCAGAGAATGCCCCCTGAAACATTGGGGGGGGGGCTTTGAAAACACTACATTTCCCATTGTTAGAGTGGCATACGAAGGATGAACAAGTTAAATCAGTGATGATAGATTGGGCAAGACATGTAGGACATAACATAATGTTTGAGGATTGGGAAAGATTGTGGAAGAAAGGGGTCAAGTTCACTGCATGTACTGTACTAAAGGAAAACATAATGAAAATGATGTATAGATGGTATCCGACCCCAGTTAAATTAGCAAAGATTTATCATAACTGTGATAACCATTGCTGGAAATGTAAAGAAAACGAAGGTACTTTCTATCATATGTGGTGGACCTGCCCCAAGGTGAAAGACTTCTGGGAAAAGATTTATAATGAATTGAAAAAAATGTTGAAATATACATTTATAAAGAAACCAGAGGCCTTTCTTCTTGGAATAACAGGTTTGGAATTGCCCCCAAAAGATGTTAAATTATACACTGGGCAACAATTTTTTACCTTTTGAATGTTGTCTAGATTTCTACAATTGATTTAGGGTCTTTTTGCACTGCTGAATCAGGAAATGGCATCCGTTTCTCTCCATCAGGTCAGGTTGTTGTGCTTTGTTGATTTGTAAAAAATCAGATCTTGTGACAAAATCGATTACATTTTGTGGCATTATCAGCTGATTTTTGTCAACACATATCATCCTAAATATGTTTTTAAGAGAAAATAATGTTTTTCCAACAACATCTATTGATTACCTGATAGAAACATTGATTACTGTAAACTGAATGCTGGGCATTGAGAAAGGTAAGTACACATAAGTTGCATGTTGCTTCACCATTTTTCAAACTTCAGGGCTTGAACTTCCGTTTTTTGGAACTCCTGGAATGCTCAGCGGCAGGGAAGTCTCTCTTCAGAGTCCAACAGTAGTCAGCCATCATGACTGCGTCCCAGCGACCCTGATACCTGGTCTCCATCTCTTTCATGTCCTGATGGAATCTCTCCCCCTGCTCGTCACTCATTGAACCCAGGTTCTCAGGAAACCGGTCTATATGTGAAAATAGGTAGTGCATTTCACGCTCATGTTGCAGCCCAGGTTTCTGAAAGCAGTCAGCATGTTGTTGACAAGTTCTGCATAGTTTCTGACCTTATTGTTGCTTAGAAAGTTCTTCACTACCAGAACAAATGCCTTCCACGCTTCCAGTTCCATTTCGTTCATTGAGTTTCGGAACTCTGGATCTCTGATGAGCTGACGGATCTGAGGACCGTCAAAGATGCCAGCTTTCAACTTCTCCATGGTCAATCCTGCCACAAGTGAAGCAGTCACCATCCTTGTCCAGAGCCTTTGGTGAACTGCTTGATTAAGCCGAGCTTGATGTGCAGCGGTGGGAAGAGTATTCTGTCTCTGTCCACCAGAGGGTCGTTGATGACGTTCCTTTCTTTGCAAGGCACCAATTCCTCCCGCAGAGGCCAGTCCTTCTTCGTGTAATGCTGAGCACTGTCCCTACTATCCCACATGCACAGAAAACATGGGTACTTGTTGAAGCCAGACTGTTGTCCCAACAAAAAGTTCACCATCTTCAGGTCAACACAAATAAACCACTTATGCTGACCATAACCAATTTTCTCCAGCACATACTCCACTGCTTCATAGTTCTCCTTCACTGTAGTCGAGTGAGCCAGGGGTATAGAGGCAAACTGGTTGCTGTTGTGTAGCAGAACACATTTCAGTGATCGCTTGCTGCTGTCAATGAACAGTCTCCAATCTTTGGGTTCTTAGTTGGAACATCAACGGTGGTAACTCCCCGGAAAAAAGGAGAAGAATATTTCACATATTAAGGAAAGAGCAATTGGACATTATCTGCTTGCAGGAAACGCATGTGACTAGGCTCCACAGGAAAGTGTTAGTCAACAAGAGATTAGGCCAAGAGTTTATATCATCGGACAGAGTCAAGAAAAGAGGAGTGGTGATTTACGCAAAGGAGAGCCTAGCACCAAAATTTTTATTTAAAGATGAGCAAGGAAGAATCTTGGCAATTGAGATACAAGCACAAGGCGAAAAGGTTTTGATATTGGGAATTTATGCTCCAAATGAGGGGAACTCAGATATTTATAAGAAGCTGCATGAGACATTGCTGGATTTTTTTGGATTACAATAACATCATCATGATGGGAGATATGAATGGGGTGGTATCTACCAACATGGACAAATCACAAAACCAAAACTTGACAAAAGACAGCAGACTACCTAAAACTTTTTTTGAGCTAACTGACAATCTGGACTTGATTGACATTTGGAGGACAAAGAACCCCCTAGGAAGAGAAGGAACATTCTTCTCTGAAGCTCATCTGTCATGGACAAGAATCGACCAAATATGGATAACTCGAGGACTGGCACCGAAGACTAGAAAAGTGGAAATCTGCCCAAAAACTTGCTCCGACCATAACGCTATGAAAATGGAAATGAGACTAACTCCAACCGGCTCCTTCAGATGGAGAATGAATGACACCTTGTTTAGAGATCAGGAAGTTATTAAGAAGGCCCAAAAGACATTAAGAGACTATTTTGAAATAAATCTGAACACTACAGTGGAAAAAAGAGTAATCTGGGACGCAAGCAAAGCTGTTATGAGGGGTTTTTTGATACAACAGAACTCCATTAAGAAAAAAGCACAGAATGAGAGAAAAGATAAGATTTTGGAGAAAATAAGAGAAGGAGAAAAAAAGTTGAGACTGAAACCAAAGTCGCAGGAGATTTTGAGAGAAATTAAATTTCATCAAGCTCAATATACCAAATTGGTAAATCAAGAAGTGGAGTGGAAAATCAAATTAATGAAACAAAAGACATTTGAGTCAGCAAATAAATGTGGGAAGCTGCTAGCATGGCAGCTGAAGAAGAGACAAAAACTGAACACGGTGACAAATTTAGAAAATGAAGGGAGAAATATACAAAACCCCGAAGAGATTAGAAAGTGTTTCCAGATATACTTTAAACAACTCTATACGCAAGGGCCACAAAAAGAAACAGAGATTGATCAATTTCTAAAGAAGAATGGACTACCAAAATTAACTCAGGAAAAGAGGTCAATCCTAAATTGCAAAATAACACAACAAGAAATTGAAGGTGCCATTCAGAATATGCAACTTGGCAAGTCTCCAGGGCCAGATGGACTTACCTCAAAATATTATAAGACATTGAAAGACTATCTGACACAACCACTTTTGGAGGTTTGTAATGAGATCTTGGAGGGGAAGAAGGCACCGGAATCGTGGAAAGAAGCTTTCATCACATTGATACCTAAATCGGAAGCTGAAAAGACCCAACTTAAGAACTACCGTCCCATTTCGCTCCTGAATGTGGATTACAAAATTTTTGCTGACATTTTGGCAAGTAGATTTAAAAAAGTGCTAAACGAAGTAATTCATAAAGATCAGGCAGGCTTTCTCCCAGGTAGACATTTGTTTGATAAAACGAGGAACATTATTGACATTTTGGAACTTTTACAGACGAATATCAATACTAAAGCAGTGTTAATTTTTATAGATGCGGAGAAAGCATTTGATAATATTTCATGGAAGTTTATGAAGAAAAATTTGGAAGGGATGGGAGTGGGACGGGGGTTCGAAAATGGAATAGAGGCAATTTATTCAGAGCAAAAAGCTAAACTGATAGTTAACAATGTGGTGACAGAAGAGTTTATGATTGAAAAAGGAACACGACAAGGTTGCCCTATCTCCCCTCTGTTATTTATCTCGGTTCTGGAGGTTCTTTTGAACATGATTAGAGGGGACCGGTTGGTGGAAGGGATACAGGTCGGAGCCAAACAGTACAAATTAAAGGCGTTTGCAGATGACTTGGTTTTAACATTACAGGAGCCAGAATCTAGTACGAAAAGAGCTTTAGAATTGATTCATGAATTTGGTCGGTTGGCGGGATTTAAATTAAACAAGCAGAAAACTAAGGTGTTGGGAAAAAAATTGACATCCATGGAAACAGAGAGGTTTCAGAAGGAGACTGATTTAAATGTGGTTAAAAAAGTGAAATACCTAGGGGTCAACTTGTCTGCGAAAAATTTGAATTTGTTTAAAGATAACTATGAAAAATGTTGGTCAGAAATTAAAAAAGACTTAGAAATTTGGACAAGATTGAAACTTTCCTTGTTGGGCCGAATAGCCGCTATAAAGATGAATGTGTTGCCAAAAATGTTGTTCTTGTTTCAGGCCCTACAGATCGTGGACAGAGTGGAATGTTTTGGAAAGTGGCAGAAAGATATTTCTAAGTTTATCTGGCAGGGCAAAAAGCCCAGAATAAAATTTAAAATTTTGACCGATGCAAAGGAAAGAGGGGGGTTTGCCCTGCCGGATTTAAGGTTGTATTATGAAGCTGCAGCTTTCTGCTGGATGAAAGATTGGTTACTCCTTGAGAACACTGATGTCCTGGATCTGGAGGGGGTTAATAATGCTTTTGGTTGGCATGCTTATTTGTGGTACGACAAGGTAAAGATTCATAAAACTTTCAAGAACCATATTGTCAGGAAAGCAATATTTAATGTCTGGTCAAAATACAAGGATTTGTTAGAAAACAAGACTCCAAGGTGGTTGTCACCTATGGAGGCTAAGGCTCGGAAAAGACTCAATATGGAGGCTGAATGGCTGAAATATTGGGAAATAATTGAAAAGGTCGGAGAAACCTGGAGGTTGCGGAGCTTGGAGAAACTGGAGGGTAAAGTGCGAGATTGGTTACATTATGCCCAGGTTAAGCAGGTTTTCAATATGGATAAAAAGATAGGATTCCAGGTGGAAAAATCGAAATTAGAAACAGAATTGTTAGAACCTAAGACCAAGGTAATTTCAAGAATGTATAATCTGCTGTTGAAATGGAACACACAAGATGAAACAGTTAAATCAGCTATGATAAAATGGGCACAGCATATTGGATATAACATCATGTTTGCTGACTGGGAAAGGTTATGGACCACCGGTGTGAAGTTTACGGCATGTAATGCTTTGAAAGAAAATATTATGAAAATGATATACAGGTGGTACATGACCCCAGTCAAGCTTGCAAAAATATATCACCTGCATGATAACAAATGTTGGAAATGTAAGGAGACTGAAGGAACGTTTTTTCACCTGTGGTGGACCTGCCCGAAAGTGAAGGCCTTCTGGGAAGTGATTTACAATGAGTTAAAAAAGGTATTTAAGTATACCTTCCCTAAGAAGCCAGAGGCCTTCCTTTTGGGTATTGTCGACCAGAAGGTGTTAAAAAAAGACAGAGTTTTTTTAATGTATGCAACAACAGCAGCAAGAATACTCATTGCAAAATACTGGAAGTTACAAGATTTACCCACACTGGAAGAATGGCAAACGCAACTGATAGACTACATGGAGCTGGCTGAGATGACTGGCAGAATTCGAGACCTGGGAAAAGAGGAGGTGGAAGAGGACTGGAAGAAGTTTAAAGACTATTTACAAAAATTATATAAATTGCATGAATGTTAAGAAGGTGCATGAAAGGAAAGACTATGGCATCAGAAGTTTAAATGAGATATGGATGAGAATAAGTTGAAATACAAAGATGAGATTTGAAGTAAAGTTATGCCAAAACTAAGCACTTAAATATTTGATGGAAATACTTACTAGAGGCATAATACATTAGAATTAGAACATAAAATTGGAAAGAAGGTAATAATTTGCTAAACATAACTTTTCTATGGAGAATGCAGGAAAGGGAAATGTGAGGAAGTCCAGTTGGTTATGGAAAATATGTATGGAAAACTGTGAGTTTTTTCTTTTCTTCTTTATATATTGTTGATAGCTATGTGTTTTGTGTCTGATATATGTTTTGCTATCTTCTTCTCTTAAAAATTCAATAAAAATATTTTTTTAAAAAACCAATCTGGATGCCAACAGTTCGGCAGAGTCCTTTGACAAGCTGAGGTCGCGAACTAGATCATTCAACTCCTTTTGGGAAAATGGATGTGGAGCATCATCTTCAAGAACCACTTCTTCTTCATGTCCTTCAGCACTGGAGGCATCTTCGTCACTAATGTTAGGAAGTTCTCCGAAGACAAGCACTGGAATTTCATCACAATGGGGCAGGACTCTTGAGGAGGAGGAGAAAGGGGAGGGAACTGGAAGGGGAATTTATGCTCTGCGCAAATGGCTGTGAACTCATGCTTCTTTTGTGAATCTATCACACTTGCTCCTTCTGCCACCCCGGATGGCAGAATAAAGCTTTTCTCTGAAACTATTCCTTGAGTGTCTGTTGACTCCCATTTCCCCGTCCCGGGCGCAAAGCTCTTCTCACCCGAGGCTAAAAAGGCTACCAGCAGAGTCTGTAACCTGAAGTGTATGTTAACCCGAGGTACCACTGTATCATTGAATTTGTCCATGGCAAGTCTGCGTTTATCTGCAGGTTGTTCATATGTGGTGAGTTTGTAGAAGTCCTCAATCCAATCATAGAAGGGAGACGCATTTTTATTTTTCCAGCTCACCAGTATCAGTCTTTTTACTGTGGTAAGGGCACAGAGAGTCCTCTTGTATTGCCCCTTTGTCAGGTTCCATGTGCTGGGTGTAGAATTCGAAAGGATATTTTGCTCGGTAAAGGTACATTTGGCCTCAGCGATGGGAGTCCAGCAAGGAATCATTTAGCTAGTGCAATGGAGGAGGAAGAGGTTGAAAATGCGAGACTTACTGGCACCTGGAGCAGCAGCAGCAGCAGCAGCTGGAGCATGGCCGGCAGTGCCACCTGGTGGCCCACCTCGGAACTTCCATGCCCATCCCAGATTTAAAGCTTTAGGCATGTTTTTTACACACACACACACACACACACACACACACACAGACACAAATAATAATTCACAAGCAGGAAATATCCCAAACAGCTCTTCCCCTGAAATATACTCGGAGTCGAGAGTCGATTTCATGCTCTATATTCAGCTCATAGTAGCGAGGAATGAAAGTTCCCCCACAGTATCTGCTTTATATACATTATTTACACAATGGGCTGCACGTGATCGGCTAATTCTGGGATTCTCCTGTAGCCCAATCAGGTTGTGGATTCACTTCCACATGGAGCTGGATTGGGTGGCTCCTGCGGACCAATCAGACTGCTGCATTGTTCTAGGACCAATCAGACTGCAGCATCTTGGATCCTATTGTTCTAGGACCAATCAGACTGTAGCATTTTGGATCCTATTCAACTCAGTACATAACATCCCCACAAACCACACCCAAATTCCCCAGCATAGGAATAGTGTGAGTGGAGGCTGGGTGCACCACATTGGAGACCCCAGGCAAAGTAGTAGGGGAATCTCATCCTTTACTTCCACACAAGGGTGACAGGCCAAATCATCTGTCAGGATAGATATGGTGGCCACGATTTCGCTGAAAACCCGATGTCTTAGGATTCACAACAAAGCAACGGCAAACACCTGCTAAAGACCCCCTGAAATGTTTGGCGGTGAAAACCCCACATTTCATGGCAACCCCAAAAATGAGCCTTTGGCGCCCTAACTCACGGGATCCCAATTTCTCCAAAAGTCAGACGTTGTCCGATTCACTCCAAAGCGGCGCCAAACACCCAGAGAATGCCCCCTGCAAGGTTTGGGGGTGAAAACACTACGTTTCACATCGCCCCACAAAATGAGCCCTCGACGCCGTAACCCACATGGTTGTCAGGGGCTGGACTGAGGAGGAATGGTGGGAGCCCCCCCCCCAAGGACCTGCTCCACAACTCCAATTTATAAAGATTATAATCCAAGTTAACGAGATCTTCTTGCAATTAGAGGTCAAGAGATATGTAAAAGTCAGTGCTTTATATGATTCAGCCACATGGTGGAGCAATACACAAAGATTAAAGAAGCCATGCTAGCCAGCTCTGAAAAGCTGGGATGGTTTGTGTCTTCAAAGGCATGGCAGTGTGGCTTGAAGTTAATGACTTGTAACACCTCACAGTCATCATCATAATATAATAATAATAATTTATTATTTATACCCAGCCACTCTGGGCGGCTTCCAACAAAATATTAAAATAAAAAAGTCTGTCAAACATTCAAAGCTTCCCAGAACAGGGCTGCCTTCAGATGTCTTCTAAATGTCAGGTAGCTGTTTATCTCTCTGACATCTGGTGGGAGGGGGTTCCACAGGGCAGGCACCACTACCCTGTAACTTGGCTTCTCGTAGGGAGGGAACCGCCAAAAGGCCCTCAGCGCTGGACCTCAGTGTCCAGGCAGAATGATGGGGGTGGAGGCGCTCCTTCAGGTATACTGGGCCTTTGAGGCCGTTTAGGGCTTTAAAGGTCAGCACCAACACTTTGAATTGTGTCCGGAAACATACTGAGAGCCAATGTAGCTCTTGGGGGCCACTCCCAGTCACCAGTCTAGCTGCCACATTCTGGATTAGTTGTAGTTTCCGGGTCACCTTCAAAGGTAGCCCCACGTAGAGCGCATTGCAGTAGTCCAACTAAACATTCATAAAAACTTTCTGACAGTAAGGGCTGTTTGGCATTGGAACAGATTCCCATGAGAGTTGGTGGACTCTCCTTCCTTGGAGGTTACTAAGCAGAGGTTGGCTGGCCGTCTGCCATGGATGCTTTTGCTGAGATTGCTGCATCCCAGGGGGTTGGACTAGATGACCCTTGGTGTCCCTTCCAGCTATAAGTTTCTATGATTCTATGAAATTGATCTGGATTAATGACAGCCATCCACCAGTTTCATATGCAAAACTGCTTCCCACCCCACCCCCTTACTGATTAATATATATAAAAATACATTAAAGTAGACAAATATTAACTTACAAAAAGGATCAATAAACGTGTCACCTTTATTATATAAACTGTTATCATAATCACATGTCAAAATTTCTTTTGTGAATGAAATAAAATGGTTTCAATCAGTTTTTAATAACCAACAATCAAATGTAGTGCTTGGGGTACAGCTTAGATCAATTCCCCAGATGTTCAGTGTCCAGGGGTTCAGTGCCTGGCACCCAGAAACTCAGGGCAAAGGGGAGTCTGGCACCAAGTAACTCATAACATTTCACTTCCTTGCAAGCTAAGGAAAGCTTTTGATTGGCAGAAGACACTGGGCAGAAACAGAAAAAACAGGGGGGTGAGGGGGTCTAAGGGTGAAGTCCTGCTCCTGTCCATCCTAATACTGGACAGTTTATTACAGGATGTTGAGAAGGGTCATTTTTTACTATGAATTGAGAAACAGCAGCCATAGTCTAGGCCAGGAGTGTTTTTCCTTGGTGACACCGCCATGTTGAAAAGTGTGTGTTTGCAAGGTGTTTCCTGTCCTGTCCAGAAATGCACCGTGCTGGATGAAGCCAGCTCTAGATCCTTCCTAAATAAAAAAAATAAAAACCCACTGGAAGATATATTTGAAAAATTAATGTTAAGGGGAACAATTCACATTGTTAAGCAAGGTAGCTAAAGCAACAGGGTCAGGGCCTCCATTGTGACACGTCCCCCTGCTGAGTGACTTGGCTGAGGACTTTGGGAAGAGCAACTACTTGAGGATAGTTCAGGAGAAAGGAGGTGGTTTGTGAGAAGTAATGATGTTTTCCGGCAAAATAAAGATTTCTTCTTCTTGAGTGTAAGTAGGATGTCTAATTCTTTCTGCATTCTGCTTCTTTTGCTCTCCCTCAAGATTTAGAAACATAGGGCAGTAAGGCAGATCTGGAAAAAGCCTAGGTAAAGGTACAGGTACCCCTGACTGTTAGGTCCAGTCGCGGACGACTCTAGGGTTGCGCGCTCATCTCGCCCTATAGGCTGAGGGAGCCGGCGTACAGCTTCCGGGTCATGTGGCCAGGATGACGAAGCCGCTTCTGGCAAAAGCAGAGCAGTGCACGGAAAGGCTGTTTACCTTCCCGACAGAACGGCACCTACCGTATTTTTGGCTCTATAGGACGCACCGGACCATAAGACGCACCGGATTATAGGAGGGGGAGAACAGGGGGGGGGATTCTCTCCCTCTCTGCTCAGTGTCCCTTCAGCGAAGCGGCAGGAGAAATGGAGCCCCTTCCATTTCTCCTCCCACTTCGCTGAAGGGGCGCTGCGCAGAGAGGGAAAACTGTGCACCGACCCCTCTCGCTCTCCAGGCTTCAGACGGCTATCCGCAAGCCTTCTGAGTGCAGCGGGAACTCCTGCTGCGCTTGGAAGGCTTACGGATAGCTGCCTGAAGCCCCCAGAGTGCAGCCTTTGAAGCCTCCACAGAGCAGCGGGGTGAAGGCACCCCGCTGCCCTGCGGAGGCTTTGTGCAGCCATCCCCAAGCTAGAACAGTGAGCCGGAGTACCGCGCAGCGCTCCTTCTGCCTGCTCTGGCTTTGGGCTTAGCTGCGCAGCCTGCATTCACTCCATAGGGCGCACACAAATTTTCCCTTAATTTTTGTTTTTTTTATAATATATTTTTTATTAGCAAACCAATCAAATCACAATAGTTCCAAATTACAAAACCGAATTTTAAATTTTGGTTGGGGGTACCCATGCTTTGAGCTCAGAAAGGGATCCAATCATCTCTTATTTCTGCTGCTTTGATCATTTCCCCTTAATTTTTGGAGGGGGAAAAGTGTGTCCTATAGAGTGAAAAATACGGTATTTATCTACTTCCACTTTCGAACTGCTAGGTGACTTCAGGTGGCTATCCGCAAGCCTTCGAAGTACAGCGGGAACTCCTGCTGCGCTCCGAAAGCTTGCGGATAGCTGCCTGAAGCCAACGGAGTGCAGCCTTTGAAGCCTCTGCAGAGCAGCGGGGTGAAGGCACCCCGCTGCCCTGCGGAGGCTTTGTGCAGCCATCCCCCAGCTAGAACAGTGAGCCGGAGCACCGCGCAGCGCTCCTTCTGCCTGCTCTGGCTTTGGGCTTAGCTGCGCAGCCTGCATTCACTCCATAGGGCGCACACAAATTTTCCCTTAATTTTTGTTTTTTTTATAATATATTTTTTATTAGCAAACCAATCAAATCACAATAGTTCCAAATTACAAAACCGAATTTTAAATTTTTGTTGGGGGTACCCATGCTTTGAGCTCTTAAAGGGATCCAATCATCTCTTATTTCTGCTGCTTTGATCATTTCCCCTTAATTTTTGGAGGGGGGAAATTGCGTCTTATAGAGCGAAAAATACGGTATTTATCTACTTCCACTTTGTGCTTTCGAACTGCTAGGTTGGCAGGTGCTGGGACCGAGCAGCGGGAGCTCACCCCGTCGCGGGGATTCGAACTGCCGACCTTCTGATCAGCAAGCCCTAGGCTCTGTGGCCACCCGTGTCCCTACGGAAAAGCCTATCGCAGACCAAATCCCCCTCCCAAACCTGGTATGTAAGGGCTTCCGGTTTTTCAGCCCTCCGTTGTGGATGTGCTTCGCTGGTTCTCCGCGCCTAGCAGCTGTTAGAGGGAACTTTGGGGGGCAACGCAGAGGCTACACGACTCCCAAAAAGGCTCTGGGCGTGGCCCAGGGCTGACATTGTCCGGCAGTGTCAAAAAAGGAACCCTTCGAAGCCCACGTCCTAACCAGGAGGTGAGTCGACAGAGAGTACCTAGACGCAAGGACACGAGCAATCCTCAGCAGCAAGCCTCAAAGTCCCAAAGGGTAAGAACGGCAGCTAACAAGGAGAGCTTGAGGAGAAGAGGGTCTGTGAGACTTATTTATACAAACTGAACTGCTCAGAAACAGACCCAAAAGACTAGCACATAAAGAGTAAAGAACGGGAGATTTTATCTTAAACATATTGGAAATCTTTCTCATTATACGTAAGCATAAGCAAAGATTTCTCTAACAAGTACCAGTAAGAAAAGGAAGACAGATTCAAATTTCACTCTGCAGCAGGAGTACTAGCCCATTAAAAGAAGCGGAATTCAAGGACTTAACTTGTTTTTTACTTTGAAGTGGCGTGAGCCCAGCAAAAGAGACTGAGTTAAAAGACTTGGATTGTCAGCGCTGTTTGTGGTAAAAGAGTGGTGGAAGTTACTGGAAAACAAAGGTAAAAGAGAAGGCAACACTTTTAATATTGAACTTATATTAAACACTAACCTATAAAGATGGCAAAGATGGCATAGCGTGGTCTAGGAGAAACGGCTGGACTAATTGGAGAATCGGGAAGAGAAGAAAAGTGGCGAAAGGAGGGGCAGAACTGCACAAAAGAGGAAAGGGACTATAAAATTAAAGATGAGCATCTTTAGCTTGAGGAGGTAGTTTGTGAGAAAGGAAATACGTTTTCTGGTGTAATGAAGAGACTTTCTTCATCTAAAGTATAAGTACGATTCCTAATTCCTTCTGCATTCTGTTTCTTTTACTATCCCTCAAGATTCAGAAACATAGGGAACCTAGTCATGGTTTATAAAGATTGGCTGCGTGAGCTGCTGGTCTCCTGCTGTCACGTGCCAAAGATCCATCCCCTGGTCTGTGAGGAGGAGGAGGAAGAGATATTGGAAGAGAAATGGGAGGATGAAGTGATGGTTATGAAGATCAGAAGGAATCTTTAGTGAAGGTGAAAACAATTTATGTAAGACCAAGCGACCAGGGGATGGATGCCACCGATCTATAGATGGGGAGTGTTGATCTTTGTTCTTGAGGAACAGGGAGGCCAGAGAGAATCTGGATCACTGGGATGGGGGGAGGAAGCTCCCTGATTCAAGAAGAGTTCAGGGATGGGATGAGGAAGGGAGGAAGGGAGAATAACGCAAGCCACCTGGAGATCCTTGCAGGAAAGATGGGCCATCAATGTAGTAATCAATGAAAAAATTAAGAATTTTTTCTCTTCATTTCTCTTCATTTCTCTTCATTTCTCTTCATTTCTCTTCATTTCTCTTCATTTCTCTTCATTTCTCTTCATTTCTCTTCCAGGCAGCGATAGCATTGAGGCCAGCAGCTCCAGTACAGCTCTACGCCTCTCCAAGACCCAGTTCTCCCTTCGCTCCAAACCCAAGTATCTAAATAAATAAATAATGGGGATGCGGGTGGCGCTGTGGGTTAAACCACAGAGCCTAGGACTTGCCTATCAGAAGGCTGGCGGTTCGAATCCCCACGACGGAGTGAACTCCCGTTGCTCGGTCCCTGCTCCTGCCAACCTAGCAGTTCAAAAGCACGTCAAAGTGCAAGTAGATAAATAGGTACCACTACGGCGGGAAGGTAAAGGGCGTTTCCGTGCGCTGCTCTGGTTCAGAAGCAGCTTAGTCATGCTGGCCACATGACCCGGAAGCTGTTCATGACCGGTCCGCCAATAAAGCGAGATGAGCGCTGCAACCCCAGAGTCGGCCACGACTGGACCTAATGGTCAGGAGTCCCTTTACCTTGATATATTTCAAAAACACTGAGTCTCCAGTGTGGTCTCTCGTCACAAGGAAACAGACTTTATAAAGAGGCAACCTTTCAAACTTCTTATAAATGGAAACTGGGGAAAGCCCCCTCCAAAAGAATAGACTGTGCCCAGTGACTAGCTGATCCACATGCCTGTTCAGTTGACGCTCTAGATGCCTACTCAGTTGTTCTCCAAGGCTGTTGAAAGAGAGAATAGCCAGTGTGGCAGGCTGTGCGAGCTGCTGGCCTCCTGCTGTCGTGCCCCTAAAATCCACCCCCTGGTCTGCGAGGAGGAGGAGGAAGAGATATTGGAAGAGAAATGGAATGAGGAAGTAAATATAATTGAAGAAAGGGAGAATAGCGTAAGCCACCTGGAGATCCTTGAAGGAAAGATGGGTTGTCAACAGAATAAGAAATGGAAAGATTAAAAATATTTTCTCTTCTTCTCTCTTCCGGGCAGCGACAGCAATGAGGCCAGCAACTCCAGCACAGATCTCCCTCCCCACCAAGACCCAGTCCCCCCCTTCCCCACAAACCCAAATAGAAAAATAAAATAAAAATCATCATCATCATTATTATTCTAATCAAGTTCCTTTACAAACATGCTATTCTGTGATCATCCTTTTATCCTAGGCGGTGCCTTTTCCTACGTTTGTGAGCATGAGTGGAAATCCTGAGTCTCGCTGCAGGAGTCGACAGTTTGGCTCCTTCCCTTGTTGTTGCTCCTAGATGGAACTGCGCATGTGCGAAGACAAGACAGAGACTTCCAAACTGGATCAATAAACGTGTCACCCGTTGTCTGAAAACCACTGTCCTAATCACATGCCAGATTGTCTTTTTTGAATGAAATAAAATTCTTTCAAATAGTTTTTTAATGTTGGCATTTGTCTGTCTTGAGAAGCAATGGAGTGCGCCTCTGGGGGTGAGGTCAAAAGTCAAGCAACGGTGTCAGCAGTCCCAAAGTGACCTCTCCAGGGAGCAAGACTGGGCAGTGTGTCTGGAGGTCCTGGGCTTCCCAGATGACAAGACTCCCTCTCTTGGCTTTGCAGATGTGTCTCCAAGGAAAGCAGAGTTAGGCACCAGTTGGGCTGCAGGAGATGTCAGAAGGGGTTGTAAACGGCGCCATCCAACCGCCTGAGGGACTCCACTCCAGATTTGTGTAGGCTTTACTCCTTAGCCTTTTCAGCTCCCAAAGATATCCCACAAGGCAAATTAGGATCAGAGTTTTCCTTCTCCTCGATGGGCTATCTTTATAGGTGGATGAGCCCCATCTGCCCCTCACTTCCCTCCACAGCATTGCAGAAACCACCTTCTTGACCACTGGGCCCACGCATGGTCTTGTCCGCTCAATCTTCTGGAGCCTGTCTTTGCACACAGGGGAAGTTCCTGAGCATTTGAGACTCTTTGGCTGCTCTCACCTGGTTTAGGTGGCCAGTCAAACCGTTCCCAGGATGTGGCCTCTGTCGCATGCTGACCGTTTCTAGGAGCAAGAGAACAAACTTTTTATTAAAGAATGGAAATGGTTGAATGAATAGTTACAAACTGTAAACAGATAAGAACATTGGCAGGATTATTGGAATAACCTGCAGTTGAATAAGATTATCTATTTAAAGCAGATGCATAAATCAAGAAATTGAGGTAATTTCGATATGCATAAGATATGAAGAATCAATTTAAAGAACTGCAGAAAGAGGGGGAAGGAAGTCAAGTTTTGAAATGTTAAAATGACTGCAAAATTATTGAAATGTATAAACTTGAAAATCATATTTTTTTATTTTTTTATAATGTTTTTTATTGTGTTTCTTTTCATAGGTTCATACATTCCAGAAAATACAAAAAAAAAAAACAAAGCAAGAAACAAATTTTTTTTTTTAACAAAAAGATACAAAAAAGATTATGAATATGTAATAATTCAACTGTCCATAAATCCCTGTTGGACTTCCCCACACCTTCCAGATCTGCGTTCTTTATATTAAACAATGTCAGCAATTTGTTACCTTGTTTCATACCTTATTGTAACTTTCAATTATTATGTTTCCAAATTCATTATGTTGTAACTCAGTTTTAATACCTTTAAAATAAACATAGTATGTTTGATTCACATTGTCTCTTTTTCTCTTTTATAACTTATTTTACCGTTTACTTAATCATATTGCTATAGCATAACATTTTCTAATCGTGCACTATCTCAAGATTCATACAACTTATAGTATTTTTGCAAATAATCTTTAAATTTTTTCCAATCCACCTCAATTGTTTCTTCGTCCAAATCTCGGATTCTGCCAGTCATTTCGGCTAATTCCATATAGTCCATCAACTGCGTCTGCCATTCCTCCAGCGTGGGTAAATCTTGTGTCTTCCAATGCTTTGCGATGAGTATTCTTGCTGCTGTACTAGCATACATAAACAAAGTTCTGTCTTTCTTTAACACCTTCTGGTCCACCATGCCCAGCAGGAAGGCCTCTGGTTTCTTGGGGAAGGTATACCTAAATACCTTTTTCAATTCATTATATATCATTTCCCAGAAGGCCTTCACTTTTGGACAGGTCCACCAGAGGTGAAAAAAAGTCCCTTCTGCCTCCTTACATTTCCAACATTTGCTGTCAGACAGATGATATATCTTAGCTAACTTGACTGGGGTCATGTACCACCGGTATATCATTTTCATAATATTTTCCTTCAAGGCACTACATGCCGTGAATTTCATTCCAGTGTTCCATAACCTTTCCCAGTCTTCAAACATAATGTTATGTCCAACATCCTTTGCCCATTTTATCATGGCAGATTTAACTGTCTCATCCTGTGTATTCCACTTAAGCAGCAAGTTATACATTCTCGATAGTATCTTAGTCTTTGGTTCTAACAATTCTGTCTCCAATTTCGATTTTTCCACCTGGAAACCAACTTTTTTATCCATTTTAAAAACCTCTTGAATTTGAGCATAATGTAACCAATCTCGCACCTTATTTTTTAATTTATCTTGGCTCTGCAATTTCCATTTGTCTCCAATTCTTTCAATTATTTCCCAATATTTCGGCCAGTAGGCCTCCATATTGGGTCTTTTTCGAGCCTTGGCCTCCACCTTTTTTTAAAAAAAAAAATATTTCGCCAAAAATCAGACATCATCCGTCTCACTCCCAACTGGAGCCAAAGGACACAGGCCTGGCCAGGACAGCTTTCCAGTTATAGCTTTTGCGGTGATGAGGCATGTGAGCCTCAACTGTCCTGCATCTACTCCAGCTGAGGAATCACACACCTCCTCCCCAAGCTAGCGAGCCCCACCTGGGCTGTGGGTCCTTGCCTTCCGTCCCTCCCAACTGACAGTTGTTAGTTCTGGAATCCTGAGCTTGAGGGGGGGGTACATCCCATTTCGCCCCGTGGGACACTCACCACCCCTTAGCCACCTGCCTTTGGCGCTGCAGCAGTGATGGCTTTGGTCCCTGAAAGAGCATGCAAGATCTCTCCCAAATCTCAATACATATTTTGCTCTCCTGGACATCTTGCAAGACTTCAATGAGATCTCACAAGATCTTGCAGAAAATCTCCAATCTGTTTACCTGCAAGCACACACCTTTAATTTTTTTTTCTTATTTAGTACAAATTTCTCAATCTAACAGATTTGCACATAGGATTCTGTATCACATGAAACGGCACATTTGTTTTGTTCTATTGTTACATTATTTGTGGCCTTCTAACACTTTGGGAGAAGCCTTCTCTCCCTTTTCCCTTAAAAAAGGAGGATCTATGCTTTACACTCAGCAGGGAGGCCCATTTAAAAGGAAACATGTAGTTGTTTTGCTGCTGCTTTTTTGTGTTCTCAGGTGTCCAAGTTAGCCTCCTGGCCCTGCTCCTTCACTATACCACAGCAACATCCCCCACTAGGAATCCCTACTTGCGCTTTCATTGGCCATCAGCAATATCCGGTGGAGCCAGGTGGAGAGAAATGCCCCATCTTGCCCATCTTTGGGGTTTCAAGAGGTATAGCCTCTGTGCATGTACAGAATTCATGATTCAGCAAATCTATTAGACCACTGAAAGAGTTTATTTCCTCTGATTAAATTACCAAAGGAAGAAAGCAGGATTGGCTTTTCTCACCAGGGACACAAGGAAGGGGAAGGTGTATGTTTAAGAAATCAAATTCCCCAAGGGCTGAAACTCTGTTCAGCCAGTTAAAAAACCCAAATTCTCTCAGGAGAGTGCTTCATATCCGGCAGGCAGGGCTTGTGTGCTTTGCTCATGATCCCTTGGATGTCCTGAGGCTGTTAGAGCAGCAGCCGTAAGTCTTGGGGCTCTGGGAGTGAGACATTGTCCTCAGAAGGCAAAGAGTAACTGAGGTTCCCTTTTCTCTCCCTTTTTTGGCCCTGAACCAGGAGCTGGCCAGTTCAGGGCCTCCATGGGAGAGAAAAGGGGGGCCAGCACTTGTGCTCAAAGGAGCTTTCATACGCGGTCATCCTGCCCCACACTCACATCCCAAAATATCTGCATGCTCACCTATCCAAGAGGTGGTTGGTCTTGGGCTGGGGGGTCCCAGAAGGCAGAATAAGTTGAGAAGCAAAGCCCAAGAAGTTGGAGGCATCCTCTTCGCATCCACCCAAACCCAATCTAAACAGCTTTGCTCCAGAACCAGCCCCTCCCTTCAGTTCTGTTCAGTTCAGAATGTCAGTTAAGAGGGACCACCTGTATTTTCTTGATTCTTGCCTGAGGTCATAATGGGCATGCACACTGGTATCTGTTTACCTGTAAGCACACACCTTTAGTTTATCTTTTTAAAAATAAAAATAAAATACTAGTTTCTCAGTCTACCAGCTTTGCACAAAACAGCAGCCGTTTTGTGATCCATGGCAGTGAAAACCCCACGTTTTATGGCGCCCCCTCCAAAAAAATGAGGCGTCAGTGCCCTAACCCACAGGGTCACGATTTCTCCAAAGGTCCAATGTCATCTGATTCACTCCAAAGCAGCACCAAACACCCAGAGAATGCCCCCTGAAACATTGGGGGGGGGGGCTTTGAAAACACTACATTTCCCATTGTTAGAGTGGCATACGAAGGATGAACAAGTTAAATCAGTGATGATAGATTGGGCAAGACATGTAGGACATAACATCATGTTTGAGGATTGGGAAAGATTGTGGAAGAAAGGGGTCAAGTTCACTGCATGTACTGTACTAAAGGAAAACATAATGAAAATGATGTATAGATGGTATCCGACCCCAGTTAAATTAGCATAGATTTATCATAACTGTGATAACCATTGCTGGAAATGTAAAGAAAACGAAGGTACTTTCTATCATATGTGGTGGACCTGCCCCAAGGTGAAAGACTTCTGGGAAAAGATTTATAATGAATTGAAAAAAATGTTGAAATATACATTTATAAAGAAACCAGAGGCCTTTCTTCTTGGAATAACAGGTTTGGAATTGCCCCCAAAAGATGTTCAATTATACACTGGGCAACAATTTTTTACCTTTTGAATGTTGTCTAGATTTCTACAATTGATTTAGGGTCTTTTTGCACTGCTGAATCAGGAAATGGCATCCGTTTCTGTGATGGCCTGGGATTCCGATTCGGAGGATGAAACAGAGGAATCCCAGCCTGCACAAGAGTCCCCGCCTCCAGGGCCGGCTGAACTGGGGCAAGGCCTAGATGCTGAAGAACCTGCACCTGTGGCAGTGCATCAGGAGCTGGCCCCAGGTGAAACCCTTCTGGCCCCAGAGAGGCTTGACGACTCAGTGGCCACAGGTGAGCCTCCTCCAGGGCCCAGTAACCCTTCGGCCTCTCCTGATCTGCAGAGGCTTAGGGCAGAGAGGCGAAGGGAACTGGTTGCCCCCAGGAGGAGTGCTCGCCTTAAGGCCAGAGGAGGCGGGGCTCCTGGGGGCCGGGACCGCCCCTGGCCTTAGAAGAGGATAAAAGCCCAGTCAGCCCGGCCCCAGGTTGCGGGAGCAACGTCGTTGTTGGCTTCGGACCTTCCTGTGTTCCTGATTCCTGCTCGGCCTCCTGTTCCTGACTATCCAGTACTCCTGTTCCCTGCTCGGCTTCCTGTTCCTGACTATCCGGTACTCCTGTTCCCTGCTCGGCCTCCTGTTCCCGACCATCCGGTGTTCCTGTTCCCTGCACAGCCTCCTGTTCCAGCGTACCTGTTCCCCGCCCGGCTCTCTGCCTCGGACATTGCCCCTCTTCGTGTGGACTCTGCTACGCCCAAGGTACCTTACCCCCGGGACCAGCACAGTTTGCTCCCGCCACACCCGCACTCCCCCTTCGTAGGGGTGCGTTCGGGAAGAGCCAGAGGCCATGGCTGAACAGGCGGCTACACTGGTGGCTTTGGCCCAGGAGAACCAGGCCTTGACTCACACCGTGCAGCAGCTCAGCGACGCGGTTGTGGCACTTCAGCAACGCTTGGAAGCCCTACCGGCTCCTGGGGCCGACACCCCGGCTCCGGGCAAGTACCCAGTGGCTTTGCCTGAGAAATTTGATGGAGCCCCGGCCAGCTTTCCCATGTTCCTGGCCCAGGCCAAGCTGTATATTCAGGGGCGAGCCCGGAACTTTCCTGACCGCACCAAGGTGCACTTTTTGATTAGTTTGTTAAAGGACCAGGCGGCCAAGTGGGCGTTGCCGCTACTCAGGCAAGACTCCCCCTTGATGGCAGACTATACGGGGTTTTGCAATCGTTTGGAGGCCGCGTTCGGCAACCCCCAGAAAGAGAGTCAAGCCAACCGGGCGATTCGGCGTTTGAAACAGGGCAAGTCCACGGTGGCCACATATACCACGGAGTTTCGGCTGTTGGCACAGGACTTGACCTGGAATGACTCAGCACTGCGGGACCAGTATCTCGAAGGGCTTTCGGACGAGGTACTGGACCAGTTGGCCACAATGGAACGCCCCACCACGCTGGACACCCTCATTCAACGGAGTCTACAAATAGACGACCGGTTGGAGGATCGTCGTCAGGCCCGGGGTCGCCGACACTCCCAGTTCACGGCACCAGCTTTTTCCGGCAGCCCCACGGTCACAACTGATTTAACGGAGGAGCCTATGCAGCTCGGGGCAGTGCGGCCACGCCTTTCCCCCGCAGAGAAGGCGCGGCGTCGGGAGGGAAATCTCTGTCTTTACTGTGGCGGAAGTGGACACTTCGCTCGGTCCTGCCCTGAGAAACGCCAGCCGCAGGGAAACCGCCAACCCCAGTAGCTGATGGCCCTAGCTACCGGGGGTCCCAAACCATACAGAATGGGCCCGCACCAATGGACTTGCAACATCTTATGGTTTCGGTACGTTTATACCCTCCAGGGGGGCCCTGGATCCTCACCCATGCTTTGGTAGATTCAGGGGCGACCCGCTCCTATATGGACGCTGCTTTTGCCACCCATCATCAGGTGCCACTTCGGAACAAGCCAGTACCGATCCAGGTGGAAGCGATTGACGGACGACTTCTGCGTTCAGGTGCTGTTACTCAGGAGACCCAGCCCCTGGTCCTGTGTATCCAGCAGCACCGGGAGTTGCGAACTTTGGACATTGCTTCTATGCCCCGCTTCCCCCTGGTGCTCGGGATGGACTGGCTGGAAGCCCACAACGTTCAGATTGACTGGGTCAAACGGACCGTGCACTTCCCAGACCCATGTTCCCATGCTCAATCCGGAACGCTGGCAGCCGCGCCCTCAGAGGAGGCAGCACCCACGCTCCCAGCCGTGTACCAGGACTACCAGGACGTGTTCGAGGAACGGGGGGCAGACCAGCTGCCGCCGCATCGGCCTTTTGACTGCGGCATAGACCTCCAACCCGGAGCGCCTTTACCAGTGAGTCGCTTATATTCCCTAACAGAGCCAGAGCGCGAGGCTTTGCAGGACTTCTTGCGCAAGAACCTGGAGCGTGGGTTCATTAGGCCTTCCACCTCGCCTACCGCGGCACCAGTGCTTTTCGTTAAGAAGAAATGTGGGGAACTCCGCCCTTGCCATGATTACCGAGCCCTGAACAAAATTACCGTCCCAGACCGGTACCCCTTACCCCTTATCTCGGAGCTGCTGGAGCGGGTGCAAGGGGCACAGGTGTTCACCAAGCTGGACCTCCGAGGGGCCTACAACTTGATTCGGATCCGAGCCGGGGATGAGTGGAAGACAGCGTTTGGGACCCGGTACGGGCAGTTCGAATATTTGGTTATGCCTTTCGGTTTGTGCAACGCGCCTGCTGTGTTCCAACGCTACATCAACCACGTGTTTCAGGACTTGTTAGACAAGTACGTGGTGGTGTATTTGGATGACATACTGATTTACTCCCGTGACCCGGCTCACCATGAGGGACATGTCCGGACCGTGCTGCAGCGCCTGCATGAGCACCGTTTGTACGCAAAGCTCAGCAAGTGCGAGTTCCATCAGCGGACTGTGGACTTCCTTGGTCACCGGCTCTCTCCAGATGGGGTGCAAATGGACCCGGGGAAGGTGACAGCGGTTCGAGAATGGGCGGCACCCCGGAACCGCAAGGACCTACAGCGTTTCCTGGGGTTCGCCAATTACTACCGGACCTTCATCGCTGATTATGCTCATCGCACCACCCCGTTGACCCGGCTACTGCGCCCAAAGACGCCGTTTTCCTGGGACAAGGAGGCAGAGGAGGCGTTTCAGGGGTTGAAGGCCTGTTTCCAGAGGGCACCAATCTTACAACATCCTGACCCCTCTCGACCTTTTGTGGTGGAGACCGACGCCTCCAGTACGGCTCTCGGTGCCGTCTTGTCTCAACAGATTGGGCCTGAAGCGCCACTCTTACCCTGTGCCTTCTATTCCCGCCAGCTCCTACCAGCGGAGCGTAACTATACTGTGTGGGAGCGGGAACTACTGGCCATCAAGGTAGCCTTTGAGGTCTGGCGCCACCATCTTGAGGGGGCACGACATCCGGTGGAGGTGAGAACCGACCACCGGAACCTGGAGTACCTCCAGACCACCCGCAAGCTGAACCAAAGACAGATCCGGTGGGCGTTGTTCTTTTCCCGGTTCCAGTTCCGGATCCGCTACATCCCTAGCTCTCAGAATCAGAAGGCGGATGCCCTGTCCCGGAAACCTGAAGACAACGCAGACACGGTACAGCAAGCAGAACCCACCACGATCCTACCTCCGGCTGCATTCCTGGCCACCCAGGAGGCGCAGCCACTGCAGGTTCGGGTGCGGGAACAGCAGTGGGTCGACGCTTGGGCCCAGGATCGGCTCCGGGAGCTGGCTGAAGGGTCCAGCCCACAGTATCCGGGACTGGTCCTGCATCAGGGCCTTCTGCTGCATCACGGTCGTCTGTACATCCCGCCAGGGCCACTACGGCTGGAGGTTCTCCGGATGGCCCATGATGCCCCAGCAGCGGGGCACTTTGGACGGTATCGGACCACCCATCTGGTCAGTCGAGAGTTTTGGTGGCCCCGCCTGAAGGCTGACGTGGCTCGCTACGTTGCTGGTTGTGATGTCTGCCGGCGCGCCAAGGGACCTACCGGGCGACCCCCCGGCCTACTTCAGCCATTGCCAGTTCCACCGCGTCCTTGGCACACGGTTTCATTGGACTTTATAGTGGACTTACCCTCATCTCGTGGCTGTACCTGCCTTCTGGTTTTCTCGACCATTTCACCAAGATGGTGCACTGCGCTCCCTGTCCATCTGTACCCACAGCCAAGGAAACTGCTCAGCTGTACCTTCAGCATGTCTTCCGCTTGCATGGCCTACCTGAGCGTGTGGTGTCCGACCGGGGCGTTCAGTTCACATCCCGGTTCTGGCGAGCATTACACCAGACCCTCGGGACAGAGGTCTGCCTCTCGTCAGCCTACCACCCACAGACCGATGGCCAGACGGAACGGGCGAACGCGGTGCTGGAGCAGTACCTCCGGTGTTACTGCAGTTACCAGCAGGATGACTGGGTCGACCACCTGGCATTGGCAGAGTTCGCCTATAACAACGCGGTGAATGCGTCCACCCAGCAGACCCCATTCCAGGCCAGTTATGGTTATCATCCACGGCTGTTTCCAGAGGTGCTGCCGGCGTCCGCGGTCCGGGCGGTGACGGAGTGGCTTCAAGAGCTCCAGTCCCAGCAACAGCTTTTGGTGGAGCAACTGCACCAGGCCAAGGAAGCGTACAAAGCCCAGGCCGACCGCCACCGCCAGGTGGGGCCGGAACTTCGCGTCGGTGACCTGGTTTGGCTCTCCACTCACCACCTCCACCCCTCTCGACCTTCGCGGAAGTTGGACGCCCGCTTCACCGGCCCGTTCCCTATCGTAGACCAAGTCTCTCCTGTGGCATTTCGTCTCCGGTTACCCGCAACCCTGAAGGTTCACCCGGTCTTCCACAGGTCCCTTTTGAGTCCGGTGGCCCCACCCGACGAGTTCCACCCGAACCGTCCCCGACCGCAGCCAGTGTTGGTTCGGGGAGAGCCTGAGTACGAGGTGGAACGCATCCTGGACTCCCGATACCGTAGGGGAAAGCTGCAGTATCTCATTGACTGGAAGGGGTACGGACCGGAGGACCGTTCCTGGGAACCAGCGGCCAACGTCCACGCACCTGCCTGCCTCCGAGAGTTCCATGCGACGTACCCCGGCAAGCCGGGTCCGGACCCTCGGTTGAGGGGGGGGCCTGGGAGGGGGGATGGTGTGATGGCCTGGGATTCCGATTCGGAGGATGAAACAGAGGAATCCCAGCCTGCACAAGAGTCCCCGCCTCCAGGGCCGGCTGAACTGGGGCAAGGCCTAGATGCTGAAGAACCTGCACCTGTGGCAGTGCATCAGGAGCTGGCCCCAGGTGAAACCCTTCTGGCCCCAGAGAGGCTTGACGACTCAGTGGCCACAGGTGAGCCTCCTCCAGGGCCCAGTAACCCTTCGGCCTCTCCTGATCTGCAGAGGCTTAGGGCAGAGAGGCGAAGGGAACTGGTTGCCCCCAGGAGGAGTGCTCGCCTTAAGGCCAGAGGAGGCGGGGCTCCTGGGGGCCGGGACCGCCCCTGGCCTTAGAAGAGGATAAAAGCCCAGTCAGCCCGGCCCCAGGTTGCGGGAGCAACGTCGTTGTTGGCTTCGGACCTTCCTGTGTTCCTGATTCCTGCTCGGCCTCCTGTTCCTGACTATCCAGTACTCCTGTTCCCTGCTCGGCTTCCTGTTCCTGACTATCCGGTACTCCTGTTCCCTGCTCGGCCTCCTGTTCCCGACCATCCGGTGTTCCTGTTCCCTGCACAGCCTCCTGTTCCAGCGTACCTGTTCCCCGCCCGGCTCTCTGCCTCGGACATTGCCCCTCTTCGTGTGGACTCTGCTACGCCCAAGGTACCTTACCCCCGGGACCAGCACAGTTTCTCTCCATCAGGTCAGGTTGTTGTGCTATGTTGATTTGTAAAAAATCAGATCTTGTGACAAAACCGATTACATTTTGTGGCATTATCAGCTGATTTTTGTCAACACATATCATCCTAAATATGTTTTTAAGAGAAAATAATGTTTTTCCAACAACATCTATTGATTACCTGATAGAAACATCGATTACTGTAAACTGAATGGTGGGCATTGATAAAGGTAAGAACACATAAATTGCACGTTGCTTCACCATTTTTCAAACTTCAGGGCTTGAACTTCCGTTTCTTGGAACTCCTGGAATGCTCAGCGGCAGGGAGGTCTCTCTTCAGAGTCCAACAGTAGTCAGCCATCATGACTGCGTCCCAGCGACCCTGATACCTGGTCTCCATCTCTTTCATGTCCTGATGGAATCTCTCCCCCTGCTCGTCACTCATTGAACCCAGGTTCTCAGGAAACCGGTCCATATGTGAAAATAGGCAGTGCATTTCGACGCTCATGTTGCAGCCCAGGTTTCTGAAAGCAGTCAGCATGTTGTTGACAAGTTCTGCATAGTTTCTGACCTTATTGTTGCTTAGAAAGTTCTTCACTACCAGAACAAATGCCTTCCACGCTTCCAGTTCCATTTCGTTCATTGAGTTTCGGAACTCTGGATCTCTGATGAGCTGACGGATCTGAGGACCGTCAAAGATGCCAGCTTTCAACTTCTCCATGGTCAATCCTGCCACAAGTGAAGCAGTCACCATCCTTGTCCAGAGCCTTTGGTGAACTGCTTGATTAAGCCGAGCTTGATGTGCAGCGGTGGGAAGAGTATTCTGTCTCTGTCCACCAGAGGGTCATTGATGATGTTCCTTTCTTTGCAAGGCACCAATTCCTCCCGCAGAGGCCAGTCCTTCTTCGTGTAATGCTGAGCACTGTCCCTACTATCCCACATGCACAGAAAACATGGGTACTTGTTGAAGCCAGACTGTTGTCCCAACAAAAAGTTCACCATCTTCAGGTCAACACAAATAAACCACTTATGCTGACCATAACCAATTTTCTCCAGCACATACTCCACTGCTTCATAGTTCTCCTTCACTGTAGTCGAGTGAGCCAGGGGTATAGAGGCAAACTGGTTGCCGTTGTGTAGCAGAACACATTTCAGTGATCGCTTGCTGCTGTCAATGAACAGTCTCCAATCTTTGGGTTCTTAGTTGGAACATCAACGGTGGTAACTCCCCGGAAAAAAGGAGAAGAATATTTCACATATTAAGGAAAGAGCAATTGGACATTATCTGCTTGCAGGAAACGCATGTGACTAGGCTCCACAGGAAAGTGTTAGTCAACAAGAGATTAGGCCAAGAGTTTATATCATCGGACAGAGTCAAGAAAAGAGGAGTGTGATTTACACAAAGGAGAGCCTAGCACCAAAATTTTTATTTAAAGATGAGCAAGGAAGAATCTTGGCAATTGAGATACAAGCACAAGGCGAAAAGGTTTTGATATTGGGAATTTATGCTCCAAATGAGGGGAAGTCAGAATTTTATAAGAAGCTGCATGAGACATTGCTGGATTTTTTGGATTACAATAACATCATCATGATGGGAGATATGAATGGGGTGGTATCTACCAACATGGACAAATCACAAAACCAAAACTTGACAAAAGACAGCAGACTACCTAAAACTTTTTTTGAGCTAACTGACAATCTGGACTTGATTGACATTTGGAGGACAAAGAACCCCCTAGGAAGAGAAGGAACATTCTTCTCTGAAGCTCATTTGTCATGGACAAGAATCGACCAAATATGGATAACTCGAGGACTGGCACCGAAGACTAGAAAAGTGGAAATCTGCCCAAAAACTTGCTCCGACCATAACGCTATGAAAATGGAAATGAGACTAACTCCAACCGGCTCCTTCAGATGGAGAATGAATGACACCTTGTTTAGAGATCAGGAAGTTATTAAGAAGGCCCAAAAGACATTAAGAGACTATTTTGAAATAAATCTGAACACTACAGTGGAAAAAAGAGTAATCTGGGACGCAAGCAAAGCTGTTATGAGGGGTTTTTTGATACAACAGAACTCCATTAAGAAAAAAGCACAGAATGAGAGAAAAGATAAGATTTTGGAGAAAATAAGAGAAGGAGGAAAAAAGTTGAGACTGAAACCAAAGTCGCAGGAGATTTTGAGAGAAATTAAATTTCATCAAGCTCAATATACCAAATTGGTAAATCAAGAAGTGGAGTGGAAAATCAAATTAATGAAACAAAAGACATTTGAGTCAGCAAATAAATGTGGGAAGCTGCTAGCATGGCAGCTGAAGAAGAGACAAAAACTGAACACGGTGACAAATTTAGAAAATGAAGGGAGAAATATACAAAACCCCGAAGAGATTAGAAAGTGTTTCCAGATATACTTTAAACAACTCTATACGCAAGGGCCACAAAAAGAAACAGAGATTGATCAATTTCTAAAGAAGAATGGACTACCAAAATTAACTCAGGAAAAGAGGTCAATCCTAAATTGCAAAATAACACAACAAGAAATTGAAGGTGCCATTCAGAATATGCAACTTGGCAAGTCTCCAGGGCCAGATGGACTTACCTCAAAATATTATAAGACATTGAAAGACTATCTGACACAACCACTTTTGGAGGTTTGTAATGAGATCTTGGAGGGGAAGAAGGCACCGGAATCGTGGAAAGAAGCTTTCATCACATTGATACCTAAATCGGAAGCTGAAAAGACCCAACTTAAGAACTACCGTCCCATTTCGCTCCTGAATGTGGATTACAAAATTTTTGCTGGCATTTTGGCAAGTAGATTTAAAAAAGTGCTAAACGAAGTAATTCATAAAGATCAGGCAGGCTTTCTCCCAGGTAGACATTTGTTTGATAACACGAGGAACATTATTGACATTTTGGAACTTTTACAGACGAATATCAATACTAAAGCAGTGTTAATTTTTATAGATGCGGAGAAAGCATTTGATAATATTTCATGGAAGTTTATGAAGAAAAATTTGGAAGGGATGGGAGTGGGACGGGGGTTCGAAAATGGAATAGAGGCAATTTATTCAGAGCAAAAAGCTAAACTGATAGTTAACAATGTGGTGACAGAAGAGTTTATGATTGAAAAAGGAACACGACAAGGTTGCCCTATCTCCCCTCTGTTATTTATCTCGGTTCTGGAGGTTCTTTTGAACATGATTAGAGGGGACCGGTTGGTGGAAGGGATACAGGTCGGAGCCAAACAGTACAAATTAAAGGCGTTTGCAGATGACTTGGTTTTAACATTACAGGAGCCAGAATCTAGTACGAAAAGAGCTTTAGAATTGATTCATGAATTTGGTCGGTTGGCGGGATTTAAATTAAACAAGCAGAAAACTAAGGTGTTGGGAAAAAAATTGACATCCATGGAAACAGAGAGGTTTCAGAAGGAGACTGATTTAAATGTGGTTAAAAAAGTGAAATACCTAGGGGTCAACTTGTCTGCGAAAAATTTGAATTTGTTTAAAGATAACTATGAAAAATGTTGGTCAGAAATTAAAAAAGACTTAGAAACTTGGACAAGATTGAAACTTTCCTTGTTGGGCCGAATAGCCGCTATAAAGATGAATGTGTTGCCAAAAATGTTGTTCTTGTTTCAGGCCCTACAGATCGTGGACAGAGTGGAATGTTTTGGAAAGTGGCAGAAAGATATTTCTAAGTTTATCTGGCAGGGCAAAAAGCCCAGAATAAAATTTAAAATTTTGACCGATGCAAAGGAAAGAGGGGGGTTTGCCCTGCCGGATTTAAGGTTGTATTATGAAGCTGCAGCTTTCTGCTGGATGAAAGATTGGTTACTCCTTGAGAACACTGATGTCCTGGATCTGGAGGGGGTTAATAATGCTTTTGGTTGGCATGCTTATTTGTGGTACGACAAGGTAAAGATTCATAAAACTTTCAAGAACCATATTGTCAGGAAAGCAATATTTAATGTCTGGTCAAAATACAAGGATTTGTTAGAAAACAAGACTCCAAGGTGGTTGTCACCTATGGAGGCTAAGGCTCGGAAAAGACTCAATATGGAGGCTGAATGGCCGAAATATTGGGAAATAATTGAAAAGGTCGGAGAAACCTGGAGGTTGCGGAGCTTGGAGAAACTGGAGGGTAAAGTGCGAGATTGGTTACATTATGCCCAGGTTAAGGAGGTTTTCAATATGGATAAAAAGATAGGATTCCAGGTGGAAAAATCGAAATTAGAAACAGAATTGTTAGAACCTAAGACCAAGGTAATTTCAAGAATGTATAATCTGCTGTTGAAATGGAACACACAAGATGAAACAGTTAAATCAGCTATGATAAAATGGGCACAGGATATTGGATATAACATCATGTTTGCTGACTGGGAAAGGTTATGGACCACCGGTGTGAAGTTTACGGCATGTAATGCTTTGAAAGAAAATATTATGAAAATGATATACAGGTGGTACATGACCCCAGTCAAGCTTGCAAAAATATATCACCTGCATGATAACAAATGTTGGAAATGTAAGGAGACTGAAGGAACGTTTTTTCACCTGTGGTGGACCTGCCCGAAAGTGAAGGCCTTCTGGGAAGTGATTTACAATGAGTTAAAAAAGGTATTTAAGTATACCTTCCCTAAGAAGCCAGAGGCCTTCCTTTTGGGTATTGTCGACCAGAAGGTGTTAAAAAAAGACAGAGTTTTTTTAATGTATGCAACAACAGCAGCAAGAATACTCATTGCAAAATACTGGAAGTTACAAGATTTACCCACACTGGAAGAATGGCAAACGCAACTGATAGACTACATGGAGCTGGCTGAGATGACTGGCAGAATTCGAGACCTGGGAAAAGAGGAGGTGGAAGAGGACTGGAAGAAGTTTAAAGACTATTTACAAAAATTATATAAATTGCATGAATGTTAAGAAGGTGCATGAAAGGAAAGACTATGGCATCAGAAGTTTAAATGAGATATGGATGAGAATAAGTTGAAATACAAAGATGAGATTTGAAGTAAAGTTATGCCAAAACTAAGCACTTAAATATTTGATGGAAATACTTACTAGAGGCATAATACATTAGAATTAGAACATAAAATTGGAAAGAAGGTAATAATTTGCTAAACATAACTTTTCTATGGAGAATGCAGGAAAGGGAAATGTGAGGAAGTCCAGTTGGTTATGGAAAATATGTATGGAAAACTGTGAGTTTTTTCTTTTCTTCTTTATATATTGTTGATAGCTATGTGTTTTGTGTCTGATATATGTTTTGCTATCTTCTTCTCTTAAAAATTCAATAAAAATATTAAAAAAAAAACACCAATCTGGATGCCAACAGTTTGGCAGAGTCCTTTGACAAGCTGAGGTCGCGAACTAGATCATTCAACTCCTTTTGGGAAAATGGATGTGGAGCATCATCTTCAAGAACCACTTCTTCTTCGTGTCCTTCAGCACTGGAGGCATCTTCGTCACTAATGTCAGGAAGTTCTCCGAAGACAGGCACTGGAATTTCATCACAATGGGGCAGGACTCTTGAGGAGGAGGAGAAAGGGGAGGGAACTGGAAGGGGAATATATGCTCTGCGCAAATGGCTGTGAACTCATGCTTGTTTTGTGAATCTATCACACTTGCTCCTTCTGCCACCCCGGATGGCAGAATAAAGCTTTTCTCTGAAACTATTCCTTGAGTGTCTGTTGACTCCCATTTCCCCGTCCCGGGCGCAAAGCTCTTCTCACCCGAGGCTAAAAAGGCTACCAGCAGAGTCTGTAACCTGAAGTGTATGTTAACCCGAGGTACCACTGTATCATTGAATTTGTCCATGGCAAGTCTGCGTTTATCTGCAGGTTGTTCATATGTGGTGAGTTTGTAGAAGTCCTCAATCCAATCATAGAAGGGAGACGCATTTTTATTTTTCCAGCTCACCAGTATCAGTCTTTTTACTGTGGCAAGGGCACAGAGAGTCCGCTTGTATTGCACCTTTGTAAGGTTCAGTGTGCTGGGTGTATAATTCGAAAGGATATTTTGCTCGGTAAAGGTACATTTGGCCTCAGCGATGGGAGTCCAGCAAGGAATCATTTAGCCAGTGCAATGGAGGAGGAAGAGGTTGAAAATGCGAGACTTACTGGCACCTGGAGCAGCAGCAGCAGCAGCTGGAGCATGGCCTGCAGTGCCACCTGGTGGCCCACCTCGGAACGTCCATGCCCATCCCAGATTTAAAGCTTTAGGCATGTTTTTTACACACACACACACACACACACACACACACAATAATTCACAAGCAGGAAATATCCCAAACAGCTCTTCCCCTGAAATATACTCTGAGTCGAGAGTGGATTTCATGCTCTATATTCATCTCATAGTAGCGAGGAATGAAAGTTCCCCCACAATATCTGCTTTATATACATTATTTACACAATGGGCTGCACGTGATTGGCTAATTCTGGGATTCTCCTGTAGGCCAATCAGGTTGTGGATTCACTTCCACCTGGAGCTGGATTGAGTGGCTCCTGCGGACCAATCAGACTGCTGCATGTTGGATCCTATTGTTCTAGGACCAATCAGACTGTAGCATTTTGGATCCTATTCAACTCAGTACATAACATCCCCACAAACCACCCCCAAATCCCCCAGCATAGGAATAGTGTGAGTGGAGGCTGGGTGCACCACATTGGAGACCCCAGGCGGAATAGTAGGGGAATCTCATCCTTTACTTCCACACAAGGGTGACAGGCCAAATCATCTGTCACGATAGATATGGTGGCCACGATTTCACTGAAAACCCGATGTCTTAGGATTCACAACAAAGCAACGGCAAACACCTGCTAAAGACCCCCTGAAATGTTTGGCGGTGAAAACCCCACATTTCATGGCACCCCCAAAAATGAGCCTTTGGCGCCCTAACTCATGGGATCCCAATTTCTCCAAAAGTCAGACGTTGTCCGATTCACTCCAAAGTGGCACCAAACACCCAGAGAATGCCCCCTGCAAGGTTTGGGGGTGAAAACACTACGTTTCACATCGCCCCACAAAATGAGCCCTCGACGCCGTAACCCACATGGTTGTCAGGGGCTGGACTGAGGAGGAATGGTGGGAGCCCCCCCCCCCCCGCCATGGACCTGCTCCACAACTCCAATTTATAAAGATTATATTCCAAGTTAACGAGATCTTCTTGCAATTAGAGGTCAAGAGATATGTAAAAGTCAGTGCTTTATATGATTCAGCCACATGGTAGAGCAATACACAAAGATTAAAGAAGCCATGCTAGCCAGCTCTGAAAAGCTGGGGTGGTTTGTGTCTTCAAAGGCATGGCAGTGTGGCTTGAAGTTAATGACTTGTAACACCTCACAGTCATCATCATAATATAATAATAATAATTTATTATTTATACCCAGCCACTCTGGGCGGCTTCCAACAAAATATTAAAATAAAAAAGTCTGTCAAACATTCAAAGCTTCCCAGAACAGGGCTGCCTTCAGATGTCTTCTAAATGTCAGGTAGCTGTTTATCTCTCTGACATCTGGTGGGAGGGGGTTCCACAGGGCAGGCACCACTACCCTGTAACTTGGCTTCTCGTAGGGAGGGAACCGCCAAAAGGCCCTCAGCGCTGGACCTCAGTGTCCAGGCAGAATGATGGGGGTGGAGGCGCTCCTTCAGGTATACTGGGCCTTTGAGGCCGTTTAGGGCTTTAAAGGTCAGCACCAACACTTTGAATTGTGCCCGGAAACATACTGAGAGCCAATGTAGGTCTTGGGGGCCACTCCCAGTCACCAGTCTAGCTGCCACATTCTGGATTAGTTGTAGTTTCCGGGTCACCTTCAAAGGTTGCCCCACGTAGAGCGCATTGCAGTAGTCCAACTAAACATTGATAAAAACTTTCTGATAGTAAGGGCTGTTTGGCATTGGAACAGATTCCCATGAGAGGTGGTGGACTCTCCTTCCTTGGAGGTTTCCAAGCAGAGGTTGGGTGGCCGTCTGCCATGGATGCTTTTGCTGAGATTGCTGCATCACAGGGGGTTGGACTAGATGACCCTTGGTGTCCCTTCCTGCTATAAGTTTCTATGATTCTATGAAATTGATCTGGATTAATGACAGCCATCCACCAGTTTCATATGCAAAACTGCTTCCCACCATACCCCCTTAATGATTAATATATATAAAAAATACATTAAAGTAGACAAATAATAACTTACAAAAAGGATCAATAAACGTGTCACCTTTATTATATAAACTGTTATCATAATCACATGTCAAAATTTCTTTTGTGAATGAAATAAAATGGTTTCAAACAGTTTTTAATAACCAACAATCAAATGTAGTGCTTGGGGTACAGCTTAGATCAATTCCCCAGATGTTCAGTGTCCAGGGGTTCAGTGCCTGGCACCCAGAAACTCATGGCAAAGGGGAGTCTGGCACCAAGTAACTCATAACATTTCACTTCCTTGCAAGCTAAGGAAAGCTGTTGATTGGCAGAAGACACTGGGCAGAAACAGAAAGAAACAGGGGGATGAGGGGGTCTAAGGGTGAAGTCCTGCTCCTGTCCATCCTAATACTGGACAGATTATTACAGGATGTTGAGAAGGGTCATTTTTTACTATGAATTGAGAAACAGCAGCCATAGTCTAGGCCAGGAGTGTTTTTCCTTGGTGACACCGCCATGTTGAAAAGTGTGTGTTTGCAAGGTGTTTCCTGTCCTGTCCAGAAATGCACCGTCCTGGATGAAGCCAGCTCTAGATCCTTCCTAAATAAATAAAATAAAAACCCACTGGAGGATATATTTGAAAAATTAATGTTAAGGGGAACAATTCACCTTGTTAAGCAAGGTAGCTAAAGCAACAGGGTCAGGGCCTCCATTGTGACACGTCCCCCTGCGGAGTGACTTGGCTGAGGACTTTGGGAAGAGCAACTACTTGAGGATAGTTCAGGAGAAAGGAGGTGGTTTGTGAGAAGTAATGATGTTTTCCGGCAAAATAAAGATTTCTTCTTCTTGAGTGTAAGTAGGATGTCTAATTCTTTCTGCATTCTGCTTCTTTTGCTCTCCCTCAAGATTTAGAAACATAGGGCAGTAAGGCAGATCTGGAAAAAGCCTAGGTAAAGGTACAGGTACCCCTGACCGTTAGGTCCAGTCGCGGACGACTCTAGGGTTGCGCGCTCATCTCGCTCTATAGGCTGAGGGAGCCGGCGTACAGCTTCCGGGTCATGTGGCCAGGATGACGAAGCCGCTTCTGGCAAAAGCAGAGCAGTGCAAGGAAAGGCTGTTTACCTTCCCGACAGAACGGCACCTACCGTATTTTCCGCTCTATAGGACGCACCGGACCATAAGACGCACCGGATTATAGGAGGGGGAGAACAGGGGGGGGGATTCTCTCCCTCTCTGCTCAGTGTCCCTTCAGCGAAGCGGCAGGAGAAACGGAGCCCCTTCCATTTCTCCTCCCACTTCGCTGAAGGGGCGCTGCGCAGAGAGGGAAAACTGTGCACCGACCCCTCTCGCTCTCCAGGCTTCAGACGGCTATCCGCAAGCCTTCTGAGTGCAGCGGGAATTCCTGCTGCGCTTGGAAGGCTTGCGGATAGCTGCCTGAAGCCCCCAGAGTGCAGCCTTTGAAGCCTCCACAGAGCAGCGGGGTGAAGGCACCCCGCTGCCCTGCGGAGGCTTTGTGCAGCCATCGCCAAGCTAGAACAGTGAGCCGGAGCACCGCGCAGCGCTCCTTCTGCCTGCTCTGGCTTTGGGCTTAGCTGCATTCACTCCATAGGGCGCACACAAATTTTCCCTTAATTTTTGTTTTTTTTATAATATATTTTTTATTAGCAAACCAATCAAATCACAATAGTTCCAAATTACAAAACCGAATTTTAAATTTTGGTTGGGGGTACCCATGCTTCGAGCTCAGAAAGGGATCCAATCATCTCTTATTTCTGCTGCTTTGATCATTTCCCCTTAATTTTTGGAGGGGGGAAAGTGTGTCCTATAGAGTGAAAAATACGGTATTTATCTACTTCCACTTTCGAACTGCTAGGTGACTTCAGGTGGCTATCCGCAAGCCTTCGAAGTACAGCGGGAACTCCTGCTGCGCTCCGAAAGCTTGCGGATAGCTGCCTGAAGCCAACGGAGTGCAGCCTTTGAAGCCTCTGCAGAGCAGCGGGGTGAAGGCACCCCGCTGTCCTGCGGAGGCTTTGCGCAGCCATCCCCAAGCTAGAACAGTGAGACGGAGCGCTGCGCAGCGCTCCGCCTCACTGTTCTGGCTTCGGGGACGGCCTTTGAAGCCTTCGCAGGGCAGCAGGGGGCCTTCACTCTGCTGCCCTGCGGAGGCTTTGCGCAGCTAACCCCAAGCTAGAACAGCGAGACGGAGCGCTGTGCAGCGCTCCTTCTGCCTGCTCTGGCTTTGGGCTTAGCTGCGCAGCCTGCATTCACTCCATAGGGCGCACACAAATTTTCCCTTAATTTTTGTTTTTTTTAATATATTTTTTATTAGCAATCCAATCAAATCACATTAGTTCCAAATTACGAAACCGAATTTTAAATTTTTGTTGGGGGTACCCATGCTTTGAGCTCTTAAAGGGATCCAATCATCTCTTATTTCTGCTGCTTTGATCATTTCCCCTTAATTTTTGGAGGGGGGAAATTGCGTCTTATAGAGCGAAAAATACGGTAATTATCTACTTCCACTTTGTGCTTTCGAACTGCTAGGTTGGCAGGTGCTGGGACCGAGCAGCGGGAGCTCACCCCGTCGCGGGGATTCGAACTGCCGACCTTCTGATCAGCAAGCCCTAGGCTCTGTGGCCACCCGTGTCCCTACGGAAAAAGCCTATCGCAGACCAAATCCCCCTCCCAAACCTGGTATGTAAGGGCTTCCGGTTTTTCCGCCCTCCGTTGTGGATGTGCTTCGCGGGTTCTCCGCGCCTAGCAGCTGTTAGAGGGAACTTTGGGGGGCAACGCGGAGGCTACACAACCCCCAAAAAGGCTCTGGGCGTGGCCCAGGGCTGACATTGTCCGGCAGCGTCAAAAAAGGAACCCTTCGAAGCCCACGTCATAACCAGGAGGTGAGTCGACAGAGAGTACCTAGACGCAAGGACACGAGCAATCCTCAGCAGCAAGCCTCAAAGTCCCAAAGGGTAAGAACGGCAGCTAACAAGGAGAGCTTGAGGAGAAGAGGGTCTGTGAGACTTATTTATACAAACTGAACTGCTCAGAAACAGACCCAAAAGACTAGCACATAAAGAGTAAAGAACGGGAGATTTTATCTTAAACATATTGGAAATCTTTCTCATTATACGTAAGCATAAGCAAAGATTTCTCTAACAAGTACCAGTAAGAAAAGGAAGACAGATTCAAATTTCACTCTGCAGCAGGAGTACTAGCCCATTAAAACAAGCGGAATTCAAGGACTTAACTTGTTTTTTACTTTGAAGTGGCGTGAGCCCAGCGAAAGAGACTGAGTTAAAAGACTTGGATTGTCAGCGCTGTTTGTGGTAAAAGTGTGGAAGTTACTGGAAAACAAAGGTAAAAGAGAAGGCAACACTTTTAATATTGAACTTATATTAAACACTAACCTATAAAGATGGCAAAGATGGCATAGCGTGGTCTAGGAGAAACGGCTGGACTAATTGGAGAATCGGGAAGAGAAGAAAAGTGGCGAAAGGAGGGGCAGAACTGCACAAAAGAGGAAAGGGACTATAAAATTAAAGATGAGCATCTTTAGCTTGAGGAGGTAGTTTGTGAGAAAGGAAATACGTTTTCTGGTGTAATGAAGAGACTTTCTTCATATAAAGTATAAGTAGGATTCCTAATTCCTTCTGCATTCTGTTTCTTTTACTATCCCTCAAGATTCAGAAACATAGGGAACCAAGTCATGGTTAGATTAGTTTATAAAGATTGGCTGCGTGAGCTGCTGGTCTCCTGCTGTCACGTGCCAAAGATCCATCCCCTGGTCTGTGAGGAGGAGGAGGAAGAGATATTGGAAGAGAAATGGGAGGATGAAGTGATGGTTATGAAGATCAGAAGGAATCTTTAGTGAAGGTGAAAACAATTTATGTAAGACCAAGCGACCAGGGGATGGATGCCACCGATCTATAGATGGGGAGTGTTGATCTTTGTTCTTGAGGAACAGGGAGGCCAGAGAGAATCTGGATCACTGGGATGGGGGGAGGCAGCTCCCTGATTCAAGAAGAGTTCAGGGATGGGATGAGGAAGGGAGGAAGGGAGAATAACGCAAGCCACCTGGAGATCCTTGCAGGAAAGATGGGCCATCAATGTAGTAATCAATGAAAAAATTAAGAATTTTTTCTCTTCATTTCTCTTCATTTCTCTTCATTTCTCTTCCAGGCAGCGATATCAGTGAGGCCAGCAGCTCCAGTACAGCTCTACGCCTCTCCAAGACCCAGTTCTCCCTTCGCTCCAAACCCAAGTATCTAAATAAATAAATAATAGGGATGCGGGTGGCGCTGTGGGTTAAACCACAGAGCCTAGGACTTGCCTATCAGAAGGCTGGCAGTTCGAATCCCCACGACGGAGTGAACTCCCGTTGCTCGGTCCCTGCTCCTGCCAACCTAGCAGTTCAAAAGCACGTCAAAGTGCAAGTAGATAAATAGGTACCACTACGGCGGGAAGGTAAAGGGCGTTTCCGTGCGCTGCTCTGGTTCAG
This sequence comes from Podarcis liolepis, assembly GCF_965112155.1. Lineage (NCBI taxonomy): Eukaryota > Metazoa > Chordata > Lepidosauria > Squamata > Lacertidae > Podarcis > Podarcis liolepis. Next base: position 95,927,537 of record NC_139559.1, on the reverse strand, counting down.
AAGCAGCTTAGTCATGCTGGCCACATGACCCGGAAGCTGTTCATGACCGGTCCGCCAATAAAGCAAGATGAGCGCTGCAACCCCAGAGTCGGCCACGACTGGACCTAATGGTCAGGAGTCCCTTTACCTTGATATATTTCAAAAACACTGAGTCTCCAGTGTGGTCTCTCGTCACAAGGAAACAGACTTTATAAAGAGGCAACCTTTCCAACTTCTTATAAATGGAAACTGGGAAAAGCCCCCTCCAAAAGAATAGACTGTGCCCAGTGACTAGCTGATCCACATGCCTGTTCAGTTGACGCTCTAGATGCCTACTCAGTTGTTCTCCAAGGCTGTTGAAAGAGAGAATGGCCAGTGTGGCAGGCTGTGCGAGCTGCTGGCCTCCTGCTGTCGTGCCCCTAAAATCCACCCCCTGGTCTGCGAGGAGGAGGAGGAAGAGATATTGGAAGAGAAATGGAATGAGGAAGTACATATAATTAAAGAAAGGGAGAATAGCGTAAGCCACCTGGAGATCCTTGAAGGAAAGATGGGTTGTCAACAGAATAAGAAATGGAAAGATTAAAAATATTTTCTCTTCTTCTCTCTTCCGGGCAGCGACAGCAATGAGGCCAGGAACTCCAGCACAGATCTCCCTCCCCACCAAGACCCAGTTCCCCCCTTCCCCACAAACCCAAATAGAAAAATAAAATAAAAATCATCATCGTCATTATTATTCTAATCAAGTTCCTTTACAAACATGCTATTCTGTGATCATCCTTTTATCCTAGGCGGTGCTTTTTCCTACGTTTGTGAGCATGAGTGGAAATCCTGAGTCTCGCTGCAGGAGTCGACAGTTTGGCTCCTTCCCTTGTTGTTGCTCCTAGATGGAACTGCGCATGTGCGAAGACAAGACAGAGACTTCCAAACTGGATCAATAAACGTGTCACCCGTTGTCTGAAAACCACTGTCCTAATCACATGCCAGATTGTCTTTTTTGAATGAAATAAAATTCTTTCAAATAGTTTTTTAATGTTGTCATTTGTCTGTCTTGAGAAGCAATGGAGTGCGCCTCCGGGGGTGAGGTCAAAAGTCAAGCAACAGTGTCAGCAGTCCCAAAGTGACCTCTCCAGGGAGCAAGACTGGGCAGTGTGTCTGGAGGTCCTGGGCTTCCCAGATGACAAGACTCCCTCTCTTGGCTTTGCAGATGTGTCTCCAAGGAAAGCAGAGTTAGGCACCAGTTGGGCTGCAGGAGATGTCAGAAGGGGTTGTAAACGGCGCCATCCAACCGCCTGAGGGACTCCACTCCAGATTTGTGTAGGCTTTACTCCTTAGCCTTTTCAGCTCCCAAAGATATCCCACAAGGCAAATCAGGATCAGAGTTTTCCTTCTCCTCGCTGGGCTATCTTTATAGGTGGATGAGCCCCATCTGCCCCTCACTTCCCTCCACAGCATTGCAGAAATCACCTTCTTGACCACTGGGCCCACGCTTGGTCTTGTCCGCTCAATCTTCTGGAGCCTGTCTTGGCACACAGGGGAAGTTCCTGTGCATTTGAGACTCTTTGGCTGCTCTCACCTGGTTTAGGTGGCCAGTCAAACCGTTCCCAGGATGTGGCCTCTGTCACATGCTGACCGTTTCTAGGAGCAAGAGAACAAACTTTTTATTAAAGAATGGAAATGGTTGAATGAATAGTTACAAACTGTAAACAGATAAGAACACTGGCAGGATTATTGGAATAACCTGCAGTTTAATAAGATTATATATTTAAAGCAGATGCATAAATGAAGAAATTAAAGTAATTTGGATATGCATAAGACATGAAGAAACAATTTAAGGAACTGCAGAAAGAGGGGGAAGGAAGTCAAGTTTTGAAATGTTAAAATGACTGCAAAATTATTGAAATGTATAAACTTGAAAATCATAATTTTTTTAAAAAAAAATATTTCGCCCAAAATCAGACGTCATCCGTTTCACTCCCAACTGGAGCCAAAGGACACAGGCCTGGCCAGGACAGCTTTCCAGTGATAGCTTCTGCGTTGATGAGCCATGTGAGCCTCAACTGTCCTGCATCTACTCCAGCTGAGGAATCACACACCTCCTCCCCAAGCTAGCGAGCCCCACCTGGGCTGTGGGTCCTTGCCTTCCATCCCACCCAACTGACAGTTGTTAGTTCTGGAATCCTGAGCTTGAGGGGGGTACATCCCATTTCGCCCCGTGGGACACTCACCACCCCTTAGCCACCTGCCTTTGGCGCTGCAGCAGTGATGGCTTTGGTCCCTGAAAGAGCATGCAAGATCTCTCCCAAATCTCAATACATATTTTGCTCTCCTAGACAACTTGCAAGACTTCAATGAGATCTCACAAGATCTTGCAGGAAATCTCCAATCTGTTTACCTGCAAGCACACACCTTTAATCCCCCCCCCCCTTATTTAATACAAATTTCTCAATCTAACAGATTTGCACATAGGATTCTGTATCACATGAAATGGCACATTTGTTATGTTCTATTGTTACATTATTTGTGGCCTTCTAACACTTTGGGAGAAACCTTCTCTCCCTTTCCCCTTTAAAAATGAGGATCTATGCTTTACACTCAGCAGGAAGGCCCATTTAAAAGGAAACATGTAGTTGTTTTGCTGCTGCTTTTTTGTGTTCTCAGGTGTCCAAGTTAGCCTCCTGGCCCTGCTCCTCCACTATACCACAGCAACATCCCCCACTAGGAATCCCTACTTGGGCTTTCATTGGCCATCAGCAATATCCGGTGGAGCCAGGTGGAGAGAAATGCCCCATCTTGCCCATCTTTGGGGTTTCAAGAGGTATAGCCTCTGTGCATGTACAGAATTCATGATTCAGCAAATCTATTAGACCACTGAAAGAGTTTATTTCCTCTGATTAAATTACCAAAGGAAGAAAGCAGGATTGGCTTATCTCCCCAGGGACACAAGGAAGGGGAAGGTGTATGTTTAAGAAATCAAATTCCCCAAGGGCTGAAACTCTGTTCAGCCAGTTAAAAAACCCAAATTCTCTCCGTAGAGTGCTTCACATCTGGCGGGCAGGGCTTGTGTGCTTTGCTCATGATCCCTTGGATGTCCTGAGGCTGTTAGAGCAGCAGGCGTAAGTCTTGGGGCTCTGGGAGTGAGACATTGTCCTCAGAAGGCAAAGAGTAACTGAGGTTCCCTTTTCTCTCCCTTGGAGGCCCTGAACCAGGAGCTGGCCAGTTCAGGGCCTCCATGGGAGAGAAAAGGGGGGCCAGCACTTGTGCTCAAAGGAGCTTTCATACGCGGTCATCCTGCCCCACACTGACATTCCAAAATATCTGCATGCTCACCTATCCAAGAGGTGGTTGGTCTTGGGCTGGGGGGTCCCAGAAGGCAGAATAAGTTGAGAAGCAAAGCCCAAGAAGTTGGAGGCATCCTCTTCGCATCCACCCAAACCCAATCTAAACAGCTTGGCTCCAGAACCAGCCCCTCCCTTCAGTTCTGTTCAGTTCAGAATGTCAGTTAAGAGGGACCACCTGTATTTTCTTGATTCTTGCCTGAGGTCATAATGGGCATGCACACTGGTATCTGTTGACCTGTAAGCACACACCTTTAGTTTATCTTTTTAAAAATAAAAATAAAATACAAGTTTCTCAATCTACCAGCTTTGCACAAAACAGCAGCCGTTTTGTGATCCATGGCAGTGAAACCCCCATGTTTTATGGTGCGCCCCCCCAAAAATGAGGCTTCAGGACCTAACCCACAGGGTCACGATTTCTCCAAAGGTCCAATGTCATCTGATTCACTCCAAAGCAGCACCAAACACCCAGAGAATGCCCCCTGAAACATTGGGGGGGGGCTTTGAAAACACTACATTTCCCATTGTTAGAGTGGCATACGAAGGATGAACAAGTTAAATCAGTGATGATAGATTGGGCAAGACATGTAGGACATAAGATCATGTTTGAGGATTGGGAAAGATTGTGGAAGAAAGGGGTCAAGTTCACTGCATGTACTGTACTAACTAAAGGAAAACATAATGAAAATGATGTATAGATGGTATCTGACCCCTGTTAAATTAGCAAAGATTTATCATAACTGTGATAACCATTGCTGGAAATGTAAAGAAAAAGAAGGTACCTTCTATCATATGTGGTGGACCAGCCCCAAAGCGAAAGACTTCTGGGAAAAGATTTATAATGAATTCAAAAAAATGTTGAAATATACATTTATAAAGAAACCAGAGGCCTTTCTTCTTGGAATAACAGGTTTGGAATTGCCACCAAAAGATGTTAAATTATTTTTGTATGCCACAACTGCAGCAAGAATTTTGTTAGCTAAGAATTGGAAAACGCAAGAAGTACCAACAGTGGAAGAACGGCAGATGAAGATGATGGATTTTTCGGAGCTAGCCGATCTGACTGGAAGAGTCCCTGACAGAAGGAGGAGGAGTATCAGGAAGAATGGACGAAATTTAATGACTATTTAGTTAAATATGTTAAGTTAAATTAATTGGAAAAAGCTTGCATATAGCGGATAGGCGTAGGATTTAGATATGTAATATGTGATGAAGTAATATGTTTAATACTGAACTGGGAAGTAAGAAAGATGTTAAGTGATTAAGTTAATTTTATAAGAATATTGATTTGGAAAACCGTTAAAATGATATGCACTGAAATCCAACCAGGGGGATACGAGGAAGTCACTTAACAAATGTTAATTAGATTAGTCCTAATAAGGTTATGATTTATGTTTGTTTGTCTATTTGTCTCTGTGTTTAAATTTTTGTGAAAAAAACAATAAATTTTTTTTGGGGGGAAAGAAAACACTACATTTCCCAGCACCCCACAAAATGAGCCCTCAGCGCCCTAACCTGCTGGGTTAAGATATCGCCAAAAATCCAAGGTCAGCCGAATCATTACAAAGGGTGCTGAGCTGCGGGGGAAAGCCTCTGCAACGTTTGTCGAGAAAACACTATGTTTCGCCAAATGCATGGAGAAGGCCCCATGTGACATTTGGCAGTGAAAAAACTACGTTTCATGGTGCCCCACAATATGAGCCCTCGACACCCTTACCTGCAGCGTAAAGATTTCGCCAAAAATACGACATTATCCGATTAACTCCAAAGCGGTGCCAAACTCCAGGAAAAGCCCCTGTAAAAATACATTTCACAGCTCCCCCGCCCCCCCAAAAATGAGCCATCAGCACACTAAACAGTAGTTTCAAGATTTCGCCAAAAATCGGGGGTTGTCTGACTAACTCCAAAGCAGAGCCATATGCTGTAACAAGGCCCCATGCAACATTTGGCAGTGAAAACACTATGTTTTCCTGCACCCCACAAAATCAGCCCTCGGCGCCCTAACCCTCAGGATCAAGATTTTGCCAAATATCACAACTGGAGAGAGACCTGTTGCATAATGTAAAAGTGCTGTCTAAAATGTATAAGATATTATGGGAAAGGGATTCCTGCGTCGAGCACTGGCAAAATGGCCCGTGCAGTGTTTAGCAGGGAAAACCGCACATTTCACAGCGCCCCACAAAATGAGCCTTTGGCGCTCTAACCGAAAACCTGACGTCATCCGATTAACTCTAAAGCAGCGCCAAACTGCGGGAAATGGCCCCCTGCAACATTTGGCAGTGAAAATAGATATATAAAAGTCAGTGCTTTATACGGTTCAGCCATCAGGCGTAGCAATGCACAAAGTTTAAAGCCACGATAGCCAGCTCTGAAAAGCTGGGGTGGTTTGTGTTTTCTGAGGCATGGCCATGAGGCTTGGAGTTAATGACTTGTAACACATCACAGTCATGTTGACACCATGAATCATGTTGACACGATTTAGCGCTTCTACGCATGCGCGAGTGGCAAAACACGGAAGTAACCCTTTCCGGTACTTCCAGGTCGCCGCGGGACCCAACCTGAAAAAAGGTAACATGAAGCAAATGTAACATGAGGTATGACTGTACTGGAAGAAGCAAAGATCACCCGTGTCGAAGCAATGATTCTTCAACATCAACTTCATTGGACTGGTCATGTTGTTCAGATGCCTGATTCTTGTCTTCCAAAGAAACTACTCTATTCCAAACTTTAAAATGGAAAGCGTAATGCTAGTGGTCAACAAAAGAGGTTTAAAGACTCTATCAAGGCAAATCTTTCAAAATGTAGTATAAACACCGACAACTGGGAAACACTAGCCTGCGAGTGCCCCAATTGGAGAACAGCTTTTACCAAAGGTGTCATGTGCTTTGAAGATGCTCGAACTCAGGACGAAAGGAAGACATGTGCTAAGAGGAAGGCACGCTTGGCAAACCTTCACAGTGATCAACTCCTGCCCGGAATCCAATGTCCCCACTGTGGAAGGATGTGGGGATCCAGAATTGGCCTCCACAAGTGAATATTAATACTAAAGCAGTCTTGATATTTGTGGATGCAGAGAAAGCCTTTGACAAGATTTCTTGGAGTTTTATGAAGAAGAATCTACAGGGAATGGGGGTAGGACAAGGTTTTGAAAATGGTATAGGTGCAATTTATTCAGAACAAAAGGCAAAATTAATTGTGAATAATGTGATGACAGAAGAGTTTAAGATTGAAAAAGGGACACGACAAGGTTGCCCAATTTCTCCATTGCTTTTTATATCGGTCCTCGAGGTTTTGCTAAACATGATTAGAAAGGACCAAGAGGTTAAAGGTACTTAGGTAGGAGCTAAACAGTACAAATTGAAAGCATTTGCTGATGATTTAGTATTGACTTTACAGGAGCCAGAACCTAGCACTAAAAGGGTATTGGAACTGATTCAAGAATTTGGACAGATTGCAGGTTTCAAGTTGAATAAGATGAAAACCAAGGTTCTAGAGAAAAATTTAACTATGAATGAGAGAGAGAAGTTTCAGGAGGAGACAGGACTAACATTGGTTAAAAAAGTGAAATACTTAGGGGTTAACATGACTGCTAAAAATGTGAACTTATTCAAGGATAATTATGAAAAATGTTGGACTGAAGTGAAAAAGGATTTAGAAGTATGGACAAATTTGAAGTTATCATTGTTAGGCCGAATTGCTGTGATAAAAATGAATGTGCTGCCAAGGATGTTATTTTTGTTCCAAACATTGCAAATTTTGGATAAGATGGATTGTTTCAAGAAGTGGCAGAAGGATATTTCTAGATTTGTTTGGCAGGGCAAGAAGTCTCGAATAAAATTTAAGATATTAACGGATGCTAAAGAAAGAGGTGGATTTGCCCTGCCAGACCTTAAACTTTATTATGAATCAGCTGCTTTTTGCTGGCTGAGAGAATGGCTGCTTCTTGAAAATACTGAAGTGTTGGATTTAGAAGGTTTTAACAATGTATTTGGTTGGCATGCATATTTGTGGTACGATAAGGTAAAAGTACATAAAGCATTTAAAAATCATATTGTTAGAAAAGCATTGTTTAATGTTTGGATAAGATATAAGGATTTGTTAGGGGAAAAAACCCCAAGATGGTTGTCACCAATGGAAGCGAAGGCACAGAAAAAACTCAATATGGAGGCCAAATGGCCGAAATATTGGGAAATTCTGGAACAAGATGGAGAGAGAATAAAATTGCCAAGCTTTGAAAAATTGAAAAACAAAGTGCGAGATTGGCTCCATTATTATCAAATAATGGAGGCATACAATTTGGACAAAAAAGTTGGTTTCCAGGTGGAAAAATCAAAATTGGAAACAGAATTGTTAGATCCAAAAACCAAGAATTTGTCAAGAATGTATAACTTGCTGTTGAAATGGAATACTCAGGATGAAACGGTGAAATCAGCTATGATTAAATGGGCACAAGATGTTGGACATAACATAATGATGGCTGACTGGGAACGGTTATGGACCACAGGTATGAAATTTACGGCATGTAATGCTCTAAGAGAAAATTTAATGAAAATGATTTACAGGTGGTACATGACACCAGTCAAGCTTGAAAAAATCTATCATTTGCCCAATAATAAATGTTGGAAATGTAATGAGACTGAAGGTACATTCTTTCACCTTTGGTGGACGTGCCCAAGGATTAAGACATTCTGGGAGATGATATATAATGAAATGAAAAAGGTATTTATATATACATTCCTTAAGAAACCAGAGGCCTTTCTCCTGGGCATGGTTGGCCAATTGGTGTTAAAGAAGGATAGAACTTTTTTTATGTATGCAACAACAGCAGCAAGAATACTCATTGCGAAATATTGGAAGACACAAGATTTACCCACCAGGGAAGAATGGCAGATGAAGTTGATGGACTACATGGAATTGGCGGGAATGACTGGCAGAATCTGAGACCAGGGAGAAGAGTCGGTGGAAGAAGACTGGAAAAAGTTTAATAACTATTTACAGAAATACTGTAAAATTAATGAATGTTAGAAAAATGTTGGAATGAAGTTATATGGCTTTAGTAGAAATGTTATAAGGAATTAAGTATACAGTGGTACCTCGCAAGACGAATGCCTCGCAAGACGAAAAACTCGCAAGACGAAAGAGTTTTTCGTTTTTTGAGTTGCTTCGCAAGACGAATTTCCCTATGGGCTTGCTTCGCAAGACGAAAACGTCTTGCAAGTTTGTTTCCTTAGCTTCAGGACCTGTCCTTCCAGTGAGCACTCAGGGCTGATTTCCTTCAGAATGGAGAGGTTTGATCTTCTTGCAGTCCATGGGACTCTCAAGAGTCTCCTCCAGCACCATAATTCAAAAGCATCAATTCTTCGGCGATCAGCCTTCCCCCCCCCCCCCGAAATGTGCTGCTGCTATGGATTAAGTCATGTTGCTGCTGCTGCTGCGGGAGGGGGAAGGCGCATTTGCTGCACTCTCTGCAGGTTTCCCTGCCCTCGTGAAACCACTAGCCAAGGGAGCAGCTAGAAGGCAGCCGAAGCAGCCACGGGCCTGACGGCGCCCCCACCATCGCTCTTGGGCCGGAGAGCGCGGGAATGTCCCACTAACCGTGCTTCGCAAGACGAAAAATTCGCAAGATGAAAAACCTCGCAGAACAAATTAATTTCATCTTGCGAGCCACCACTGTAAATAGATTATTAGAGCATTAAAAGGAAAAATAAAGTTAGAATGTGTTAAGACAATTATAGGATAGAAAACAGAGGAAGATGGAAAGGAATTGCTGAAACAATTAATAGAAGTGGAATACAAAAAGGGAGGTGTGAGGAGGTCGTGGAAATTAGTGAAAGAAAGATAAGATATTGAAATTGGACTGTGTTTTAAATGGTTTTTGTTTTGTTTTGTTAGTTGTATGTTAGTGTTTTGCAGTTGTTTTTTTGTATTGTATTGTATTATTGTATGTTTTTTCTTTTTTGGTTTTTTGTAGTGTTGTGTTCAATTTGTTGGAAAACTAATAAATATTATTATTAAAAAAAATTAAAAAATAGAGCGCCAAAGGCTCATTTTGTGGGGCGCTGTGAAACGTGCGGCTTTCACTGCTAAACATTGCACGGGCCATTTTGCCAGTGCTCGGCGCAGGAATCCCTTTCCCGTAATATCTTATACATTTTAGACAGCACTTTTACATTATGCAACAGGTCTCTCTCCAGTTGTGATATTTGGCAAAATCTTGATCCTGAGGGTTAGGGCGCCGAGGGCTGATTTTGTGAGGTGCAGGAAAACATAGTGTTTTCACTGCCAAATGTTGCATGGGGCCTTGTTACAGCATATGGCTCTGCTTTGGAGTTAGTCGGACAACCCCAGAGTTTTGGCGAAATCTTGAAACTACTGTTTAGTGTGCTGATGGCTCATTGGGGGGGGGGGGGAGCTGTGAAACGTATTTTTACATGGGCTCTTCCTGGAGTTTGGCACCGCTCTGGAGTTAATCAGATAATGTCATATTTTTGGCGAAATCTTTACCCTGCAGGTAAGGGTGTTGAGGGCTCATATTGTGGGGCGCCATTGTTGTAAATAAAAATATGCCCTTTTCCCTTATGGGGTATCCAAGAGCCCATATAGAGTCCTTACATAGGTTCCCTATTGGTAGGAGAAAATAACAGAGACCAACCAGAGAATATTGAGAAGCAAAGCAGCTAGTAAGCTTGATCTTTATTGATCTGTTGCAACAGGGTACTCCCCTCACACGCAGGAGAGGAGGAGGACCCCCCAAAATTGCTGTGCAAGGGCTTATTAAGACTTTTGAAATTCCCATCCTCTAGATCAAGACCACCCCCAGAAACATTATGCATACATCACAGAAGGGGTGCAACCTAAGACCACCCCTCAGATACATCCCACCTACATCACAGAAATTTAAATGTTGTTTTTCTCCTGTCACAGTTTATCTCCTGTCTAGCAGGTTACTTGATTGGATTTCCTGGGGAGCCTGGCCATTCTTTTGTAGTGGTAAAATACTTATTTCCTGGGCCAGGTCACAGGCTCACACCTTATTCAAGCAGACATATCCTTGAGACAGGATTTGTGAGGAAAGAGACAATGGGGAGGCTTTTCCATTTTTACCATGCAGAGAAACATTTGCTCAGTTTAGGAATCAAAATGGTTCCAGGTTGGCTTTCCTGTGCTGATCTATGTACGTGTGGTTATGAACGTTGCCATATATCTAAAACCATAAAATTCCTATCACACCATGAAACGTAGTTTTTTCACTGCCAAATGTCACATGGGGCCTTCTCCAAGCACGGTTTAGGGAGAGTGCTTGGATGAAGAGACCAGGCAGGACAGACGATGCCCAGGCACTAATGTGAGCCCATTATGGGGCCCATGAAACCACTAGTTTCTTCAGGGCAAATTATAAGAAATAGGACAATCATGACTCAGGATTGTTAGACAGATGAATGAGAAAGAGAATTTTGCTGAATGAGCCAGCACCGTTGGGTCAATTAAACTCAAAGACACAATTGAGATGAAGGTTATCAGCAAGGAGGTCAAAGTTATCAGCATTTACCCCACAGGCTGGGAAAACAGCTTTAGGTTCCTTTGAACAAGTCTGAAACTGGAGGCCAGAAAGTTTGTCAGAACATCTCCCCATTGTTCCTGTTCAGATTTGTAGCGCTTCAGAAACCTGTTTGAACAGAAACAGCACCAAAACTAAAAAATTTGTGTCTGTGTCTGTTTATACATGCATGATCAATCTCTCTCTTGTAAAGAAGCTGGTAAAATGCGGTCTTGACTATGCTACCACTCAGTGGATTTGTAACTGGCTGACGGACCGAACCCAAAGGCTGCTCATCAATGGTTCCTCTTCATCCTGGAGAAGAGTGACTAGTGGGGTGCCACAGGGTTCTGTCTTGGGCCCGGTCTTATTCAACATCTTTATCAACGACTTGGATGATGGACTCAAGGGCATCCTGATCAAATTTGCAGATGACACCTGTCAGCGCTGCCTCAGGTCCTAGCTCACAGAGGACCAACGCCAGTTGCTCTTTATAAACAAAAGTCTTTATTGTGGTTCATTGTTGGTTTGACATCCGTGGCGCGCAGCGCTACGTCTGAGTCCTTAGACCGGCGAAGCTCCGTCTGACTCCTCCCCGCCCATACACCAGTTCAAGACCCGAGCTTTGCTCCACCTTTTCCTCTTATCCTTCTGCTCCTTTCTCCTCCGGGTCCTCCTGCCCTCTGGGGTTACCTCCTTCCTACTCTCTTCGGAGGCGGATTCTTCTGACTCCTCCCCACCCTTCCGGCGGGCTTTAGGACCTGGCTCCCAATCCTGGTTTTCTGCTGGCCCGCACGCCTCCACATTTGAACTTGGCGCGCACGCCCAGCCGCCTACTTTCCTCCTAACGGCTACACTGCTCCCCCCACTGCTTTCTCCTTCAGGGAGGCTGGCCGGACCTGCTCTTCCCTCCGCCCCTCCACTCTCTGACGGAGGCGTGGTCAGTCCAGCCTCTCTCTCTCCTCCTGCAGGAGGCTCTTGTTTTAACCCTTGGGATTCTTCCCCCCCCCCGCTACGCTCTGGTGGGGAAGCTATCCCTGATTTCCAGCTGCCGCTTGGAGACTCCCCACTGGCCCCCCTTGCCCTGCCTTTGGGGGCCCCCTTCTGGGAATCCTCTGATTCGCTGGAGAGACTCATAGAATCTCTCTGATCACTGGCATACCCTCCTGAACTCCCCTCAGATTGTTCCCCTTCGCTCTCCATCTCCTCTTTCCCCTGTGGCTCAGCCCCTGAGCCCATGACAACACCAAACTGGGAGGGGTGGCTAACACCCCAGAGGACAGGATCACACTTCAAAACGACCTTGACAGATTAGAGAACTGGGCAAAAACAAACAAGATGAATTTTAACAGGGAGAAATGTAAAGTATTGCACTTGGGCAAAAAAAAATGAGAGGCACAAATACAAGATGGGGGACACCTGGCTTGAGAGCAGTACATGTGAAAAGGATCTAGGAGTCTTGGTTGACCACAAACTTGACATGAGCCAACAGTGTGACGCGGCAGCTAAAAAAGCCAATGCAGTTCTGGGCTGCATCAATAGGAGTATAGCATCTAGATCAAGGGAAGTAATAGTGCCACTGTATTCTGCTCTGGTCAGACCTCACCTGGAGTACTGTGTCCAGTTCTGGGCACCACAATTCAAGAAGGACACTGACAAACTGGAACGTGTCCAGAGGAGGGCAACCAAAATGGTCAAAGGCCTGGAAACGATGCCTTATGAGGAACGGCTAAGGGAGCTGGGCATGTTTAGCCTGGAGAAGAGGAGGTTAAGGGGTGATATGATAGCAATGTTCAAATATATAAAAGGATGTCACATAGAGGAGGGAGAAAGGTTTTTTTCTGCTGCTCCAGAGAAGCGGACACGGAGCAATGGATCCAAACTACAAGAAAGAAGATTCCACCTAAACATTAGGAAGAACTTCCTGACAGTAAGAGCTGTTCAGCAGTGGAATTTGCTGCCAAGGAGTGTGGTGGAGTCTCCTACTTTGGAGGTCTTTAAGCAGAGGCTTGACAACCATATGTCAGGAGTGCTCTGGTGGTGTTTCCTGCTAGGCAGGGGGTTGGACTCGATGGCCCTTGTGGTCTCTTCCAACTCTATGATCATATGATTCTATGATTCTATGATTCTATGATTCTCTCTCACACACACACTGATGAAAAAATTGGGGATTGGCTTTTGCTGCCCAAGTTCCCTAAGTCCATGATCGGTCAGAGAAGAATGGATGGAGGCAGGATCCAGTGGAAAGCAAGACAGATATTTATTTTTCTGTTGCAACAAAGTTCCCTCCCTTCCTACCAAGGAGGAAGAGACCCTGAACAAAAATGTGCAGGAACCTGTAAGTCCTTTTGACATTTCCCAACCACCTTAGCCAAAGACCACCCCAAAATCAGCATACATACATCACAGAAGGAGGCGGTCTACAGCAGAAATCCTGTCTGCCAGGATATACCTGATAATGGTCACTGATTGCATTACCTGGGCAGTCTGGCCATTCTTTGGTGATGGTTCATACTTTAGTTCCTGAAACCAGGTCACTGGCTAACCCTATTCAGACACAAATACTCCCTTAAGACAGGATGTGTTAAGTTGTGGGTTGACATAGCAGCCGGCACAGCGATTTCTTCAAGTAGCTCTTTTATTCTGGTAAGCTGGAAATAAACTGACTGCGAACAGCTCAGCCGGCCTGTATTTATAGTCAGCCGGCTGTCAACATTGTAACCACAACAGCTCAGAGTTCCCGCCTAAAATAACGGACGCGGACCTGAGTGAAAACTATCTACAGACCTGAGTGAAAACTATATACAGTATCCCCCTGTTGGCCCAGGGTGAAACTACACTACATAACACCCCTCCCCACCGAGATAAGGCGTTAGTTACAATCGTAATGGTTTCCTTATATACAGCACTACGCGTAATGGTTCAATTAGGCACAAAAGCATATCGGTTACATTTCCCCTACTTAGACCAACAGTGATACCTGTCCAACAACATAGTCCTTTAAATAAGTTGGGCGCTTGGAAACTCTGCCAGACCGCCGGGGACTGGTAGGCTCAGCCACTGTGGCTTTGTGGGGCAGGAACATGTTATAAAAGTTCAGCAGCCCCAGGAATGCCTGCAACTCCGTTTTGTTCTTTGGGGTGGGGGCCTGCTGGATAGCGCGGATCTTGGATGTGGTTGGATGAAGGCCGGAGGCATCGATAAGATAGCCCAGGAACTCTACCTGTGAAACGGCAATCTGGCACTTCTCCCTCTTTACCTTGAGCCCGGCCTCCTGGAACCTGGTCAGCACGGCACGGAGGCGCTCGAACAGCTGTTGGTGTGAGTCTGCAGACACCAAGACGTCATCAAAATATGGTACCACGCCCGGAAGCCCTTGCAGGAGACGCTCCATAAGGCTTTGGAAGATGCCAGGAGCCACACTCACCCCGAACTGCAACCGGCGGCAACGGAATGCCCCCCGGTGGGTGACGATCGTCTGGGCCTCAGCAGTGGCATCATCGACAGGCAGTTGTTGATAGGCTTGGGCAAGGTCCAGCTTAGCGAAGACCTTACCCTCACCCAGGGAATGCAGCAGGTGGTGGACAACAGGAACCGGATAAGCGTGCTGCTGAAGTGCCTTGTTAATCGTGCACTTGTAGTCAGCGCAGATTCTCACCGACCCATCTGGCTTGACAGGCGTGACGATGGGGGTTTCCCACTTTGCGTGGTCAACCGGCTCCAAAACTCCTTGGGCGATCAGTTTGTCCAGTTGTTCGTCCACCTTAGCCTTGAGAGCAAAGGGAACCCGGCGTGGCTTTAGCTTGATGGGGGCGACTTGTGGATCAAGGCTAAAGGAGATGGGCGTACCTGTATATTGCCCCAAGGTGCCGTCAAAAACCTCGGCAAAGTCCTTGACCAGACCCTCAGTCTCTGCGTTAGAGATGCAGTTGATGCCGGTGATTTCCAGGCCGAGGGCATCAAACCAGTCTAGCCCTAGGAGGCTTGGCCGCTGACCTTCGACCACCACCAACCGGAGCAGGCCCGAAAAATCCTTGAAGGCGATCCGGAACCGGCCAACGCCTACCACGGGAATGTCGTTTCCCTGGTAGTCTCTCAGGTGTACGCGGTGAGAGTCGAGTTGCCTTTTGGACACTCTGGGTACCAGTCTTTTGAGGGTGCTCCATGACATGATGGACAGGGCAGACCCGGTGTCGATCTCCATGTCACATGGAGCTCCTTCAATGAGCACCGTGACGTTCAGCTTGCGTCGCGTCGACGAGTCGGTTTGGCCAATCGTGGTTCCAGACGGGCAGCGGCAGTGGGTGAGTGCGAAACAACTTTCCTTGGCAGACTGGAGTGAAGACTTGGACTTGCGAGTCGATGAAGGGGGGGTGTCAGACGGAGCCGATCGGCAGACCTTAGCGATGTGGCCCCTTCTGGAACACTTCCTACAGATGGCGTCTCTGAATCGACACTTGGCACGGGAATGGTTGCCTCCGCAGCCAGCACATTCCGGTTGGCCCTTGGAGTTCTGTTGGAACTTCCTGCGCTCCCGCTTTGTCTGGTGCACATCATCGTCTTCACTGGAGGATGCCTCATCACTGCTGGCCTCTTCATGATGCACCGGAACTGGCTCCCTAGCAAGACACGGGCTGCTGGACTTGCGGATCTCCTGAGCAGAGCGTTCAGCAGCTTCTGAGGCCACAGCCTCCTCAATGGCTTTCTGCAGCGTGAGGTCTGGCTTGGCTAGGAGACGCCGTTGCAGATGGATGTCCCGGACCCCGCAGACGATTCGATCCATCAGGGCATCGTCTAAGTCTCGGAACTCACAGTGCATTGCAGCCTGTCGCAGGGCGGTGGTGTAGTTGTTGATTGACTCCCCCTCTGCCTGGTTCCGGTGGTAGAACGCATGGCGGGCAGCAATCTTGGACGGCTTTGGCGCGTAGTGGCTGCGGAGCTTCTCTTGGATCGTGTCCCATGGTGTTTCCTGGACTGCTTCAGGTGCAACCAATGCTCGGGCCGTCTCAAACACCTCAGGCCCACAGAGGCTGAGGAATAGGCCCCGCTTCCGATCCTTTGATACTGCTGTCAGCTCGTTGGCTTGGAGGTAGCAGTCGAACCGAGCGAGGTAGGAGTCCCATGATTCAGATGCTGGCGCAAACGGCGGTAGAGGCACAAGTGAAGCCATGATTCCGATGCCGGCGTGGAGGGCGATGTGGAGGGCGATGGATGGACACAGTGCTCCAGCCAGAACAGTCAGCTCTGAATTGGTTCTGCCCAGTGATTTCGCTCAGTGATTTCGCTCTGTGATTCAGCTCAGTTCAGAGGCTGGCCGCATCTGGCTGTGCTCTGATGTCCATCCATCCCACCTTCGTCGCCAGTGTTAAGTTGTGGGTTGACATAGCAGCCGGCACAGCGATTTCTTCAAGTAGCTCTTTTATTCTGGTAAGCTGGAAATAAACTGACAGCGAACAGCTCAGCCGGCCTGTATTTATAGTCAGCCGGCTGTCAACATTGTAACCACAACAGCTCAGAGTTCCCGCCTAAAATAACGGACGCGGACCTGAGTGAAAACTATCTACAGACCTGAGTGAAAACTATATACAGTATCCCCCTGTTGGCCCAGGGTGAAACTACACTACATAACAGGATGCATAAGCAAAAAGACAATGGGAAGGCTTTCCCCATTTGCCTCCCTTACTGCAGAGGAATATTTGAGGTCATTGGGAGAGTCAAAAGTGCTTCAGGATTGCTCTCTCCATGCTATTTCAGATACATGGTTTATATATATTTGGATACGTGTGCATTTATGAATATTTATTCCCTATTTGAGACCTCAGAATTCTTACAACAACACACACCTCTGTTCTACATCTTCAGGTTCCAAAAAAAGCACTGCTGCCTAACTAAAAAGGCTGGATTCTCTACCTAGTCAGTCCATGCCTATTACCTTTTGCATTAAGAAATGTGAGTTTTCTTCTTTATTTACACCATCCAGCTTGCAAGTGCTGCTGTTCTCTTTCTCCTAACAGGATTATTCCTTTTCCTGCCGTGTTTGGACACCTACCACAAAATAGACCTTCGCCTCAAAACCTTAGAGATCCCTTTCTATGAGGTAAGAGAGACACAGTCTGCCCCTTCTGCTCTTTGAGCTTGTTTGCAGGAGGCAAATGCAGTAGAAGTTTACTTACATTCACCATTCCAATTAATTAGGAAGACTCTGGTTCTAATCTCACCTTGTCTATGAACTAACTACATTGCATTTCGGCATGCCATTTTGACTCAGCCTCACTCCCAGCCCCACAATAATTATACTGATCTAACTAGCGGGACAGTTGTAGGATTACTTAACGTAAAGGAAGGCTGTAGATCAGTGACAGAACATCTGCTTTGCATACGGAACATCCCAGGTTCATTCCCTGACATCTCCAGCGAAGGTTAGGAATCTACACAGTCTGATGTTTATTTGGTAATACAGTGGTACCTTGGTTTATGAACTTAATCCGTTCCAGGAGTCCATTCTTAAACCAAAACCGTTCTTAAACCAAGGCACGCTTTCCATAATGAGGCCTCCCGTCGACTGTGCCCTTCCACCGTTCGGATTCCGTTCTTAGACCGAGGTAAAGTTCTCAAACCAAGACACTATTTCCGGTTTTGCGGCGTTTGTAAGCCAAATCGTTCTTAAACCGGACTGTTCTTAAACCAAGGTACCACTGTACCGTATTGGCCCGAATATAAGTCGCACCCGAATATAAGCCACACCTTTAAATTCAGGAGAGGGGGGGAGAAAAAAAGACAATACCCGAATATAAGCCACTCCCTTAAAATTCTGCAGGCGCTCACAGCCATTCTGCAGTATCGTAAAAGCCCATTTTTGTAAGGTCACAAATTTAAGCCGCACTTTCAACTTTTCATGGTTGGAATTTGGGGGGGAAAGTGAGGCTTATATTTAGGCCAATATGGTATGTAGAAACAGCTCAGTCCAGCCCAGGGCTGGAATCAGATTTCCTGTTATTTTTCCATTGACAAAACTATACTTTATTGTTATAGATTTGGGGGGACCCTCCGAAAAACAACAACCCTAGGAATGAATAAATGCTAGGATTTTGATTAATTGGGATATGGATTAAAGTACAAGCTGAAGAGCTGTGTCAGGGAATCCCTGGGCTGGCTTCTACAAAGCAGCCTGGCTGGCTTAGTGAAGAACAAAAGGTGTTGTTGGGCCACTGGAGAATGCGATGTTACCAAAGTGATGGAGTGTGTGTTTGAGGCGACAAGAAAAGGGATTTTTGAGCAAGGGTTGCTGGGAAGGAAAAAGCAGGAAGAAGAGCTGAGATCTATCTTTGGAGGAGGCTGGCTACAGAGATGCCTTGGGCTATAGGGCATAGCTGTCAAGTGTCCCTTATCTGAAGGGACAGTCCCTTATTCCAGTGCCATGCCCCGCTGCTGTCCCTTATTGACGGATGTCCCTTAAATGATGTCCCTTAAATTTCAAAGGAAGCAGCTCCTCTCCCTCCCTCCCTGCCGGCCAGGGAGGAGGGAGGCTCCAACTGTGTTGCTTGGCTGTGTTGCTCACCCAATAAGGAGTCTAAGAATGACTGGGGGGTGGAGCTTGCATGCCTTGTGTGTGGCTAGTTAATGCAAGCTGAGGGGTTTTTTGAATGCTGGATCCCATTTTGTTGCACGTGCTGCTGCAAACTTTGCAGTGCAAAGCCAGGCCGGGGAGCCATCTTAAGTTGAGGCTGCATATGCCTTGTGGTGCATGTGATTCAGATTCTATTCAGTTGAACCTCTGGTTACAAAGTTGGTTGGACAGTGTTCTCGAAGCTACCAGCATGAGTTTGACCAGACTGCAGGAGGACAGGAAGACTGGAGTGCCTGGAACAGGTGAGGCTGCAGGTCCCTTATTTTGGCTGCTGGTCCCTTATTTTCAAGGCTGTAAGTTGACAGCTATGCTATAGGGCCACACTGCTGTGCGGTACAAACCCCTCTTGAAATGACTGTGCAGTAAGACCTGGACTCCTTCCATGCAGACTGAAGGTGTGAATAGGTGAAAAAACCATATTTCTTAAAGCCACAACAATCTCTGCTGCGTCTTCAATTCTCCAAAGGAACGCAGACCCTGGGTGAGTGCCTGGGACCCCATGGGCTCTTGCCACCACTCAAGCAGAGAGAGGGGCAGGCACCCAGCTTTCATAACATTCTATTGCAGGGGTCGGCAAGGTTTCCCTAGCCTGGGCCGGTTCACTCCTGCAGAGATCCCTCTGTGGGCCGGATTACATACGCGCGCCTGCGATTTCCGGCATCTGCGCAGATGCAATTTCTGGCGCCGTTCCCGTGCTGCACTGCGCCTGTTTAGTGCAGCACACCGGGACTCGTCGGTTGAACGAACCCCGTGGGCTGCTTGTGGCCCATGGGCCTTAGGTTGCCGACCCCTGTTCTATTGGATGGTCACACAATGCCTTCTGCTTGCCCTAGACCATAACCAAGGACATGGCAAGTCTAGAAATAGATACCATCTGTTACTATCGAATGGAGAATGCCACCCTCGTCATGACCACCCTCGCCAACCACTCGAAGGCAATCCAGCTGCTCGTGCCGACCATTGCAAAGCGCTTTCTGGCACAGCGGTCGCTCACAGACATCCTGATGGAGAGGAAGAGCATCAGCCAGGAGATAAAGGTGGGTTGGCTGTAGCGCAGTACAGAGGACATGGTGGGGAAGTCCATCACTCAGGGTGGGAGGCTTGCCCAGTGGCTGCTACAAGCAGAACTGGGGAAATGGTATGGTAACCAATGAAAGGACACAAGGGAAATGCTTCTGCCTTGCTATTGGGCACCTTCTCCTTCCTAAAAGTGGCTTTACAGTGCGTAAACTCAGAACTGCCTTGCAAGATCCACCCAGGGCAGCATTTCCTTTCAAACAACAACAACAGGCAACCAGACACTATACTGCCTCCAAATGTAGGGTTGCCAACTGACCAGGTGAACCAGCTTACTGTGGTCTCCTGCACCTTTAAGAACAGCTTGCAGAAACTAGAAAGTGATGCTTTGAATAGCTTGGTGATAAATGTACTATTTTGTGAACTGCACATTGTCTTAGTCTATTCTGGTTGATAGGGAGAGACAATTGTATAAATATAAGATTAGCTGCATGCCCTTTTAGTGAAGTGAGTGGCTAGAGAGGCCTTTTTCTCCCTTTCATAGTAGACCTTTAAGTGGCTCAGTAAATGATTGGCAGTTAGGTTTGGGGCAGACAAAAGGTACTAGACTTTGCTCCAGTTTAGGTAACTTTAGATAGGAATCTGACAAATTAATTAAGGATTGACCTATAATCAGCTAGTAGCCAAGACGGAGAAAAGGGAACCTTTTTGAAAAAGCTGTAATCCTTTATTGAACAGCTCTGTGCTCACCTAACTCAGGATAGCTTTACTTCTAGAGCCCTTCTCACTAGAAATGTTAGGACACTGCTGTTTCTGCATTTTTAAAGTTGCTCATCCATCATATAAAGCTGCTGCCAATAAGAAGACACTTTTTTTGCAGGTGGCTGTGGATGCCATCACCTGTCAGTGGGGGATCAAGGTGGAAAGGACAGAAATGTAGGTATGAAATGTGAGATCTGCAGAAATAATTAGGTGACAAAATGTCAGGAGAGGGGTCTTTGAGACATTTCACTATTGTTAATGAGTATAATCAGTTTTTGTTATTTCTCCCCTTGAACAATCCCTGGACATAGGGGTCACCCTGGTACAAGCCACCATTTTTTGGGCCGCCTCCTTTATCCTTCTGCTGCTGTCTCTCGCAGAGGCACAGCTAGCTCCTCGCCCATCTGTTTTGACATGGCTGGGGTTGAAAAGGGTTGATTTCAATGACCAGAAATTTAAGAGGAGCTGCTTAGTTAAAAACTGGCAGCTGAGCGCACCAAAAGTTACCCCGTTCCTGCAGTTTTATGGATCTACATATGGCCAGAAAGGCTACAGCTGACCAGCTCTCCATTTGTTTAGAGTCACCTTGGACTAAATTTTTGAGGAGCTCCCATTTTGCTATGATATCCTCAAGTCTGAAAGGCGTTCTCCTTGCCAGGTGGCAATTGGCTCCACAGCCCCACCAAGAGCGGGGAAGGGAAGGCTCTGGCCAATTACTCCCATCCCTTCTGGCAGCCAGGCAGCCTTGGGTGTCTTCTCACTGATCACAGTGGGGGCAGAATAAGAATTGCCTCCTGTCCTATCCCAGCACTGAATCAGTTTGGCGCCATCCAGAAAAGGCAGCTGTGAACCAGATGTATTGCTCAGCCTTCCTGGTCTGTCAGTTTTCTGTTGCTTCTGCAATCCTGCTAGGGAAGTGGAACAGGATGAAAAAAGCTGAGGTTTTATTGGGTTGGTGGGAGCCAGAGTCCAGCAACAGTGGGAGGGCAACAGGTTCTTGATTCCAGAGCTACGGGAAGTGTTTGTGCATATATGCAGCCACGGAGGACATCCTAGGGCCATTTAAAACTTCTTCAGGACATTCCTACAGCATTTGTTCTGTTCCTAACAGAACAAATGAGAACGAATCCGACACAGGGATACATCCCACTGCCAATGTAAATGTTGCTAGAGTTGCTAACAAATGAGTAGGCCCACTCAGGAGTGGCAATGAGAGGGATATTCAGCCAGTGACTGGCTTTTCACAAAACAAATGAAATACCATGAAAATCCCTGAAACAAGAAGTAATTGACTAGAAATATTATCTTATAGAAATAAACTAAATAATAAAAATCAAAAAGTTTTAAGGCTTTGTTCAATTCTAGTTTTTTCTAATTTTTACCTTAAACTTTTTTAAACCATTATTTCATTTGTGTTGTGTAATTTCTCTGTTCCGTGGCTGTCTTTTTTTCTACTAGTGACTGGCTTTTCAGCTGGCACCCAAGACAAAGGTCCCATTTAACCTGGTAACTAGCTGGCCAGTTGGCCAGCCAACCATGTAGGCATGCTGATAGCTAGCACTCATTTCCCCCTGATGTAGTACAAAGTTTCCTTCCTGAGCTAAATGGTTGTCTTAACCACAGTGGCTATATTTCCCCTCCACCCTCTGCATACCAGCTGCTGGCAATCACAGGTGGGCAGAGTGCTGCCATGCTCAGGTCCTGCTTCCCACAGGGTGCTGGACCAGATAGGCCATTGATCTGATCCAGCAGCCAGGCTCTTTTTGTGTTCTTAAACAGAAAATCATTTACAGTGGTACCTCTGGTTGCGAACGGGATCCGTTCCAGAGGCCCGTTCGCAACATGAAAAGCCCGCAACCTGAAGCACCGTACCTGCGCAGGTTCGTGTGATTTGGTTTTGTGCGCATGCGCGAGCAGCGAAACCCAGAAGTAACCCTTTCCGGTACTTCCGGGTCGCCGCAGGACACGCCCTGAAAAAACGTATCATGAAGCAAACGTAACACGAGGTATGACTGTACGCTGTTTCCAGTTTGGGTCTGCAGTCGCAGATTTCATTAATTTCATCAATTTCAGTAAAGATGTGCGGTTGCCAACGGAGCTTCAGGAGTCCCTGGCTGCACAAGCCGAAGCCCAGAGACAGGCCAAAGTGAGGGTAAGGCAATACACTGACACGGTATGTTTTTATTACTGGAAGCTATGGGCAGGAGGGAGCTATGGGAGAGAGATGCTGTCCTCCCAAGCTTGCTTCTCTTCAGGTCTAATCAGACAAGCGTTGGCCATGGTTCTGCCTGCATCTCACAGCACACGGGAGTGGGTCACTGGCCAAAACTAATTCTGTTGGTTATCCAGCTTTTGTTAATCTAAAGCAGGCACCCCCAAACTCGACCCGCCAGATGTTTTGGGACTACATCTCCCATCATCCCTAACAGGGCCAGTGGTCGGGATGATGGGAATTGTAGTCCCAAAACATCTGGAGGGCCGAGTTTGGGGACGCCTGATCTAAAGCAATGAGCCCTTCTTGTTTGCACTAGTTAATTTATAGGTACTTAATGTAAATCCATTTCCTTTGGCTGGAAACCTAAGAGATGGAGGAGGTACAACACGAAGGCTGTTTGGGAGCTGCACTGGAAAATGGAAGCTCCAGACTGGTTCAATTCTACGCAGCACAAGAATGAAATAAATTTCTTCCACGCTAACCTTGCATGCTTTCCTTTGGGCTGTCAGAAACAAAACGGAAATTGAAGCGATAAGTGGCACACAGGAAAATATCACCACATGTAACACACTTCAAAACATCCAATATAAAGTCAGGTAATAAGTGACTTTATATTGACTTTTCTTCCTTTAATAGATTATCCAGAGATTGGGAAAATCCAAATCCATTGACAGGGGAGTATGGGCTGCCACTTGAATAAGATATTGTCCGGATGCTGTCCCTTATAAGCCAGTTGTTCCCCTGTGGTAGGAATTAATTACAAGTTTCTTTTCATTATCCCCCCCACACACACCATTTTATTATTTTTTATAGGAAAACAGTGCTATTTTACTAAAAAGGGGGGGGGGGGGAATGCAAGGAAATAAATCACTTTTCCCTGCCCTCAGACTAGGGACTAGGAACAAATGCTGACTAATAAGAGGAAATTACCTCAGGAAGAAACAAACGCCCAGAACCTGCACATAATAAGCATCTAATTAACACTGGAGGGCTTTTACTCAGTTGAACTTGCTTCTGAGGAAACATTAGAGGTGGTTTTTGGCCTTGAGGGTAAGCATTCAATGCAGCATTATTTTAAGTGCTGTGCAGAACCTGTTTTCGTTTTACTTCCAGCTGACGAACTGCGTTGCTTCTACAACACTGAAGGGCACCATTATGGAAGGAACCACGGGCAAAGTTTTACTCAGGGTAGACCCACTGAGATTAATGAACACATCACAGTTAGTCCCATTGATATCAAGGGGTCTACTCTGAGCAAAACTTCGTTGCCTCCTGCCCCAAAGGAAGATCTTCTAAATACCTTGTGTTCTAGGTCATAGCTGCTGAAGGAGAAAAGGCTGCTTCCGAATCGCTGAAGGTGGCAGCAGAGGTGCTTTCCCACACACCAGCCGCCCTCCAGCTCTGCTACCTTCACATGCTGCAAAGCCTGTCTGCAGAGAAGCCGTCCACCTTTATTCTTCCTTTCCCCCTTGACATCATGAATCCTTCATCAGGAGACAACATGAAATCCACAGGCTGCAACCGCTCTTCAGATGTCGCCAGCAACCCAGAGGCTCCAAAGGCGAAGGATTCCCCAATGTTGTAGGACTAAGCCAGGGGCAGCCTCTAGGCCTCTGTGTCTAGCTCCTCAGGCCGTAACCCATTGCCTAGTCCATAATTCGTACCCACCTGCTTTGCACCCTCCTGAAGTGTTTTTGCCTGGCTGAAATATGCCCTTGAACTCACCTGGATGGAGGGTGAGAGAGGGGATGTTAGTCTGTGTAGGAACTGCCTATTGGATGAAGGCAAAATTCATAGCTGTTGCTCTGCCCGCGTTTGCCCTGGGCCCCATTCACTACTAGAATGCGGCCCCTTGGAGGTTGCTTATGAGTCAATGTGGCCCTTGGTCTGAAAACATTTTGCCACTCCACTACAGGAATTCGGCAGAAGAATCTGCATTTCAAACTGTAGCTGATGTAATCATGGTTGATCCTCTATTGGGCCCCCTGTAATTAAATCTGCTTAAACTTTTAAACTCCTGAACTGAGAGGTCAGCATCCCCTCAATGGCACATGCCTCCCTGATATTCCAGGGGATTTCACTCACTTGAGTGTTAAATCAAACAGCGTCCTCGATTACCTGCTGGTCTCCAGTGATCTACTTAAGTGTATTTCCACCTTTAAGATCGAGAATGTACAATCTAGTGATCATCTTCCCCTTGTAGCCAAGCTTTCCCTGAACTGGCAGTCGGAGGCCTATAGACATGCGACCCAGATGGTAACCAACGTATCTCTCCAAGTAAGAGGAATCAAATGGTCGGAGACCCAGGCTCAAAGGTATCAGGAATTCTTTCAAAAAGAAATCCTCTGGCCCCATCCCTACATAGGCTCTGCCTCAGACGAGCATAGCATAGTGTTGAAACGCTTCCACCATCATACGACTGATCTTACGTCCTTCTTCAGGTTACCACCCAAAATATTAAATCGAAACGAGTATACTTACGGTGCCCCCTGGTATAACTCTCAGTGCAAAGAAGCAAGACAGCGCCTTCGTGCTATATATAATGCATATAAGACCTCCGATGCATCTACTCTGCCAGCTAGTTATGCACAAGCCAAGCAAGTTTACAAACGCACGCAGAAAATTGCCAAACGTGAGTGGCAACATAATCGCTGGCAGGCCTTGATTACTGCATCAAAACCACATAGATCCAGGGAATTCTGGTCTTTGATTAACAGAAGAGTGAGGAAATACCCTAGGGCAGTCATCCCTGCACCGACATGGGAATTGTTCCTGAAGAAATGTTTCTCACAGGCAGATGCTCCTTCCGACCATCTGACGCACCTGTTTTCCCACCTACCTATTTGGCCTCCCACCGACCCTGACGAAATAGCCAAGCTAATAGCCCAGCTGAAATCGGGCAAAGCCCCAGGGCCCGACCTGATCCCTGCTGAAGCCATCAAACTACACCCAAAATGGTGGGCTGGCATCTTGGCCAAAACCTTCGACGCAATCAACGCTTCTGGTCTCATCCCCAAAATATGGAAGGAGGCCATTATAGTACCAATTCATAAAAAAGGCTCTCCAATGGAGCCGGAAAATTACCGTAACATCAGCCTCCTTTCGATCATAGGGAAAATTTATGCCAGCTTTTTGCTGACGAAACTATTGCGTTGGGTAGATGAGACTAACCAGATTGGCCACGAACAAGCAGGGTTCAGAATTAAACGTTCTACAACTGATCATGCGATAGTTCTTTACCATCTGGCACGGAAGTACTCCTCCCCTCCCCGGGGCTACCTTTGTGCTGCCTTCTTAGATCTAAAGGCAGCCTTTGACAGCGTTCCTAGAAATATTCTTTGGGAGAAACTTGCGAAACAGGGCATCGATAGAAGACTCTTATGGCTTATAAGTCAGCTCCACGAAGGTACCCTTGCCAGAGTGAGACTTACTCCTGCGGGCGACCTCACAAATTCGATACCAATAAACAAGGGAGTGCGCCAAGGATGTATATTGGCTCCCTGCCTATTCAATCTATTTATCAGCGACATGCGAGCACCCCTAGTCAACTCATCTCCAAGTATACACGCGCCTAGACTAGCGGATTACCGCTGTCCACTCCTTTTATATGCGGACGACGCGGTAATTCTATCTTATACACGTGTTGGACTAACCAGAGCTCTGAAGATCTTTGCCACGTATTGTCAACTCAACCAATTAACCATCAACCATGCTAAATCTAAGATTCTGATTTTCGCCAGAAGTCGGAGATTATACGAATGGAAGCTTGGTGGAGCAAAAATAGAGCAAGTCCTAAAATTTCAATACTTAGGAGTTATTTTTCAATACAATTTGGGGTGGAAAGCACAAATTCAACACCTACTTAACAAGGCCAAAACTCTGTCATATGCGCTCCTCCGATTTTTCTTTTCGGATGGAGCTTTGCATGTTCCCTCGGCCCTAAAGGTGTTCAAGGCAAAAGTGGTTCCCGTGCTTGCTTATGCTGCCCCGCTCTGGGCCGTGATGACAGACCTTGCTCCTCTTGAGACTCTGCAAAACCAATTCCTACGTCGGCTCCTAATGCTCCCCCGGTGCGTAAGCAACGCTGCCATGCGACTAGAATTGAAGATCGCATCCCTAGAAACTTGCCTGTGGAAGCAAGTCTTCAATTATTGGTTATCATTGTGGCATAGATTACCAGACCATTACCTTGTCCAATGCTTATGGCGAGATGAATTCTCCAGCCTTTGGACTAGTAGAATTCATGCCAAACTCCTGAGTTATGGAATCTCCCCCTTAGATTCCCTAAAACTAGATCAAATCACTGCTCAAAGACTGATCCGCCAAAGACTGGATGACATCGATTTACAGCGAAATTATACGCTGGGGGGAGGTGTTTGTTCGCCCCAGAACATTGGTATCACTTTAACTTACTGCGTTCCATCATACCTCTCCTCCCTTTCGACTGTTGCCCATAGGCTGGCTTTCACCAAAGCGAGGTTTAACGTTTTTCCCTCCAATGTCCTGAGACATAGATTCTCAAAGGGCCAAGCCTCCGCCATGTGCGAATGTGATAAGGAGACGCCGGAGTCGCTTCAGCACATTATGTTCACTTGCCCCTTATTCAATGTGCTACGGGCAAATTTGTTGGGATCAATCATACAGAAACTAGAGGGTACCCCACCTAAATTCCTCCTTGCCCAAATTTTGCAGGATAAGGATACCCATACGACTCTGAAAGTGGCTAGGTTTCTGGTCGCTGTCCTTACCCAAAAGCGTTGTCAAGGACCACCACAAGCAAATTAAGGCGTAGTTTGCCATTCCACCTTATAGTATTTTATTGTTATAGTAGTGTTTTAGCGGTTGTTTTTTCCCACGTGCACAAGCTGTTATTTATGTCTTGTTTTTATCTGTATGGGCCTACGGCCGTAATAAAATTTTGGAAACTTTGGAGGTCAGCAGCTGGGCTACATATGGGCTGCTTTGCCACCAAGTGTATAAAACAGGGAACTGCAGCCAGTCCTAGCTGCGTGGGGGGAGTGCATCCCAGCCCCGTTTTTTCAAATGTGTATTTGTTTCTTTCCACATTATATTTTTAGATGCACAGTCAAAGCTTGCTAGGTATCTAACCACCCCCATGTGATATTATTCCCAGTTAAAATCCAATACCGAGTTCAAATTATTATTCTGCTGAAAAGCTCACAGGGTGGCACTGAACCAGTCATAATTGCTCAGTAGAGACATCACCTTGCCAACAAAGGTCCGTATAGTAAAAGCCATGGTTTTCCCACTAGTGATGTATGGAAGTGAGAGCTGGACCATAAAGAAGGCTGATTGCCGGAGAATGGATGCTTTTGAATTATGGTGCTGGAGGAGACTCTTGAGAGTCCCATGGACTGCAAGAAGATCAAACCTATTCATTCTGAAGGAAATCAGCCCTGAGTGGTCACTGGAAGGACAGATCCTGAAGGTGAGGCTCCAATCCTTTGGCCACCTCATGAGAAGAGAAGACTCCCTGGAAAAGACCCTGATGTTGGGAAAGATGGAGGGCACAAGGAGAAGGGGACGACAGAGGACGAGATGGTTGGACAGTGTTCTTGAAGCTACCAGCATGAGTTTGACCAAACTGTGAGAGGCAGTGGAAGACAGGAGTGCGTGGCGTGCTCTGGTCCATGGGGTCACAAAGAGTCGGAGACAACTAAACGACTAAACAACAACAACAGGGACGGAGAAAGTTAATGCATGCTTCCTTTTAACATCTTGGATGAAGGGCTGGATAATAAGCTCACCCGTTGGGCGTTCCTGTTCTCTAGTCATTCCGTTCCTTGTCCCTATTTTGAAAGGCAGATACCATTGCAAGATACGAAGATAAGAAGTGTTGGTGGTGGAGCGCAAGAAGATTAAGGCCAGTCCTCCCACCTCCTTGAGCCTGAAAATAGTGTGTCCTGCCTGAGGCAGTTCACAGAGTGAAAGTGAGCAGCACAGCACAAACGAAGTTTGGGAACTTGCTGCGAAAGCTCTTTGCTGTCTGTTTGCTTTAATTGTTAATTGGCTCAGGGAGTAGCCCTCCCTTCCCGTCTATCATTAAAGCCAACAGAGGTGGGACACCATCTGTGTCTCTTTCAGCAGAGGGACAAGGATTGGGCTGGGCCTGGACAAAGCAGGCTGGCAGTTCCATCAGCAGCCCAAGAGTCTCAGACTCAGTAGAGACGATTTAGTGGAAGGAGCAAAAAAACAAATGGGTGGTTTCTACTGAGCGGAAGGAAAACACAGGAGGACCGGAGTGACGCTTCCTGACAGACACAACTTGAGCTTAGCCCTTGTTCTGTTCTGTTGTTCCCATCAAAACAAAAGAAAACCTTTGAACACAAAATGGCAAATTCTGCAAAAGAAGAAACTCAAGCTAGTCAACAAATTCATCTAACGTGTGCTAAATCCAACATATATTCAGGGCCAGGTGGAACCTTCTTACTTGATCAGCTCTTGCTAAGAGCTTTTAGAATGGTAAATTTTGTCTGCTGTTCTTATTGTCAGCCTCACTGCTACTTGTTTTAGTATTTTTGTGGTTTCTACGTGCTCTGATATTATGTGAACTTTGTTAACATCACCCTTGGAGACTCTGGGCTGAAAAGCAGCCTATTATATTTTTTAAAGTAATAATAATAATAAATATAATCTTCTGACTGTGCAAATTTCCTTTCTTCCTTTAACAATTGTAGCGGGTAGAGTGTCCTTCCTTTCTCCGGCACTGGCCTCTGGTATTAAAAAATATTTCTAAAATAAGCAAACAGGCATTATTTCCTATGATTTCCTATTTTTTTCCTTTTAGAAGACATCTGAAGGCAGCCCTGTTTAGGGAAGCTTTTAATGTTTGATGCACTATTGTATTTTAATATTTTGTTGGAAGCCAACCAGAGTGGCTGGGAAAACCCAGCCAGATGGGTGGGGTATTAATAATAAATTTAAAATAATAATAATAATAATAATAATAATAATAATAATAATAATAATAATTATTATTATTATTATTATTATTATTATTATTATTATTATTATTATTATTTTATTGCAAGGCTCCTTCCTCCTACCACCATAGAAACATGGTCTCTCGCTTGCCTTCATTACAGGTGCCCAGCTTTTGGGGCAGGATTAAAGCTACAGCAACCAAAGCAGTTTGGGAGGAAAAGCACTCCAGCCTGAGTGATGTTGCATTTCCTCCAGCATCTATATTAATCTCATTTTAAATGAAGTCTCCAACTGAGCAGCACATGGAGCACCTATAGCTCAGTGGTGCAGCCATTTCATGCATTTCCAATTAAAAGGATCTTGGGGAACAGAAGAGAAGACACTTCTGCCTGTGATTCAAGAGAGCTGTTGCCACTGAAAAGAGAGAATGCTGTGTCAGATCAGGGGCAGACTTTGGTAGTATGATGTCCTGAGCAAAAACAAAATTATGTGCCTCTTCCAGTATTTCTCTCCCCTCCCCCGCCTTCTGTTCTGCACATGCTCTCAAGTGCACTATGTCATAGTTGTGGCAACTCAATCGCCTGTCTGACCAGGGCTTAACTGTGAGTAGGCAACCAAATAAATAAATACAGGTATTAGTAACATTGCTATTTTGCAACCATTCAGCTCAACGCCCTGCGTCGGGAAATTGCCTGTACCGATCTAGATCTGGCACCAGTCAGATGAACCAATTATACAAAGCAGCTTCCTATGTTCTCTGCAGAAAGGAAAGTGGAACGTGCTTAAATAAATCAAGCTGCATTTCTGCTCATTTCTGCTAGATGGCATCTTTTGGCCATGATTTTACAATGCCATGAACAGGTGTACGCAGCCAAACTTTGGCTTACTCTGCTTTCCTGTTCAAAATACCATGCTAGCTCTTATTTCCCCCTGAAGGAAGAATGGGATGGCAATGAGGGAGAAGACAAAGGGGCAAAATATGTTCCCCTATGAAGACACATTTCTTCAGGAAAGGCTGTAGAACGGATGCAGTGTTGGGACAGAAAAAGTACTGATACCAGATCAGTCTAAAATATTTGGTAAGTCACCTTCCATTCACAAAGGATCAGGGTTTCACAAGTGCCATTAGCAACCACCAATCTCTTCCTGATGACTTGTGAAAAAGGACAGCAGCCGTGACCCTCCCTCCCACAGAGAACGTGGAAGTTGTGAGGGAGTTTCTCGCTTCATAATAGGGACTACAAGTCCCATCATCCCTGACCGTTGGTCCTGCTAGCTGATGGGAGTTGTAGTCCAACAACAGCTGGGAACCCAAGTTTGAGGGAAAACTGTAGGGCCTTCCCCTTTCCCGAGTCCTCCAGCACAGGTACAGGATCTGGGTGAAGTATCGCATCTTGTGACAAGGTAAGATCTTCTCAGAAGCAGTTAGATTCCATCTGGCTAGTTCTAAGTGTCTCCAAAGCATGGTGTGATGTGAGTGAATAGCCTGCCCTTTGCAGAAGATTCCACAGCTAGAAGAGTCTTCTTTCTGTTTACTTCAGGCTTTATGAGTAGCCAGGAACAGTGGAAGTCTCTCACTGCTTCTGTCAACTCCAATACCTGCATGAGATTAGGGAACTATCCCTCCCTGCTCTTTGGAAGGCTGGGCTTGTACATGCACCTTGTGCTATGCTTGGGAGACATTTGGAAGTGCTTCTAAGTCTCCTACCTTACGTAAACAAAGAGAACTACTAGAGAACTTGAGGGAAGGGAATCATGCCAAGTAATTAAAGGTAAAGGGACTCCTGACCATTAGGTGGAGTCGCGGACGACTCTGGGGTTGCGGCGTTCATCTCGCTCTATAGGCTGAGGGAGCCGGCGTACAGCTTCTGGGTCATGTGGCCAGCATGACTAAGCCGCTTCTGGTGCTCTGGTGAACCAGAGCAGCGCACGGAAATGCCGTTTACCTTCCCGCCGGAGTGGTACCAATTTATCTACTTGCACTTTGACATGCTTTCAAACTGCTAGGTTGGCAGGAGCAGGGACCGAGCAACAGGAGCTCACCCCGTCGCAGGGATTCAAACTGCCGACCTTCCGATGGGCAGGCCCTAGGCTGAGTGGTTTAACCCACAGTGCCACCCGCGTCCCATGCCAAGCAATTACCGGATACTAAACCCTTTGGTCCAAGACACTCCCGATGCATCTACTAGTGAAAAACTCCTAAGACGGATCGAGTGTTCTTTTTTTTGGGGGGGGGGGAGTTCAAACAAAACCCCCAAATATTTCCTATTGAGTTATTCTTAAATTCAACCTGTATAGGTAAACACAGTGAAATATCAGGGCAACTCCAACCTAGACCTTGAATATGTTCTATATAAATAACAGAAACTGAGATTCAATCCCACTTGGTTGAGTTAACTCCTTTCCATGTACTGAACAAATAGTTTAACAGAGCTGGGAGAATTCCAAGTAGCCACTAATGCACAACCCTCCATCTGTGTCCAGTGCCAGCTACAAGCAGGAGCCAAAGGCCTTCTGGAAGTCACCCTCTTCTTCATCGTTTGAGCTTGGGGAATTTCTTCGTTCGTGGCTTAGGAGTGCTGGGCTGTGAAGGTGATTCAGTTTGCTCCTTAACGACAACTTCTGCAACGACAGATGCACAGCAAGAAGCACTTAAACACTGACATTGCCAACACCTAGACAATATGAGAACTAGTTAGCTCAGAGAAACCTCATACTCTACTCTGTGACAAGTCCAGGTTTCAGCCCAAGCATAGCCTTGAGGGAATCAAGACCAAACCCAGCTGCCCAAAGAATGGTTATGAACAGCATATGCAGCCACAAACCCATGTTTGTCATGTTCACACTTCATAAGTATACCTGTTCTCAGTGGGAACCTCATCCATAATGGGAATATTCCAACAGAGCATTATGTGCTCAACCCCACTTATTTCAACGATCTAAGACACACCGATCTCTGACATGTACACAGTACTTTGACAGTTCAGAGTAAATCAACAATCCTGATACGACCAGTATCACGCTGCAGATGAGCAGCTTAGGCTGATAAAAGCTTGCTCGGACCACCAACTGGGTTAGGTAAGAGTTCAACTAGGGACTTCCCTGCTCACATTCTTAGCCAGTGCAATGCAGTTTGCTTCTTCAGCTCCCTGGGTTGGTTCATAACATGCATCTTCATTACTTCATGATTGCAGCATCAAATGAATTATGACATGTGAATTATGACATTATTAAGCAATGAAGAACTTTCCTTTCACCCCACAACACACTGCTTTTCAACAGAAATATCACCTATTCAGGCCAGAGCTACACATGTAGCAGATTGAGGGTGCATAATGGGTTGCGCCACTTCAGCAATGCAGATGGAAGTCTTCTTCTTTTTTGGCGATCACTCGTAGCTGAGTGAGATTGTCTTCCATGAACACGGTCTCAACAGTGAGTCTGTAAATGACTGTGGAGGCCAATTCTGGACCCACATGTCCTTCCACAGTGGGGACATTGGTTTCCGGGCGGGAGTTGATCACGGTGTGGATTTGCCAAGCATGCCTTCCTCTTAGCACGTTTCTCCCTTGCGTCCTGAGTTCGAGTGTCTTCAAAGCCCATGACACCTTTGGTAAAGGCTGTTCTCCAATTGGAGCGCTCACAGGCAAGT
This sequence comes from Podarcis liolepis, assembly GCF_965112155.1. Taxonomy (NCBI): domain Eukaryota; kingdom Metazoa; phylum Chordata; class Lepidosauria; order Squamata; family Lacertidae; genus Podarcis; species Podarcis liolepis. The sequence goes on along the minus strand of NC_139559.1, from coordinate 95,894,468 downwards.
GTTTCCCAATTGTTAGTGTTTATAATACATTTTTAAAGCTTTGCTTTGAGACAGTCTTTAAACCTCTTTTGTTGACCACCAGCATTACGCTTCCTATTTTTAAGTTCGGAATAGGTTTCTGAAAGTGGAAACCTAACACACCAGGGAGAAAAGTTCTAGATTAGTCCATTCCCTGCTGTGCTAACATTCTACTTACAGGATACACTTTATAATAAAGAACAACCAAAAAGGTGATTTTCCTGGCTGCTGTCTGTAGTGGCACAGTCCAGTCTACTACCTCACCCTCCTGGGCAGACCAGGTGACAGCTGCCAGTCATCAAACACTAATCAAGAACAGATAAATCAAGCAACTGATATACAGGTGTGAACTAGGCCTCTGTTTGTTGCCCGTGTGGAAAGGATTCCCCTATCAGACTCAGGAGGTGGACTGGGCAAGTCAGCTAATTCTCACGTTACCATTTTTAAATGGAGAAATAAACAGCCTGCTGTTATTGAGGGGGCGGGAATGAAAAGACCTTCAATCAGCAAACCATCTCTCTCCCCAGCCTGCCTTAGGTACAGCCTATCATTCTGATTCTTGCAACCTTCAGGGAGTAGTAATGATGGGGAAGTGGCTGCACATATTTACTTACTAAGAGCAGAAACAAAGGAACAGAAAGGCATCTGGGACAACTTCTGCAGTAACATTCCATTTCTGACTACGGGTGGAGAGGGGGGAAGATGGTGGGTTGTATCCAAAGTAGTGCCAAGCCAAGCATTCTGCCAGAGCCTGCCCTCTAGTTCCCCCCAACCTTCCAGAGCAGATTTGGGGATGTCAAGGGGAGGAGGAATCCCATTGCGCTAGCACAACGTATTTAGCACAACCTGTATCTGGGAATGTTCTCCGCTCTCCTCCAAAAGCACACTTCCTGTACATTTTTTTCCCATTGTGTGGTAGGCAGCATGGAAATATAATACACGTAGTCTGAAATGGCACAGCTCAGCAAGAGTTGCAGCACGTGACTTCCCTATGCCTGTTTTGTCTATTTTGAGCCATTTCGTACATTATGCAGCAGCAGCAGCATGCTCAATTATACCACCCAAATGTATGCTTGAGATGCAAGTGCAGCCAGTCCTGGTTCTCCGACACATTTGTACCTTGAACACACCTGAGCCTGCAAACCAGTTTATCACATTCACATTTTATGTTTTCAAATGTACGCCTAAACGTGTGGTGCACGAAATTGCCCTTAAAATTCCAGAACATTTTTTAAGAGCCTGCAATTCCACCTTTCAAGTCTTGAGCCATACCTGCTTTGAGTTTTGTTTCTTTTGGTTCAGAGTCCTTCAGCTTTGGTGGCTCACCCTCCATGTTCTGGATTTTTGCCAGAGCTTCTTCCAAGTCCTCATGAAGGACTTCAGATTTCTCCTCAGCTTGCTGTGCTCGCTTTTCAGCCTCTCTGAAAGAGTAGGTGCCAGAAAGAACTCATAGCCCTGACCAGGCAAGAAACCAGTAACACTAATTTGATTTACTCTAGCTGGTCGCTTCCTACTGTGAAAAATACATTTTCTCTTGCTTCTTCACTCCCCAAAAATGTTCCTAACGGCCAATATTACTGCAACCTATGTAAGAATCCACACCTGATTACTACATTGCAAGTCTATAAAACCTACAGGAGAATCTATTCCTAGCACTGCAAAACCACATGAGAACTCACATATCACTAAAGGTAAAGGTAAAGGACCCCTGATCGTTAAGTCCAGTCACGAACGACTCTGGGGTTGTGGCGCTCATCTTGCTTTACTGGCCAAGGGAGCCAACGTTTGTCTGCTGACAGTTTTTCTGGGTAATGTGGCCAGCATGACTAAGCCGCTTCTGGCGAAACCAGAGCAGCGCATGGAAACACTGTCTACCTTCCTGCAGGAGCGGTACCTATTTATCTACTTGCACTTTGATGTGCTTTCGAACTGCTAGGTTGGCAGGAGCTAGGACAGAGAAACAGGAGCTCGCTCCATTGAGGGGATTTGAACCGCCGACCTTCCGATCGGCAAGCCCAAGAGGCTCAGTGGTTTAGACCACAGCGCCACCTGCGTCCTATTATTGTTTAAAAATGGAATGTGTTGTGGCAGAATAGACACCTGCAATCACATAGGCCACCTGTTCAAGATACCCTGTAGTCTCTAGTCTGCACAAGAATGCACACATCCATCCATCTCTTCCCTGTGGTTCTATACTCACACGAGTCGCTCTTCCAGAATTTCCAGTGATGCCAGCAACTCAAATTCCTTCTTTGAGGCCTTTGTGGTCCACTGGCTGGCATGCAACTCCCTCTGGAATAAGAAGAGTGAATAACTTATAGGAAATGAAAGGAAATAAATCAACAGGCTACTTTCTGTCTCAGAACTGGCATACTGAAGTCCCTGGCTCAAATCTTGCCTCAGCTATGAGCACACTAGGTAGCCTTAGACAAGTGATGCTCACTCATCCCTTACATCTTCAGAATGGGGGTAAAGATAATTCTGGCCTACCTTACTCATTGCACTGTTTTATTTACAGAGGCACAGAGTTGGAAGTTGCCATTACTCTGCCTCTGAGAATAAAAAAGGTTTATACAGGGCACAATTGCCTGAGAATATCTCCTGTAAAAACCCCATAACGGTGTCCATGCACCACTGCAGTTCTTTCCAATGGGGCCATTGCAGGAGAACTTCCCAGATCTGTTTTCCTGCTGTAATAGTGTGTTGTAGTGGCCATAGAGTTGGACTAGGACCTGGGAGTGTTAGGATATAGTTCCGCTCCACCTTAAATGGTCAGGCATGACTGTTGTGTATCACATGCCTGTTTCGTTCCAGCTCTCGCTGGGAACTTCCGTTTTATATATAGCTTTTGTTCCGGCTGTTTTCCTGGACACGGAGGCAAGCAGTCATGTTTTTCCTTTGTTCTGATCTACGTTGAATAAAGCTGTAAATATGCTCTCCTGTCTGCATCTTCCGTTGTGGAGGCTTTGCTGAAAGGGTGTGCACGGGTCTTGGAATGTCTCTGAGGCTCGTGTCGCTAATTGACTGATGCTGTTCCACGGGAGACCGCGGATCGTCCGGAGACGACTGGGGGCCTGCCTGATGCCTCCGTCTCCCTGGCAGTATCCCAACAGGGAGTCCAGAGTTCAAATCCCCACTCGGCCATGAAGCTCTCTGGGTGCCTTTGGGCCAGTCACTGCCTCTCTCAGCCTAATCTGTCTCATAGGGGTTTCGTGGGGATTAAATGAGGAGGGGGAGAACCATCTACGCCACCTTGAGCTCCTTGGAGAAAAACGATGGGATATACTGGTCTACTGCCATTAGTATCACAAGATTGTCATGGGAGCACTTGGACTAAAATCTACTTTTCTGGTTTATCACCACAAGAGTTATTAACATTTGGCTTCAGTAAAGCAAATAATTTAATTAGACAGTGCCTATATGACACTGAGCGACAGAATAATCTGGCCAAAATAAGGAAATTTTGTCCATGGTATGATTATTTTCCACCTAGACACTTTGGCACCCTATTTGCAAAATGTAACAATTTCAAAATACAGACACGCTTTCACTTTCGCATGATTGAATATACTGCCTTCGACTGTACTTGAGGGTCGATTTCAAAACATTCTGCTGGAAAAACGGTTATGTCCCTGTGGAGATGGCAGTATTGAGTCCGTGGCTCGTGTGCTTCTGGCTTGCAATCTTTATAAAGATTTGAGGAGTGAGGTTATTACCCCTCTATTACTGTCCATGCCAGGTCACTCAATCGTTCCTACTGCATCCTTTCTTTTAGCAGATCAAGATGATCAGGTGACAGCAAAAACTGCAGGGTTTTTAGAGGGGACAATTAGAATAAGATCTATTATTTGATTATTGATGTAAACCCCCAAATGTATTTTCTATAGTTAAGTTTTTACCTCTACCTTCATTTTATTTGGTTTTATTGCTATGGCTAGTGGCTGATGCAAATAAAGATTCTTCTGCTGCAAGGTGGGATATAAATAACTAACACTGAGAACCTGTCCTCTAAAGCAGCTGCCACACCTTCTTCCAAATAGACACACCACTCCAGAGAAGATCTATCTATTTATACATACATACATACCCGTGACACTGTGATTTCTTGCACTTGCATGGTTTTGACATACACATTAGAATCATCTCCAATGTATCTGACTGGGTAAGTGACCGCAAGACTCCCGGCCTGCTCACCAGTGCTGGTGCTGGGCACAGGCGGCTGTTCCTGCAAGGACAAAGAGAAGGAGCAAGGGGAAATGGAAGGATCACACAATGCAATGTTTGTTTCCTCATCATCAAGGAAACTGCGCACAGAAGAGACTCAGATGGTGTATGGAAGGATCATGATGATCAACGCCAGTCCTTCCCCCCCCCCCGGGGGTACTCGACAGTATGCAGTACTGGTACCTTTTTAATGGATATGTTAAAAGTGTGGCACTTAACTGTAACAACTTCGCGGTGAGTGCCGGCACCATTTTTTCTAGAAAAAAAGCTCTGATCAACACAATCTTCAATTATTTTCATATTCCACATAAGGCTACGCTGTCAATTGTGGTTCAGGAGCTCCTGGAGTCAGTGTTCACAGCAGTGGCGGAGGAACCCTCTCCGGCACCAGGGGCACGGCAGCCTGTACGAAGTGCACATGTGCGGCATCCTGTATGGACTGTGCATGTGCGGTGACCGTATGGGATGCTGCACATGTGCAGTCTGTACGGGCAGCCACTTGCACGCAGCATCCATACGGTCTGCTGCTTGCACGGCGACCGTACAGGCCGCTGCACAAGCGGCATCCCGTACAGAGTGCGCACACATGGCAGCCCATACGGACACCCGTACAGATGTCGCGTGAGAGTGGCAGCCCGTATGGACACCGCGCAAGCAGCGCCCATATGGACTGCGCGTGCCCTTGGCCGCTCTACAGCTGGGAGGATGCAGGGCCCATCTTGTCACCCGCCCCCTCCGCCCCCCTTCCTATGCCCCAGGTTCACAGACCATGCATGAATTCTGGGGCTGATTCTCTGCTGCTGGAGAATCGGAAGCGTATACACTCTTGGCTTATCCACTTTCCATATTTACAGGCCGCTGCACAAGTGGCATCCCGTACAGAGTGCGCACACGTGGCAGCCCATACGGACACCCATACAGATGGCGTGTGAGAGTGGCAGCCCGTATGGACACCGCGCAAGCGGCGCCCATATGGACTGCACGCACCCCTGGCCGCTCTACAGCTGGGAGGATGCAGGGCCCATCTTGTCACCCGCCCCCTCCGCCCCCCTTCCTATGCCCCAGGTTCACAGACCATGCATGAATTCTGGGGCTGATTCTCTGCTGCTGGAGAATCGGAAGCGTATACACTCTTGGCTTATCCACTTTCCATATTTAAACATGCTCAACCACCCTTGAAAAGAGAATCCTCAGTACTTCATCAAACTACAGTTCCCAGGATGCTTTGTGAGAAAGATAAAGTGGTATACAACTTTGTAGCATAAAGTTTCTGACTCAAGTAGACACTTTTATGACCAACAGCTGGAGAAAGGGGGTGCCTTTCCTTTGCGAGGCTTGCTTTTGCTGCATTGCCCACAGTCCTGCTTACGTTCTGCACCAGAAGAAACCAGAATCCAGAATCTGTAGCAAGGAATTCTCAGTTCAGTGACCAGTATTTACTGGCATCAAATTCCAATTCCTCAGATTTTTCAAAGCTTCTGCAATTTTTCAGGAAGTGATCAAAGAGGGCGGTGTTGGATGTATGATCAGAACAGCAAGGAATTTAAGTCACAGAAGGGGAGAACACAAAGCATTAAATGGGCAGTTCATACATATCCAGCAATGTGATGCAGCCAACGAATACCCCATTGCTCCTGTTAATATGTAAAGGGAGCTTATCACGCGGGACGTAGTTGTAAGAAAAACAGCCACGTTGACAGCCCCATCCATGCAATCTGCTTCCTCCACACTGCCAACCCAGGGGCCCAGCAGTGATGCCACTCCTGGCACCATTAACAACTTCTGTGTGGCCAACTGGAAGTAGCTTCTCTATATTATGACTTTTCCATATCCACAATATGGTCTCCAATCTCTTCTCCATAGTCATGAGGGATAGATATATATTTCTTCTGTTTGTAAACTGCAGGCTTCCCTTCTCATGATGTCAAAACTTCCACCAGATAGCAATAAACACACGGCCATGAGCCCCAGCGAAAAAGAAAGAAGCCCTGAAAGAAGAGGGACAGCTTTCTACATTTCCTAATGGAGATGCTCACCTCTCCTTCTAACGCTTGCTTCTGTTCTGCTGCCTCCTGATCTTTTAGAACATCCACAGCTTCTTTGTCTTTTTTCTCTTCCTCCACATGTACCTCGGTGGTGGTGGAGCTCTCCACTCTCTGCTCCGGACGAGGAGGCAGCTGTCGTTTCAGCTGAAGCACCTGCAAAAAGGCTGCTAGTGAAATTCTCCTTCTGAGATATTGCCCTGCGCCAGAAGAGAGCCCTGCGCCACCACCACCAGTCACACCAAAGGTTATTTCTGCCAGTACCTCTAACCCAAACAGGCTAACAAGGTCTTCTTGGCTGATTAAAGTGGTGGGAGTGGTCTTCATCCCAGACAGGAGGAGGTTGCAGGTTTCAATCCAATCCAAGCACTCTGTCTGGAAAAAGAGAGAGCGAAAGAAGCAACCAATCACCAAAAGGGAAATGCAGTGGTACCTCAGGTTACAGACGCTTCAGGTTACAGACTCCGCTAACCCAGAAATAGTACCTCGGGCTAAGAACTTTGCTTCAGGATGAGAACAGAAATCGTGCGGCGGGGGCGGGAGGCCCCCATTAGCTAAAGTGGTGCCTCAGGTTAAGAAGAGTTTCAGCTTAAGAACAGATCTCCAGAACGAATTAAGTTCTTAACCCGAGGTACCACTGTAAAAACAATTGCCCTGTGGTGCTCTTCCAGAGGGCTCAAACAGAGTTGCTTATGCTGAACTACGCTTAGAGGAATCGCTTCCAAACATCTTAAGTTGTACAATGTTTTGCTTAGCATATGGCTCTCCATTTCAGCTTCCCAACCCAATGGGCAGTAGGTGGAGCTGGACTTTGTAGGGGGACAAGTATTTTTGAGAGGTCCACCATTAATCCCAGCCATTATCTTCCCTGTAAATGCATACTGTGACCTGTCATTCACGCCTGTACTATCATCGATAGGTCCATGTATTTGCTGCCCAGGGAGTAACAGCCTTTGGGTTGGAAAACCCTTGCCCTAATTGCAGATTGTTGGGATACTGCCAGGGAGACAAAGGCCATCAAGCCCCCATGCCGTCATGCGTCCGATCCATCGATCTCTTGTAGAAACGCAGTATCAGTCAATTAGCGACACGAGCCTCAGAAATAGCTTGCCACATTCCAGGGCTCGTGCAAGCTCTATCAGCAGAGTTCGCACAACGAAAGATGCACTCAGGAGAGCATATTTACAACTTTATTCAGCGTTGGTCAGAACAAAGAAAACATGACTGCCTGCTTCGATGTCCAGACGCAGAGAGAAAAACAACAGCTATATAACAAAACATAAACTTCCTGTGAACAGGAAATACGCAGGCTGTGACACAACAACCTGCTCCCTTTTAAGGTGGAACGGAAATGGTTACTTGTTTGTGTAACACCCACCAATGAAAAACACTATTTTTTTACATTCTCAGTGGTACTGTTGTCATAAATGGAGATTAAGAGGGATGACTATTAAAGGCCCGCTTAAACCTGAAGTCCCATTGGGCCAATGCCCTGCCCCTATCGCTATCACTATGCAACATCTCCTCCAGAGAGCCCCAGCGTTCCAAAATCCCAGTATCCCACCCAGGAATTCAGTCTTTGTGAATTCTGACATGAACTGCACATCTATCAGACTGATTTGATTACTAGAACCTATTTCTTTGTTATATTTGTTTCCTGCCTTTCCACCAAATGAGGCTGGCTTTCACACAATACAGTGGTACCCCGCTAGACGAATGCCCCGCTAAACGAAAAACGCGCAAGACGAAAGGGCTTTCCGACATTTTTCTGCTTCGCAAGACGTTTTTTTCTATGGGGCTTACTCGCAAAACGAATTTTTTTCCGTGGTCTCCCTTTTTTTTTTTTGCCTTTTCTGAAAGGCGCTAAGCTCCTTATCTCTAAATTGCCGCTTATCCGTTAATCCCCTAAGCGCTAAAAGCCGCTAAAAGCCCTAAAAGCCGCTTATCAGCTGTTTTACCGCTTATCAGCTGATCGGCTGATAGCGGAGCTCCGCAAGACGAAAATCCCTGCAAGACGAAGGCTCCCGCAGAACGGATTATTTTCGTCTTGCGGGGCACCACTGTAGAGTTCAATGCGACTTACCTCTGAGTAGACATAGTTAGGAGTCTAGCCTGTGCTCTTAAGACTCATTCCAACTTCCTTTTTGTTTGGAACCAGCTATTTCTCATATCACAGGGCTTATGAATTTGCTGCCCTGAACTCCTTTGGGAGGAAGGGCAGGATATAAATTCAATAAATAAATAATCCCATCCAGAACCCACTTGCCTGAGAGCAAGCCTCATTGAACTCAATAGGACTTACTTCTGATAAGACAGGATTAGGCCTGCTCTGTTAGGCTTCTAATGTCAATGTGGGCACACTTCAATTCCCATGCAGTAGTAGCAGCAGATTGTATAAACACACAATATTGCACAAAAAAAGTTTGCACACTGCAGAAGACATGACTGGCAGGGATTAAAAGGCTTGGAGAAACTCCAGGTAATGGGAACTGTTTCATTAAGAAACAGTAGGCGCCTTGCGGAAGCGAAGTTGCAATTGCCTCACAGAGATTTACAGGGTAATCTGATGCATGTTTATACAAAAGCAAATTCCACTGGGTTCAAAAGAGGTTGCACGAGAGGAACGCAATCAAGTTTCTGTAATGTTATTACGTAACGTTCACAGCTTTGGAACAAACAAACAGTGGTGTCAGTCAATGCTGCTTTCATTCACACGAAGTGAACCTGGTCCTGAAAATGAGAGACGATGTGAAGAGCAGCAATTTTTGCACCTGTTTCTGTTTCCATCAGAATCCTCCAACATCCCTAGTGATGTCGGAAAAGCAACATGGGCCAAAGATAGACAAACAACCCAGCCTCAGCCTACCTTCCCACTCAGCCTGAAGTGGCCCAGACCTTCCTGCATGCCTTCAAACAGCCCACACTTCTCTTTTCCAATCTATTTCACAAAAATGGCTCACAGAAACATGAGACTCCTGTCCTCCCTTGCTGATGGCTGCCATAATTGACACTACCACAAATTTTCAGCCTTTTCTTCCTCCTGCCTAGGGAGGAACATGAAATATTGGGGGTACCTTCCATGCGCCGTCATGATTTCTGTGACACTACTGGGCTCAACTGCAGACTTTTTCTCCTCCTCTCCAACTAGGTACCCCCTTAACAGCACTGGTGCAGGCTGGATCCTGGAACTTCCTGAACAAGGGTCACCACAGCCCGGATCGGCAGCGTGAACAGAGTTCAAATTTCACAATGCGTAAGAAAAACCACTTAACTGAAAACTGGCTGGGCTTTAAAAAGTACGCACGGCATTGCCCGTGGGCAACTGTGAGCAAGCCATCTTTAAAAGTAGGCAAGAGGTACACAATGCACCAAGAAGTACAGAAATTTTGATGGCAGCTTGTTAACCGCAAATGTAGAACCCTCTGGCTTTTGTGTGGCTGGAATGATGCCTACTCTGCAAAAGCTAAGAGTCATAAGAATCCCACTTGTCCTCTTTTGCCTGCGGCCCCATCCACCCCTGGCACGCAGACCCTGGAAAGCTGCTCACAAGAGAATGTGAAAAATGCTTGCCATTGCTTACATGCAGACATGGGGACCGCAGAACTATGTGTGCAGGGAGGCAGGCCCAGAAGCAGCACTTGGCACAGTGGGGCCATGGGCTTCAGAAGACCCGTCAAAGCGGCTGATCCTCTCCTTTCTGTTTGCTTAGTGTTTCCTTTTTGGTCCAGTGCTCAACAAAGAAGTGACAGGCTGAAGCTGCTGAGAGAGACAATGACATCTTTATTACCCCAGAATGCCTCGGGGTTCTGATGTCGTGCCCAGGGGTATTCTGGGAGAATAAAAATGGTGGCGGCTGAAGCCACATTACACAACAACTCTCTTGTTATGGCTGGACTGGCTGCCATCCGACATCCCCATCTGACCTAGAAAGCTCACCAGAGGCTGCGAATGAGGGACAGCTTTAAGCCCCACACCGAGAAGCGCCCAGCAGCTGAAGTTATCTCCATTGCTCCAGACAGCCTTTGCGCACTGTGCTGAGGCTTGAAGGCATTCCAGGGCAATAAATATGGCAGTGTTATGGAAAAAATACTTAATTTTGACCAGCATCTGATAAATTCACACCATCACCATCACCATAATCAATACAGCAGCGGCAGGAACAGCAACAAAGGCCATCTCAGGGTTTGAAATATTGTGAAGGCTTTAGAACAAGTAGAGTGACCCAATCGAGGAACTATTTCACTTATTCAATGACCAACTTCAAAACCAAAAACAGTAGGATGGATTTGGACAGTGATGCACAAATGGCAAGAGACCACATTTGGTCTCGCTTACCTTGATCCTCTCTAACTGTTGCAATTCATGTTCTGCATCTGGTTGAAGAGTTACCATCTTCTGGCGTGTTATCGTCGCTACCATCTCCTTGCAACAGCTGAGGAAATACATGTCAGTTCAAGGACTATTTACAAAAACATTGTAAACTGTATGAGTGTTAAGAAAGATGCAGGACTGAAAACAACATGGCACCAGCAACTTAGTTGAAAGAAACATGAGAATAAGTGAGATCTGAGAAATAAGATAAACTTTGGAATAACATTATGTCTAAATTAAGTATTTAACTATTTGATAACAATGTTTAAAGTCGGGGACATAATATTTGAAAATTACAAAATAAGTGTTGAAATAAGGTGATAAATTGCTGTTTAATTCTATAACTGGGAACGCAGAAATGGGAGATGTGAGGAAGTCCAAAAGCCTAAGAAAAGATGGATGTTGGACATTTGATTTTGTGGTGTGTTTGTTATTATATGTTATCCTTGTTGTTTTTTTCTGTTGTTTTTTGTGTGTTGTATTTGGGTGAGGGCGTTATATGTGAACTTAATGTTTAAAATCTTTAATAATTTTTTTTTTTTTTTAAGGAAATACATGTCAGCAAGAGGTTACGGCACAGCAATGCCACTTTAATATGAGAAAGCCAGTTTCGTCACGTTCCTTCTGTCATGAGGACCATTTACATTTGAAGTTTACAAATGAGAAAAGTGGGGCAACTAACTGTAGGCAAGGGTGGGGGGAAACTACTATTTGAAAGCCAGGAATTACTTGTTTCAAATCTTATCTCTGTGAATTCTCTAGGAAGCCCTGAAAAATGTCAACCCATTATCTCAGCCTCCGTCCCCATTCTGCCTTCTGAAATATGAGAATGATAACACTAATCCTAACTAACAGCATTGATCAGGATTACTGAGAGAATGTATGCATGGAGCACTCTGTCTGAAGTGCTCAGTGCCATTCTTATTGACATCATTATATGCTCAGTATAATTATAATTATAACTATAATTATAATTATAATTATAATTATAATTATCATTTCATTGAGGACACAAAATCTTTCATTTTCTAAGCAAGCTTTTCTGATGAGCATTATTCTAGCAAATTAGACCTGAAGACATGCCAGGAACAACTTTACCTGCTTCCCTCTCTGCTGACTCATATCTAGAGAGATGGAATGGTGTCTGTTTGCTGCCTGCAATCCTGGTTTTGGCTTTGTTGCCTAGATTTCTGGGAGAGTCCCCAGAAGGCTTGCTTAATAACCCAGATGAATTTTAGTATTTATAGAATATTTTCAGAGTGTATGAAAAGCTTATGGCAATCCTTACAGCAACCAGATAGGTCAATATTATTGTGTCTAATCTTGCAAGGGAGGGCTGAGCTTGCCTAATGATACCCCGTTCATCACAACTGCAAGAGTCAAAACATCTCCTAGGCAACACCAGCACAATAATAATAATGATGATGATGATGATGATAATAATAGGTAAAGGTAAAGGGACCCCTGACCATTAGGTTCAGTCACGGACGACTCTGGGGTTGCGGCGCTCATCTCACTTTATTGGCCAAGGGAGCCGGTGTGCAGCTTCCAGGTCATGTGGCCAGCATGACTGAGCCACTTCTGGCAAACCAGAGCAGTGCACGGAAACGCCGTTTACCTTCCCACCGGAGCGGTACCTACTTATCTACTTGCACTTGATGTGCTTTCGAACTGCTAGGTTGGCAGGAGCAGGAACCGAGCAACGGGAGCTGACCTCATCACGGGGATTCGAACCGCCGACCTTCTGATCAGCAAGTCCTAGGCTCTGTGGTTTAACCCACAGCGCCAACCGCGTCCCTTTTAATAATAATAATAATAATAATAATAATAATAATAATAATAATAATAATTTATTATTTGTACCCCACCCATCTGGCTGCGTCTCCTCAGCCACTCTGGGCGGCTTCCAACAAAGATTAAAAATACATTAAAATGTCACACATTAATAACTTCCCTAAACAGGGCTGCCTTCAGGTGTCTTCGAAATGTCAGGTAGTCGTTTATCTCTTTGACATCTGAAGGGAGGGCGTTCCACAGGGCGGGTGCCACTAGCAAGAAGGCCCTCTGCCTGGTTCCCTGTAGAACCAGGTGGAACAGGTGGGGCTGAGGCACTAAAACAAACCGGGCCACAAAAACCTCCTTCAGTATTTGGCCATGTCCTGATCTACATCTATACCACATAAAAATGTGCGTTCATCCTCCAGCAGCCTTGTGAGGGAAACATTACTGTTCACTTACTGTGTGGGTAGCTGAGACAGAGATATCACTAGATGTGCCCTATCATGGTGCTCTCTGTCATTGCCACACAGCTTTTCCGTCATGGCATGGGCTTCCTTCCCGCCTGGTGGGGTGACTTTATGAAGCGGATGAGATTCAGTGGGATCAGCAATACCTGACTATGTAGCAGGAGAATGTGCTCAGCTTTGCAGCCAGGCCTGTGGCTTCTCCTTCCAGCTTGAAAATGTTCAGCAGCTTCCTTTCCGCCTGCCTTGCCGCTTCTGCATCAGTCAAGGGGAGGGTATCACGAGAGATGTGGTCTGGAGCCATGTGGATGAGCAGGTTGACCATCCACTTGCTCAGAGCATTGTGGAAGTCGTTCAGCTGTAGGAAGTTTAGAGCAAGGTGGATTCAAGCTATACTATAAAGTCACAGCATGAACACTAGGGCTGAAATCCTAGGTCCGCTTGCACAGGAACAAGTCCCAGGGACTTACTTTTTTCTGTACATCTGTACACATGTACAAGACAGACATCATATAGGAAGAAGAAAGGGGGAGCTTTTCAGATCCAAGACCTATCCTTAGCCTGCAACAAGACCCACTTTTTATGCTGTTGTTTTTTTAGCTTTGCTATAGAAATCTACATCTCTCCAATTCTGCATCAGCTGCAAACTGACCATTTCAACTGCTCTCAATACAGACACGCAGCAGAACTGCTGGCCTTCAAAAAAGGCTGCCTCTTCTCTCTCTGCCTGACTTACTTCTTTGGGATTGGCTGCTTCTAATCAAGACACACGCTCGGAAGAGTGACACATGCAGAAACACAAGGTGGGCCTCCTCTGAGCACAGGTAATTATTACCTTACACATAAAAAGGCTTACATTTAGAGTGTTTTAAGAGTGAAGTTCGCCTTCCATTTTAGTTTGAAACAAGTGTGCCTCTGCTGTTAGAAGTTGGAGAAACACCAGGACACCTACTTCATGGCTGAGCTGATCATTTTCTTTCTCGGAACCACTAGTGGTTGTCAGGATCCACTGCTGAATCTTCTTGAACACATCCTCAGGTATCAACCTTAAAGGAAACAATTAAGTCAACAACAATAACAACATCATAACCAATTAGATCAGGACCAGACACTACCTTAGACTCTTAACTTCCAAATCATTATTAAAATGGGCTCAAAGAACCCCCAAATTCTGAGCTGAGAATAAAATTCCACACACTGGTCAAGCTGAAAGTATAATTTCCATTTCAAAGGATGCAACACTGATTTGGCAAGGGTTGCTGAAAGCTCTTCCTCATAACGGTCTTCTCAGAATCACATCTTCCAGACTTTATTGCATTCATGAGAGAAAAGACATGGAGCTCTTCTATCTTTTCTTTCATGGTAAGAAAACAAGAGATGGGCCAAGATTACAGGGGAAATCATTTTTGGCAATGACAATACTTGTCTTCACCAGTTGCCATCTGTCTGACTGGTTCAATATTATGGGGATTGATGACAATTTTTTTGCTGGACCCCAGCAATCCAAAGATGCCTTGTTGCTCTCTCTCATACAAGCCAAGACATGGACAAAGGACTTTTAAAATTGCATTGCGTAACATAGGTTTTTGCTGTTTATTTGTCCTATTGACTGCTCTCGGGCCCTTGACATATGCAGCAGAATGAGGTGGGAATGAGGTTGTGGAGAGCTGAGCGATGGAGCAGACATTTCTATCTGAGCCTAGTAGAAATTTGACACTGCATAAAAACGAATCCTCTTGCAAACAGAAAGCAAAGGTGTCGGGGACAGAGGTTCTTGCATGTGTCCACCAGACTTGTGACACAGCCAAAGCAGGAGGGTGTGTTGGGGCAGAGCCAAAGCAGGAGGGTGTGTTGGGGCAGAGCTGTGGCAGAGTAGGGCAGATCGGCAGTGAGGGTAGGGCTGAGCAGCTGGACCAATTCCCCTCCAGGTAAGGTGTAGCAATGGCATCAGGAGGGGGGCTCCACACGGCTGACCCATACTGATCCATTAGTGAGCCAAAGGGCTCTTTAGTCCAAGCCTCAGTGTGACCAGCAGCAAAGGCTCCTTCAGATTACCAGCAGAGCTGCAAGGAAAGGGAGAGCTCCGTCTATCCCCCTCTCGCTGTTCATGGCAGAGGGAGGGGTTAAAGAGCCCCTGCCAGCTTTTTGATTGGGGCAGGAAGAGGTCAGTGGTTGATGCCAATATTGCTGCACTTTAAACTCTTGCTGAATTCAAAATTCTGTTAAAATTATTAGTTAACAGTTATTCAAATGTGTCTCCACCCAACCATCTGATCTCAACTGATGACTCAGAAGTGAAGGGCTCCATCATCTGAAAGTTTCTATTAAAAGATTGTTATCTGTCCAGATACAAGTGCTCTACAGAAGCAAAGCAAACAGCTTTGAAAATCATCTTATCTTACAAGCTATGAAATGCTCTAAGCCTTCGGTCCTCTACAGTGTCGCCGGAACCAATGAAGCTCAAGAGATCGTCTATCTGGGCTATCCATTCAGAAACTGTCTGGAAAAATTTTATCCACTCTGTTTCATGCATGGAACCCTTTTGCTTGTTGGCAAGCAGCTTGAAGCTCCAGTCTTCCAAGCTGTTGATCAAAGACGTTAAAATTCTAGCAGATCCTGGAGAGAACACAAAAATGTAAAATAACAAGAAATGATGTAGGAAGGCAATTCGAGTTAAACATAAACCTAAGAGGTGGAAACACCATGCTAAGGCAATGGTTTCGCCAGTGCAAGCAAGCGCTTCTGCTTGCCCCACAGAACGATGCTGTTATACAAATCTACAGTGAAACCACAGTTGGAGTACTGCTTACAGTTCTGGTCGGCTCATCTTAAAAAGGAAAAGGATCAGAAAAAGGTGGGCAAAATGATCGAAGGGATAGAATGACTGCCCTACGAAAAAAGGCTGCAGCCTTTGGAACCTTTTAGTTTAGATTGGGATGTTTTGGTACTACAACTCCCAACTCCCGGACACTGAGGTCCAGCACCGAGGGCCTTCTGGCGGTTCCCTCACTGCGAGAAGCCAAGTTACAGGGAACCAGGCAGAGGGCCTTCTCGGTAGTGGCGCCCACCCTGTGGAACGCCCTCCCACCAGATGTCAAAGAGAAAAACAACTACCTGACATTCAGAAGACATCTTAAGGCAGCCCTGTTCAGGGAAGCTTTTAATGTTTGATGTATTATAGTATTTTAATATTCTTTTGGAAGCCGCCCAGAGTGGCTGGGGAAGCCCAGCCAGATGGGTGGGGTATAAATAAATTATTATTATTATTATTATTATTATTATTATTATTATTATCATCATCATCCCTAGCTAGTAGGACCAGTGGTCAGGGATGATGGGAACTGTAGTCCCAAAACTACTGGAGGGTCGAGTTTGGGGGTGCCTGGTTTAGAGAAACGCCGAGTGAGAAGCAACATGATAGAAGTTTATAAAACGATGTGTGGCATCAAGAAAATGGAGAGAGGAAGTTTTTTCTCCCTCTCTCTCTTGTAACTTTAGAACTTGCGGCCATTCAATGAAACTGAACGTTGGAAGATTCGGGACAGGCAAAAGGAAGGACTTATTCACACAGTGCACAAGCTATGGAACTTGCTCCCCAGGAGGCAGTGATGGAGGGCTATCAGTGGCTACCAGCCGTGAAGACTATGCTCTACCTCCAAGTTGGAGGCAGCAATTCTTCCAAATACCAGTTGCCGGGAACCACAGAACGGGAGAGTTGCCCTTGTGCTCATGCTCTGCTTGTTTCCCACGGGCATCTAGTTGGCCACTGTGAGAGCAGGATGCTGTACTAGGAGGGCGACTGGCCTGATCCAGCAGGCTCTTCTTATGTTCTTATGAATCGTATCAGGAAAAGGTTCTTAATTTCCTTTGCCAGAGGTGCTCCAGAAAATCTTTTTGGGAAAACCCAGCTGTTTCTCACCGTTATCTCCGCAAATCCTTATACGGTACTGCTCACAGAGAAGAGTGGACTGCTTGTTGATTCTCTCCAGCATTTTCAACTCAACAGGCATCTTTCCCTTGAGAGTCTTGTGACGCCCATGCACAACAAGTCCCAGATCCACCCATTGCTTCTGTAGATTAGTCGTCACCGTGAGGGGCTCTTGTCTCAGAAGGAGGATTTCTCCACCAAACTGTGCCAACTCCTCATTCAACATCTAGCAGGAGAAGGGACAGATGCCATAATTTCCTGAAACCTTTCTCAGGGACTGTATGCTCAGTTCAAGTCCACGCAACAAGGTGAGCTCCCATTGCTCTGTCCCAGCTCCTGCCAACCTAGCAGTCTGAAAGCACACCAGTGCAAGTAGATAAATAGGTACCACTGCGGCAGGAAGCTAAATGGCATTTCCGTGCGCTCTGGCACTCGTCACGGTGTCCCGTTGCGCCAGAAGCAGTTTAGTCATGTTGGCCACATGACCCGGAAAGCCTAACGATTTTAGGACCAAACAAGATGTGAAATCGTGGGCACTGGAAGGGTACCACTGTTTATTTATTTATAACTTACAGAAAGTCAACCCTTGCTCCTTCTGGAGGCTCCAAATTTGATTGAAGTAATGAGTGATGTGGGGATACTCAACCTTTTCCCCGTGACTTGCTCTGCCCTCCCCTATGCTGCTTTTCTCCACACAGAAGAAAAAAGATAACACATAACTTGTGTCCTTTCACACAAACTGGAGAGGAGTGAAGCAGCAGAGGTAATTTTGGTGAAAACACACACGGTGTGATGGCCTGGGAATCCGATTCAGAGTATGAACCGGAGGAATCCCAGCCTGTACAGGAGTCTCCGCCTCCAGGGCCGGCTGAACTGGGGCAGGGCCTTGATTCTGAGGCGCCTACACCTGTGCCGGATCCTCAGGAGCAGGCACCAGGTGAATCCATTCTGGCTCCAGAGGTGGTTGAGGACTCAGTGCCTACAGGTGAGTCTCCCCCTGGGCCCAGTAACCCTTCAGCCTCTCCTGAACTGCAGAGGCTCAGGGCAGAGAGGCGAAGGGAACTGGTTTCTCCCAGGAGGAGTGCTCGCCTTAAGGCCAGGAGAGGCGGGTCTCCTGGGGGCTGGGACCGCCCCTGGCCTCAGAGAAGATAAAGGCCAGTCAGCCCGGTCCCAGGTTGCGGGAGCAACGTCGTCGTTGAGGCTTCCTGCTTCTGACCTTCCAGTGTTCCTGTCCCCGCCCGGCTTCCTGCTTCGGACCTCGCCTTGCTCCTTGCGAGCTGTTTCCAGGCTAGTGACTCAGGACTGGACTTTGACTACGACAACGGTAACCTTCCCCCCGGGACTAGCACACACACACACATAAACAAATCCAAGGAGAAGCATGAAATTCAACATGAAGACTGCTGCTTTCCTTGAATTCAGAGCCCTGCCCTACAGCTGCAGTAAGCAGAGGAATTTTACACTCTTCCTATGCCATATCCAGCTTGCCCTTTACTGGCTACAGTGATAATATGAGTCAATGAATGCATTGATAAACATTAGCAGAAGCAGTCCTAATTGGGGACTGAATGGCCGCACAAGCCACTTTTAGCTTCCTAAGGCAGAAAAACATTTAAGGACAATAAATAAAGTGATGCATGATCGGCTGCCTACAAACAAGCATGTTACCTGCAGGGAAGACATCTAAATACCCAATACATAATAATATTTAATACTGTGTTTGTTGTGATTGGTACTGGAAACCCCTTACCTTTTCCCAGACCTTCAGATCCACAAGGATTTGATCCAATAAAGAGGCTCCTTTTGCAAAAGTGTAAGTTCCTTTTCCACTGGGAAGTCAAAGAGAGGAGGTGGGAATTATATAGCAAAGAATACACACTCTTGTCCAGGGTGTCTAAAATCGGAATAAACTCCTGCTGTGTGCATACCTTGCTTGAGACACAAAGAAAGAAACTGAAGCACCTTCAAGAGCCTATTGCTTGGAACTTACTCTGAATGGCTTTATCATTGTGGCTTTGCTTGATTCATCGATGCCACAAAGGGTCACCATCCCTAGCTTAATGCATCGCTTGGTCAGTCTAAGGATCTGACAAATGAACTTTAATATTCATTGATGGCCTTTGCAATGCAGTACCTATCAGCAATTAGGAGAGCACAAGAAATAGTTCAGAGAGAGATTTCCAGTTTGAATTTAGGGAGAAGCAACTTGACCATGCAGCAACTTGTGTGAATATATTCTCTGAGAAATACAGGCAGGTTTGGTGGATTCGCTGCCTGTTGCACGGTTATCTGTTTGCTTCTAATAGGTTCTGCTTCTATAACTGTAAATAAACCAGGTATTTCAAAGATAGCTAAGGAGTAACCCTTGCACAAATTTCAGGACTGACAAGACAGATCAGCTGTATGTGAAATCAGTGTTAGCTCAGTGCTAACACTGATGGCAACCTGATGTTTAAATCAAGTACACATAGCGGCACCCTTAAAAAATTAACCTCCTTTTTTTTTTTAAGGAATCAGAGGAAGCTGAGCTGATAAAAAGACAGTTGGAAAAATATATGTTAACAAAGCTATATTCGACGGATGAAAGTACATTATGTTTGACATGATTGAGAATCGTGGACTCAGGGACAAAGAATTATGAAGCGTTAAAATCGAGATGTGGAAAATATGGAAACAACGAGGAGAAGCAGGATTAAGATGTGGAGATATGCTTCAGAGATCCAGACCATGTGGAGCTCTGAAAAATTAATACATATAATTTGGACCATAATTTGGTCTTTTTTATTTTAGTTTTTTATTTTAATTGGAGTAATATGATTGGATATATTAAATGGATGTTTTTAAGTGGACAATCAATAAAAATGATTTTAAAAAATAAAAAAATGATCTTTGACCATGTACTGCTCCAGTGAATGTGGAAGGCAGCACAGAGGCCCCCCAATAATAAAGGATCATTCCTTGAAACTCACAGAACATGATTCTGGAAGTAACTGAGCCAACCAGCCAAACCATTCTGAATACTCCTAGCCCTGTCCCTACTGGTTTCTTCGATTTGTTCCAATTCTGTGCCAATTTGGCTCACGCGTTCCCGAAACTCCTGTGTCAGCTCCTGCAGAGTGGAAAGATCAGTCGCATCCTGAAAGAATCACGAGAGAAAAATGGGATTGGGGGGTAGAGAAAGAATCCATAAGAAAAATAGATTTTAAAAACACCATAAAGATCAAAATAATCATAAAAGCCTGCTTACAGCAGACATCTAAATTGCTAAGCAAATAATACTATGCATATTTCCACAGTAAGGTAAAGGGACCCCTGACCATTAGGTCCAGTCGTGGCCGACTCTGGGTTTGCAGTGCTCATCTTGCTTTATTGGCCGAGGGAGCCGGCGTACAGCTTCCGGGTCATGTGGCCAGCATCACTAAGCCGCTTCTGGCAAACCAGAGCAGCGCACAGAAATGCTGTCTACCTTCCCATCGGAGCGGTCCCTATTTATCTACTTGCACTCTGACGTGCTTTTGAACTGCTAGGTTGGCAGGAGCAGGGACCGAAGAACGGGAGCTCACCCCGTCACGGGGATTCGAACAGCTGACCTTCTGATCGGCAAGTCCTAGGCTCTGTGGTTTAACCCACAACGCCACCCGCATCCCTATTTCCACAGTACACACAGCTAAAATCTTACAAGTGCAACACCGACATTCAAACATGCTCCACTGGACATATTCAGACTGAGATATAGGCTTTTAAACATATGAAGCACTAGACACACTGCTGCCAGTCAACACTACCAGCTTTTTAGCCATTTTGCCAACCTGGGCCCAACTAACATGGAGTGTCATAAAACTGTTCTAAATATATAGTCGTCCCCTGCTCCCTGCCCCACTTCTCTATGAGTACTTGAGCAGAGATGTAATCCAGAAAAACAGACTGTGTAATGGAGACACATATGCCCAGAAACAATATTGTTGCTGTTGTTGTATTTGTATGCCGCCCTTCATTCAAAGATCACAGAGCAGAAAAATACAACACGAGAACACAAACTACATTGGAAAACAAAAGCAAATCAATAATCCCCCCTCCCACAAACACATTTTAAGGGCCATAAAATGTTTAATCAGCCAAAAGCCTGGTTACGGAGAAACATTTTCAGCTGGTGCCTCCCTGGGGAGAGCAATGGGGAGCCACCACAGAGAAGGCCTGTTCTCATATTGCCACACTCCAAGCCTCTCGTGGAGGAGCCACATGAAGAAGGGCCTCAGATTATGATCAGAGGGTCCAGGCCGGCTCATATGGGAAGAGGCAGTCTGTGAAGTATTGTGGTCCTGACCATTTAAGGCCCCAAACTAAGGCCCAAGGGACTCGCAGCGACCCCCACTGCCGCAGCCCGCTCTTACTGGTGCTGCGTTGTGTATTTGCCCACGTTCGGGTCAGAGGAGCACAAGTAATAGCTTGTGTGCATGCACAAGCATTATTCGTGCAAGCGCAAGCGTTATTTGTGCATGCACAAGCATTATTTCCGGTGCACATCCGGGTCGGAGGAGGCCCGTGCGCATGCGCACAAGCTATTTCTGGTGCTCCTCTGACCTGGAAGTGCGCTGAAATAGCGTGTGTGCACGCGTATGGGCACGCGCTCCCCCACCCTCCGGCCCGCCACGTGATCGGCACTGGAGACACCGGCCTGAGGCACGGCAGGTTTGCTGACCCCTGATTTAAGGCTTTATAGGTCAAAACTAGCACTCTGAATTGGGTCCAGAGATTAATGGGAAGCCAGTGCAGTCATGCCAGAATCGGTATAGTATGCTCAAACCATCTTGCCCCGGTGAGCAACCTGGCTGCTAAATTTTGCACCAGCTGAGGTTCCTGAACTGTCTTCAGAGTTTAGATTACACATTGCAGTAATCTAACCTAGAGGTTGACAAAGCACAGGTGACAGAGCATAGGCTATCCTTGTCCAGATAGGGGCACAGCTGAGTCAGCAGCTGAAGCTGATAGAAAGTACTCGAGCCTCAAGTGACAGCAAAGGATCCAGGAGTACCAGCAAGCCACCTTTCACACACAGCCATTCTGGAACAAACGAACAAAACTAGATGACATCCCTTTCCCAGTCAGGTGCTCTGAAGCAATTCTACCTGTGATGCCAACATCATAACGAAATGCCTCATGCCTTTGACCCAAGCCTTTTCACTGTCATACATTCTGCGAGCCAAGATCAGCTTGTTCTTTTCAATTACCTGAAATGGAACATAAGATGATTAAAGGGATGGAGCGTGCCCAATTAAGTTTGCACAGCACAGCTTAGACTTTTGAGGTGTTTCGTCAACAAAGCTGTAAAACTAAATTAAAAGCTGTTAATTGGTTCTCAGTTAATCTGAGCAGCATGTTTTAAGTGTTAAAAAACAACAACCACAGGTGGCAAATGTCCTCTTTGCAGCATTCTTCCTTCTTATAGAAGAAGGGCTATTTCTTCTAACCTGACACCCGATATAACTCATGCATGCATCACAACCCAGCACTTGTTGAGTGGCAGACACCCTCTTAGAAGACCGCTTCTCTTTGGAGAGAAGATGGGGAATGTCTTTTCACGATGATGCCTACTGGCATCACATGATAACATTGAGACAGCTGTTCAGTAGTCTCCTTGTTTCGCAAAAAGACCTCAGGTGTGTTCCCTCGATACAGCTTTCTTCATCAAATTGCACTCAAGATTACAACATGGAGGAGGAGGGAATTGCGAATTTCACAGGCCAGGAAGGTGCATTGCAACAGCAGTAGAAGAGGGGCAAAACCATCGCCGTTCTCTTCCCCACCCACCACAAAAATAAGAAGCAGTTTGCACTCTGCCAATTTGTACTTTCTAATTAGTTTGAAATTAAACTTAGTGCATTGTGCTATGCACCACATATGCACAGGGATGTTTTGAGTTCTGGTGGATGCCTACAATACCAAGGTACCAAAATATATTCCCCTGGCAGTGAAGATCCATTTCCAGAATTACAACTACGGTAACTATTTCAACACAATATTTATGTTTTTAAGGAGAATAATGGCTGGTTAATGCTCTCAAACGACAACAACAACAACAACAACTGCTGTGTTACATTCATATGGAAATCTTCCCATCAATTAAAATTAATACAAACAAACAACTTTAAGGCACAATCCCTTAATCCTTGAGTTTTTCAGGAATTGATGGAAGACCCCTATACT
The DNA here is from genome assembly GCF_965112155.1 of Podarcis liolepis. NCBI lineage: Eukaryota > Metazoa > Chordata > Lepidosauria > Squamata > Lacertidae > Podarcis > Podarcis liolepis. The sequence goes on along the minus strand of NC_139559.1, from coordinate 95,871,438 downwards.
AGCATATGTTGAGCTATGCCCACATTCTGCCAAAATGGGACAGCGGCATGTCTCGGAAGGAGTGGGACTATGTCAAACTCTGAAACTCCTTCAGATGTTGTTCTTGGCCCCTACTCCAAAGTCACACAATTCAAACCAAAGAAATGGTATTCAGTCATAACACTGCCACTGTTGCGAAGGTCACTGGGTGAGTGGCTGCTTTGTGTTTTGTCATGCTTGTCTTTTCTCCTCATTTTTTGTACTGGGAGTACATAGGATGGCAACTAACTTTTGCCAGCATAAGTGGGTCATTGGCTGGAAGGCCCACAAGATGGCTCAACCAGGCTTTTTAATTGTGCGACAGAAACTGATGTCACAGAAATTAATGTTCTTCATGCCTTTCACCCCTCTGTTCAAAATGGGACGGTGGGTGTCCAATCCTGGCCTCCGATGAAAAGAGGGCACGTTTGGGGAGTTGTCTGTTGTGGTTCGAGGACCCGACCCCCGCGATGTGAAATAAATACACAAGGACACGTGATATAAGGTTAATGGGCAAGAAAAGGCCACAACTTTATTGATTACAGCAGTGAAAAGGTATTGGCTTAGGCATTGGATGTCTAAAACAAGGGGGTTTATTCACCAGTAGGTGGAGCCTGTTGATGCTAATCCAACTATAAGCTCTCTCCTGATGTCACCGAGGGTCGTGCCATGGCCTCCCGCCAAGCAGGCATCGGACAGAGTACACGACCGCCAGATTCCTTTAACGGAATACCCAAAAATTGAAGGCATAGGCGATGGCCACACCTAGCACTTCGACACACCACAACACATTATTCCAATGCCTAACCTACCCACCAATACCACAAAAAGTTGTGACGATTGCTACGAGGTAGGCGAAAAAACCAAAAAGCCTAATGCCAAATGGAAAAATTCCTACCAGGCCCCCTAGACAACCAGGGCGACCAACCTAAGGTCCATAGCAAGGCTAAAGAACAAAGACCCTGAGCTAAAAGGGAGTGGAGGGTGGGTGACTCGCGACGAGAGGACGGAGAAGAATGAGGCCGAGGAGAGGCTGGCACCGCCGCAAAAGGCTGCTGAACACGCCCCCTCGAAGGCACCTGGTTGGATGCCTGCCAGGGGGGCGTGGGCGCCAGCCAGGTGAGAGGAGGAGGCAGGGGGCTAATGCCCCCTGCTAGGGGCGGTGCTCGGGCTCCCGCCCACAACCACTCCCCTCTCTTCCAGGGAGGAGAGTCTTTGTGACTGAATCAGTTCAAGCAGGAACTGAGATGAAAGAGCAAACTGACTCTTGTGCATTTTTGAAAATATATTTACTTAGACCTTTTGCAGGCTCCATAGGAGGCAGTGGGCACACTGGTGCCCGCAGACACCATGTTGGGTGATCCCTGACTTACTTGCCGCTGTAGAGATATATTTTAAACTATACAGCTAGCAGAGAATGAAATGCAATGTGCCTATTCTTTGTTGCCCTCTGTAAAATGGAAATAATTTGTTTTAAAGGAGATACTTTTAGTTTAATAAGTGACAAAGCAACAGAAGCAGCCGAAACAATCTAAAGCAGGGAGCGGCAGCCTAAGGCCCATGGGCCGGTAGTGGCCCACGAGGTTGCCTAACTGCCCCAAGGCGCCCCCTGCTGCCCCTGCCACCTGCTCTTTCTAGACCGACTTCTGGGTTGATGGCGCCTGTGCACCTCGGTCCTCCGACCCAGATGTGCACCGAAAATAGCGTGTGCGCACGCGTGCGGGATGGAGAAACGCCTGTGCGCATGCACACACACTATTTCTGGCGCACTTCCAGGTCGGAGGAGCACTGGACATAGCGTGTGCACACATGCTCCAGCCCAGCCTCCGACGGACGGAGCGTCGACCGGCCCATCCTCTGATTAAGGTTGCCGACCTCTGATCTAAAGGATCTTCTAGCAGAGCACCGGACATAACAGGGAGAGAATAGCATTTTTAGCAAAAGCAAAAGCACGCAATGCCTCTTTGGCCAGCTACCTTGAGAGCCAACTCATACGTCGCATTGCTCCACAGCTCTTTTTCTTGGGTTAGCTGGTGGATCTGGGCCTCAAGTCTTCTTCTCTGCAATTCATACAGTTCACGATATTCATCCAAAAGGCTGAAAGGGTAACGACACGAGATATAAATATAAAGGCCTTCTGCTATTCTCCTACGGCAACCCTTGCTTCCAGTCTTATCTGGAACTCACTTTGCATTCATCTCGGAATCCTGGACCGCCTTTGCCAGCTCCTCATAGGCTTTCTCTGCTTCAACAGTGACTCTACGGTCATGTTCTCGGATGGTATTTAGCTCCCTGCAGTTGAACAGAGCAATACCCTCAGCTGCCTTGTACAATCACAACTCTTATTCGCAAAGTTGAATACAAACACCAGTCAATATCAACACCTTGTCAGTTTTCCTATAGCTTCCTTGAAATGGAATAATTCATCTGTAATGTGTTTGTCCATTACTCTCTGTGCCATCATTTCTCTGTAGAGATTTCTCATCTGTCTTGGAATTCGTTCTAGCAGCTCAACATACCTTTGTCTGTAAGAGAGACAATGTCAGAAAAAGTGAGGCGGGGGGGGGGGCGGAATAGCCCTGTTTCACTCAAGCATATTTGCTAAGCAATCATTTAAAGAGAGAATCCTTTCTGAAAATAGCTGGGGAACAATAAATATAGAATAAAGCTTTTTGCACACAAGCAGTTAGAACTCTCAATATGCTCAGAATGCTGAAAACATGTTGACACTCCACAGCAAAACTGCCTTATCTGTCCTGACACCCATCAATATTATAACCTCAGGAAATATATAGGTGTATGAGAGGGGTAGCCAACGTAATGCCCTCCATATGTCCTTATGGGGAAACTAGCACTAGTTGAACCCGTGCAAAACCAACATTTAAATTCCATTTCCAGCTGACTGCATGCTTCAGCACTGCAAAAGGGCCCTAGTGCAGAAGTCAGCTATCTTCGTCATCGTATGGATTGGAATCCTCGTGCAGCATTATTAAAATGTAATAATCCCTGAGATATGTGTTAGGGTTTCGTTTCCTACTTTGCTAATGTTTGGGCTTGCTTGCTCTTTGCTAAATTAATAGATTATTAATGCATTTATTGAGGTGCATGAGAGACAACTTGAGTCAAATCTCTCTGCACAAGGTGGAAGGTTTTTATATTTAAAAGGTGTCAAAGAAAGATGACAAAGATAGCTGATTTTGCAGTGCTGCAAAATGCTGCAGTTTCAGAATTCTTCTTCTGCTACCCTTGGAGATGGCATGCAGGGCAATGATGTCCTGCCTCCTGGCCCCTGGAATCATATTCAGACCCCCCGGCTCTCTCACATTTCACCAGGCATTTCCCGCACACTTTCAAGCACATCTTGAAAGAGGAAATAAAGAATGTGGGATGTGACATCACATGGACTAGCAAGTAGTTTAAAAAAAAATAATCAAAGGCAACATTCCCAGAAAGCTGACTTCTGCGCCTAGTGCAGTGTTTTTTCTGCCCTTGTATATAATTGCACAGACACTCAGCCCTGCAGTGCAGGCCAAAATAGTCACCTACTCCTCTTCTTGCAGGACTAATTTTAAGGTGTTGAGCTCCTTAGATCGCTGACCTGAGCTTGGAAAGGAGCTCTCCCCGTTCTGCGCAGTCCACACTGACTTGCCGGATGATTTCATGAAACACTATGTTGTAGATGTTCTGTTCCACCTTAAGCACCTCCAGGACATTGTGCAACTCGGGAAAGAGGCAAGAAAGAAGTCGTGATTTTTGTAGAGCTAAGCACAAGCTGTTTGATACTGCCTTTATTGTCATCATTGGGGTTTTTTTATTGCTTTTATTTATAGGCACCCTTGAAAGTATTTTTATTGAAAGGAGGCATATACATTATTTAAATTAACAAATGAATGCCAGTCAGTTAAATGCTTCAGTCATGCTCTTAATTTATCAGGTGGGTAATATTTTTAAATCACAAATGTGTTTGCTTGCATATATGTTTGTCCCTTATCTTAAATACTGTATTATTAAAGAATTTACAAAGCAGTGAAAGTGCTAACAAACCTCCCCTGCCATTCTTAAAATGCTATGTCCGCCTTTGCCCTAAATACTAGATTCCATGTTGTACGTCAGTATATTATTTCTCTCCATCAGGTAATCTAAGATTACTTCCACTTAGTCTTTCAGTTTGACAACACAACAACAAGCCTCTTAATGGCAACAAAACACCTGATAAGTCAGGAAAGAACTATGTCCAAACTCCACAGCAATATTGTGTCATAGTATATGAATCCAGGACAAGGCTAGTGAAGAATCCAGATTCTTCCTTCGTAGCCTGGCTTTAATTTAAGCCATGGCTGCAGAGGAAAAATGCTCCCTTGCAGGTGCAACTTAAATCTAAGCCAGGGATGCAAAGGAAGAATTGGGCGTGTCCTGAGAGTGAACTCCTGCTTCTTTCTTTGCATCAAAAAGTCAGTTCTTTTTGAATGTGGCGCCTTTTCCCGTTGTCATGGCAAGGCAATGAAAAAGAGTGCCAAGTGTGGATATTTCACCCCTCCCATTGCAAGAATCTCCTGACAATGCTTTCAGAAAGGAGGGGGCAGAAACTGCTCATGGCTTCTTCCGCTCCAGTCTGAGTGTTATCTGTGTAGAGATAAGATGACTGCTTAAGCAACTGTAACACTCATGCAGTCCAGCAGTCTCCATTAATCTTTAGTTTCTAGTTTATTCTAGTTTGCAGTAGCTGTAAAAGAATAAAATAAAAAAGTTATGCTTCACAGCCGTCGTTCGTGTAGTTCATACTCTGCTGTGCTCCGCTGACTTTGGCAGAGTTTGGTGCTCACAGCTCAAAGTTGTGAGTCCATTGCACTTAGACCTGCTTCCCTGCAGTGGAAGGTCTCTGGAAGTGCTTTCCCAGCTTGCCTGGCCCAGTCAGGGCTGAAGAGGTTGAGCCCAGTCATTGGCACTGGCTCAAAGGCGAAGCCGACACCAAGTTCGAAAAGCGATGATGACTTTGATGCAAAGGAAGAATCGGTAGCATACTTAAGAATGCACTGCCAATTCCCCTTCCTTTAGCCAGAGCTGCAGCTTGAACTCTCATATATGACGTCAGGTCTAGGGGAGGTGGGCATCGCTTGTCTCAAATGGCCAGGGGACAGCCTCTGAGGTCTGGCAGGCCTAACGAAGCCCATTAACTTGAGGTTCACCAGCAATGATGTACAGTATAACTAGAAGTGGGCAATATCAAGGAGGATGCGATTGAATCAGGATTGGCAGGAATTATTTACCTGTGAAACCCCTGTTACGCCAACATCCTTATTATTTGTTCCAGCCCTTTCCAGCATGGTGTCCATCACCTTCATCAGCTGCAGGACCTCCAGCCTCCCAGATGGCTTCCTAACAAGGCAGCAGCAAAGGGACATGCCTCTGATTCACAACACCTTCTATAGCATGCGCTACAAAAGCATCTTGATTCAGAGTGTCACTCACATGGATGGGAAAACCCGCAGTCTGTTTTCATCGTCTTCAAGTAGGGTTGTATATTTACTGCAACAGATTAATAATGATGATGTTAACAGCAATAGACGACTGTAGTTGAAAAATCTCTTTGGACTCTAGGATTCAACCATTTATTTTATTTTTATTGTGTAAATTTAAAAATACAGTAGACTAAGAGACGGGCCACTCTGTTGCAGGCAAGTGAATTAATTGAAGAAGTTCTCTGTTACAATGAGACTCACGGTGACATAAAACAACTACAATGAACCTGAGTAAGGAAAAGAGTGGGGCTGGGGAATGGAAATCTGCTATACATTTCTCATGCAGAAATGGGGTCCAAATGAAGGGCTAGGCTAGATGAGATTATGCATCCATGTTTGTCTTTGTTCTTTTCCCACCTTGTGTCATTCAAATTTATTTTCCTTCCAGTCTTAACTCCAGTACAAGAAGTGAATCAGGCTGGGAGAAAAGTGCCAGATCAGAAATGCCCAATGGGAAGAGTGCAACCCTGATTAACGCTTTCAAGTCCTAATTCAGATTTCTGGCCTCTGGGCTCTGTTAATCGATCCATAGTAAACAAATGTGCTTGCAGTTTCCCTCGTTCATGTCTATGTTTGAGAATTTTTTATTTAAAAAATCTAATTCTAACTGAGACCAACTTCATTATACTGCCTGGCCATCCATGAGGAAGTCAGTTTGGGTGGCATTTTCAGTCCCTGGGTCTCTGTCTGAGAATATATGCAAGTTGAGCATCCCTTAGTTGAAATATGGAAAGTGTTGAACTCGGCAAAATGGTAAAATACAGTGGTGCCTCGCAAGACGAAATTAATCCGTTCCGCGAGTCTCTTCGTCTAGCGGTTTTTTCATCTTGTGAAGCAACCCTATTAGCGGCTTAGTGGATTAGCGCTATTAGCTGTTTAGCGGCTATTAAGGGCTTAGCGGATTAGCGGCTAAAAGGCTATTAGCGGCTTAGCGGATTAGAAAAAGGGGGGGGAGTGAAAAAAAATCGGAACACTTGCAAGACGTTTTCGTCTTGCAAAGCAAGCCCATAGGGAAAATCGTCTTGCGAAGCAGCTCAAAAACGGAAAACCCTTTCGTCTAGCGGGTTTTCCGTCTTGCGAGGCATTCGTCTTGCGGGGCACCACTGTAGACTTTTTACAGGTTTCCTGCCCAGATGCAGGTGCTTTTTGCCTTGCCACTTCATCCCATTTAGTAAGTGCAACCAGGAGCAGCTCACCAGGTGGAGTAGAGTTGCAGCACTGGCCTCCTGGCAGCTGAGTCACTGCTGCTCACCAGGACATGGAGGGGCAAGGCAAGGCAGTGGAACTGACCTGGAGCTTCAGCTGGTACACAGGCACCACTGCCTCACCTGTTCCCTCCAAGTAAGCAGTAGCAGGTCCACTGCTGGGAGGCTATTATTAGCCAAGTGAGTCACTCCTGGATGCAACGCAGGAGCAATTAAAAGAAGTGCAGGAACACTCACTCATCATAATACTCCAAGCGCAGGACACCTCTGTTCTTTAGAATATGAAATTCCTCTGGAACAAGACTGTCTGCTATACCTGTAGGCTAAAGACAGAACAGACAGAGAAGATCTTAAAATATGCTACTGAGACATAATGAATCCACATAATCCCAAGAGGATATGTAGAGTTGGGTTTTTATACAGGCACACACACTTCCACTTAATGTGCATCCCACTCACACACGACCGTGTTTATGTGGATCGCCACGAAATAAATATATAGACCTGCTTTCCCTCGCTGGAGGCCTCGGCTTGTTTTACAACTGCCTGCTTGTTTATTTGCCTGCCTGCCTATCTGCATGCCTGCCTTCTGGCTGGGGCAATTATTCAGATTAAGTGCTTAACCATCTTTAAGAAAAACTAACTGTGATTAAGTGCTACAGCTGCACAGGACTATTATGTACAGCCTAGAAATCAGTGGGTAAATGTTTTCTAACAGATTTTTTTTTCCAGCCAAGCAAAATAAATAGGCAAATGCCATCTCAGACTCCTTGTGGCTTTGGGGAGTGAATTTAGCAAGCTTAGAAAATCATGGTACACAAAAATGGTAACGTCCTCATTTTCAATTCCCACTGCTCATTCCAGATTTAAAATATTATGCTGGGTGGGGGGAAAAAATTCAGAACACTCTAGTCAATGCTCAGCTCAAAACCCATCTTGTCTCTCAGCATTCTGAAAGAATTTGTAAAAGCTGATTCCTGTGTTTAAAGTTATCACAGTTTCTCGATACAGAGTCAGATTCAACTCACAAGTTTAGTTGCAGTGGGTTCCTGCTGCTGCAAATTTGTTGAAGTTTTCTGAGAGACAGGAGTTGGGGGAGGATTCTTTGCCTCTTTCTCAGCAGCGAGGTCATACAGAAAAGAGACATCCCTTAAAAACACAAAGAAAACTATCACTCAGTTATGAAGGTGCAATTGGTTCACTGTGCAGCCGCCACCTCTCTTCTGGTTATCAAGAATTCACTAAGTATCTGATCCAAAGCCAAGTCCTTTGCCATTTCAACCCAATAGTGTGTCTACCACTGTACTGTTTTTAATATTCAGTTGGAAGCCGCCCAGAGTGGCTGGGGAAACCCAGCCAGATGGGCGGGGTATAAATAATAAATTATTATTATTATTATTATTATTATTATTATTATTATTATTATTATTATTATTATTATTAACCACTTTCTGCCAGAGTGTTCTGCCTCAAAACCCTTGCTGCAGCAACAATCTTCCCATTTTCCCTGAGTACCCTGATCACGGTTAGCCACCCTCATATAATAATAATAATAATAATAATAATAATAATAATAATAATAATAATAATTTATTTATACCCCGCCCATCTGGCTGGGTTTCCCCAGCCACTCTGGGCGGCTTCCAAAAGAATATTAAAATACTGTGATACATCAAACATTAAAAGCTTCCCTAAACAGGGCTGCCTTCAAATGTCGTCTAAAAGTCTGGTAGTTGTTGTTCTCTTTGACATCTGGTGGGAGGGTGTTCCACAGGGCGGGCGCCACTACCGAGAAGGCCCTCTGCCTGGTTCCCTGTAACTTGGCTTCTCGCAGTGAGGGAACCGCCAGAAGGCCCTCGGAGCTGGACCTCAGCGTCCGGGCAGAACGATGGGGGTGGAGACGCTCCTTCAGCTCCTGTCAACCTAGTAGTTTGAAAGCACGTCAAGGTGCAAGTAGATAAATAGGTACCGCTCTGGTGGAAGGTAAACGGCATTTCCGTGCGCTGCTCTGGTTTGCCAGAAGCAGCTTAGTCATGCTGGCCACATGACCCGGAAGGACCTTACTTGTTATCCAGTAACCCCTGGCTATTACCAATGCTGGCCCAAAACATTTTGCTGCCTGAAATGAACCCAAAAAGGTGCGCCAATCAGATGCTTATGGAAAGACCACATGCAAGTTATGAGTACAGCAGCCCTCTCATGTTATTGTTCCCCAGTGACTGGTATTCAGAGGCATCCTGCAGGAGAAATGGGGCAGGGAGCCAGATGGAGTGATGGGAGAGAGAGGGGGGAAGCAGACTCTGCAAGTGATCAGTTGAGAACTCTGGCAAGGAGGAGGGAAATCATGGTGGTGGTGGTCTCAAAACGGACAGTGCAATGGAAGAGAGGAGGGAAGTGCACTGCAACCAATCAGTTCAGATCTTTTCCAAGAGCAACAGATTGCTTGATGGGAAGAGGTGGAGAAAGAGAAAAAGAAAGAGAGAAGACCTGCCTGCTTCTTGCCTCTGCTCCCAGCCACTTTTGGTCTACCAACCAGCAACATCTACCCTCTAGCAGATTACTCTCAGCGGAAGGCAAACTCCTTCATGGTTCCCCCTATCCCTGAGTTAAAATGGAACAATGTATTGACAAGGAGGGTCTTGAAAGGGCTGGTTTTCAAACAGTGGTGGCCACCGCTTTTGCCAAGTGCGCCACAAGTTAAACCCATGTGTGAAACAGAGCCAGATTGCTGAATGCTGAGCAACATATGCAGCCTCCCGTGCACTGGAATGGTTTGGCTCTGTGGGTGCAGGCAGCAGCATGAGGAAAGAGGCCGAAGTGCAGACTCTAGGCCAGTCTTCCGCAGCCGGGTGCCCTCCTACGTTCTGGAGTACAACTCCCATCATCCCTGATCACCAGCAGAACTGGCTGGGCCTGATAGGGGTTGCATCCAACAACATCAGGAGGGTGCTAAGTTAGCAAAAGCTGCTCTAGGGTCCTAGCTAGGTTCATGGGCATTCCTGCTCATCTCCAAGCACACCATCACTTCAGGTTAGCCACTCTTGTGTAACATACTTAATGGACGTTTCCCTAGCACTCTCCTTCAGCCTTGCACTGTGGCTCCCAAATCCTAGCACTGCTACTGGTTATTGCAAAGAGGCACGTGACGTGCCAGGGCCCTATTAATTCCATTCTATTACCTTCCAGCTCCTGTGAGGCAAATCGGATTCTCTATCAGATATCGAAACTTGTTTCTGCGTACAGGATGTTGCCAGACCCCATCAGTAGTACGAATGCACCCCTGAAGAGTGAAGAGAAAAGACTAGTTCAAGAGGTTCTTCGGCATCAGGTGGTAAGCACAGACTACATCTCCAATACTGATAAGCCTAATGACACATTACACACAAATGCACATAGCAGTGAGACCCTGTCAGCTGTTTCTTCTAAGTCTTAGTTGAAGTCTTTTTATGAGCTGGCGAGAGATGCATGTGAAATATACATCAAAAACAGGAAGGAGAACATGCAAAAGACAGATGCGATAAAGGGATGGGTTCTTTATTTATAGGGACGCGGGTGGCACTGTGGGTTAAACCACAGAGCCTAAGACTTGCCGATCAGAAGGTCGGCGGTTCGAATCCCCGTGACGGGGTTGAGCTCCCGTTGCTCGGTCCCTGCTCCTGCCAACCTAGCAGTTCGAAAGCACGTCAAAGTGCAAGTAGATAAATAGGGACCGCTCCGGCGGGAAGGTAAACGGCATTTCCGTGTGCTGCTCTGGTTCACCAGAAGCGGCTTAGTCATGCTGGCCACATGACCCGGAAACTGTCTGCGGACAAATGCCGGCTCCCTCGGCCTATAGAGCGAGATGAGCGCGCAACCCCAGAACCAGTCACGGCTGGACCTAATGGTCAGGGGTCCCTTTACCTTTACCTCTTTATTTATACAACATGCCCAAAGCATGTTTATTTGTTTCTTACTGAACCAATCTCAAAAGTTTCTGTTGCTGAAAGTAGTTTGTGATATGTATGATAAGCAACAAAAGCTGAAGTACTAAAATCTCCTTAATAAAACTCTAAGTTGCCTGACAGTGCCAGTTCTTTGGCCCAACTAGTCTCTTGCCTCCCCCACCATTCAGTGAACTTCAGGTTCTGAAGCATTTCTCATGCTGCCATGTTCCAAATAACGCTCCCTCTTGCAAGGCGTTGTCCTAAAATACTGGTGTCTATGTGCACCTGGCATAATTCGCAGTCACCAGCAGACATCTATAGCAAGTGGGTTTTGTGGCAAATTTTGTATTTAAAAAGCAAATATTCATAGACTGGAAATGAACCTATGCACCTGAAAGTCTTTTATACTTTTTGTTTTCTTGGGGGGTCTTAAAACACTGGGACAGGGGATTGGGTTGGCAGCAGAGGTCAGTGCAACGAAGATCTCTTCTGGGATGAAATCACGCTGTAAAGATGTGGGAAGAGGCTTTGAACTGTCTAATGCAGCTGACTTGTCTCTTAACTGAGGGAGTTCTAGAAAAAAGAAAAAAACAGCAAGAGTAACTGTTAATATTTGGTGGTGGCAGCAGATTATCTCTACCCCCCTCCCAAAAAACCCTTAAAGCTGACAATTCTATCACACACATTTCATGTTAGTGCTCAAGAATAACATTAAAAATCCATATTTATCCCTAATATAAACTGGCCTTCAAGTAAAATTACAGAAGCCCCTGCTATAAGAGTTTCGTAGGAGCATTGCTAAAGGAGGAAAGAAGCAGCAACAACGGAGAAAAATATCCACTTACATACCATGCACCCTCAATCAAGTAAGTAAATAAATAAATAAATAAACTTAACTAACTGATCACTGGCATCACAGATAACTCAGTTCTACCCACTCCCCATATAAAGACTGCCACCCTACATTCGCAGTGTTCTTACTTTACCGCAGAGCTTCCCAAACTGTGTGTCGCAACATGTTAGTGTGTCAGTTGAAGTGTGTCATGTGAACAGTCCCCGCACTCCTCCCAGGGCTGGAAAGGGGTCAGTTTAACCTCTGGTTTGCTCTGAATTACTGTGTCATGAAATGGTGCACATCTAAAGAATGTGTCACCAACATGAAAAGTTTGGAAAGCTTTGCTTTACAGGTACACGATACTCAGAATTTTTAAAAGGTGCTTGGAGCACTCAAAGACTCACATGAGAGATACATTGTGATATGCTTTTAATTTCTGTTCTTTGACATTTTCTCCTCCAGTTATCTTAATTATTGGAAAGCCACTTCTTTAAATGATAAGCAACCATATGTAAAGAGGCATATTAAAAAGATACCTACAGAAGAGGTGGAAGAATTGATATTCCTGCTATAGGCAGTAACAAACAGCAGACACAAGGGATTCAGGTCCAACCACTTCTTCTTAACCTGATCCCCACATGTCCTACTTCCTTGTCTCCAATACAGTCCTGAAGGACCTGTTCTCCCCATGCACTCGGATGGCAACAACCGTGTATCTTGTTAGGCCCAAAATGTGCTTGAACTGAACCAAATATCAACAGTCCTACTCCTACAACTATATCACAGTACTTTCAAGAATCCAAACACTGCAGACAGAGGCAGTCAACAAAACTCAACCCTGGCTGCAGCTATTCGTTACTGAACAACCTGCTGCAAGATTTACCGTTACTATCCTTGCTGACAGATACTAAGGAAGAAGCATCTCTCAGTTTTTTGTTTTCTTGCTTTGAAGTAGATGGCGGCACAGGAGCGAGTCCTTTGTTTGCAGACATGACAAAATGTTGATTTTGGCTGGCTTGCTCACTGACTCAGATTGTTGGCTGCTGCATATATCTGGAAGGGATATATAACCCACATGGATAGACTGTATGACCGCAATGGATGTGATTCAATTTCAGACTCTGTTTAAGAAGGTAAGATAGCCTGGGGGAAAGGATATAAATTGCAGGAGGCACACACTGTGTTCCTACATTTCTGCTTGAGCTGCAAGCTGCTCCATCTGTGGCAGTTAACCCATTTACAAGGAAGAAGTGGGACTCCTGCAGTAGGGAGTCACTTGCCATCAAGATATACTCCGTTTCAGACCACCTTTTCCCTGTAAAACTGAGTAGACAGAGGCATGAATACTGTCATAAGAGACATGTATTTGTTTTGAAATGGTCAGTAGATTTAGGGAAACAGCAAGAGGAGGGAGCACTAAAGAATAGGGAATAGTGTGAGGACATTTGGTGGGACTGTTTTGTTTCTATTTTAGTGCTCTGTGTTTTGCTTTTAGAATACACCCGAGTAGGACCCACGGAGCCCCGTTTCCCAAGACAGCCCCTTTCCTTCTGCCAGGGATGGGGAAGGAGTTTTTGGGGCTGCCTCTCCCCTCATCCCTGGCCAGGGCTGAGCAGAGTGGGGAGTCTGCCCCCCCCTCCCGACCTAGACAGGCTGCCTTCAGAGGTGCTCTGGATCCGGTCCTGATCCCCCTTCTCCGCTCTCACCTCCGCAGAAGGTTCGTGGCCTCGGGGCTGCCGGAGGCTCAGTCCGCCCGCTGCATGGCGACCCCGCTGTCCTGAGGGGGAAGCGCGCACGTGTGAATGGCCTCCCGGGCAGCTCCCCTTCTCCCTTCCCTCGCCCCCTCCATGAGGACTAGAAGCCCCGCCGGGACCTCGGCCTCGCCCCCCCCCCGCCCGGAGCACCTCGGGGGGGGGGAGAAGCGGAGGAGAAGCGGCGGCTCCCTTTACCTCTCTCCGCGCGCTTCCCGTCGGCGTCTGTTGCCATGGGAACCGCGCGCGCCTCTGGCAGGCGTCCCTCGCAGCGCCTGACAGGGCAGAGGCCGCTTCCGCCCAGAACTTGCGCCAGGCGCTCCCTGCTTTCACCCCCGCTATCCGCCCGCTTCTCTCTCACGCGCCCCATTTTGGAAAGGTGGTTTTGTTTTGTTTTAAGGCACCGAGTTAGACGCCTTGACAACGGCGAGGGGAGCCGGGAAGGGCCCTTGTCCTAAGAAGCAACGGAGCATGCGCGCCAGGAAAGGCCGGTCCGCCGCGCTTGCGCCCAAAGAGAGAAGGAAGGAAGGGCAGTGACGTGTCCGCCTCCCCTGCCAGGCCAAGGACACGCGCCCCGAGGGAGGGAGGGGTCCCTTGTATATTCCCTGAGTCCAAGCACAGCTGCCAACTCTTCCCTTTTCTTGCGAGGAATCCTATTCGGAATAAGGGGGTTTCCCTTGAAAAAAGGGGGAAGTGGACAGCTATGGCACGAATAGTAAAACCCAATTTAGAAAGTGCTGTGTGTCCCCTTGCCGGTCAGTAGAGCCCGTGGCTGTGAATGCAGCTGACAGCCGAGGGGCCACTTAAGGAAGGCGGAGTGGCCCCTTCCTGGATCCGAGGGGCTGGAGAAGATCGCTCCCGCTGCAGCCCCACGCCTTACCCTACTCAATGTCACCACCCCACACTCGCCTGCGGTCCCCTAATTTATGAGGGGCTAATGCCATAACTGCTGCAGTCAGTGGGAAATCTTCCCTGAGACCTGCCTACTGAGCAGTTGGGGTTGCTTTTACTAAGATCGAACAGATGCCAGTCTTGATGTCTGTCAGTTGTAATTATGTGAGTCTTGCCCAGGGATATTTTTATGGAAAAAGAGGTGCCAGAACTGGCCAGGATCGCCTTCTTCGTTCCCTTAGAATTGGCCATGGTGCCCCTTGGAGCATAGCTGCCAACGTTTCCCGTTTTTTAAGGGAAATTCCCTTATTCCGAACAGGATTCCTCGCAAGAAAAGGGAAAAGTTGACAGCTATGCCTTGGAGAGGTGCCATAACTCAGTTCTGGGGGGTTCCAGCAGGAAAAAGGCCCGGTCTTGCCCCTTCCCTGCATTTGACAAGGCAGAGAGCATGACCTGGGTTGCTTGTGGGTCCCTCCTGCCCTCCAAGCACAATAGGGATAAAACACAGGCAGGGTAGTGCTGGGTCCTCCAGGGCTCTGCCCCACCCTGTCCCCCAAACTGCAGTGTAGGGATAGCAACACTGGGGGACACGCCAGGGTTTTGCCCTGATCTTTCCACTGCTATTCATCTCACCCTTGAAACCTGCAAAAATTATCAGCGGGTTATCTTTAACCCTTTTCACCATAGCCCACCCCCCAACCTCCCATTTAGGGATAGGTGACTGGTTTATAAAGGCCTACTCTTCATGCTAGGTTCTGCTGTGAATCCAGATGGCCCCTTAAGATGGGTTACACATAAAAGCATCTATCACTTCTGCCTGGAAAAGGGGAATCATAGTGAAGGGGTACAGTTAGGGTTACCCCAGAAAGCCCTAAAAACTGTTTGTGAATCCCCCCCCCCAGCCAGGCCTCGGAGTACGCATTTTAAAAACTGCATTTTCCTCTAAGACAAAAAGCATGAGCTAAGCAGTCCTCTCTGTAACAAAAACGCTGTAGCAAACTCAGAGCTGAGAACAGAAAAGCTTTTCGCTTCCCAGATCCAAGATAGCCTTGTCCTGGTACATTGACTTGCAACATACTTCCGGGAACAGAGCCAGAGAACGAAAAGCAACATTTCTATGTAAGAATCTGTGAAGGGGGAGAGGAAAAAAGGGGTTTGAAAAAAGGATAAAACCTGCTTGTAAAATGTTTTCGGTGCGGCCTGTCTTTTGTGAACTGAATCACACAGGTGCCTTCTGTCCCCCCGGATGGCAGAATAAAACGCTCTTTCTCTGGATTAACCCCTTGGTGTCGTTTGGCTCCTTTTGTCTCTGCTCGGGTGCAACAATTATTCCGACCCATGGATTAATAAGGCTACAATAGTAGGGCAAACTCAGCCTGTTCAGTGGGCATCATGGGAGCCTACGCCTAAGGGCAAAGGTCCCTTCACTACCCCCAGTATTTGAGGTGGCCACCCCCACCCCCCAGTTGATGGGCATTCAAATAGTGTGCGTGCACCACATCATGTGATCAGTTTTGCAGGGTGGGGCTTACCTGCACCCCCCCATATTTTATTCAAGGCAGCACCCCGGTGGGCATAGAATGCTGAGCGTCTGGGGAGGGGAGCAGAGAAAGAGAAAACTGAAGGGGAGACTAAATGTTAATGGCTGAAGCCCTGCTGGACTAGCACACTGAACAGACACACTCCACGTATCAATGCACACCACAGATGCGCATAGATGATCATGATGATGATGATTTAGATTTGTAGCTGACCCTTCATCCCAAAATCCCAGGGCGGTTCACACCAGAAAAATACAAAATGAGAATACAAAATACACCATAAAACAAAAACATAGAATGGAGAATACAGTGGTACCTCTGGTTATGTACTTAATTCGTTTCAGAGATCCATTCTTAAGCTGATACTGTTCTTAACCTGGCACCACTTTAGCTAATGGGGCCTCCCACTGCTGCCGCGCCGTCACCACGCAATTTCTGTTCTCATCCTGAAGCAAAAGTTCTTAACCCAAGGTACTATTTCTGGGTCAGCGGAGTCTGTAACCTGAAGCATCTGTAACCTGAAGCGTATGTAACCCGAGGTACCACTGTACCACACTTTCAACCAGTTCGTTGTCTAGGTGCAGTACATCAAGGCTGGAATGAATGCAGGCAGACAAGTTTCATGGATAGCAAAATATAATTCAATTTCTGTAGTACAGTGTAGATCACATAATCCCTTGCAAGTAACAGAATAGGTCACAACAGACAGTTCGATACATTTTGGAACCGGCTAAGAATTCTATATCCCACCATCAACAACCTTCCCTGACCCACAATGTTCTCCATATTACAAAAGATGCAAGTGAGGCTTGGGAAGACCATTCCGGTGTCAGGTACAGTTTGTCCTCTTCTCACCACCATCTGTGCAAGAAAATTTTCCCATTGCTCACTCTGAGAAAGAGGAAAACTACAGCCTTGCAATCCAGCACCTCCCAGGTTAACAGGATGCCTCCTTACAATCAGTTGTGTAGATCATTCGCAAGAGATCCGCAACCATGTTGTGCCCATTCAGTTTACATTCACAGATTCAGTCCCAAAGCATGAGGTTGATTACAATTAGTATACTAATCTTCCCACACGTCCCCCTTAGAAAAAAGTACACGTATTTCCCAAAGACAACAGGATTTATTTGATAAAATTCTCAAATTATATTCTGAAGATGGAGGTTTGGGGGGAGGGGGGGTTCTCTTTAAACAAGCAGCAGAAAAGGACACAATGCGATGAAAATTCTTTGGGTGGATCCCGGCCATCTTATAATCACAATTACAGTGCCATCATAGACAATTTAAAAACAAAAGCAAAAAGCTTTTTGGAATGGATGAGTCGACCATGTTAACGCTGATTTAGCAATACTACAATCTGCACATATAGTTTGTAATGTTCTAGGAACAGAAATCTCCCTCACACCCCTATCTAGAACCTGCAAGTGAGTAGCCTCTAAAAACAGTGTGTTTGTGAAGGGTACTTATCAGACTCCTTCAGAGCTTACAAAGGGTGTTGATCCAAATTCAGATGCTCATATTTCCTCATCTTTCTCCAAACGTGGATACTGTTTCAGTGCATTTTTAAGTTTTGAACTAGATTAAATACTGTACTTGATGTTTGGCATCTTGAAACTACTGTTCATAATATTCAATCTAGGTGGCACTTCCCCCCAAAACCACAAAAATTATCAATGACACACACACCTTAGTCAAATAAACCTGGAACACATGGCTTAGCTAAATGGCAATACACTTGGGTCATATCAAAGTACTGATTAAAATTAGCACACTTATCACGTAAGCTGTTTTCTGCAGTATAAATCAGAATTAAGTTTCTTTTTAATTTTTGCTGCAGTTAGATGACATGAGAAAAGCCTCCAGCACCTAGAATTTACTAGGGCACCAAATTTAGGACAATACAAAAGACAGCAGCTCAAGAACACAAAAAAACTTGCATTTCCCCTATGTGCCTACGCTAGTATATAGCACCCACTCCTTTGCACTCTTAGAGCATGTCAGAAATGCACTTTAGGGCTGCTGAGAGAAAAGCTCCAGATTATAGACTACACAGTGAACAGTCAGCAATATAGGGGTATTGTTTTTCCCAATGACACAGTCCCTCCTTCTGTAGCTCTAAGCACACCACCCACCCAAGGCTGTCTCACAAAGTAAACCAGTGTTTTCAGTGGAGCAGCATGATCATTGCAAGCCAACACACTCTCTAGGTTCTTCAACACAAACTGCATTTGCCCTCCAAATCACTGCAGTAATCATCAGTGAGGAATGCAAGAAACTTAAACTGGACATGTAGCAAAGGGCAGCATTTCGCTGCTTATAAAAATTTAATCCACATAGCACTGTGGGGATCCCCCTGATCAAAACTGGGAGCCTATTGTTAAAGCTCCCCAGCCCTATGCCTCAATTCCAATCCACATCGGGGCTCGACAGATGCTATTTATTTTCAAAAGAACTAATTGCATAAACAGCATCAGGTCCGCTTGTGTCCTTAGCTAGAGAGCAGGAACCCCTGAAGACACTGGTTCTGGTTAAAATGGGAATGATGTAGCCCTTAGTAGCAGACAGCACCCACTTTTGCCATAGCTAAAGACAGTTTCCCTTTAAAAAGTCTGCAGTCGTTTTAACACGCTAGCCCAACGTGTTGTCATTGTTTAAAAGACAAGCATCTTCTGGCCTTGACGCGGAGGGATATCCCAAAGGGTGTCAGACCTTAAGATGGCAAGTCCAGGAACGCGGTTTCACATAGTCAAGGAAAGTGGGCTATAAAACACAAGAGGAACAGTAATGTTAGGCAGGAAATGCTGGGCACTTTCACTTCTGTAGAGTTATCCGTTAGCCATGTGAACAAATGCCAGTGATGAAACCGAAGTGTTTTACTTTGCTGTCTCTCAAGCCTGGGCGGCCACCCAACTTGCAGTAGCCAATCTAGGCAATTAGAAGTGGGGTGGGAGTGGGGAAAGGCTTGCCTTTCCCTGTAAGACCCCCAAATTGGCTTTTCTTTGGGTCAGCTTCACCCAGACGCTTTAACTCTCTGAATGGCAGGTCTTCCAGGTCAAGCAGAACTGCTGTCTGTAATCCTGAAACTACAATCCTACTTGGCTCCAGCTACCATGAGGCCTCGACAGTCCAAGAACCAGCCCCAGGGGGTTATGCATATGCATGTGGCACTACATATTAAATAAGGAAAGGTAGTGGGCACCGCATATTAAATGCGGCAAAGATGTCGTGAATTCTCTCTGTTTGAACCCAGGAGATCCAAAGGTGGCAGTTGAATCAGAGAACACAGCAAGTAGAATAAAGAAACCACTGTGCTCCACTAAGGCCTTTCACTCTTTTCCATTACCTTCCTCTCCCTCCCTTCTTTACTGCCTCCTTCCATCCTCTGAGAATCTTTTGCTTTCACCTCTCCAGAAGGGCAGAAACTCGCTCAGAGCTTTACATTATTCATATAAAAAGACATGGAGGAAGTTTCAAAGGTATTTTTTTGCTGACCCTGCTGCTTGTTATTCTTGTTAGAAAGAAACCTCTACGGTAGCTATTCTGGGCAGAATGCAACCTTCTAAAAATCTGGTTTTCGAATTTTACGTTCACATCTTAGGCCTTGAATGAAGTCCAGAATAGCAGCTCAGCTCTGTTCCTCTTATTTCCAATGACAAGTGGGATACTCACATTTTTCAAAGGGCAGTGCTTATGGGCATTCCATTCCAGGCTGTAGAGGTAAAGTATCATAGTTATACCAAACCCAAGCGTAAGCCACAGGATCACCGTCCAAATGGAGCCTTTCCGACGGTCGCTGAGAATGAAGTTGAAAAACGCTGACAGAAGAAAATTAAAATGCACTCAAAATTCCTGTTAAGGACACCAGCAGCATTCTTTCCTTGATCCCCAGTTAGCAAAGTGTCCGTATCAGTATGACACGTTGTACCTCTTTCCATAGATAGATATATATATAGATATTTATTACGGCCATAGGCCCATACAGATAAAAAACAAGACATAAATAACAGCTTGTGCACGTGGGAAAAAACAGCCGCTAAAACATCACTATAACAATAAAATACTGGAAGATGGAATGACATACTGCGCCTTAATTAGCTTGTAGTGCACCTTGGCAGCGCTTTTGGGTAAGGACAGCGACCAGAAACCTAGCCACTCTCAGGGTCGTATGGATATCCTTATCCTGCAGGATTTGGGCAAGGTGGAATTTTGGTGGGGTACCCTCTAGCTTCTGTATGATTGATCCCAACAAATTTGCCCGTGGCACATTAAACAAGGGGCAAGTAAACATAATGTGCTGAAGCGACTCCGGCGTCTCCTTATCACATACACACATGGCGGAGGCTTGGCCCTTTGAGAATCTATGTCTCAGGACATTGGAGGGGAAAACGTTAAACGTCGCTTTGGTGAAGGCCAGCCTATGGGCAACAGTCGAAAGGGAGGAGAGGTATGATGGAACGCAGTAAGTTAAAGTGATACCAATGTTCTGGGGCGAACAAACACCTCCCCCCAGCGAATAATTTCGCTGTAAATCGATGTCATCCAGTCTTTGGCGGATCAGTCTTTGAGCAGTGATTTGATCTAGTTTTAGGGAATCTAAGGGAGAGATTCCATAGCTCAAGAATTTGGCATGAATTCTACTAGTCCAAAGGCTGGAGAATTCATCTCGCCATAAGCATTGGACAAGATAATGGTCTGGTAATCTATGCCACAATGATAACCAATAATTGAAGACTTGCTTCCACAGGCAAGTTTCTAAGGATGCGATCTTCAATTCTAGTCGCATGGCTGCGTTGCTTACGCACAGGGGGAGCATTAGGAGCCGACGTAGGAATTGGTTTTGCAGAGTCTCAAGAGGAGCAAGATCTGTCATCACGGCCCAGAGCGGGGCAGCATAAGCTAGCACGGGAACCACTTTTGCCTTGAACACCTTTAGGGCCGAGGGAACATGCAAAGCTCCATCCGAAAAGAAAAATCGGAGGAGCGCATATGACAGAGTTTTGGCCTTGTTAAGTAGGTGTTGAATTTGTGCTTTCCACCCCAAATTGTATTGAAAAATAACTCCTAAGTATTGAAATTTTAGGACTTGCTCTATTTTTGCTCCACCAAGCTTCCATTCGTATAATCTCCGACTTCTGGCGAAAATCAGAATCTTAGATTTAGCATGGTTGATGGTTAATTGGTTGAGTTGACAATACGTGGCAAAGATCTTCAGAGCTCTGGTTAGTCCAACACGTGTATAAGATAGAATTACCGCGTCATCCGCGTATAAAAGGAGTGGACAGCGGTAATCCGCTAGTCTAGGCGCATGTGTACTTGGAGATGAGTTGACTAGGGATGCTCGCATGTCGCTGATGAATAGATTGAATAGGCAGGGAGCCAATATACATCCTTGGCGCACTCCCTTGTTTATTGGTATCGAATTTGTGAGGTCGCCCGCAGGAGTAAGTCTCACTCTGGCAAGGGTACCTTCGTGGAGCTGACTTATAAGCCATAAGAGTCTTCTATCGATGCCCTGTTTCGCAAGTTTCTCCCAAAGAATATTTCTAGGAACACTGTCAAAGGCTGCCTTAAGATCTAAGAAGGCAGCACACAGGTAGCCCCGGGGAGGGGAGGAGTACTTCCGTGCCAGATGGTAAAGAACTATCGCATGATCAGTTGTAGAGTGTTTAATTCTGAACCCTGCTTGTTCGTGGCCAATCTGGTTAGTCTCATCTACCCATCGCAATAGTTTCGTCAGCAAAAAGCTGGCATAGATTTTCCCTATGATCGAAAGGAGGCTGATGTTACGGTAATTTTCCGGCTCCATTGGAGAACCTTTTTTATGAATTGGTACTATAATGGCCTCCTTCCATATTTTGGGGATGAGTCCAGAAGCGTTGATTGCGTCGAAGGTTTTGGCCAAGATGCCAGCCCACCATTTTGGGTGTAGTTTGATGGCTTCAGCAGGGATCAGGTCGGGCCCTGGGGCTTTGCCCGATTTCAGCTGGGCTATTAGCTTGGCTATCTCGTCAGGATCGGTGGGAGGCCAAATAGGTAGGTGGGAAAACAGATGCATCAGATGGTCGGAGGGAGCATCTGCCTGTGAGAAACATTTCTTCAGGAACAATTCCCATGTCGGTGCAGGGATGACTGCCCTTGGGTATTTCCTCGCCCTTCTGTTAATCAGCGACCAGAATTCCCTGGATCTGTGTGATTTTGAAGCAGTAATCAAGGCCTGCCAGCGATTGTGTTGCCACTCGCGTTTGGCAGTTTTCTGCGTGCGTTTGTAAACTTGCTTGGCTTGTGCATAACTAGCTGGCAGAGTAGATGCATCGGAGGTCTTATATGCATCATATATAGCACGAAGGCGCTGTCTTGCTTGTCTGCACTGAGAATTATACCAGGGGGCACCGTAAGTATGCTCGTTTCGATTTAATATTTTGGGTGGTAACCTGAAGAAGGACGTAAGTTCAGTCGTATGATGGTGAAAGCGTTTCAACACTATGCTATACTCGTCTGAGGCAGAGCCTATGTTGGAATGAGGCCCGAGGATTTCTTTTTGAAAGAATTCCTGATACTTTTGAGCCTGGGTCTCCGACCATTTGATTCCTCTTACTTGGAGAGAGGATTTGTTGGTTACCATCTGGGTCGCATGTCTATGGGCCTCCGACTGCCAGTTCAGGGAAAGCTTGGCTACAAGGGGAAGATGATCACTAGATTGTACATTCTCGATCTTAAAGGTGGAAATACACTTAAGCAGATCACTGGAGACCAACAGGTAATCGAGGACGCTGTTTGATTTAACGCTCAGGTGAGTGAAATCCCCTGGAATATCAGGGAGGCATGTTCCATTTAGGGGGACCAGATTTAAACGGATGGCCATTTGATAGAGGAGTACTCCAGCCTCATTAGCTCGTTGGTCTTTAGAAGTTCTCCTCATGATATGTTCCAGCTCATAATTATTAAGGTTTGGGGTAACCCACCATTTGGTTTTGGTCAGCGAGTCCCAATTTGCTGCTGTGCGGGCATTAAAATCGCCACCTAATATGGCCAGGGTGTTAGGAAACTTAACATAGCATGAGAGCAAATGGTCTTCTAGCGAGCCCCATTTAGAGCCCAGTTCGGAGGAAGAACCCCCAGGTGGCAAGTAAACATTTGTAACTAGAAGTGAGATCTTTTCCCCCACAATCAGTCCGGTAAGGGCGTAAGGAGGCAAGGCCTGTACTAGAGTAAGTTTAGAGTGTAGGTTGAGGGAGATGCCTATTATTAGGCCCCCTTTAGGGCGGCCTCCTTTCAGGGAGGGGCAGGCAGGGAGTTCTAGAAGCTCAAAGCCATTTAGGGCAATTTTCTCTACTTCCCATGATTCTTGGAACAAGATGATATGAAACAGGTTAATATACTCCAAGAATTCTGGGTCAAGTTTTTTTCCCCTCCAGCCCGCAATGTTCCAGCTGAGGACTGATAGGGGGGAGTTCCTGTTGTGACCAATTCGCTGTCATTTCAGGGAGAGATGTGAGTCCTTTGGAGGCAAGGCAGACCCCACAAAAAAGTCAGTTATTTTACTTTGCATGGCAGGCACCTGCTGAAGGTACCTAGTCTTGAAGTTGGTAGTGAAGAATTCTGACTGGGGCGACAAAACGGGTCTCCCGCTGGCTAACCCAAGGGCGGACACTTCAGTGGGAAACTCCACAGGATTTGCTGAGACTGCCCCACCGCAAGGTCTAAAGGTCGCCGATGAAACCATTTGGTTTATATGTCCGGCCGGGTCTTCAATCAAATCCGGGCCATTTTTTGATGTAGGTGGGACACTCCCATGACCTGATGCTGGCGAAGGTACAGGGGATGCTCGGCGTACTGGTACCGTTTGTATGTCGGGTCTATGCCGCTCAGGGGAATAAGAGGACTCCAGTTCCGGCATTGATGGATTAGATGGTAAGGAATTGTTTTGGTGGAAGGGACTCTGAGTTACACTCCTCAGCGGGGGACTCTTGGAGGGCGAGTCAAAATTTATCAAGAGTTGGGATGAGGGGCCAACTTGTGGGGCAAGACCTGGGTCTGCCAAACGTCGGTGGGTTTTGCCCACAAGTGGGGGAGGCATGGGTTTAGGAGCTGGGCTAAGGTATGGAAGACTTCCTGCTTCCTTAAAACACGACTCCGAAAAGCTGGCAGGGTTATCCTGAGAAGTGGGCAGGACTCTTCCGTTCTTCTGGACCTGTAAGAGCTGATGATTAAGTACTTCTAGTCTTCCAATTATTTCTTGTTGTTCTCTCGGTGGAAGGTCGCCAAAGGTGGCTAAAAGCTCTCTTTCCTCCGGCGGGGTCAGAGAATTGTTTGTGCCAGTGGGTTTCTTTAGGGCTCGTGGGGACGTAGGGTAAGTCCAGTTTCGGTGCGGATGGATATCCTCCGGGAGAGGAGGCTCGATGTCCTGGGGTACTCCCGACCTCTCCGACAGAGTCCGCTCCGTGCCGTGACCGGCAAGTAGGAGGGGGTGGATCATGCTATCCATAAAAACTCTTGTTGGGATGATATCATACCTAGCAAAGAGTGGTTTCTGCCTGATGATAGCTGAAGGGATCCTTGGAGAGTAAAACGCAAGCATCACTTTCTGTTGCCTGAGGTGCTGGTTCAAGGGTAATACTGCAATGAGATCACATTGTGAGATTTCAATGTTTAGGAGATTGCTTAGATGCTTTTTAACCCCACTCAGAGTAAGCCACCTTGGTGACCCTGCCCCGATGTTTAGGCAGATTTTCTTAGGTTGCAGGAACAACGCTTGGTGTTTCAGTGCAGGATTGGGTTTATATTTAGGGATCACACTTCTTTTTTTGGTTGAAGGTAAGGACCTCTGGCACTTCAATTCCCCCGTATCTACAGTTGGTTTAAACTTTGGCCAGAAGTTATCAATTTTCTGTTCGAGGTTACATAGCTGGGAGGATAGCACATCAATCTTCTTAAATATGCAATTAAGGGTTCTGACCACAAGATGGAGATGTTCGTGTTGTTCTTGTCTTGCGCAGTCCTCAGCTCCGGCGTCCTGCACCACCCTCAGTGGGACACGCCCTCTTCCTCCAAGCTTGCCAGCCACAGTTTTAATCTGGGGTAAAAATAATTCCTCTGATGTTGACGTTGTTTCTGGAGACATTAGAGGGTAGAAACGGTTCTGAGTTTTCACCCTATAGCAGTGTTCAGTGGGGTCAGTCCGATTGCCAGACACGAGGGGGTCGGTTTTTAATTGTTTGGCTCTTGGGGAGGGCAGAGCCTCGTCACAATCCCTTAGGCGTTTGCCTTGGCCCATCGTTATGAGTCTTTTAAAATAACAGTGCTTAAAAGGTAATAAAAGGTGGAAGAAATAAAAATACAACTGGATGTGAGCTGGCGGAAACCGGTAAGTCGAAGGCTGCTTCCAAGGCTGCCGGAGAATACAATTATCTGCTCATTAAAGCTGATTTACGATGCAGGCTTTACAGTTATCAACAATGTAAACTCCTGGCGTGGGCTCCAACACCCTGATACAATCTTCAGCAAAAACTTGAAAGGCTGGGAGCCACAACACAGATTATAGAGAGGATTCGAAATGAACTCCGGCAAATGCGTCTTACCTCATCGCCATCTTGACGCCTATTCCATAGAAATAAATGGCTCTCAACGGTTTTTTGGAGTTTCAGTGGAAAAGAGACAGGGCTTTCCCTTTAAATCACACAGAAAAATCAGTGGGCCACCTACTCATATGAAACAAAGTTGGCTATATGATAGGAGAAATACTTGTCCACCATGACAGATGGTTGATACTGCCAGTGCCAAGCAGGGGGAAAGGGCACCTCTTTTCAGGTTGCAAGCTGAAGACCTCCAAGGATCATCTCAGAAGTCTTTGAGAAAGCCGCATATTACAGTTTGGAGCATTATCAGAACTTCTTCCTCAGCCAAGCCAAGGAAGTCCTCCCTCCTACTCTGGCCATGATCAGTCTCAGAAAATGGAGATTTAACTAGGGTCAGGAGAGGCTTCTAGGTTTAGAGGGAGCAAATGGTAAGGCAGGCTGCAACACAAGCCCCTTGCATCTTAGAACATTAAGTACAGATGGCAACTAAAAGCTAATCCTCAGAATTTACAGAAACTGCTGCTGCCGGGAGGTATATTTGGTAAGGTAAACTAAAGGGACCCCTGACCGTTAGGTCCAGTCACGGACGTCTCTGGGGTTGCGGCGCTCATCTCACTTTATTGGCTGAGGGAGCCGGCGTACAGCTTCCGGGTCATGTGGCCAGCTTGACTAAGCCGCTTCTGGCGAACCAGAGCAGCGCACGGAAACGCCGTTTACCTTACCTATTTATCTACTTGCAGTTTGATGTGCTTTTGAACAGCTAGGTTGGCAGGAGCAGGGACCGAGCAATGGGAGCTCACCCCGTCGCGGGGATTCGAACTGTCGACCTTCTGATCAGCAAGCTCTAGGCTCTGTGGTTTAGACCACAGCGCCACCCGCACCCCTTGTTATATTTGGTACTTACGTCCAAAACACATGTAGACGAACAATAATACTGGATAGAAGAAACCAATGCTCATCGCCACGATGTATTCATGCACAACGGCGGAAAGAGTGAAGACTGACAGCATAGCGACTGCTTTGAATTTCTTCCCAAATAACTGGTGGTGAGAGAGAGACACAGGCAAAAAAGGGGAAGGGTGACTCTCTGATAGGTGAATGTATCAGACGATATCCAATTTTCAAAAACAACAGTGAACAGCTTGTGATAACCACCCTTAAATTGCCCATTATCATTTATTGCACAGGGAGGGTTGTCTCCAGTGGTGGCCTTGCTCTATCAAAAGGATTTTTATTTGCACAAGGCAGGGCAGCTCATTTTTGCTGATCTCTCCTACTCAATGGAGCCCCACAAACACTTAACGTGAGAGCTGGAACAGTGTGGGATATGGCATAGAGGGGTGAAAGTGGTGGTAGACTGGTAAAAAAAAAAGTGACTTCCCAAATACTGGATACAAATCAGACTGCATAAGTACAAGCTTCTCTCTTTCCACCTTCTGTCAGATCTCTGTATGGGTAAAGTGACTAGGTATTTTACATGTTGTGTAATTCACCTTTACATTAGAACTTTAATAAAATCATTTTGTGGGGGAAATGTAAAGATCTCTGCCATTCCTTCAAAAAATGACTTTCTATGAGAGTTGAAGCAAGGGGATGTGTTAAACGATGGTTGCTTACCCAAAGGAAATCTTTGTATACATAGTAATACAGCCAGTCATGCACCAGCACATTCATGGTTCGGAAATACCTTGCATAAGATGTAGAATTCCACCAGTCCTGCAAGAGAAGATCAGGGAAGTAAAAAGAGCAGAGACCTTAGAGACAGTGTTTAAAACTGCAGGATCAAAGTGCCAAGTGCATTCCTGATACTCAAGTGTTTTAGAGCAATTGGCAATACAATCTCTGTGAACACCTGGTGTACTGTTGCAATGTATAACTGAAATTCCCCAAGAGCTCATTTGCAGGCATTAAATCCTAACCTCCTCCTTCCCAAACAGCCACCCTGAGAATAAGTCACTGGTGTCCCAGTATTTGTAGCTACACTAGGTCTCCAAGGCTCAGATCCAAAATGATCAGAGCTAAATCAAATGTGACATTTTCTCTACATGAGCAGTAATTCAGTGTAGGGGGGGCAACCTGCAAACCACATTCAGAAAAGAGAAATATAGAAGGTAGCTGAAATTCAGAGGCCTTTTCTATCACTGTCCTCTAAACTGCTCAAACTAATCATTAATGGCCCCAAGCGGAAGCAGCAGCAGGATCAGAACACACATTTGTATGATCCCTTGGAATTATTCATTTATTTAACAACATGTCTATATATATACTGCTTGACTACAAATAGAACCTCTGAGCATTATACATAAGGCATTAAAACTGCCAATAAAAGTTTAAAAAGATTATATGAAGAAAATAATAAAAATTTATCTGGGGGAAAAATCTGTCTAAAATGTATAAATTACTGTTGGAGTGGCATACAACGGATGAACAAGTTAAATCAGTAATGATAGATTGGGCAAGAGATGTAGGACATAACATAATGTTTGAGGATTGGGAAAGATTGTGGAAGAAAGGGGTTAAGTTCACTGCATGTACAATGTTAAAAGAGAATATAATGAAAATGATGTGTAGATGGTATTTGACCCCTGTTAAATTAGCAAAGATATATCATATTTGTGATAATTTATGCTGGAGATGTAAAGAAAAAGAAGGAACTTTTTATCACATGTGGTAGACCTGTCCCAAGGTGAAAGACTTCTGGGAAAAGATTTATAATGAATTGAAAAAAAAATGTTGAAATATACATTTATAAAGAAACCAGAGGCCTTTCTTCTTGGAATAACAGGTTTGGAATTGCCCAAGAAAGATGTTAAATTATTTTTGTATGCCACAACTGCCACTCAAATTTTATTAGTAAAAAAGTGGAAAACACAAGAATTTCCTACGGTGGAAGAATGGCAGGTGAAGGTGATGGAGTTTTCGGAGCTGGCCAACCTAACTGGAAGAGTCCGCGACCAGAAGGAGGAGGAGTATCAGGAAGAATAGACAAAATTTAATGATTATTTAGTTAAATATGTAAAATTAAATTAATTGGAAATAGCTTGCAGATATTTAATTGGCTTAGGATTTCATATAAGTTAAGTGATGAATCAATATGTTTAATTTTAAAATTAAAAGATATAAGGATTTTTTTTTTAGTTAAATTTCATAAGAACTTTGATTTGGAAAACCGTTAAAAGGAAGTGCATGGAAATTCAACCAAGGGGAAGCGAGGAAGTCACTTAACCATGTTAATAAGTGTAATTTTAATAAGATTATGATCCATGTTTGTTTATTTGTTTTGTTTATAATTTTGTGAAAATCAATAAAAAAATTATAAAAAAATAAAATAAAGGCGCCAGTATATGACAACACTAAAATAAGGCTGCAGGTGAGTTCTGCTATTTATAGAGTGGACATACTTTTCTTCCATGACACCATACCCAAAACTATTTACATTTGTTTAAAAGTCACAGCAAGGTTAAAATTCTATCTGAAAAGCCCAGTAACACAACACATAGCAACAAATGCTTTTGAATCAGGACTGTCAACAGAAAAAAGGCACAGGTTCTCTTTTTCACCAGAGGTAAAGGAATGTATTAACAGGTTGTCCAGAAATGATGGTATCTGATCGGCTCTCTAGGCAGGAGAAACCTCATCAATGGCTAAATGACTCTCTCTCTCTCTCTCTCTCTCTCTCTCTCTCTCCATTTCTAGCAAATGGAGGGTTCCACGAACCAAGGTACACTCTAAAACTGATAGCAAATACTTCTTTGTGTGTTGTGTTTTGTGCATGTGTGAGTGAGAGAGAGAGATATCATGAGCCTTGCACATCAATTACCTTGTAGAACATTCTGTCAGCAAAGCGCAGCATCTCAGCAAAAGCATTCTGCCAGAAGTGAAGGAGTAAATAATATAAGATTAAGGTCACCAATGCACCTGTGGAGCAATGAAGAAAACATGTATTTCAGGCTAATTTATTTCATTCATGTGGAGGGGGAAATGGCTTGCCCTCCCCCCTCTGTATTGCTCCCCAAGTTTCCATAAAGGCTCTAGAATAGCAAACACTTGAAATAGAAGCAATGAAAGTATTGATTGACCTTGCTTAGGACAATATCTGAGGATGTTTGCTCTTGACCATTTGCAAATACAGTGGTGCCCCGTAAGACGAATGCCTCGCAAGACGGAAAACTCGCTAGACGAAAGAGTTTTCCATTTTGGAGGTGCTTTGCAAAACGAATTTCCTATGGGCTTGCTTCGCAAGACGACAATGTCTTGCGAGTTCCTGCTGGTTTTTCCCCCTCCCCCCCTTTTTCTAAGCCGCTAAGCCGCTTATCAGCTGATCCGATCAGCAGATAAGCCGCTAAAAGCCGCTAATAGCGCTAATAGCGCTAATCCGCTAATCCGTCAATGGGCTTGCTTCGCAAGACGAAAAAACCGCTAGACGAAGAGAATCACAGAACGGATGTGCAAATGTAAAGCTATGTATTTTAGTTGCTTTGGTCATATTTGCTAAAGTATTAGTTAGCTTGAACCTTTATATATATAATTAGAAGACGTATAATGTTGTGCTTCTGTTTTCAGGCCATGAACTGAGCAAGCAGACTTTCCCATCTCTCGGGAGGGAAGGGGGACTCCATGAGGAATTTAAAAGATAAAAAAGGAGTTTACCAAAAACAAAAAAGCAAACAAACACCGGAGCCTTTCTGCTAGGGGTTATATGGTTAGAAATTCCAAAAAAGCATGGTTAAGTTGTTTATGTATGTAACTACAGCTAGGTTTACAGCTAAGAGCAACAGAAAAAATTAGAGCCTATTGTGTTATGATTATGATAAATGAGTAACAATAGGCTGCAGCAAAGGGGGAGGCATAAGGAAAACATCACAGAAAATGGGCTGAGAAGTCAAGAACAGAAAAGAGATCCCTTTTTAAAAATGCATTGGAATGTTATGTGTAAAATGTTCAGAAATTTAATAAAAGTATTATTTAAAAATTTGTTAATGTTTTAGATAATTCTGTTGCTTTAGTCATACTTGGTAAAGTATTAGTTAGCTTGAACCTTTATATACCTGCATATATAAATAGAAGGTATATAAAGTCCTTTACCAATATCAGACTCTATAGACTAGAACCAAGGATAAAGAATCTGCTGTTTGAGTTAAAGATTTACTTTTGTGTCATCTGTTTATTGTTTGACTTGGCTGTTCTGGTCTGAGGTTAGTTTGTTGGACTAAGTGATGACTTGTAAGGGGGTCTTGACCAGAGCATGGAGGTCATGACCAGACCATGAGGATGTCATGTCATTGCTAATGCATAATGGACAATGTAGAACTCGTTATATATTTAGCATGATGTAAACTGTATGTGAAAGAATATAAAAGTGTATTGAAACCTGTGATCAGTACAGTACCCACCATTTTAGCGAACTGCAGTAAAGTTAATAAAAGGGTACTGTCTTGCTGGAATCCTTGGTTGAATTTCTTATTTAATGCCCTACCTGGGATGAACCTGGGGAGTGATTTTGGCCCCTCGCTTGACAATGACCATGTAAATAACTGATTACCCTCCCATTAGGAACCATTGTCTGTTTTTTTGACTGGCATCTAAAACAGACAATGATGGAGCCAGGCACGCTTCCCTGGGGACCGCATTCTACAAGCAGGGAGCCACCGCTAAAAGGGTCCCTTTCCATGTTCCACCCTCCACTCCTCCCTAAGATATTTATGCAGTGACCAGGCTGGTTCACCAGCAGAGAGGAAGCCCTTCTGGTGTTGGGGTCCTGAGCCGCATGAGGATTTATAGGTCAAAACCAGCACTTTGAACTGAGTCCAGAAACTAACAACTGCTTGCATCCCCAACACAAGACTAAAAAGCAGTGTTGGATGAAGCAGGATCGCACCTTCTCCAGTCTACCAGGACTGATGTTACTAAGGAACATACTGCAAAAGGTGTTCAGAGAGAAGAGCAGGAGCTCAGTGGTAATGAGCGCATGCAAAAGGTCACTCTGCAGCATCTCCAGGTAGAGCCAGGAAATGTTCCTTGTCTGGAAACCCTGGAGATCCACTCCTGGTCAGTGTGGACGACCCTGAGCTAGATGGGCCAATGGTCTGATCAGTGTAAGGCAACTTCCCATGTTCTCTCAGAACAGTGAGATTCACACTCAGCCTAAGCTATTGCTCCAGGAACAGGTTTTCAGGAACCCTACAAGTCAGGGAACCACAAAGCTAAGATCATATATCCAACAGG
The DNA here is from genome assembly GCF_965112155.1 of Podarcis liolepis. Classification (NCBI taxonomy): domain Eukaryota; kingdom Metazoa; phylum Chordata; class Lepidosauria; order Squamata; family Lacertidae; genus Podarcis; species Podarcis liolepis. The sequence goes on along the minus strand of NC_139559.1, from coordinate 95,839,953 downwards.
CCATACACTGCCAGTTGTTGCCAATATCACCACTGTATCTGATGATTTATTTGTTGCTTAGAAAACTTCCAGAATTAAAAGGGGCCAGGGTGATACGCAAAAGCACTCACTTGGAAGCATGGTGTGCAAGATGCAAAGGGCCAGCCCTCGTACATTAAAGTGCTCTCCACCGTATTTCCGCAATGCAGGAAAGATGTATATTTCACTTATATAGTGCAAATAGAAGAGTGACGCAAGGACCTAGACAGGAGTAAAAACAAAAGCCCCTGATTATAAAAGTAGCACAGGAGGAATCCGTAAGAGAGAAAGCTGATCCCAGTTACCAATATGCACAGATCTAAGCTGAGTAAACATCATACATTTAACGCACATGACATTCCCCAAAGAATCCTCAGACATGCACTTTACCCCCCCCCCGAGCTCTAATTCCCAGCACCCTTAATAAACTGCAGTTCCCAAGATTCTTTGTGGGAGGAGCCAGGTGCTTTAAATGTCCGGTGTGTATGCAGCCGTAGGCAACAGCTGACCAATCGTTTCAGTGCCACTACGATAGTCCGTGCTTCTTTCAGATAAACGGCATTCCACGTGGGCTCCACCATGTGCAGACTCACCATGCCAGCAGTTGGGAGGCCTGGGTAGGTGCGCTGCTGGCATGTGTATATGTGGAGGGGCCCAGGTGGAACACCTGCTTTACCGACAGCAGCTGCCGTGGGAGCGGTTTCATTGTCCTGCAAGGAGCAGGTCCCACGAGTAGAGTAGAGTAGTCTTTTATCCAAGATTGTCCTTTGAACTTTTAGGATATGTGACACTGCACGGCTAGCCCAGCCCAGGGGAGGACTATGTCTCCATTTGAGAAATACGACCGTGCTTGAAATTAGCTGACCTGCTTCACTCGGCAAAATAAAAATACACTATACAGATTGCTGCACTGTTCATAATTTCCTAAATTCTGGAAAATGTTTACAGATGATAAGAGGACTAGCACACAGGCATCGGTTAAAAGTCGGTTTAGGAAGGCTTGTCATTTAGTACTATTGTATCCTGAGAAGTGAAACTGTTTTATTTATCTTACAATGGGAAGGTGTGTTTGTCATTAGTTTAGGGGTAATTATTCATTCAGCGATCCAGATCTAAGGGAATAGGATGCAATTCCAGGTGAACAGGCATGGAAGCTTCAGAAAGCATTGTGTCTATTTTTTTAATGCCAAAATAAAAATAAGTAATACAGGCTTGTGCACTCCAGTAGGCTAGTACATATTTTTATGAACCAGTAACTCTTATCAGCTTTCAAGGCTGTATAATTATCTGCAGAAACACAGGAATCCCCAAAGGAACAGAAATATCTAACCTGTGCAAACTTGGTAGCTACATAGCTCCACCTTATTGTAGGATTTCTGAAAAGAAAAAGAAATCACAGTCATTACACCTAAATCAAGACAAGAGCTTGCTTGGCATCAACTGAAACCCAATTTGCAAGAATTTTACAAACAACTGCTAGACAGCAAATCACTTTGAGTTACTTTCCATAATAAAAGCAACTACCGTATTTTTCGCTCTATAACACGCAGTTTTTTCCTCCTGGAAAGTAAGGGGAAATGTCTGTGCGTGTTATGGAGCGAATGCCTGCAGATGGCAGGGGAATCCGCTGCAGTTGTGAGCAGTCCGTGGCTCTCTTTGAAACTGCAAAGCGGGTGTAAGCGGCTCCTGTCAGCGAGCCGAGCCGGGGAGGAGGGAGAGAAGCAGATCGGGGTTGGATCGGGGTTGGTTGCTTTAAAACAACCCCGTGCTCTATGTCCCTGCCTGCAGTTTTTTGCTGTCCGATTTTGGATCAGCCACTGTAGGGGCTGTGTGTGTGTGTGTGTGCTTGAGCTATCGTTCTCCTCCTCCTCCTTCCTGTTCACTCTCCCAGCGCCCCTGCGCTCTCCTGCGACTTTAGGATTGATACTGTGCGTGTGTGTGAGAGAGAGGGGGGGGGATCGTTCTCCTTCTCTTGCTTCCCACTCCCAGTGCCCCTGCCTCTCCTGCGACTTTAGGATACTGTGTGTGTGTGTGTGAGAAAGGGGGGGATCGTTCTCCTTCTCTTGCTTCCCACTCCCAGTGCCTCTGCCTCTCCTGCGACTTTAGGATACTGTGTGTGTGTGTGAGAGAGAGGGGGGAGGATCGTTCTCCTTCTCTTGCTTCCCACTCCCAGTGCCTCTGCCTCTCCTGCGACTTTAGGATACTGTGTGTGTGTGAGAGAGAGAGGGGGGGATCGTTCTCCTTCTCTTGCTTCCCACTCCCAGTGCCCCTGCCTCTCCTGCGACTTTAGGATACTGTGTGTGTGTGTGTGAGAGAGAGGGGGGGATCGTTCTCCTTCTCTTGCTTCCCACTCCCAGTGCCTCTGCCTCTCCTGCGACTTTAGGATACTGTGTGTGTGTGAGAGAGAGAGGGGGGAGGATCGTTCTCCTTCTCTTGCTTCCCACTCCCAGTGCCTCTGCCTCTCCTGCGACTTTAGGATACTGTGTGTGTGTGTGAGAGAGAGGGGGGGATCGTTCTCCTTCTCTTGCTTCCCACTCCCAGTGCCTCTGCCTCTCCTGCGACTTTAGGATACTGTGTGTGTGAGAGAGAGGGGGGGGATCGTTCTCCTTCTCTTGCTTCCCACTCCCAGTGCCTCTGCCTCTCCTGCGACTTTAGGATACTGTGTGTGTGTGTGAGAGAGAGGGGGGGATCGTTCTCCTTCTCTTGCTTCCCACTCCCAGTGCCTCTGCCTCTCCTGCGACTTTAGGATACTGTGTGTGTGTGAGAGGGGGGAGGATCGTTCTCCTTCTCTTGCTTCCCACTCCCAGTGCCTCTGCCTCTCCTGCGACTTTAGGATACTGTGTGTGTGAGAGAGAGGGGGGGGGATCGTTCTCCTTCTCTTGCTTCCCACTCCCAGTGCCTCTGCCTCTCCTGCGACTTTAGGATACTGTGTGTGTGAGAGAGAGGGGGGGGGGATCGTTCTCCTTCTCTTGCTTCCCACTCCCAGCGCCCCTGCCTCTCCTGTGACTTTAGGATTGATACTGTGTGTGTCTGTGTGTGAGAGAGGGATTGTTCTCCTCCTCCTGCTTCCTGTTCACTCCCCCAGCGCCCCTGCGACTTTAGGGCGACTTTAGCATGGATCCACATGGATCCTCAGGATTTTTGCATTGGGCTACGCCAAACTCACCGTCAGATCACATGTCTGTGGCCACAGCATGAACCACAAAAATCATACATCCACTGTTTTGTTTAGAATATTTTTTTCTTGTTTTCCTCCTCTAAAAACTACGTGCGTGTTATGGTCTGGTGCGTGTTATAGAGCGAAAAATACGGTAATAAGTGCAAAAGAAATAATAATAGCAGAGCTGATGTAGTCTGCAGTAAACACAATCCAATTTCTATTCCAGAACAGCAAATATTTAAAGTAAGAAAGTCTGTTTGCTAGTTATGACTTTGCTCAAATGGCCTGCTTTACTAAATGTGCAGCTGCACTATTATTTTTTTAACAGTTCATTATTTTGCATAAAGAAGGAAAGGAGTAGTTGAGGGCAATAGGATATACAGATTGGAGAATGTGGAACACAGTGGTGCCCCGCAAGACGAATGCCTCGCAAGACGGAAAACCCGCTAGACGAAAGGGTTTTCCGTTTTTGAGCAGCTTCGCAAGACGATTTCCCCTATGGGCTTGCTTTGCAAGATGAAAACATCTTGCAAGTGTTCCGATTTTTTTCGCTCCCCCCCTTTTTCTAAGCCGCTAAACCGCTAATAGCCTTTTAGCTGCTAATCCGCTAATCCTTTAATAGCCGCTAAGCCTTTAATAGCCGCTAAACCGCTAATAGCGCTAATCCGCTAATAGGGTTGTTTCGCAAGACGAAAAAACCGCTAGACGAAGAGACTCGCGGAACGGATTAATTTCGTCTTGCGAGGCACCACTGTACCATGGAAAATAGAAAGACAACCCCGTACTGTATAACACAGCAACTTCTACAAAGGAACTCTAGAACCTTATATATAAAAAACCCATCAAAACCCATGAAGTGTAGAATATCTTAAAGCCAAAATGGTCAGACTCAGCACTTGTTACTGGAACCAGAAGCAAAAAATACTAGTGTGCTCAAAAGAGATACGCACTGAACCAATGCATTTTGGATCCTACTAGGCCTGCTCTGGGAAAATTCAGAGAAACAAATGGTTGTCTTCAACTAACCTTTACTCAGAGAAGACCCACTGAAATTCAGGACCATGAGTTAAGTTAGAGACCCAGCAGTGGGTAGGGTCAGAGGCAAAAGTGGGTAGTGCAATAGATAGAGAGGCTCAGAGGCCAGTGGTGTAGCGTGGGTTGCCAGGGACCGTGCGGAGGGGTTGGGTGGGAGGGAGGGAAACACATTCAACTGCCTAATACTATCCGCACCGCCCAGGAGACATAAGAAGAGTCGTTCTATGGTCTGGAGAGGTCACTCCTGGTTCGCATGGAGAAGCTGTTTTCAATGGACCCCAGCGACAGAATGTGCAGTTATATTGAGGCTGCCCCGAGTGTTAAACTTTTGTATCCATAACCATTTTGCACTCAGGGCAACTGTGACTGTGACCCCACCATGCTACGCCACTGCAGAGGACTGCACCTGCCCCCTGGGCCTGAGGTCTCCAACCTGTGTGTTATGCCCTCTGTTATGAAGCATGCATCCAGTCCAACCTCACCATCACAATGGCTATAAGAACTGCCAAGTCACAATGGAGCAACTACATTGACATTACCGGGGATAGGCATCTCTGTAAATAAGGGTGGGAGCAAAGAGGAAATACAGGTACTGGGAAACTTTAGGAACTTGGACGGTGTCTGAAAAAGCAGAAGGGAGAGAGTCGTTTAGTACCAGATAATGCCACACACTAAAAAATAAACCCACAGGGTTCCATCCTATTTTCTATGGGTCTCAAACTGTTCATTAATGCTTGAGTTTAGCAGTAATAAATTTATACAATTTCTCAGTCCAATGAGATGATTTGTATGCCATTCTTATTCTACTTTCCCCCCCAATGAGTAAGGCAAGTCTGTGACAAGTCCCTTACCTCTAGTCCACCCCAGGTTTGACGCCCTCCCACCCCAAATAAGCCCCCTATTGTCAGAGCACTTTCCCTGTTCCACTAAACCCAGGGTTCTCTTATATCCTTTGCAAGATGTTATGCTATTCCAATAAGCATTAGAAGACTGAGAAGTTGCATGGTATTGGTAATCTTGCAAAACATGGGGAGGCCCATACACACATTCTTCTGAACTAGAACAAGTCTTTGAATTGTCTCCATGTCACAGAACCCAGCCCTCAGAACAGGAAGAAGGGAGGGTGCATTCATCACCACAGCTGTACAATTATTGTAGGAAACAGTCACTCACTTGTCTTCTGTGGCGTAAAGGAAAGTATTCGAGAAGTATTCTCCCTAATGAAAGAGTAGCCTTTCATCAGCAGGCGCACCTAAAGGAGTGGAATAACAGATAAAATGTATTTGACATCTTACAATTAAGTGAGAGATGGTCCAGCAGGATACCATGGTCAATAGCATCAAAAGCTCCTCTGCCCCTCTTTTGATGAAGGCGAGACCAAAGCAGATTCAGTCACAAGCCAGGTCTGCACCCAGAATGCAAGAAGTTGAGAGAATCTGTATCCTCCAAGAATGCTTCCAGTTGTACTGGCATTACTCTCTCCATCACTGTGCTCAAAAAGAGGGTGTTTGCAGCAAGTTATTAGTGGTTTAAACCATCAGCATATCTGAAAACAGAAGTACCTACTAGACCTTAAGAATTATGGTGAGTTTCTTTTTGCATCTGACCATTTCTAACACCCTCAGGGTCAATCTCTTGGAAAAAATGAAAACCTGTCACCGTTAATATTTCCCCAAGTCAGTCAGAAGCAAAAGTAGAATGTGTACACAAAATTACAGTTACAGATAGGTAGCCGTGTTGGTCTGCCATAGTCAAAATAAAAAAACCCCTTCCAGTAGCACCTTAAAGACCAACTAAGTTAGTTCTTGGTATGAGCTTTCGTGTGCATGCAGGTATCTGAAGAAGTGTGCATGCTACTGGAAGGGATTTTTTTATTTTGACAAAATTACAGGTTAGCTAAGGACTCAAATCCTGGCATAAAGCAGCATTTTGCTAATTCAAGCTTTGTGAAATGACCTTGAGCTACATCCAGAAGAAACTAGCTCTCCACATGAAATTCACCTGCTCAAAGACCACTATGGCAGCAGAACCCGGTGGTAAACGGTAGGCAATGACAATGTAAGTTGGAACCACTCCAAGCGCAAATATTTGGAAGATCATGAGGAGACCCCCAAAGAAAGCGGAGCGGATTGTCTTGTGGGAGGAACCATGGTAGCCCTGGGCCCACAGCAGGAAGAGCCCATAGGGCACAGTCAGGGTGGACAGGAACATGTAAAGCCAAGTGGAAGCAACGACAGAGGATTTGCCAAAAACGAAGACCAGGAGATCAAACTTCACCACCAACCTTCAAAAGAGATTCAAACAGCACAGAAAGTTAAAATCATATACTTGGGTTAAAATATATATTCCATCAGGTTAAATCAGTAACAGCTAAGGAATTCTATAATGAAAGTTGAGGTAATTTTAATCTGTTTTAGTATTCTAAGTTTTGCATGTTTTAGAGTATGGTTGTGATTTTTTCCATGATTTTCTTGTTTTATCTTTCGTAAACCGCTTTGAGGTTCCTTTTAGAATCAGGCAGTGTGTAAAACTTATGAAACGAATACTGAACTTAAGTATACACCCTAAGGTTTTATACAGCACAGAACACAGAGATACAGACAGATACAACCCCTACAGAGATCCAGGACCCCTTGGATAAGCACACGCATGTGGGAAAACTTGTAGTTATTGTGGCATAGCCTGCAGCCCTTCGGTTAGTACTGGGAGGGCTCCACATCTTCCAAGACTTTGCATGCAGATACATTTTCATTGGTTCAGGTATGAAATGACTCAAGTCCAACACTAAGACAAAACAAAAACAAACAAACCTCCAGCTGATCCCTTCAATATTTTCCTACCTTCCTTCATCAATGGAGTCTACTATGAGGGTGCTGAGAATGATCATGATGAAGAAAGCAAGGAACACATGATGTAGGGTCCGGATGTCTTTCACTTCAAATAGCTCACTGAGGAAAATAATTATAAGAAGTACATTAGAACATTTCGGGGGGTGGGGACAAACTCCAGGACTTCCAGTGATTAAACTTAAGAGCTGAAAGCAACAGGAATATGGTCAGAAGATTCGGAGGATATGGCCATGGCTTCCCTGGGCCATTTGCTTTTTCTCCTTCAAATGTAACATGCGATCAGACCTGGGAGAAGAGGCAGTGGAAGAGGATTGGAAAAAATTTAAGGACTATTTACAAAAACATTACAAGTTATATGAATGTTGAGAATTTGCTAAGTGTACGGAAAAACATGCTTCAGTATTGAGATTTGAAGACGACGGAAATTAAGTTATGACTGTGAAAAGTTTAAATTTTTAGAATTTATAATTAGATGAAAGTACAAAAACACATGAAACAAGGTATCAATTTGCTGTTTATTTTTATTCTAAAGAAAGCAGGGGATGGAAGACGTGGGGAAGTCCAGTTGACTATGACAAAAGATCTGGAAAAGTGAATTTTCTTTTATTTAATTTTTTCTTTCTTCTTGTAAAACCGCTTTTGTTGTGTTATTGACGATGAATTCTGATCTTGGAAAAAAAAGCAATAAAAAATATTATAAAAAAAAAAATGTAACATGCGATCACTCTTTCTCAGTGCAATTTCTCTGCATATGTTCTGCAAAATTCATCTGTCAACAAATATAAGACCTTCACCACTTTTTAGAGGGGGTAGTATGGAAAGAAGTGCCGCTGTACAGGAGAAAGAGATTCCCAAACTGTTTCCAACCAGCAGGCAGTGGCGGAGCTTCATGCACCAGGGGGCGGACAGCAGGTGGGGGCGTAGCTGGCGTGTGTCCTGGGGGGCGTGGCACGCATCCCAGGGGCGTGACACGCTGCCCGCAGGGGCGTGGTGCATGTCCTGGGGGCATGGCACACCGTTTGTGGGGGCGCAGCTGCGATGGCACCCCACCGGGATCGCTCTGCCTTTTAGTCAAATTACCCGTATATGGTTTACATCTTTGACTTCCAAAAGCCCACGTAGAGGCCCCAATCGCTGGTTCAATAGTATAAGCCGCAATTTTATTAAAATTAGGAGGATACGGCCTGATTCGTATTTCATCCATATTAAACCCCTACCCACCTACCCTCATATTCCCGATCATAATTTTAGCCCTATGAGGTATTGTAATAACTAGCTCAATTTGCCTACGACAAGCAGACCTAAAGGCTCTCATCGCCTACTCATCCCTAAGTCATATGGGCCTAGTAACCTCTGCTATTATTCTACAAACACCATGAGGCTTGACCGGAGCCATAACCCTAATAATTGCACATGGCCTAACTTCCTCAGCCCTCTTTGCTCTAGCAAGCACTAATTATGAGCGTGCACACCCCCAAACTTTACTTCTTGTACAAGGCCTAAAATTGCCTTCCCATTAATATCAACTTGATGATTATTCATTAACTTAACCAATACAGCCATGCCCCCCTCAATCAACCTACTTGGTGAGTTATTAATTATTACTGCCCTATTTAACTGATCATCCCCCACCACCGTCATCACCGGGGTTGAAACCCTCATTACTGCCACTTATTCCCGATACATATTCTTAATAACCCAACAAGGAGCCATTTCAAATCAATTTCGCCTTCTCCCTACAACCCATGCTCGAGAACATCTTAACCTTATCCTACATTTGCTACCCCTAGGACTTCTAATTCTAAAACCCACCCTAATTTCAGGATAAAAAAAGGTAAAGGGACCCCTGACCATTAGGTCCAGTCGTGACCGACTCTGGGGTTGCGGCGCTCATCTCGCTTTATTGGCCGAGGGAGCCGGCGTACAGCTTCCGGGTCATGTGGCCAGCATGACTAAGCCGCTTCTGGCAAACCAGAGCAGCACACGGAAATGCCTTTTACCTTCCCGCCGGAGCGGTACCTATTTATCTGCTTGCACTTGACGTACTTTCGAACTGCTAGGTTGGCAGGAGCTGGGACCGAGCAATGGGAGCTCACCCCGTCACGGGGATTCGAACCGCCGACCTTCTGATCGGCAAGCCCTAGGCTCTGTGGTTTAACCCACAGCATCACCCGCGTCCCAAATTTCAGGATTATTCACTTGTAAATATAGTTTACCAAAAACACTAGACTATGACTGAGATAGAAAGTTCTACCTTCTTGTTTACCAAGAGCTGTATAAACAATTAGAACTGCTAACTCAAATAACTAAGGATGAAATCCTTAGACCTCTTACTTCTATAGGAAAGTAGTAATCCATTGGTTTTAGGTACCAAAAATCTTGGTGAAACTCCAAGTAAAAATGCACGACCTCTTCCTACACTCAACCATGCTAACAGTCCTATTTATCCTAACACACCCTGTTCTCACAAATATAAACCCAATTCCTTTCATAATAGGATGAGGCATGCTTCACGCAAAAACCACTGTACAATTGGCATTCAAAGTCAGCCTAATCCCCTTAGCTATTTTCATAAACTATGGCACAGAAGACTCAACAACCAATTTTACATGAATTAACATTGCCGATAGAGATATTAATATCTTAGACATGTACCCCTCACATTTATCCCAATTAGTTTATTCGTTACATGATCTATCCTTGAATTCGCTAACTGATATATATCACCAGACCCCCACATATCCCGATTCTTCAAATACCTCTTAGTATTTTTACTAGCCATATTAATGCTTGTCACAGCCAATAATATATTTCAACTTTTCGTTGGTTGAGAAAGTGTGGGAATTATGATTTGCCCGCCCTGATGCTAATACAGCAGCCCTTTAGGCTATTATTTTCAACCACGTAGGAGATTTTGGACTTATATTAGCCCTTGCCTGACTTGCAACACACCTAGCAACTTGAAATATTCAAGAAATAACCATTCAAACAAAAAACCCGCCTCTCCTACCCCTCTTCGGCCTAATTCTCGCCTCCCCTGACAAATCTGCCCAATTCGGACTACACCTATGACTCCCAGCAGCAATGGAAGACCCAACACCCCTTTCAGCTCTATTGCACTCCAGCACTATGGTTGTAGCTGGCGCGTTCCTTTTAATCCGACTTCACCCAATCTTACAAAACAACAAGACAGCCTTAACTATTTGCCTCTGCCTAGGTAGTCCATTGTATACAGTCCATTGTATACAGCCAGGCACTACGTTACAGCCGCATCTGTTCCAACTCTACAGACAGAGACTCTCACCTAAGAGATCTACAGCAAACCTTCTCAGAACTAAAATACCCAGCAGATGAAGTTAGACAACAGATCAACAGAGCCAGACTGATACCCAGAGAGAACTTGCTGCAAGACAGACCCAAAAAAGAAAATAACAGAACACCTCTAGTCATCACATACAGCTCCCAAGTTAAAACAGTACAACGCATTATCAGAGATCTACAACCTCTCCTGGACAATGACAGTTCTCTTTCTCAAGCTCTGGGAGGAAGACCTTTCATTGCCTACAGACAGCCACCCAATCTTAAACAACTCCTAACCCACAATAATACCACAACCAGACTTAACACAGACACTGGCACCAGAGCCTGCAATAAACCCAGATGCCAACTTTGCTGCCACATACACCCGGACAACACCATTACTGGCCCCAACAACATCACACATACCATCTCGGGACTATTTAATTGCTCATCGTCTAACATTGTGTATGCCATCAAATGCCAACAGTGTCCTTCAGCTCTCTATATTGGACAAACAGGCCAAATCTTACGCCAAAGAATAAACGGACATAAATCTGACATCAAGAATCACAAAACAGAGAAACCAGTAGGAGAACACTTCAATCTCCCAGGACATTCTATACAAGATCTCAAAGTAGCTGTTTTACTACAAAGGAATTTCAGAAACAGACTGGAAAGAGAAGCTGCTGAATTACAACTCATTACCAAACTTAAAACAATGGAAAAACCAGGGCTGAACAAAGACATTGGATTCTTATCTCACTATACATGACTATACCATTTCTCACCTTCTCACCCCTTGCCTTTTCCTGTAAGACCTATTACAGTCGTTAGGAGTCGTCAACAGGCTCTCCCAGCTATCTGCCTATCTCCCATTCCCACCACCCTTCTGAGTAACACCCCTCCCCACCTTCTCACTATATAGAAGGATCTGGCAACTTCTGTTTCAGTGTATCTGAAGAAGTGTGCATGCACACGAAAGCTCATACCAAGAACTAACTTAGTTGGTCTTTAAGGTGCTACTGGAAGGAATTTTTTTATTTTGACCTCTGCCTAGGAACACTCACCATACTATTCACAGCCCTATGTGCCCTAACACAACACAACAACAAAAAATGATTGCTTTTTCAACCTCTAGCCAACTAGGCCTGATAATACTATTGGCCTAAACCAACCTCAACTCGCCTTCCTTCACATCTCAACCCATGCCTTCTTCAAGGCTATACTATTCTTATGCTCTGGCGCAATTATTCACAACTTAAATAACGAACAAGACATCCGAAAAATAGGGGGGCATACAAAAAATATTACCAACGACAGCTACCTGTTTAACCATCAGAAATCTTGCCCTTACAGGAACTCCCTTTTTATCGGGCTTCTATTCAAAAGATACAATTATTGAAACCATAAATAACTCCCACCTAAACGCCTGAGCCCTTATACTTTCACTTTTTGCAACAATACTAACCACAACCTACACCTTACGAATAACTTTTTACGTCCAATTAAATACACCACAAACAACAACATCCATTATAGATGAAACACCCCTGACCCTTACTAACCCCCTTATTCGTCTTGCCATTGGAAGCCTTCTAACAGGCCTAATCCTCATAGCCACTATTTTACCAACAAAACCAACTCCAACTACTATGCTAACCTCTATAAAATTATCCGCCACCATCGCCATCATGCTGCTTTATGCGGCTTTTTTGCCTCCTTCTACATCTGCCGCTTTACTTGTACTTACTACAGGTGATGATCTATTTATAGTTCATTCACTGATTTACCCCATGAAAAATTAAATATACATTATCCTATAAATAAGACATAATACATATATGTTTAATTATGCATTAAGATATATACCCCATGAATATCCTAATATATACTAGTACCTATAAACTTTACATAATACTGAAGGAAGGTGAGGACAGGTGACCCTACCTAGGCCCGAAGTCACCCCCCCCCCAATAATCACCCCAGGCCTCAAAACTGTCCAAAATTCCTTTCTGCCTTCTAAAAATCCACAGCTACAGCTTTTCTGTGGATTCTCACAAGATGCTGGTACATAGGCAAAATGTTATTCATTTATCAGTACAAGAGAGCTTCAAAAAGGCTAATGAATAGACTCTGTCAGAGCAGGCCTGAGAACTGACTTTTATCTCATTCACAGTTGCAACATCTTTGGACATGCTGAACCGCTCTCATCCCCCCTTTCCTGGGAAGGAAGCCAAGAGTCCAAAAGAGTCCCAAGACAGGGGAGCTTTCTGTTCATGCTCAGAGGAACTCATGGGCAGGACTCTGGAAGAAGGAGGAGAAAGGGGGAGGGAACTGGAAGGGGAATATATACTCTGTGCACATGACTGTGAATCCATGCATGCTTTTTGTGAGTTATCACGCTTGCTCCTTCTACCAGTTCATGGATGGTAGAAATAAAGCTTTTTCTCCGAAACTATTCCTTGAGTGTCTGTTGACTCCCATCTCCCTTTCCCGGGCGCAATATTTTTCCCACCCGAGGGCAAAGCCTCATAAGGCTACATTTCTTGGCGCATTGGCCGGGAAAAACAACATTCCCCGAGGATAAGGGACATGGGTCCAAGGAGTCCCTGCGGTGAACAGCTCGGATCAGTGTCCGCGGTTCCAGTGCACATCCTGCCAAGTTCGTGGGAGGAATTGCCACCAGTTCCTGAGTGGAGACACTGCAAGGACCGGAGAAAAAGCAACGGCCGAAAGAAGGTACCTCGAGGAAAAAGGTAAGGCTCCACAGGGATAGGTGGGAGCAAAGAGAGTTTGATCAGCTCCACCAGTAGGGCAGAAAAAGTGCCACTGGTTTTGGTTTCGCCCAGAAGGAGCAGTAAAAGGTGCTGCTGGGCCCCGGTCGAAGTCGTGATGCGCTGCCGGTTTGGTTTTTGGTAAAAAGGGGATTGGGGGAGGTGCATGGGTTTCTGAATGTGCATGTGGGGACACTCAGTGAATGTTTTGAGTGTGTGAGATGTTGGAAGCAATGTGTGGACTGTGACTGAGTGAGAGAAATGATGTTAGGAGGGCAGAGTGTCCCAGTGTCCCAGTACTATTTTATACCATACGAGTATTATTTAGGTATTATATCCTGTTTATGTGATTTAAGAACATTATATATATATCGCGCATTACTGTACAAACTCATGAATATCCACTAATCACTACCCTCCATAATCTTACATTCAGACATTACCTGAAATATTTCTCTTCGATACGGAAGTGTATTTTATACCTGGTTATTTATTGATCTAGCTTCTCACGTGAGAATCATCAACCCCTGTATGTAAGGCCCCCCTCCCTAGTTTCACATCCATAACTTGAGGTTGTGCCACTTTCTCACTTTTTCCAAGGACTCTGGTTGTTAGGTCAGGAACATCCTATTCTCCATCACCACTTTCTCACCTTTTCCAAGGACTCTGGTTAATGGATTAGTTACCCTCGTACCCTTGCTCATAGCATAACTGGTTTTCCCGGCGGCTGGTATTTTTTATTTCTCTTTCCCTTCAGACCTCATCTCAAGTGCTCCTACCGATCTGATTTCTAGCCTGTAGTTACAGTGCAATGGACTTTGCGCAAGCTCTCTACATGGTAAAGGTAAAGATAAAGGGACCCCTGACCATTGGGTCCAGTCGTGACCGACTCTGGGGTTGCGGCGCTCATCTTGCTTTACTGGCCGAGGGAGCTTCCGGGTCATGTGACCAGCAGGACTAAGCCGCTTCTGGTGAACCAGAGCAGCGCACGGAAACGCCGTTTACCTTTCCGCCAGAGTGGTACCTATTTATCTACTTGCACTTTGACGTGCTTTCGAACTGCTAGGTTGGCAGGAGCAGGGACTGAGCAACGAGAGCTCACCCCGTCGCGGGGATTCGAACTGCCGACCTTCTGATTGGCAAGTCCTAAGCTCTGTGGTTTAGATAGATAGATAGATAATATTTATTGCGGCCATAGGCCCATACAGGTAAAAACAACACATAAGTGACAGCTTGTGCCGTGGGGGAAAAGGGAAAAAAAAAAGAAAAGAAAAAGAAAAAAAACAGTCGCTAAAACACCACTATAACAATAAAATACTATAAGATGGAAAGGCATGCTACGCCTTAATTTGCTTGTAGCGCTCCTTGGCGTCGCTTTTGGGAGAGGACAGCGACCAGGAACCTAGCCACTTTCAGGGTCGTGTGGGAATCCTTGTCCTGCAAGATTTGGGCAAGGTGGAATTTTGGTGGGGTACCCTCTAGTTTCTGTATGATTGATCCCAACAAATTTGCCCGTGGCACATTGAACAAGGGGCAAGTGAACATAATGTGCTGAAGCGACTCCGGCGTCACCTTATCACATTCGCACGTGGCGGGGTCTTGGCCCTTTGAGAATCTATGTCTCAGGACATTGGAGGGGAAAACGTTGAACCTCGCTTTGGTGAAGGCCAGTCTATGGGCAACAGTCGAAAGGGAGGAGAGGTATGATGGAACGCAATAAGTTAAAGTGATACCAATGTTCTGGGGCGAACAAACACCTCCCCCCAGCATATAATTTTGCTGTAAGTCGATGTCATCCAGTCTTTGACGGATCAGTCTTTGAGCAGTGATTTGGTCTAGTTTTAGGGAATCTGAGGGAGAGATTCCATAGCTCAGGAGTTTGGCATGAATTTTACTAGTCCAAAGGCTGGAGAATTCATCTCGCCATAAGCATTGGACAAGGTAATGGTTTGGTAATCTATGCCACAATGATAACCAGTAATTGAAGACTTGCTTCCACAGGCAAGTTTCTAAGGATGCGATCTTCAATTCTAGTCGCATGGCTGCGTTGCTTACGCACAGGGGGAGCATTAGGAGCCGACGTAGGAATTGGCTTTGCAGAGTCTCAAGGGGAGCAAGGTCTGTCATCACGGCCCAGAGCTGGGCAGCATAAGCAAGCACTGCAACCACTTTTGCCTTGAACACCTTTAGGGCCGAGGGAACATGCAGAGCTCCGTCCGAGAAGAAAAATCGGAGGAGCGCATATGACAGGGTTTTGGCCTTGTTAAGTAGGTGTTGAATTTGAGCTTTCCATCCCAAGTTGTATTGAAAAATAACTCCTAAGTATTGAAATTTTAGGACTTGCTCTATTTTTGCTCCACCAAGCTTCCATTTGTATAATCTCCGGCTTCTGGAGAAAATCAGAATCTTGGACTTAGCATGGTTGATGGTTAATTGGTTGAGTTGGCAATACGTGGCAAAGATCTTCAGAGCTCTGGTTAGTCCAACACGTGTATAAGATAGAATTACCGCGTCGTCCGCATATAAAAGGAGTGGGCAGCGGTAATCCGCTAGTCTAGGCGCGTGTGTACTTGGAGATGAGTTAACTAGGGGTACTCGCATGTCGCTGATGAAAAGGTTGAATAGGCAGGGAGCCAATATACATCCTTGGCGCACTCCCTTGTTTATTGGTATCGAATTTGTGAGGTCGCCCGCAGGAGTAAGTCTCACTCTGGCAAGGGTACCTTCGTGGAGCTGACTTATGAGCCATAAGAGTCTTCTATCAATGCCCTGTTTCGCAAGTTTCTCCCAAAGAATATTTCTAGGAACGCTGTCAAAGGCTGCCTTTAGATCTAAGAAGGCAGCACAGAGGTAGCCCCGGGGAGGGGAGGAGTACTTCCGTGCCAGATGATAAAGAATTATCGCATGATCTGTTGTAGAACGTTTAGTTCTGAACCCTGCTTGTTCGTGGCCAATCTGGTTAGTCTCATCTACCCATCGCAATAATTTAGTCAGCAAAAAGCTGGCATAAATTTTCCCTATGATCGAAAGGAGGCTGATGTTACGGTAGTTTTCCGGCTCCGTTGGGGAACCTTTTTTATGAATTGGTACTATAATGGCCTCCTTCCATATTTTGGGGATGAGACCGGAAGCGTTGATTGCATCGAAGGTTTTGGCCAAGATGCCGGCCCACCATTTTGGGTGTAGTTTGATGGCTTCAGCAGGGATCAGGTCGGGCCCAGGGGCTTTGCCCGGTTTCAGCTGAGCTATTAGCTTGGCTATTTCGTCAGGATCGGTGGGAGGCCAAATAGGTAGGTGGGTAAACAGATGCATCAGATGGTCGGAGGGAGCATCTGCTTGTGAGAAGCATTTCTTCAGGAATAATTCCCATGTCGGTGCAGAGATGACTGCTCTTGGGTATTTCCTCACCCTTCTGTTAATCAAAGACCAGAATTCCCTGGATCTGTGTGGTTTTGACGCAGTAATCAAAGCCTGCCAACGATTATGTTGCCACTCACGCTTGGCGGTTTTCTGCGTGCGTTTGTAGACTTGCTTGGCTTGGGCATAACTAGCTGGCAGAGTAGATGCATCGGAGATCTTATATACATTATATATAGCACGGAGGCGCTGTCTTGCTTGTTTGCACTGCGAATTATACCAGGGGGCACCGTAAGTATACTCGTTTCGATTTAAATTTTTGGGTGGTAACCTAAAGAAGGACGAAAGGTCAGTCGTATGATGGTGGAAGCGCTTCAGCACTATGCTATGCTCGTCTGAGGCAGAGCCTATGTTGGAATGGGGCCCGAGGATTTCTTTTTGAAAGAATTCCTGGTACCTTTGAGCCTGGGTCTCCGACCATTTGATTCCTCTTACTTGGAGAGATTCGTTGGTTACCATCTGGGTCGCATGTCTATGAGCCTCCGGCTGCCAGTTCAGGGAAAGCTTAGCTACAAGGGGAAGATGATCACTAAATTGTACATTCTCGATCTTAAAAGAGGAAATACACTTAAGTAGATCCCTAGAGACCAACAGGTAATCGAGGACGCTGTTTGATTTAACGCTCAGGTGAGTGAAATCCCCTGGAATATCAGGGAGGCATGTGCCATTTAAGGGGACCAAATTCAAACGGATGGCCATTTGATAGAGGAGTACCCCAGCCTCATTTGCTCTGTGGTCTTTAGAAGTTCTCCTCATGATATGTTCCAGGTCGTAATTATCAAGGTTTGGGGTAACCCACCATTTGGCTTTGGTCAGCGAGTCCCAGTTTGCTGCTGTGCGGGCATTAAAATCGCCACCTATTATGGCCGGGGTGTTAGGGAACTTAACATAGCATGAGAGCAAATGCTCTTCTAGCGAGTCCCATTTAGAGCCCAGTTCGAGGGAAGAATCCCCAGGTGGCAAGTAAACATTTGTAACTAGGAGCGAGATCTTTTCCCCCGCAATCAGTCCGGTAAGGGCGTAGGGAGGCAAGGCCTGTACTAGAGTAAGTTTAGAGCGTAGGTTGAGGGAGATGCCTATTATTAGGCCCCCTTTAGGGCGGCCTCCTTTCAGGGAGGGGCAGGCAGGGAGTTCTAGCAGCTCAAAGCCATTTAGGACAATTTTCTCTACTTCCCACGATTCTTGGAACAGGATGATATGAAACAGGTTAATAAACTCCAAGAATTCTGGCTCATGTTTTTTTCCCTTCCAGCCCGCGATGTTCCAGCTGAGGACTGATAGGGGGGAGTTCCTGTTGTGTTCAATTCGCTGTCAATTCAGGGAGAGAAGTGAGTCCTTTGGAGGCAGAGCAGACCCCACAAAAAAGTCAGTTATTTTACTTTGCATGGCAGGCACCTGCTGGAGGTGCCTGATCTTGAAGTTGGTAGTGAGGTGTTCAGACTGGGGCGACAGAACGGGTCTCCCACTGGCTGGCCCAAGGGCGGACACTTCAGTGGGAGACTCCACAGGATTTGCTGAGACTGCCCCACCGCGAGGTCTAAAGGTCGCCGATGAAACCATTTGATTTATATGTCCGGCCGGGTCTTCAGTCCAATCCGGGTCATTTTTTGATGTAAGTGGAACACTCCCCTGACCTGATGCTAGCGAAGGTACTGGGGATGCTTGACGTACAGGTACTGTTTGTATGTCGGGTCTATGCCGCTCAGGGGAATATGAGGACTCCAGTTCCGGCATAGATGGATTGGATGGTAAGGAATTGTTTTGGTGGAAAGGACTCTGAGTTACACTCTTCGGCGGGGGACTCTTGGAGGGCGAGTCAAAATTTATCAAGAGTTGGGATGGGAGGCCAACTTGTGAGGCAGAACCTGGGTCTGCCAAGCGTCGGTGGGATTTGCCCAGAAGTGGGGGAGGCATGGGTTTAGGAGCTGGACTGAGGTATGGAAGACTTCCTACTTCCTTAAAACACGACTCCGAAAAGCTGGCAAGGTTATCCTGAAAAGTGGGCAGGACTTTTCCGTTCTTCTGGACATGTATGAGCTGGTGGTTAAGTACTTCTAGTCTATCAATTATTTCTTGTTGTTCCCTCGGTGGAAGGTCGCCAAAGGTGGCTAAAAGCTCTCTTTCCTCCGGTGGGGTCAGAGAGTTACTTGCGCCAATGGGTTCCTTTGGAGCTCGTGGGGACGTGGGGTAAGTCCAGTTTTGGTACGTATGGATATCCTCCGGAAAAGGAGGCTCAATGTCCCGGGGTGCTCCCGACCTCTCCGACAGGGTCCGCTCCGTGTCGTAACCGGCAAGTAGAAGGGGATGGATCATGCTATCCATAAAAACTCTTGTTGGGAAGATATCATACCTAGCCAAGAGTGATTTCTGCCTGATGATAGCTGAAGGGATCCTTGGAGAGTAAAACGCAAGCATCACTTTCTGTTGCCTGAGGTGCTGGTTCAAAGGTAATACTGCAATGAGATCACATTGTGTGATTTCTATGTTTAGGAGATTGCTTAGATGCTTTTTAACCCCATCCAGAGTGAGCCACCTTGCTGACCTTACCCCGATATTTAGGCAGATTTTTTTAGGTTGCAGAAATAATGCTTGCTGTTTCAGTGCAGGATTTGGTTTATATTTAGGGATCGCACTTCCTTTTTTGGTTGAGGGTAAGGTTCTCTGGCACTTCATTTCCCCCGTAACTACAGTTGGTTTAGACTTTGACCAGAGGTTATCAATTTTCTGTTCAAGGTTACATAGCTGGGAGGATAGCACATCAATCTTCTTGAATATGCAATTAAGGGTTCTGACCACAAGGTGGAGATGTTCATGTTGTTCTTGTCTTGCGCAGTCCTCAGCTCCGGCGTCCTGCACCACCCCCAGTGGGACACTCCCTCTTCCTCCGAGCTTGCCGTCCACAGTTTTAATCTGGGGTAAAAGTAATTCCTCTGGTGTTGACGTTGTTTCTGGTGACATTAGAGGGTGAAAACGGTTCTGAGTTTTCACCCTATAGCAGTGATCAGTGGGGACACTCCATTTGCCAGACACGGGGGGGTCGGTTTTTGATTGTTTGGCTCTTGGGGAGGGCAAAGCCTCGTCACAGTCCCTTAGGCGTTTGCCTTGGCCCATCGTTGTGAGTCTTTTAAAATAGCAGTGCATAAAAGGTAATAAAAGGTAGTAAAAGTAGAAATACAAGCTGATGTGGGCTGGCAGAAAACCAGTGAGTCGAAGGCTGCCGGAGGATACAGTTATCTGCTTGTTAAAGCTGATTTACGATGCAGGCTTTACAGATTATCAGCAATTTGAACTCCTGGCATGGGCTCCAACACCCTGGTGCAATCTTCAGCAAGAACTTGAAAGGCTGGGAGCCGCAACACAAATTTTGGGGAGGGTTCGAAATGAACTCCGGCAGATGCGCCTTACCTCGTCGCCATTTCTACAGCAGCATCCCAGCTCAATCCAAAACAATCCTCCTTCGTCAAACTTAATTAAAATCTGGCATCACACCAGTGGAGAGTCCAGCAATTACTAGTCTAGCAAACTGCAAAACTAAAGTAAATAACTTACTCCAGTGGTTGTAAAATCCAAATCGGGAGAAGAGGTCGGAGAGAACTGGAAGGAGGAACCTTACACGGTGGCCATCTTGCCAATGGTTTAACCCACAGCGCCACACCGCGTCCCTCTATATGGTATTATTGTCTTAATGCTTGGTAGACATATTTTTCAACAAATATAATAATGATAATGATAATGATAATGATAATGATAATGATAATGATAATGATAATGATAATGATAATGATAATAATAATATATCTAAGCAAGCCGTGGGAGATAAGGGAGACTCTGGAATGCGGACTGGAATGTGAGAGGGAGGAGGGGCAGCCCAGTGGCAGTGTTTCAGAGAGCAGACAAGCAGAAGATAGCAACACCCTAAACACCAATCTTAGCTCAGAGACAGAAGGGGAGAGGGCAGGAATAGCTAGCCCAAAGACTCGAAGGCGGGAAAAGGTCAGTGAGAGGAGGGAAAAAGAACGGAAGCGGAAGGGTTTCTTCCCCTGTTGGAAGAAGAGGAAGGGGCGGAGTTTAGACTCAGCAACTGCTAACTTGGGAGTCAGACACGGAGTGAAGGAGCTCCGGAGTGATTTATGTGTTTGAGCAATAAACACATAATTACTGCCAGTGTCTCGCTTCTGTGGGAGAGCCAAGCCATTACATCTGGCTGAGTTTCCCCAGCCACTTTCAACAAATTTTAACTAAATTTTAACAATTTTTACCTAAAAATTTCTAACACAGATTTTTATATACCACTCTCTGTGTTCCATACTCATCACAAAAAGCAAAAAAATTAATGACATTTTTTCTACAATAACTAAATTAACTACAATACTAAATTTCACCATACACATTAAAATTTAACTAAAATAAAATATACTTTTTTATGGCAAACCCCCCTACCAATAATTTTTCTTGTTTAATTAAAAAAAAATTTCTCGCCAAACCCCTAAAACAAGATTCAACTAAACTGATCAATTATTGGTTAATCGCAGTCAACAATACACTTTATGAAGAATGTGTACAACTACAATTTTTTGTTGAAACCCTTGTTAAAATTTGATAATATGAACTCCAATACCAATACCACACCCCCTAGCAGACATAAACTTAGGCCTTCTATTTCTTCTTTTTTTTTTTTTTCTTCATAATTTTTATTAGTTTACAAAAGTCAAAGTACATAACAAACTTTATCAAAACTCATATCTGTTCACTTAAAGAAAAGAAGTTGACTTCCTTCAGTCATTCCACGAATCGTCCAAAATAACATTAAACAATAAATCCGCATTTCCATATTTGTAAAGCCATAAGTCATTCTCATCCATCCATTTTCTTTTAGCCTTACCCTTTACCTCTTACAGAGCTCCTTGGAAACCTACTAGTGTTATCTGTTCATCGATTAAGCTTTCCAGATATTTCGTAAGACTTTCCCAATTTTCAACAAACCTCTGATCTTTTGTATATCTAATTTTACATGTCATCCTGTCCATCTCCACATATTCTAATAATTTACTTCTCCATTCCTCCGTTGTTGGAATACTCTCCTGCTTCCAATTTTTTGCTATTAGGACCCTTGCTGCCGTTGTTGCGTATTGGAACAATTTATAGTCTTTCTTCTTAATTTCCTTTCCTACCAAACCTAGCAAGAACGCCTCTGGTCTTTTGTTAAAGGTATATCTTAACATTTTTTTCATTTCGTCATATATACTCTCCCAGAACCCTGTGACCTTTGGGCATTCCCACCACATGTGGTAGAAGGTACCCTCCCTTACCTTACATTTCCAGCATTTATTGCAGGATCCATACATTTTAGCTAACTTAACCGGGGTCAGGTACCAGCGATAAAACATTTTCATTAGGTTCTCCTTAAGTGACACACAGGCCGTGAATTTTAGGTGTTGTTTCCAGAGTTTTTCCCACTCTTCATAATAGATATTACGGCCAAGATCTCTAGCCCAGTGAGTCATTACCACCTTAACCTCTTCGTCAGCTAAGTTCCAGTCCAGTAAATACTTGTACATTTTGGATAATATTTTTATGTTACTCCCCAGGATCTCAGTTTGGAATCTAGAATTTTTGTCGGCGTAGCCTTTATCTTTTACATCTTTCCTAAACATATCATTTATTTGGTGGTAGTGTAACCAATCGTATACTTGGAATTTAACCTGATCGTACGGCCTCATTTTCCATTTTCCTTCCTCCTTCATAAGCAGTTGTTCGTAAGTTGCCCAGTTGGTTCCCATATTAATCTTTTTGATGGCCATTACCTCTAATGGAGATAACCATTGGGGTGTTCTGGGTTCTAACATCTCCTTATATCTTTCCCAAACCTCCTACAGAGGGCCCCTGAATATATGGTTCCCAAATCCTTTGTGGCCCTTCTTCCGCCCATGCCACAGGTAAGCGTGCCACCCATATCGATTATCGTGACCCTCTAAGTCTAGCACTTCCCCGTCTTCTAATTTTATCCATGTCCTTATCCAGCATAGACTAGATGCCTCGTAGTATATCTTCAAATCAGGAAGGGCGAAGCCTCCCCTTTCTTTCGTATCCGTCAAAATTTTAAACTTTACTCTCGGCTTCTTCCCCTGCCAGATGAATTTGGAAATGTCTCTGTGCCAGGCTTTAAATATCTTAGTACCCTTAATAATCGGGATATTTTGAAAGAGGAACAAAACTCTTGGAAGTACCGACATTTTGATTGTGGCAATTCTGCCCCAAAATGACAGTCTTAACCGACCCCACGTTTCTATGTCCTTCTTAACTCCTTTCCATACCGTTTCGTAATTGTTTTTTTAGAGATCTATATTTTTTGGCGTTACCCATATCCCTAAGTATTTCACCTTCTTTGTTACCTCTATTCCTGTTTCTCTTTGTAATTCCTCAATTTCGGCTGCCTGCATGTTTTTAGCTATTATTTTGGTTTTTCTTTTGTTTAATTTGAAGCCTGCTACCTCCCCAAATTGGTCAAATTCTCTGAGTACCTTTTTTGTTGAGTCTAGTGGTTCTTCCAATGTTACGACCAGATCATCTGCAAAAGCTTTAGTTTTATGCTCATGCTGGCCGACCCTAATGCCTTTGATTTCTTTATTGTCTCTGATGGTTTTTAGTAGAACCTCTAATATCGTTATGAATAACAGTGGGGACAATGGGCATCCCTGTCTTGTTCCCTTAGTTACTGTTATTTCTTCCGTCTCTACGTTGTTTATTATTAATCTTGCTTTTTGTTCCGTATATATTGCTTTTATGCCGTTGGAAAATTCAGTACCCACTTCCATGTGTTCCAGTTGTTTCAATAGGAATTCCCAATTTACGTTATCAAACGCTTTTTCAGCGTCTACGAATAGCAGTAAGCCTTGTTTATCGCACCTTTCTGTTAAATATTCTATAATATTTATAATGTTTCTTAAATTATCCTTCATTTGCCTGCCCGGCAGGAAGCCGGCTTGGTCTCTATGGATACTATTTGGCAGAATGTCTTTAAATCTTCTTGCCAGGACTCCCGCAAAGATCTTGTAGTCTACGTTTAGTAAGGAAATCGGCCTGTAATTTTTAATTTGTTCTAATTCTGAATCTTGCTTTGGAATTAATGTGATCAGTGCCTCCTTCCACGTCTCCGGTATTTCTCTTTCCTTCAAAATATTATTCATTACTTCTTGTAGAGGATATAGCAGAATCGGTTCCATCTCTTTGTAGTATCTACTAGTGAACCCATCTGGACCCGGGGCTTTCCCATTTTTTAAGTCTGTTATTATTGCTTTTATTTCCTCCACCTCGATCGGGGCATTTAATTTCTCTTTATCTGCCGCGGGAATCTTTTTTATATTCTTAGATGTTAAATATCTCTCTATTTCCCTCGTCTTATTCTTTTCTGTCTTTCTAAAAAGTTCTCCATAGAAATCCAAAAAGGCTTTTCTTATTTCTTTAGGTTTGTTTATCTCTTCTCCTTCCACCACTATCCTATTTATCGTGTTCTGTTCCTTTCTTTTTTTCAATTGCCAAGCTAATATCTTCCCCGTTTTATTGGCATGTTCGAAATTCCTCTGTCTCAATCTTTTAATTTTCCATTCTATCTCTCTATTTATCAGCATTGTATATTGGGATTGTAAGACTTTTATATTCTCTTTTATTTTCTTATTTTTTGGGTTTTTGATTAGTTTCTGCTCATTCTCTGCTAATTGTTGTATGATTTCTTTTTTCCCTTTTTCCCTTTTTTTGTTCTTAATTACACTCTTTTGAATAAAGAAACCCCGCATCACCGCCTTTCCTGCATCCCATACCACCTTAGGCTTTGTGTTATTGCCCAGATTATCTTCGAAGTATTCTTTTAATCTATTTTGAGCCTTTTCTACTATCTCTTGGTCATCTAGCAGATAGTCCTTCAATTTCCATCTAAATAGTCTGCTTTCCTGCTCTTTCAATTCCATTTTTGTTGGATTATGATCTGAAATAGTTCTGGCCTGGATCTCCACCCGTAGAGATCTTGGGACTAACTCTTTCGAGACCCATATCTGGTCTAGACTTGATGATGAATCGTTAGGTTCTGAGTAGAAGGTATACTGCTTTTCTAGGGGGTATTTAAACCTCCAAATATCTACTAAGTTACAGTTCTGGACCAAAGAGAAAAAAGTTCTGGGTAGCTTCCCTTCTTTACCTTTTATGTCCCTCAATCTGTCCAATTCTAACGACACCACGCCGTTCATATCACCTAATAGTATGATTTTTTGGTCGGCGTAGTCAAGTAACCTTTCTTCCAACCTTCCGTAGAATTCTGACTTATTTGCATTGGGCGCGTATATTCCAGCTATTATAATCCTTTCTCCCTGCCAATTTATTTGTACTGCTAATATCCTTCCTTCTTCATCTTTGAAAAGGAGTTTCGCTTCGATTTGTTTCTTTATATAGATAACCACTCCTCTCTTTTTACTCTGGTCTGAGGATATAAACTCATTCCCCAATCTTGGATTGATCAGAGTTCTTTTGTGTTTCCTCGCTATATGTGTCTCTTGGAGACATATAATATCTAATCCTTCCTTCTATTAGGCCTTCTATTTCTTCTTGCCCTCTTAAGCATAATAGTCTACACAATCTTATGGTCCAGATGAGCATCTAACTCAAAATACGCCCTAATAGGGGCCCTACGAGCCATTGCACAAACAATCTCATATGAAGTTACCCTGGGCATTATTCCACTTTCAATTATTAGACTGACTGGCACCTTCACACTACACACCCTTATCACTATGCAAGAACACATTTGACTAATCTTACCCACTTACCCCTCGCAATAATATGATTCGTATCAACCCTAGCAGAAACAAATCACGCACCATTTGATTTAACTGAGGGGGAATCTGAACTTGTCTCAGGGTTTAATGTCGAATATGCAGCAGGACCGTTTGCACTTTTCTTCCTAGCCGAATACATAAACATTTTGATGATAAACACACTCTCATGTATTTTATTCTTTAGCCCTACCATAACCACAGGGACACATTTTTATTTATATGTGGTATAGATGTAGATCATGACATGACCAAGTACTGAAGGAGGTTTTTGTGGCCCAGTTTGTTTTAGTGCCTCAGCCCCACCTGTTCCACCTGGTTCTACAGGGAACCAGGCAGAGGGCCTTCTTGCTAGTGGCACCCGCCCTGTGGAACGCCCTCCCTTCAGATGTCAAAGAGATAAACGACTACCTGACATTTCGAAGACACCTGAAGGCAGCCCTGTTCAGGGAAGTTATTAATGTGTGACATTTTAATGTATTTTTAATCTTTGTTGGAATGTTGGAAGCCGCCCAGAGTGGCTGAGGAGACGCAGCCAGATGGGTGGGGTACAAATAATAAATTATTATTATTATTATTATTATTATTATTATTATTATTAAAAGGGACGCGGGTGGCGCTGTGGGTTAAACCACAGAGCCTAGGACTTGCTGATCAGAAGGTCAGCGGTTCGAATCCCCACGACGGGGTGAGCTCCCGTTGCTCGGTCCCTGCTCCTGCCAACCTAGCAGTTCTAAAGCATGTCAAAGTGCAAGTAGATAAATAGGTACCGCTCCGGTGGGAAGGTAAACGGCGTTTCCGTGTGCTGCTCTGGTTCGCCAGAAGCGGCTTAGTCATGCTGGCCACATGACCCGGAAGCTGTGCGCCGGCTCCCTAGGCCAATTAAGCGAGATGAGCGCCACAACCCCAGAGTCGGTCACGACTGGACCTAATGGTCAGGGGTCCCTTTACCTTTACTTACCATAACCACACAAACAGAATTGTTTACATTTAACCTAATAGCAAAAACTACCCTACTGACCACTGGATTCTTATGGGCTCGAGCCGCTTACCCACGATTTCGTTATGATCAATTAATGCAACTCCTATGAAAACAATTTCTCCCTGCCACACTAGCACTATACTTGTGGTATAGCTCACTTCCAATCTCACTATCAGGGTTCCCGCCACTAAATTAATAACTGTTACCAAGATGTGTGCCCAAGAAATTAGGGATTACTTTGATAGAGTAAATCACAGGGATTTATAATCCCTCACCTCCTCTAGAAGAATGGGATTCGAACCCACACCTGAGACTCCAAGACCCTCTGCTCCCACTATACTACCTTCTAGTAAAGTCAGCTAACAAAGCTCTTGGGCCCATATCCCAAAAATGGTGGTTAAACCCTTCCTTTACTAATGAGCCCCTACATCTTATCCATTTTAATTTCTAGCTTGGCCCTCAGAGCTACCATTGATTTCTAGCCTGAACTGGACTAGAATTAAACACCCTAGCCATTATCCCAATCCTGGCCAAACAACATCATCCACGAGCCACTGGAGCCGCAACAAAATATTTTATCAATCAAGCAATGGCCTCATCCATCATTTTATTTTCAAGCATTCTTAATGCAGCACACTGGAATTTGGGATATTACTCAACTCACCAGCAACCAACCCCAACTATATTAACAATTGCCCTAACCATAAAATTGGGCCTGGTTCACTTCTGACTCCCAGAAGTCATACAAGGCATAACAACTGCTCTAATTATTGCAACATGACAAAAATTACCACCAATATCTCTACTATATATAACTTCTAATCAACTCACAACAACAATTTTATTACTACTAGCTATTTTCTCTACCTTAACTGGAGGATGATCTGCACTAAATCAAACCCAACTACGAAAAATCATAGCATTTTTGTCAACCGGACCCCTAGGCTGAATAGCTGCCATCTCCCCTATCTGCCAGAAACAACTTCTTCTAACCTTAATAATTTATCCATTAATAACTACCTCCATGTTCCTAATTTTCATCACTTCAACTGCAAAAACTGCCAAAGATTTTGGAACAATATGAGTAATCTCTCCAACACTCTCCACCATCACAATAATTACCCTTATAGCATTAGGGGGACTCCCCCCATTAACTGGCTTCTTACCTAAATGATTAATTCTTGAAGAATTAACTACCAACCACCTCATCCCACTATCAACTGCCCTTGCCTTAACCACTTTACTAAGCCTAAAATTTTACATGCGCTTAACTTATACTAAGCTTCCCGTCTTGGCCGCAGGAATTACAATGCTACTAACAGATCGAAACCTAAACACATCATTTTTTGACCCAGCAGGAGGAGGATACCCAATTCTCTACCAACACCTATTTTGATTTTTTGGTCATCCTCATTCTCCCTGGCTTTGGCATAATTTCCCATATCGCCACATACTATGCAGGAAAAAAAGAACCATTCGGCTACATAGGTATAGTGTGAGCCATAAAATCAATTGGCTTTCTAGGCTTTATTGTATGGCCCCACCACATATTTCCCGTAGGTATGGACATTGACACCCGAGCCTATTTTACCTCAGCCACAATAATTATTGCCATTCCTACTGGAGTAAAAGTTTTTAGTTGACTCGCAACCCTTCATGGCGGAACAATTAAATGGGATGCCGCTATATTTTGGGCCCCGGGATTCATTTTTTTATTTACGGTAGGCTGCCTTACAGGCATTATTTTAGCCAACTCCTCATTAGATGTTATTCTTCATGATGCCTACTATGTAGTTGCCCATTTCCATTATGTCCTATCAATAGGAACCGCATTTGCAATTATTGGTGGATTTGCCCAATGATTTTCGCTCTTTACAGGTTATACTTTGCATTCCTCATGAACAAAAATTCGATTTGGCGTAATATTTACTGAAGTCAACATAACATTCTTTCCACATTTCCTCGGATTAGCGGGCATGCCCTGACGTTACTCCGACTATCCAGACACGTACACCTTCTGCAATACTATTTCATCAGTTGGCTCCTTAATTTCACTGACAGCAGTAATTATAATAATATTTATTATCTGAGAAGCTCTGGGAGCTAAACATGAAGTACTTACCCTCGAATTAACAAACACAAACTTGGAATGACTTCTTGGCTGCCCGCCCCCATATCATACCTACGAAGAATCAACCTATGTACAAACCTCAAGGGAGGGGGACTTGAACCACCTCTAACCACTTTCAAGCCAGTCACACAGCCTCTTAAGTTTCTCTCCTTATGAGGTCCTAGTAAATAAATTACATAGCTCTGTCAGCGCTAAATTATAGGTCAATCAAGCCTATGTAGCACACCCAGCACAACTAGTCTTCAATCAATCAATCAAAATGTTTATTCGGCTTTACGCCCATCATAAAGCACAACACACAAAACAAATCAAATAAAACAGCGGTCTCGTACAAGCCACAAATAATGTAACACAATTCACAGCTCACAAGGACAAATATTGGCAATTCAAAAGAAAAATTTAAGATTAAGATTAAAAATTTAAGCACTACGCTAAAATCAATATCTGATGTCATTATCGAAAATTCTTATAACTATGAATAATCAGCTAACATTCCATTCCGTCTCTTGTACGAGAGGACGGCTGTTAGGAATTTAGCAACCTGTAGGGTAATATAAGGATCCACATCTTGAAGAACCCAGGCAAGCTGTAGGTCTACTGGTTTGTCAGCCATAGGCTGGATTATGGAGTTTAGTATACTAGCACGAACTGAACTGTACGTAGGGCAGATAAACATAACATGATGAAGAGATTCAGATGTTTTCATTTCACAAGCACACATTGAAGGGACTTGGCCCTTAGTGAATCTATGTCTCAGCACGTTTGTTGGAAAAACATTGAACCTAGCTCTAATGAAGGCATATCGGTGAGATGCGGCCATAAGCGATGTTAAGTAGGACGGAGCACGGTAGATAGGGGTTATGCCGAGATTTAACGGTGAACAGGCTCCACCACCAGCTAAGAAATTTTGGTATAGCTCCGCATCATCCAGCCTTTGATTTATATACCTTTTTGCTACGTTTAGATCCAGTTTGAGCAATTCAGTGGGCGAGATCTCATAGGACAGCAATTTGGCATGGATTTTTCCTGACCACAAATTTGTGAAGTCATCCCGCCACATGCATTGAATGAGATAGTGGTTCGGGAGTTTATGCCATAGGGATATCCAATAAATCAAAACTCTCCTCCATAAAACTAACTCCACTGAGGGGATCTTCATTTCTAAGCGAATAGCCGCATTACTTACGCATGTTGGTAGTTTTAAAAGTCGGCGTAAGAATTGGCTTTGAAGCGACTCTAAAGGTGAGAGGTTTGCAAAGGCAGCCCATAAAGGTGCAGCATAGGCCATTGTGGCCATCACTTTGATGCTATACACTTTCAAGGCCGCAGGGATGAATAAGGCCCCCTCAGAGTAGAAAAAACGGAGGAGGGACTGTGATAGGGCTTTTGTCTTCTTTTGAAGATATTCAACGTGCGCTTTCCACCCTACCGTATTTTTCGCCCCATAAGACGCACTTTTTCCCCTCCAAAAATGAAGGGGAAATCGGGGTGCGTCTTATGGGGCGAATGCCTGCAAGCCTCGCGCGCCCGGCAGGAGGTCCCACCGGGTGCGCGGGGCTTGGGGCGGCAGCCTGTCGCCCGAAGCACGGGGAGCCCTCTGGAGGGCTCCCCCTGCTTCGGGCGAGTGTCTGCAAGCCTCGCGCACCCGGCAGGAGGTCCCGCCGGGTGCGCGAGGCTTGGGGCGGCAGCGGACTGCTTGCGCGCACCTAGAAGCTTGGGGCGTGCTGAGCTCAGCGTGCCCCAAGCTTCTGCATGCCGGCAAGCAGTCCGCTGCCGCCCCAAGCCTCCCACACCCGGCAGGAGGTCCCGCAGGGTGCGCAAGGCTTGGGGCGGCAGCGGACTGCTTCCCCGCACCTAGAAGCTTGGGGCGTGCTGAGCTCAGCGCGCCCCAAGCTTCTGTATGCCGGCAAGCAGTCCGCTGCCGCCCCAAGCCTCCCACACCCGGCAGGAGGTCCCACCGGGTGCGCAAGGCTTGGGGCGGCAGCGGACTTCTTGCGCGCACCTAGAAGCTTGGGGCGTGCTGAGCTCAGCGCGCCCCAAGCTTCTGTATGCCGGCAAGCAGTCCGCTGCCGCCCCAAGCCTCCCGCACCCGGCAGGAGGTCCCGCCGGGTGCGCAAGGCTTGGGGCGGCAGCGGACTGCTTCCCCGCACCTAGAAGCTTGGGGCGTGCTGAGCTCAGCGCGCCCCAAGCTTCTGTATGCCGGCAAGCAGTCCGCTGCCGCCCCAAGCCTCCCGCACCCGGCAGGAGGTCCCGCCGGGTGCGCAAGGCTTGGGGCGGCAGCGGACTGCTTCCCCGCACCTAGAAGCTTGGGGCGTGCTGAGCTCAGCGCGCCCCAAGCTTCTGTATGCCGGCAAGCAGTCCGCTGCCGCCCCAAGCCTCCCGCACCCGGCAGGAGGTCCTGCCGGGTGCGCAAGGCTTGGGGCGGCAGCGGACTTCTTGCGCGCACCTAGAAGCTTGGGGCGTGCTGAGCTCAGCGCGCCCCAAGCTTCTGTATGCCGGCAAGCAGTCCGCTGCCGCCCCAAGCCTCCCACACCCGGC
Source organism: Podarcis liolepis (assembly GCF_965112155.1). Classification (NCBI taxonomy): domain Eukaryota; kingdom Metazoa; phylum Chordata; class Lepidosauria; order Squamata; family Lacertidae; genus Podarcis; species Podarcis liolepis. The sequence continues at coordinate 95,808,927 of NC_139559.1, read as the reverse complement.
AGGAGGTCCCGCCGGGTGCGCAAGGCTTGGGGCGGCAGCGGACTGCTTGCGCGCACCTAGAAGCTTGGGGCCTGCTGAGCTCAGCGCGCCCCAAGCTTCTGCATGCCGGCAAGCAGTCCGCTGCCGCCCCAAGCCTCCCACACCCGGCAGGAGGTCCCGCCGGGTGCGCAAGGCTTGGGGCGGCAGCGGACTGCTTGCCGGCATGCAGAAGCTTGGGGCGCGCTGAGCTCAGCACGCCCCAAGCTCCTGGTGTAGCGCAGCGCACCTGGGGGGGAAATAAAATTTTTTCCCTTTATTTCCCCCCCTAAAATCTAGGTGCGTCTTATGGGCCGGTGCGTCTTATGGGGCGAAAAATACGGTAAATTATATTGAAAATAAAATCCTAAATATTTAAATTTATGTACTTGTTCGATTTTCGTGCCCTCCAATTTCCATGAATATAATTTTCGACTCCTTGAAAATATCAGTACTTTGGACTTGGTGTGGTTGATAGACAGATGATTAGAATGGCAATATGACGCAAAAATCTTTAGTGCCCTCCTTAAACCCACTCTGGTGTAAGAGAGTAGTACCGCATCATCTGCGTAGAGAAGTAAAGGACAACGATAATCTGCTATACGGCGGGTATGGATAAATTTTTGTGAGTCGGTTAATGGGTTCCTCATATCACTGATAAATAAGTTAAAAAGAAGGGGCGCTAAAATACAACCCTGGTGTACACCCTTATTTACTGGCACTGGGTTAGTTAGGTCTCCAGCAGGGGATATTCTTACCCTGGCCACGGACCCGGCATGAAGTTGGGAAATAAGCCACAGGAGCCTTCTATCTATTCCCCAGCAGGCAAGTTTATCCCATAGTAATTGCCTCAGAATACTATCAAACACAGCTTTCAAATCTATGAAAGCTGCGCAAAGTTGGCCCCGTCGAGGTGTCGAGTATTTCCGGGCTAAGTGATAAAGAATAATTGCCTGGTCTGTTGTGGATCGGTTTAATCTAAATCCAGCTTGCTCATGCCCAATCAGGTCAGCCTCAACTGACCACTTTATCAGCCTTACCAGCAAAAAACGGGCATATATTTTCCCAATGGACGATAGCAAACTGATATTCCGGTAATTCCCTGGGTCACCGGGAGGGCCTTTTTATAGATAGGAATTATAATGGCCTCCTTCCACGTTCCTGGTATTAAGCCCGTGGCATTTATTGCGTCATACGTTTTAGCTAAAATCCCTGCCCACCATGCAGAATGTAGCTTTATAGCCTCAACAGGGACCAAATCTGGCCCAGGGGCCTTACCAGTTTTCAGCTCAGCTATCAATTCTAGGATTTCAGCAGGGTCGGTATTGGGCCAGACGGGAAGGGGATTAGAAGGTCTCCAGTGAGTGGCCGGAGCTTCTGCCACTGAGAAATATTTTCTCAGGAACTGCTCCCATGTAGGGGCCAGCATCACTGTTAAGGGGTATTTCGTGTTTCTTCCCTTTATTAAGGACCAAAATTTCTGGGAGTTAAACTAGGCTTCCAAAACGCAGCCTCCCCCATTATATAAGAACTTCTTCACTTCCATGACCATGCATTAATAATTTTTTTTTAATCAGTGCCTTAGTACTATATACTATATAGTATTATTAGTCTTATATTATCAACAAAACTTACACTAATACTATAGATGCCCAAGAAGTGGAAATAATCTGAATTATCCTCCCCGCAATCATTTTAATCCTAATTGCACTCCCCTTCCTCCAAATCCTTTATTTAATAGATGAAATTAACAACCCTCTTTTAACTATTAAAGCCATTGGCCACCAGTGATACTGAAGCGACGACTATACAGACTATGAAAATCTGCTGTTTGACTCCTACATAGTCCCAACATGCGACCTACATCCCGGAAATTTCCGCCTACAAGAAGTTGATCATCGAGTTGTAGTCCCAAGAGAATCCCCCATCTGAGTTTTAATCTCAGCAGAAGATATCCTGCACTCGGCATTAAAACAGATGCAGTCCCAGGTCAATTAAATCAAACAACGTTAATTACATCTCACCAGGGCCTATTTTATGGCCAATGTTCAGAAATTTGCAGATCAAACCACAGCTTTCTACCTATTGTAGTAGAATCAACACCCCTCAAATACTTCGAAGCATGATCTAAAATAACAATCTCCTCATCACTAAGAAGCTAATTTACAGCACTAGCCTTTTAAGCTAGAGAGGGACATGCCTCAACTTAACCAGACCCCTAATTCCTAATTTTCATACTAGCCTGAGCAACCCTTATTGCTACAATAATGACATCAGGGCAAGTCCTTTGCCCATGCAGTTTGAAATCAAAACTGGGACAAGGCATTGCAGGCACCAATGGTCAACTGTGCCAGCAAACCCAGTTTCCTGTGCCTGCGTGGTTTGAAATCAAACCACGTAAGCAAAGGCACGGGACTTCGTTGGCACTGCCAATCAGCTGATTGGTGGTGTCAGCAAACCTGCTTTCAGTAGGGAACTGCATCTTTACCTGTCCCACAGGTGTACCCAGTTTGAGGAAGGTGGCCTTACAGGTCAAATTAGGATGCCTGAGCAGGCCAGAAGCTCCACAGAGCTGCTCTAGAACTCATTTCACACAGACATTCTGCCATTTTGCACCGACTGAAGCCTTTTGTAATCCCCACTCCATGCTATGTAAATATTTGGGTCTCACAGGCTTAGAGTGCTTATTATTCATTTATTATTAAATTGATAATCCTACCTGGTCTCCAAAGGAGCCCTGGAGAACACAGGACTGTTTTGGGACTACAATTCCCATCATCCCTGACCACTGCTGTTAGCTAGGGATGATGGGAGTTGTAGTCCCCAAACAGTTGGAGAGCCGAGATTGGGGATGCCTATTCTATTCTGTAGACCAGTTTCTACAGAACAGAACAGCCTCTGTGAATCCAGAATCCAGCCACATCCAAGTTAGAATTTGGGATGTGCAATAGCCAATTGGCTAGAACACTTATAAAGGTTAGGAATACCAACTTTCAGTCTACACAGTATAAAAATTAATGGGATCTACTGGGAGGGAGAAGCGAGATGTGCAGATAAGCCACCCACCGGATCAAGGCAACTTTAACTTTAGCAAGGGCTCTAGTAAAATATAAAATCTAATTAATATACTCACTCCAAGACAGACTTTCTAGCAACAAAAACTTTTCCATGTTCTGGAGGTGCTCTTAATTCCCTGTGAAAAGAACAAATATTCAGCAACAAATCAACATATCAACTCTGCTTCAGGCTCAGCCAAGAACCAACATACTTGCTTTTGAAGCCACCGTCTTTCTCTGAGCACACGGCTGAGAAGGCAGGGGGCGAAGTCCCAAGCTGCACAGACTTTGCAATCAAGCCATTTACAAATTCTGTAAAATGGCTGTCGATCCGCTGCCCCTGACTTAAAGAATGGCGGCTTGGAGTTTTACGGAAATATTGGTGGTGAGGGAAATAAAATTTAAATACATTCTGGATTAACATGGCAAAATCTGGTTTTGTAGCAAGAATTTGTTTGTGTTTTCCACATTTTATTAACAAGATCTAAATAATAATACACTAAAAAGAGAAAGAAAGAAAGAAAGAAAGAAAGAAAGAAAGAAAGAAAGAAAGAAAGAAAGAAGCCCAAATGAACGGCAGGCAGAAACAACAGTTTTGAATCAGGAAAGCCCAAACAATTGCCAGTACAGTCATACCTTGGGTCTCGAACAGAATGCGTTCTGGGAGTTCGTTCGACTCCCGGAACCAGTTGAAAACCAAGGCACAGCTTCTGATTGACTGCAGGAGCGTCCTGCACCCAATCGGAAGCCGTGCCAGACGTTCAGCTCCCCAAAAAGTCTGAAAACCGGAATACTCACTTCCGGGTTTCGATTGTTTGGGAGCCAATTTGTTCGGGAGCCAAGGCATTTGAGATCCAACGTACGACTATATTGGAAATTTTGTTCCCAAATCAACAAAATATCTTGGTAGGCATCTTCTGGAACAAAACAACAACCTGATAGGACCTTCAACTGAGCCAAGTAAAACAACCAATAACGTTCTTATCTACCAGAGTTGGAACAAGGCACATCTTAATGCTCATCTAGACCTTAAGCTTGTGTGCTGCAGGACTGTGTCCCTGAAATGTGATGGATTTCAAAAATGGAGGGGAAACTGGCATTCTGCTCCCAAGGAAAACAGACAAAACTGAAGTGCTTTTCAGCAACAATTCTAGCAGACTGCTTTGCTTAGAGCTGGAGTTCCAAGTATGGATACAGTAATTCTAACTAGTATCTGCTCTTCCTCCCAGACTCCTCAAGCAGTAGTACCAAAGTTTAATGTTACATATTTGCATTTGCATATAAAGCTCTTGCTACACCTTGGAAGAGGAACTCAGGGACAGATGGCCTCCAGAAGGTCCTGGGTGCAGCCTCCAGTTTAAAAAGATCAGGTGAACTGCCATGGGAAAGGCCACTGCAATAAGCACTGGAAAGCCACTGCCAGTTAGAGTAGATAATTATGGGCTAGATGGACAGACCAGCCTGGTTCTATTAGGGCACCTGTTTGCTCATTGTGAAGCCCTTACTACTAGATAGGCACAAACTTTACTGGAGAACCAGACCACCCATGAGGAGGCTGGATTGCTTAGCAATAGACACTTCTGGTCTGTAGATCAGTTTCTACAGAACAGCCATATCCATGTTAGAATCTGGGATGTGCAATAACCAACTGACTGCAGTGGCGTAGCGTGGGTTGTCAGCACCCGGGGCAAGGCAAGTAATTTGCGCCCCCTAATCCGTGGATTTGCGCCCCCTGACCCTAACCCCCAGGTGTTGCACCCGGTGCGGCCGGCCCCCCCTGCACCCCCCACGCTACGCCACTGACTGACTGGAGCACTTAAAAAGATTAGGAATACCTGCTTTCAGTCTACACAGTATAAAAATGAATGGGATCCCCGGGGAGGAAGAAGCAAGATATGGAGATAAGCCACCCACTGGATGAAGGCAATTTTAACTTTAGCAGGGGCACTAGTGAAATTTACAACCTCATTAACATATTCACTCCAAGACAGACTTTCTAACAACAAAAACTTTTCCATGTTCTGGAGGTGCTCTTGATCGTCTGTGAAAAGAACAAATATTCAGCAGAGTAGTTGTAGTTTTTTAAAAAAAGAAAGAGAAAACAACAAATTGACTCTGCTTCAGGCTCAGCCAAGAACCAACTTACTTGCTTTTGAAGCCACCGTCTTTCTCTGAGCACACGGCTGAGGAGGCAGAGGGCGAAGACTCAAGCTGCACGGACTTTGCAATCAAGCCATTCACGAATTCTGTAAAGTGGCTGTCGATTCGCTGCATGAAAGCTGGCTTCATTTGCTGATAAAATTTGGAGGAAGGAAGGAATAAAAAAGAGAACACCTTAAGTATACAGTGGTACTTTGGGTTACATACGCTTCAGTTTACACACTCCGCTAACCCAGAAATAGTGCTTCAGGTTAAGAACTTTGCTTCAGGATAAGAACAGAAATCGGGCTCTGGCGCGCGGCAGCAGCAGGAGGCCCCATTAGCTAAAGTGGTGCTTCAGGTTAAGAACAGTTTCAGGTTAAGAACAGACCTCCGGAACGAATTAAGTACTTAACCTGAGGCACCACTGTAATTGTTAAGTATTGCCTGGAATTTGCCTGCTAAAATGGCATGTTACTCTTTACCTTCAAATGCAAGGCTGACTTCCTAAAACCATGCTAACAACAAATCATGAACGTGTCTCATTTCCTGACAACTGACGACATATTCTTGGACCCCAGTCAAAGTCACGGCCAGTGAGGACAATGGTCAGCGCTGATAGGACTTCCTAGTCCAGCAACATCTGGTTCCCCATTCCTGGTTTAAACCACCTATCAGCAGCTCCCCAAGAATGAGGAAGCAAAGTAGCCAACTGCAGGGCCTTTCTAAGAAAACCATAGTTAGCCTAGCTGCCTCCCATCTTGCTTACAAATAAACTCACTCAACATATCTGACAGAAATCTGACCAGAAAACTGACTTGTTCTGCAGGGGCTTTTTGTTTTGTTTTTGTTATACTAGTCAAATACCAACTGTATGCAAAACATACTCTTTTAGTCTCCTGTTTATAAGAGCTCACAGGAAGGTGAGCATTGTTTATAATTTTTGCATTTGAGGAAATCTTTCAGCAGTCCCAGTTTCAGTGACTCCCAATTTACAGGATTTAGGATTTCTAACAGGCCCATACTATGCATAGATCTAATGGGAGGTTTCTTTTGCTGTCTAGGGATTCCTCCTTGTCAACTCATATTAACTACAATTCAGATAAGTTTACCTCAGCCTCCACCAAAAGCTGCAACTTTCGACTGACCGAATGGTCAATGTCAACATGACCTAAACGGGAAAAAACAAATCATTGCTGTATTTTCAATGATAAATCCAACAAATAAATAAATAAATAAACATAAGTTGTCCGCAAGTATGAAAGGCAAAACAGGAAAAGAATGCAAACTGGAAATTTAAAGTATTTTAATATCAGTGCTGCAAATATGTCCACAAAAGTTACTAGCCCTCAAAACTTTCACTTATTCCCCTGCCCAGATGTACCTATATTAGTTGTCCGCTACTGACCAAAAGGAAAAACAACCTATTCCAATTTCCAAGGCTTCGCTTCCTAGAGTCCATTAAAACCATAGTTAATCGGGGCAGATCATATAAACTTATCTACCCAAATACTTCCTGCCAACCTAGCTGTTCGAAAGCAGTCAAAGTGCAAGTAGATAAATAGGTACTGCTCCGGTGCGAAGGTACACGCCGTTTCTGTGCGCTGCTGTGGTTCACCAGAAGCGGCTTAGTCATACTGGCCACATGACCCGGAAGCTGTATGCCGGCTCCCTTGGCCAATAAAGTGAGATGAGCGCCGCAACCCCAGAGTCGGCCACGATTGGACCTAATGGTCAGGGGTCCCTTTACCCAAATACTAAAAAAAGGAGGTGCTAGGGAGAAGGATTCTAGCCTGGCCATCTGCCGGACATCTGTATGATCCATGCACCGCTTGCCCCCCGCACCCTCAAGTGGTACAGCCCAGGCACCAGTTCACCAGCCAAGTGAGAGCAAGACGGCAGAGACGGTGCACACAAGACATTCAACTGTGACAACACGAGTGTAAAATGCATAGAAATAAGTTTTTCTGAAAACAGAAACAAATTTGTTTCTGCAGAATTGCAGTTAGATGGTTCTTCTTGACATTCCTCTCATTAAACAATCATTCAGCAATCGTATTTGGGCATATCTTGAACAAAATTCCAGCCAAACTAGGGAAGGGAACATTCATATGAATCAATGAAAAATAAAAATCCTTTTTATTGATTAAATCCCCTTTAGCTTGGTTTTGCTGAGCTCTAAGTAAGCGTGTAGGAATGTTCCAGGAATGCCTGAGGTTCTGCTTAAACCACCAGCTTGATAAGTGAAGAACTTGCTATGTGAACTATTGGGCTTGCTATATTACTGGAAACTAGGATTACAATTTGGGCAATGCTTTAAGGGTGAGGATTTGCTTTAAGGGTGAGGATTTGCTGAACTAAATATTTAAAATGGGAATGCAGAAAGGGGAGGTATGAGGAGGTCGGTGAAGTAAGCTTTAAGAAAATAAGGTTCTGAAATTATACTTGTTCTTTTTTGTTTGTGTTTGTGTATTGTTTTGTTTGATATAATTTGTAAAACTTCAATAAATATCTTTTTTTTAAAAAAGACAATTTGGGCAATGCTTGCTTAAGCAATGTATGACAAAATAAGGAGTATCAAAGTGCAGCTGCCTACAAGTTGATCACGCAAGAGCATGATGATCACAATGTGCATCCCTCAGGAGTTGGCATGATGGGTGCCTTATGATATAAAGGCCACGTATACTAGAATGCTATAATTGGAGGTATTGAATCTTTCTGTGTTCTGTGAAGCTATAACTGTTTCCTTTCACATTTTTTGGTGTGGTCTGAGCTTCTTGCACCCCACAATAAACTGTTTTCTCCTCCAAGTGTGCGACCCCAATCATCAAACAGTAAATATCAAGTAAACAATAAAAATACACTAGATCACTAAACTCTGGCTGGATGTAGGCACATCAAAGAAGCGTTTTAGTTTAAAGCATTGTAAATTTAAAACAGGTAGAGAAAAACAGGACTCCACGTCGTCATCTGGTGGCAAAATGTTACATTGCACGTACAACACATATACCGTAAATTGCTTTTTCTCTATCAGTCTAACTGAGTCCTCTGATAGCATGCCCTTTTGAAAAATCAAAAACACCATCCCTGGAGCATACTGTACTTACCGGTTGTTAAATCCCTGGTTATGGCATCACAAGATTCATTAAATACAGATTGCTTAAGATGAAAAGATGGGCTTGGTTACTGCTCATTACACCTAACGCTTACCACCTGTCATTGAGATCATACCAGGTGAAGCTTTGCTTTCAAAAAGTGATTTCAGAACCACAAACCACAGTGATGAGCTTTGCAAACCAAAGTTTCATACAGGTTCATACCTGGCTGTTTGAAAACTGTTTCATTTCATTTGAAAACTTCCAGATTTTGGAGGTTCAAAGGGTAGCACTGAGTTGTTTGAATGCCCTTCCTTTCAGTAAGATTCCAGTGCCAACCATCTCCTAAATCAGGAAGGGGATTGCATTGGAATCCCTTGCTAAAACAAAGCAGGGAGTTTTCATGCAAAGCCCTTCCTGAATCCAGAAATGGCCTTGCAAGTCACATTGGACTCCTAATAGGCAAAGCTTATTGTACAGGCTGAAAAGATAGAGGCGGTTTTGCCCTCTCAGACTTATATTACTTATATTATGAAGCTGCATGTTTGGTATGGATTAGGGACTGGATGAAGTTGGAAAAGCAAGAAGCATTAGAACTGGAAGGACATGACAATAGATTTGGTTGGCACGCATATCTATGGCATGGGAAAGGGAAAGTACACAAAAGTTTTTATAATCACATAATTAAGAAATCACTAATGAGAGTATGGGAGTGATATAAAGATGTATTAGAACAGAAGACTCCTTGGTGGCTTTCACCACACGAAGCTTTACTGCTCAAACCACTTGGAAAGAAAGGAAAGTGGCTTACGTATGTTGACTTGTTAAAGGATCAAGAAGGAAAATGGAAATTAAGAGATCATTTTCAGAGTTGGTTACATTATTGGCAACTACACAAGATATACAGAGAAGATAACAAGAAAGGATTCAGTTATACGACATCTAGATTTCAGAAGGAAGTTGTGGAAGGGAAAGTAAAGTTGCTGAAAGGCACATATAGTATTCTGCTAGAATGGGAAACAAGAGATGAGGAGGTTAAATCAGTCATGATTAAATGGGCACAAGATATAGGCCATAGCATAATGTTTGAAGATTGGAGAAGATTGTGGAAAATTGATTTAAAATTTACAGACTGTTCTTTACTGAAAGAAAGCTACAGTCGTACCTCGGGTTACATACACTTCAGGTTACATACGCTTCAGGTTACAGACTCCGCTAACCCAGAAATAGTACCTCGGGTTAAGAACTTTGCTTCAGGATGAGAACAGAAATCGTGCTCTGACGGCGCGGCAGCAGAAGGAGGCCCCATTAGCTAAAGTGGTGCTTCAGGTTAAGAACAGTTTCAAGTTAAGAATGGACCTCCAGAACGAATTAAGTACTTAACCCGAGATACCACTGTATATGAAAATGATGTATAGATGGTATATAACACCAGTACAGATAGCAAGAATGTACAAAACTGGCTCAAATATATGTTGGAAATGTAAGAAAAAAGAAGGGACTTTTTATCATATGTGGTGGGATTGTAGCGAAATTTTTAAAAAAATGGGAAATGATATACAATGAATTGAAGAAAGTGTTCCAATTAACATTTGTAAAAAAGCCTGAAGCATTTTTGTTAGGAATTGTAGGAAAAGACCTGCCAAGGAAATTGAAGAACATATTCATGTATGCGACAATGGCGGCAAGAGTCTTAATAATAATAATAATAATAATAATAATAATAGTAATAATAATAATATCTTTATTGTCATTGCCCCCTCTCGGGGACAACGAAATTACTTGGCTGCTCCATCCACCCAGGTAGGGCACTCCACACAAAATCAAATCAACTATAAAAACACTAATTAAACAATACAGTATAAAACAGCAAGGAAGATTAGATGACTTTCAAAGTCCAGGCTTCCCATTCAGGGCCGAGATCGCTCTGGGGAAGAAGCTGTTCTTATGACGGCTTGTTCTTGTCTTCATCGTCCTGTATCTCCGTCCCGACGGCAGGAGCTCGAAGAGACAGTGACCAGGATGCGATGGATCTTTTACTATGTCCAGTGCCTTCCTATGGCACCTTGTGGCATAAATCTGCTCTAAGGTGGAGAGTGGGCAGCCAACAATGCTCTCTGCTGCCTTAACAACCCTGCACAACCCCATCCTGTCCCGGGTAGTACAGCTTCCGTACCACACACATAAGCCATAAGTGAGCACGCTCTCAATGGCACAGTGATAGAAGGCAAGCAGCAGTTTCTGCGGAAGATGGTTTTTCCTTAGAATTCTCAAAAAGTACAGTCTCTGCTGCGCCTTCTTCACAAGCCCCCTTGTGTTGACTCCAGGACTCCAGGACAGATCCTCTTGTAATTCAATGCGCAAAAATCTGAACGTTGTTACCCTCTCCACACAGACCCCATCAATCAAAAGTGGCTGGACATTGCTCTTCTGTTTCCTGAAGTCCACCACAAGCTCCTTTGTCTTCCTTGTATTTATGAGCAAGTTGTTAGCTCTGCACCACTCTGTCAGCCGCTCCACCTCATCTCTATAGTCCGTTTCACCCTCCCTTTCAGAGATGAGCCCAATCACGGTTGTGTCATCTGCAAATTTGACAACCCTATTACTAGGGTGAGCAGCGACACAATCGTACGTGTAGAGAATATAAAGGAGCGGACTGAGTACACAAGGATTAATAACACAAGGATGGAAGAATGAAGAAATCCTGACAAAAGAATTGTGGCAAGGGAAATTGATAGGTTATGTGGAACTGGCGGAATTGCCGCACAAACTGCATGATAAGGACAACTGACTTTAAAGAAGAATGGGAACGTTTTACAAAGTACTTAAAGAAACAACAAAATGAACTGGACTCCTTGGCAGGTTTTGAATAAACAAACACAAATTTATTATTGGTAACATATAGACAGATAAGTTAGGGATCTTTACAATTTTATAATATGCAGAGAATAACATGTGCTGAAAAACCACAGAGAGGAGCTGAGGGAAGTCCAGGCGGGGGTGGGAGGGGGGAGGGAAATTAGGGGGGAAATTAGAATGATATGTCTTTGATAAATTGTTATGCTGAAATTCTTAATAAAAATTATTCCAAAAAAAAAAAAAAAGATTATTCCACAGGCTGGAGCTTCACCACCCCCACATACCCTGTAAGGGAAAATATGTTTTTCCCCTCCTAAAATTAAAAATTTTAGTTGGTGAAAAGCATTTGAATTATACTTTTCTTTATACAGAGTGATAGGTAAAATAAACCTATCAAGGCAATAAAAAACTATTTTACTTTTAAAAGACCACTGAAGGCAGCCCTCTTTAGGGAAGTTTTTAATGTCTGATGCTTTATTGTTTTTAATATTCAGTTGGAAGCCGCCCAGAGTGGCTGGGGAAACCCAGCCAGATGGGCGGGGTAAAAATAAATAATAATAATAATAATAATAATAATTATTATTATTATTAAATAGCACCAAGTTTAGCACTTGTTTTTTGTGCAGTTTTATATAAGAGTGTAAATCTCAATTTTAGTTTTCTTTGCTGTTCTTTCCTCATCTTCCTCTACCTCTGGGTATTGAAGGTTGTCTTTCACAACAGTCAGGAATCCAGTGGCCTCAGCAATTAGCACCAAGTCCTCCACAAAATGTACTGTATCATTGGCACTGTGACAAACATCTTTGAACATCATTTATTACTACATCACATACATTGCCAAAGCTAGGTCTTAATTATTGCAACAATTACTACCATAATTAATTGTTGCAACAAGCGCTGCAGACATGTGCAGACAGGATGGGTAGCCACTGTTAACACACTTGTAACAGGGAAGACGTGCCAGAAATGTGCGCACATGATGCCTCCCTCTTCAGTAGTTTCTGATGGGCACAGTTCCAAGAGGCAGGGGAAAAGAGACTGCTTATTTATGTTGCACTGTGCATACACACTCCAAGCACCATACACCTATGAAAGCTCATTTCTACATATCCCTCTTTATCTCCAAGCTCAAGAGGGCTGCATCAGGGACACTCACCTGGAACAACGATGCAAGTGCAATTTCTCCTTGCTGTAGGCATGGAATACAGTGGTACCTCAGGTTACAAACACTTCAGGTTACAGACTCTGCTAACCCGAAAGTAGTACCTCGGGTTAAGAACTTTGCCCCAGGATGAGAACAGAAATCGCATGGCAGCGGTGCAGCAGCAGCAGCAGAAGGCCCCATTAACTAAATAGGTACCTCAGGTTAAGAACGGTTTCAAGTTAAGAACGGACCTCTGGAACAAATGAAGTTCGTAACCAGAGGTACCACTGTACCTAGATGCATCTTATATCTTTTTGTATCATTACCTACTTTTGAGAGACGTCTTCCATGAATACGGTCTTAAGAGTTAAAAGTAGGATTCCGTTCTGGTTGCTGTTGCCAATTCCTTCTTTCCCAATATTTCCAGGCCACAGATCAAAATCTCACCCAACTCTTGCATTAAAATCACCCAGGAGGAGGATGTTATCTTTCTTAGGCATCTATGTTAAGATGGTATCCAGCTCCCTGACCACTAGCCATCCTGGGAGTTGGGAGTCCAACAATATGAGGACAAGTGGTTTTGCCTCCCTGCCAGCTATGCCTCTCACCCTCGGAGCCCTCTGCAGTGATTTTAATCCATACAAACAAGATGGGAGCAACTACACGTCATCCTTCTGTGACAGAAGGCTCTAAAAAGTCACGTACCTTAGCAAGAACCTTTGGGCAGTCACTGCCAGCAAGGGCTTCCCCTCTCCAACAGCTAATTGCCCAGTTGGAAGGTATCATGCAGAGACATCAGCACACACACACACACACACACACACACACAACCCACTCTGCAAGCCCTTTAGCCCTTGTAGAATGAAAGCTTTAAAGCAAAGCACACAGACACCATTCAAAGAAATTGTTTTGGGAGATTTGAGCCTGCTCCTACATTTTAGTGATTTTAGCCAATGAGTGAAGTCAGAGCTGTAACTGGCAAGTGCTGGAAAGAAATTTATCACACAAGCAATATCCATGTTGCAGAGGGAGTACTGTGCTTGAGGAAGCATGGGCTACTACCGCCCTGCAATGTAGCCTATTGTTGCTATACAGTACTAAAATTACAGGGGAATCATAGAATTGCAGAGCTGGAAGGGACCACAAGGGTCATCTAGTCCAGCCCCCTTACAGTGCAGGCAGGAATCTTTTGCTCAGCGTGGGGCTCAAACCCACAACCCTGAGATTAAGAGTCTCGTGCGTTACCAACTGAGGAGAAGGCAGAGAAGGAGGCAGAAGTGCATGACAACCCTCCAGACTCTTGTGGGGAGGAATTTTAGGAAAACCAGGCAGGGAGCTGTTAAACAGATTGCAACAGCAACATGGGGGTGGGAGGAGGTGATTAATTGCTTCCCCACCCATGGAGGGAAGATTGGGGTGCTTGTTGCTTGTGTGAACACTTAAATGGGTATATTCACATCAAAGGCACAAAGGCTTTTTTTTACTCAAGAAAAGAGTGGCCATGTGACCTGAGTTAATAACATTGCTAAAGTTTTTTAAACTTCATAACCAACAAGAAATCCTGATGGAATGCACTGGTTGCTTTTTATCAATTTAATCCTGAGTTTACCCAAGCGTACAGAGGAGGGCAACCAAGATGATTAAAGGTCTGGAAACCAAGCTTTATGAGGAACGGTTGAGGGAGCTGGGTATGTTTAGCCTGGAGAAGAAGAGACTGAGAGGAGATATGAAAAACCTTTTAAAATGTGGGCAGTTCCAGAATTTACATCATGTAAATGCCAGGGGGAAAAGTTGGCACTGTTACTACACAATGCGCCATTCCTGGCTGTGTAACCTCAAGAAGCACCTCTCCTAATGATCTTTACAACTTTACAACAGCTTAATACATGGAGATAAGAAGATTCATTATGCATGACAAACTGAATATGTCCCAAAATGGGATTCCATAAACAATTATTTTAGAATTTGCATTGATGGGTATTCCCCACGCCACTTTACACTGCCTTTCAAAACCTAACATGGAGTCTTTCAAGTCTATTTTGTTTAGGACATCAAGTCAAGGAATTTGTGAACGAAGTAGTAATGATACAAAGGAGTAGGTACTTAAGAGAAAGGTCTATGAGGAATGATATTGATTTTCGGGGCAAGGTGTCAAGCTGCTGCCAGCGACTTCCGGCTGCTTGCCCAGGAACGTATAAAGACAAGGGAATGTTTCTTACTGTCCGCTTTTTATTCAGTATTTACAGAGGGAGGCTATAGAACCCAGCCTTTTGGATAATGGCACTGTCCCGAGTGAATCTCCACCCCACCCCCGTCTCTCCCACTTCATCATTCGTCATTCTCATAGTCTCTCCTACAGGTGCTGCTATGTGCCCTCTGTCTTTGAGCTCTTTGCTCTCCTACTTTTAAGGCTCACCAGGTTCTGGGAGATGGAAAGTCTGGGATGCTTTCTAATAACAACCTGTCAGCTGGGCGTTGTTCTGTCTCTCCCATGATTTCCCAGCTTTCCCCCTCATCTGCCTCTGAGCTGTGACCAAACCCCTGTTGTAAATCTATACTGTCTTCCTCTTCCTCCTCCCTGGAAGGGTCAAGCTAGGGAGGCGGTCTCCAACATCCTCCTCTGACCAGTCTCTGACACAAAGTTGGTGGAACATGATGCTGGGGAGATGATAAAAGATGTAAGAAATCATATCTGTGATTGAAGATGGGAATGAACTGTATGCGATGTATGCAGGGCACTGGTTAAATTGTGGAGTAGGCACATGTTTCTTCCTCCTGTGGTTTCAGCATCCCGTCGCTGGCAACATTTCCTTCTGATGCTACAGCCTTTGCCAACCTGGTGCCATGACAAGTTTGGACCACAACCCCCCATCCAAGCACCTGGAAGGCACAAGGTAAGTGAAGGCTGTCATAGTGCAACAATGCACGTCTGTACACATAGCCCACCAGAAGTAGAACTTCACATGCAGCACAGAAATTTGTAGGAGCAAAAGCAGTCCAGAGAATGAAGTATGGAGATGCAGAGGAGTCAGCTGGGGAAGCTTGGGATGAGAATCAACATCCTATACCCCTTTTAAATGTGTTTTATTTTCAAACTGACAGACCACAATTAGGGCCATCGCTCAGCCTCCCAAAGGTCCTGCTCCCTGGAGACAGGGTCGGAGCTTTCAAACAGGACTGAGCTTACAATGTTGAGTGCTGTGAGGATAGAAAACAGGAGCAGCTTGAAAACACAATTTGTCAGCTACGCAAATTCATCATAACTCAATTCATCATTTGAGTTCTCAGCTATGGTTAGAATCCAGTGATCATCGATATGACAACCCTAAGTGCACGAGTCAGCAGAGGCCATCTCAGGCACCCACAATATTACACACCCACAACCCACACACCGAAACCTGGCTTGAAAGCAGCATTTTTCCCTATCACAAATGAGAAAATAATTTGCAAGATGTGCTTTGTCATACAAGACAAAGATAGTTTACAAGATGTGCTTTGTCGTAGGGTGTATGTAGCAACACAACAATCAATCTACTTGACAGATGTGCCAACAGATCCAAAAAGATTGGAAAGCCAAAATACATGTATTGGGTTGTAACAAAGTTTTACTCATAGTAGACCCATTGGACATAGAATCATAGAATCATAGAGTTGGAAGAGACCACAAGGGCCATCGAGTCCAACCCCCTGCCAAGCAGGAAACACCATCAGAGCACTCCTGACATATGGTTGTCAAGCTTCTGCTTAAAGACCTCCAAAGGAGGAGACTCCACCCCACTCCTTGGCAGCAAATTCCACTGTCGAACAGCTCTTACTGTCAGCTCTTACATGGTGAACACTGGAAACAATCAATTATTTAAGACCTGAGGAAGAATTCGTATTTACTGTACTTCAGAACTTTTGTTCATTTGCAGATTCAAAATAATTCCACTGACAAAATCTTATAGTTAATAAGATAAGATTTATGCAGTTACTGATAAAGAAATCTCATCATTGCATCTACACCAGGGATTGGCAACCTAAGGCCCGCGGGCAGGGAAAGGCCGGCTGGGCAAGTGGACCTCATTCTGTGCACACAAAGACTTGTTGGAATCCCACCCAACCACAATAACGTGGTCTGAGGAGCAACTGCCTGTCAGAGTAAGAAGTACTGGGTGAGATGAACTGCTGGTCCAACTCAGTACAGTGGTACCTCGGCTTACATACGCTTCAGGTTACAGACTCCACTAACCCAGAAATATTACCTCGGGTTAAGTACTTTGCTTCAGGATGAGAACAGAAATCGTGCTCCGGCGGCAGCCGTGGGAGGCCCCATTAGCTAAAGTGGTGCTTCAGGTTAAGAACAGTTTCAGGTTAAGAACGGACCTCCGGAACGAATTAAGTACTTAACCTGAGGTACCACTGTAGAAGACAGTTTCACACCCAGCTTGAATTTGAGTAAACGTGTTTAGCAATGAATGCCAATATTGACACCCAGGGGCAAATGTCTGGTACCTCTTTCAATAAAAAGTACAATGCCGATGAGTGAGCTGTGGATTTGTATCTTGGTCAGGTAAAACTAGAGCACTAGTGAGAATACCCTACAGTGGTTTCACATAGCTGAAGCACAGCTAAAAGAGAAACTATTCAGTGCTAAGGTCAGATTATTAGCACAAGGCAAACACGCTCAGAGCTGGCTGAGTACCAAGTTACCTGCAACACACAGCATTATCTGAAGGAACATCGCATATCTCTCTTCTTTGCCAAAGTGTTTATAGCGTAGCCCGAGCATTAAGGAAACTCTGGCTTTAATGAGCTATATAAACAGACTTACCTATACTTTCTCTTGATATTTGATTAGCTGTTTGTGGTCATTTTAACAATATTTCACTGATGCTAATTTTTAACTGAGGAGTGTATGAAAGCTACTTTGGGAGCCCCCACTGCCTGAGAAGCAGGCTAAAAATAACATAACGATAAATTGTGGCGTATGTAAATAGTAATGACAAGCCACTGAACGGATGGGAAAGGCAGGAGAGAAACGAGAAAGAAAAGTAACTTTCCAAAGAAAAAAACAAATGAGCCTGTGTTTAACATTAACCAACTATGTCCTCTTCCTCCTCAGCTTCAATTTCCCTCTGCACATTCATTCTTCTGACATATCATTTGTGTTTGCAACACTAAGGAATGACCTGGAGTAACCTCCACCTTGGGAAATTACCACGGCCTTGCAAGTCCCGGACTACAAGACAAAGATCCCACATGCTTTCCTCAAGACAGATTAGTCACAGCTGAAATCCAACACTATTTGAGAGAAGGACAAAAGCATTTTCAAAGCCCTTCCAGGAACACATACCCTTGCATATCATCTTTACTGGTACACCAGCCCAATCCCCAATCAAACTCCAGGGGCAGAACATTCCGTTTCCATGAAGGTTTCTTTCCACCCAAAACCCAAGAAACGACATAAAACGAGATGCAAACCAAGGCAGATTCTTCACATCAGGCTTGGATTTTTTTAACTCGTTAGACCTTTTATTCGAACCAAAGAAGGTGCTAAATTAAGAACAGGGCCGCTTAATAATAAGTTAGGCCCACCTCGGAATAAGTGGTCAAATAAATAAATAAATAAATAATCGATCAACCAATCCAGGAAAAAAGCCTCTTTTGGCTCACTTCAGACATCACACCAACCCATGGCTAAGGAAATATAAAGATGGTTTGGCATATTTTTGAGATTGACAGACCACAATTAGGGCCATCGCTCAGCCTCCCAAAGGTCCTGTTTCCTGGAGACAGGGTCTGAGCTTTCAAACAGGACTGAGCTTACAATGTAGAGTGCTGCGAGGATAGAAAACAGGAGCAGCTTGAAAACACAATTTGCCAGCTATGCAAATTCATCATAACTCAATTCATCATTTGAGTTCTCAGCTATGGTTAGAATCCAGTGGTCATCGATATGACAACCCTAAGTGCACAAGTCAGCAGAGGCCATCCAAGGCACCAACAATATTACACACCCACAACCCACACACCGAAACTTGGCTTGAAAGCAGCATTTTTTCCTATCACAAATGAGAAAATAGTTTACAAGATGTGCTTTGTCGTAAAAGACAAAGATAGTTTACAAGATGTGCTTTGTCGTAGAGTGTGTGTAGCAATACAACAATCAATCCACTTTACAGATGTGCCAACAGGTCCAGAAATATTGGAAAACCAAAATACATGAAACAGAGTTTTACTCATAGTAGACCCATTGAACATGGTGAACACTGGAAACAATCCATTATATAAGAACGGAGGAAGAATTCGTATTTACTGTACTTCACAACTTTTGTTCATTTGCAGATTCAAAATAAATCCACTGATAAATTCTTATATTTATTCACATAAGATTTCTGCAGTTACTTATAAAGAAATCTCATAATTGCATCTACACCAGGGATTGGCAACCTAAGGCCCGTGGGCAGGGAAAGGCTGGTTGGGTGAGTGGACCTCATTCTGCGTACACAAAGACTTGGTGGAATCCCATCCGATCACAATAAGGGGGCCTGAAGAGCTACTGCCTGTCTGAGTAAGCAGTACTGGGTGAGATGAACTGCTGGTCCAACTCAGTAGAAGGCAGTTTTACACCCAGCTTGAATTTGAGTAAACAAGCTTAGCAATGAATGCCAGTATTCACATCTTGAGGCAAATATCTGGTAGCTGTTGAAACAAAAACTACAACACGGATAATTTAGGTATAGATACGTTTCCTAGTCAGGTCTTACTAGTTCTCTAGAAGAATCCCCTCCGCTGGCTTCACAAATTTGGCACACAGCTAAAAGAAAACGAGTCAGGGAACAAATACAGTGCTAAGGTCAAGTTATTAGCACAAGGCAAACATGCTCAGAACTGGCTGAGTACCACGTTGAACTACACCACCAAAGATACATGCACTGAGTTGTAGTCAACAAAGTTTTACTCAGAGTAAACCCACTGAACATGGTGAACACTGGAAACAATTGGATTCATATTTACTTCAGATCTTTTGTTCACATGCAGATTTAAAATCATTTCACTGCTTATCATTTCATCTGCTAAATCAGGTAAGATGTCTGCAGCTACTGATGAAGAAATCTCACCATTGCTTGATTGTGGGAAAGACCAGTCTGCTTCATGCCTCTTTGACAAGTCTTCTTTCTCTTCTGCAGTCTCATAAGTTGATCGGCGATTCCTTACGGAGATATTTTCTTCACCCACCATAGTGTCAGGCTAACGCACTGCAGAGGAGAAAACTTACTTGTATGAAGTACTTCAGCTTTTTATGACCATGCACTTATCGTTCTTTATTAGATGATGTATAATTATAATCATTCTAAGAAGCACAGTGCTTCTTTCTTTTACAAAACAAGTCCCTAGGCCTCCTGGCTGCCAGAAAATATTTCTAAATACACCATTTCAGACTGATGGAAGTTGTGAAAGCTTTAGAGGATAGGGTTTGTTCAAAACCACAAACTGTTCCCTTCACTCTCTGAACCAGCCTCTCTCAATCTTGGTTGGGTCCCCAGATGTTGCTAGACTACAACTCCCATAATCTCTGACCACTTGTTTTCCTAGCTAGGAAGGATGGGACTTGTAATCTAACAACATATCAGGATGGGACATGGGATGGGGGTAGGCCAAGGTTTTGAAAATGGTATAGGTGCAATATATTCTGAACAAAAAGCTAAATTAATTGTAAATAATGTGGTGACGGAAGAATTTAAGATAGAAAAAGGGACACGACAGGGGTGCCCAATCTCCCCATTGCTTTTTATATCGGTCCTGGAGGTTCTGCTAAATATGATTAGAAGGGACCGGTTGGTTAAAGGTATACAGGTCGGAGCCAAACAGTACAAACTGAGAGCATTTGCAGATGATTTAGTATTGACGCTACAGGAGCCAGAATCTAGTACTAAAAGAGTTTTAGAACTGATTCAAGAATTTGGTCAAGTGGCAGGTTTTAAATTAAACAAGTTAAAAACTAAGGTTTTAGAGAAAAATTTAACACCGATTGAAAGAGATAGGTTTCAGAATGAGACAGGATTGACTGTGGTAAAGAAAGTGAAATATTTGGGGATTAACATGACAGACAAAAATGGGAACTTATTTAAAGACAACTATGAAAAATGCTGGGTCAAAGTGAAAAAAGATTTAGAAATCTGGTCAAACTTGAAGCTTTCACTGCTGGGTCGTATTGCTGTGATAAAGATGAATGTATTGCCAAGAATGTTGTTTTTGTTTCAAACATTGCAAATTGTGGACAAAATGGATTGCTTCAAGAAGTGGCAGAGAGATATCTCTAGAATTGTCTGGCAGGGCAAGAAGCCCAGAATAAAATTTAAGATATTAACAGACGCAAAGGAAAGGGGTGGATTTGCCCTGCCAGACCTTAAACTTTACTATGAATCAGCAGTCTTTTGCTGGTTGAAAGAATGGCTACTTCTTGAAAACACAGACATTTTAGACTTAGAAGGTTTTAACAATGTATTTGGATGGCATGCATATTTATGGTATGATAAGGTCAAAGCACATAAAGCATTCAAAAACCAGATTGTCAGGAAAGCATTGTTTAATGTCTGGGTAAGATATAAAGACTTATTGGAAAATAAAACCCCAAGGTGGTTGTCACCAATGGAAGCAAAAGCTCAGAAAAGGCTCAATATGGAGGCCAAATGGCCGACATATTGGGAAATTTTGGAACAAGAAGGAGACAAATTGAAATTGCAGAGTTTCGAAAAATTAAAAAACAAAGTGAGAGATTGGCTTCATTATTATCAGATAATGGAGGCATATAATTTGGACAAAAAAATCGGCTTCCAGGTGGAAAAGTCAAAATTAGAAACAGAACTGTTAGAACCCAAAACTAAGAATCTGTCAAGAATGTATAACTTGCTGTTGAAATGGAATACTCAGGATGAAACGGTGAAATCTGCTATGATTAAATGGGCAAGATGTTGGACATAATATTATGTTTGCTGACTGGGAACAGTTATGGACCACAGGTATGAAGTTTACGGCATGTAATGCCTTAAGAGAGAATATTATGAAAATGATATACAGGTGGTACATGACCCCAGTCAAGCTTGCAAAAATCTATCATTTGCCCGATAACAAATGTTGGAAATGTAAAGAAACGGAAGGTACATTCTTTCACCTTTGGTGGACGTGCCCAAAGATTAAGGCTTTCTGGGAAATGATATATAATGAACTGAAAAAGGTATTTAAATATACCTTCCTGAAGAAACCAGAGGCCTTTCTCCTGGGCATTGTCGGCCAATTGGTGCCAAAGAAGGACAGAACTTTTTTTATGTATGCTACAACAGCAGCAAGAATACTTATTGCAAAGTATTGGAAGACACAAGATTTACCCACTCTGGAAGAATGGCAGATGAAGGTGATCGACTACATGGAATTGGCAGAAATGACTGGCAGAATCCGGGACCAGGGAGAAGAGTTGGTGAAAGAAGACTGGAAGAAATTTAAAGACTATTTACAGAAATATTGTAAAATTAATGAATGTTAGAAGGATGTTGGATAGAAACTAAGGGGTTTCCAGCTGTAATGCTTTAGGAGATACGAAAAAAAAGGTTTATAATTGGGTAAAAGCTTAATGGTAAGGATTTGCTGAACTAACAAATTGAAGTGGAATACAAAGAAGGGAGGTATGAGGAGGTCTGGGGAAATAAGCGTATGGAAGATATGTTATGGAAAATTATTTGTTTTTTAACTGTTTTTATGTTGTATTTTGTTTCTTTTTATTTTTTATCTTTTTTCATTGTTATATCTTAAAAACTTTAATAAATATCTTTTGGGGGGGGAAATAACAACATCTCAGGATGTATGGTTAAAAAGGCTGCCTTAAACTTGTATCTTTCAAAAGATTTGTTTTGATTGATTATTAATGGAAGTTAAAGTTGCAGGAAATGTTCTCTGACCCGATCTTTGTTCCTTTAAAATCTTCCATAACGATAAGATTTCGCCACTTGCAGCCCTTGTGTTTAAGGTGACATCTCAGTTTAGAGGGATAAATCACACATACACAGCACTTTTTGGCCACCAGTTCTGATGATCCTTAACAAACCTTTTGTCCAACTACACAGCCCTTTCCCTAAGCTGTAATTAAACCAGAAATCGTACAAATAACCATTGTTTTCCATTTCATCCAAGTTAGAAAACTATGGTTCCCACTTCCCAGCTTGGAACCCGGTGGGCTCAGCCTTTACGCACGGAAAGGAGAGGAGGAAGAGGGGACCAGCAGGCTTCCTTCGCTCCTTCACCTCTCCCCGCACGCCATCGCTCCCTCTCGACGGCGACCGGCAGATTCAGGAGGGGTACCTGCGCCCCCTCTCCCGGCCCTTCGCCGCCCCTCGCCCCAGTCCGAGTCCCATCACCATCGTCCCCGGAGCGCCCACCTGAGTCTCCGTGTCTCTCTCCTCCTTGCGTCTTTTGCAGCTCCGCAAGCGGAGGGGAGCGCTATATGACTTGGCTCCTCCTCTGCCTTCGTCAGGGCATGTAGGCGAAAGAGGAGGCGAAGCCGGAGGAGGAGATGGGAACAGGATACGTCGCTGCCCCCTTTGGAAACAGAATGGTGGACTAAATTACGCAGGGGGAACCTTTGGTCCTCCAGATGTTGCCAAAGGAGAACTCCCAGCATCCTTGGACATTGGCTATGCTTGCCAGAGCTGATGGGAGGTTGGGAGCTTTGAGGATGGGAGGTTGGGAGCTTTGAGGATGGGAGGTTGTTCAGCAACATCTGGAGGGACTATGGTTCAGCACACCTGGGCTAGTTAGCTAATCCAGCAGTGCTTATGTTTCAGTCGAACAGTGCCACCTAAAGGCACCTTGCAGAAAACTATACAGTTGGGAGATAACGGTAATGATTCAAGGCAAGCTGACGCAGGAAACTGTCCTACGGCGTTTAATACAGCTTGTGCCAAGGGAAGTGTTCATAGTATGGCAGCCAACCGCATGAGATTTTTTGTGGAATTAGAATATGGCAACCCCATTTTGGAACCAGGATATGGCAAGCACCTTGTCACACGGGGCAGCCAAAGAGGGCAGTTTTAATGGTAGAAAACAGCAGACCCATTGCTAGCCTGTAACATGGGGACAAGGGCACTAACTTGTGCAAGCTGTTTTTATTTCTATTTTCGATTAAGATATATGCTTATTGTAAACCACCCTGGAATCTACTGGATGAAGTAAATAGTAAATACAGGCTCCACACACACCATATGTGGGAAATGACTTAACTGGTTATCTTGTATGTCTCCTGAATCCTGCCTTCTGTGTATTGCATGGAAGCCATTCTTTTTACGGGAGGTGATAATTAAAGTTTGCTGGTAACACAAAAACCCTGTGCTTTAGGTCTTAAGAAGCCAGGAATCTCATGCATGCCTTCCAGGTCACATTTAATATAAAGACTAGCACCAGGGTCAAGAGAGTTCATTGGGGAATACATTACATATCAAGTTATGCCAACTTTGTAAACACCATGAAACTCCACATCGCCTTCCTTCAGGAAGTATAAAGGTAAAGGGACCCCTGACCGTTAGGTCCAGTCGTGACCGACTCTGGGGTTGCGGCGCTCATCTCGCTTTATTGGCCGAGGGAGCCGGCAGACAGCTTCCAGGTCATGTGGCCAGCATGACTAAGACGCTTCTGGCGAACCAGAGCAGCACACGGAAATGCCGTTTACCTTCCCGCTGGAGCGGTACCTATTTATCTACTTGCACTTTGACATGCTTTCAAACTGCTAGGTTGGCAGGAGCTGGGACCGAGCATCGGGAGCTCACCCCGTCGCGGGGATTTGAACCGCTGACCTTCTGATCGGCAAGTCCTAGCCTCTGTGGTTTAACCCACAGTGCCACCCACGTCCCACGTATACAACCCACATATAGGAAACAAGCTGCAGAGTGAACTCTGCTTCAGCCAAAAATGGGTGGCATCAGGATGAGGAAAATCTTGCATAATACTCAGTAGAAGAGAGCTGAATTTTAAAGCCACAACAATACTGAAACTTATGCCAACTCTAATGATGCCGCAGTCTACAGAAATAAACCACAGAATAAGTTCAGATTGGTGCCCATCATGACAGGCCAAGCACAAGCCATTTTGCATATACAGTGTATGCCTGCACATATTGTGTCTCTTTAAACCAAAACACAATTTCCCAGGCTTGTTTTGTACCTTGCCAGCACAGAGTCTTTGGTAGACCCACAGGTTGACACCCACCCCCCCCACCCCCGTTTTGGTTCCTATTCCTTTAACTTTAACATGGCATGTAGGAATTAAGCATAAGAAGCTTTCCACATTGCTCTGCAATTGCATGATAGGTTGGTAGCAAGAGGAATCATTGCAGTAAAAAAAGGGAAAGAAAAGAACAAGTAGATGGCAACCCTACATATCTCAAGAAGGGGGCAGTGGAGCTCTTTCACAAAGCTTGCCTCCACCCCAGGCCAAATGATCTCATACTACCCCCTACAAATTTGTCTTCCCAAAGCATTTGGCCTCCACATAGAGCGGCAGAAACAAAGAGGGAAACCCTGATATATTGGCTTGCCATCTGTTGGCATAAATGAAAGCATCTGAACTAGGGCATTCTTTCCCCAATCTCCTTGCACTGCTGTTGCATTCTTTTCCACTATTTGAGCAAAAACTGAACCTACTACCACGACATTTAGAGCAACAAAGCCTGCAGAAGAGCAAAGAATGAAGCAGCTAGGTAGCCAACAGCCTAGGACACCCCTGTTAAAACATCTGCACTGGTTGCTCATTGGCCACATGTATCATTATCTCCCAAGTATACATATCGTTTTCTGCAAGGTGCCATTAGGTGGCGGTATTTGACTGAAACATAAGTGCGGGTGGATTAGGTAAAGGTACCCCTGACCGTTAGGTCCAGTCGCAGAGGACTCTGGGGTTGTGGCACTCATCTCGCTCTATAGTAGTAGTAATAATAATAATAATAATAATAATAATAATAATAATAATAATAAATTATTTGTACCCCGCCCATCTGGCTGGGTTTCCCCAGCCACTATGGGCGGCTTCCACAAAGACCAAAAATACACTAAGGTGTCACACATTAAAAACTTCCCTGAACAGGGCTGCCTTAAGATGTCTTCTGAATGTCAGGTAGTTGTTTATCTCTTTGACATCTGATGGGAGGGCGTTCCACAGGGCGGGCACCACTACCGAGAAGGCCCTCTGCCTGGTTCCCTGTAGCTTTGATTCTTGCAATGAGGGAACCGTCAGAAGGCACTCGGCGCTGGACCTCAGCGTCCGGGCAGAACGATGGGGGTGGAGACGCTCCTTCAGGTATACCAGGCCAAGGCTGTTTAGGGCTTTAAAGGTCAACACCAACACTTTGAATTGTGCTCAGAAACGTACTGGGAGCCAATGTAGACCTTTCAAGACCGATGTTATGTGGTCTCGGCGGCCGCCCACAGTCACCAGTCTAGCTGCCACATTCTGGATTAGTTGTAGTTTCCGGGTCACCTTCAAAGGTAGCCCCATGTAGAGCGCATTGCAGTAGTCCAAGCGGGAGATAACTAGAGCATGCACCACTCTGGCGAGACAGTCCGTGGGCAGGTAGGGTCTCAGCCTGCGTACCAGATGGAGCTGGTAGAAAGCTGCCCTGGATACAGAATTGACCTGCGCCTCCAAGGACAGCTGTGAGTCCAAAATAACTCCCAGGCTGCGCACCTGGTCCTTCAGGGGCACAGTTACCCCATTCAGGACCAGGGAATCCTCCACACCAACTCATCCCCTGTCCCCCAAAATAGTACTTCTGTCTTGTCAGGATTCAACTTCAATCCATTAGCCGCCATCCATCCTCCAACCGCCTCCAGGCACTCACACAGGACCTTCACTGCCTGCACTGGTTCTGATTTGAAAGAGAGGTAGAGCTGGGTATCATCTGCATATTGATGGACACCCAGTCCAAACTCCCTGATGATCTCTCCCAGCGGCTTCATATAGATGTTAAAAAGCATGGGGGAGAGGACGGAACTGTGAGGCACCCCACAAGTGAGGGCCCAACACTCATCCCCCAACACCACTTTCTGAACACGGCCCAGGAGGAAGGAGCGGAACCACTGTATAACAGTGCCCCCAGCTCCTATAGGCCGAGGGAGCCGGCGTTTGTCCGCAGACAGCTGGCCAGCATGACTAAGCAGCTTCTGGCGAACCAGAGCAATGCACGGAAATGCCATTTACCTTCCCGCCAGAGCGGTACCTATTTATCTACTCGCACTGGTGGATTAGCTCAACACAAAGATGGCCAGTCAGGTTCCTCCATAAGTTCACAAGCAGCAGGGTATCAGCAGAATAAAGGTCCCAGGCATCTGGCACTCAGGGGTACATTGCCTCTGAACATGCAGGTTCCATTTCCTCTCATGGCTGAAATTTGTTCATAGACCTACCTTCCATAAATCTGCCCCAAAGTCTTTCTGAAAGATACCAAAGCCACTGCCCAGCTCAGTCAGTAGAGCATGAGACTCAATCTCAGGGTCGAGTGTTCGAGATGCACATTCGGCAAAGAGATTCCTGCACTGCAGGGGGTTGGACTAGATGACCCAACTCTACAGTTCTACGATTCTGCTATGCCCAGTGCTGATCCTAAAACTCAACAGAGGAAGATGAATACATCAGACATCATCATCACATCTCGTTGCATAAGCTCATCGACACCTTGCCAGACAGACTAGCTTGTCAAAGACAAGGATCTAGTTAGCCTTCTGTCTGAACACATGCCTGTTGCATCCCAAAGCAATTCTGCTGTTTACCTGGACGGCCGGGTGACAGTGAGGTTGGAGGATGCACAGGAGTGTGGAAATGCTGGTGGCAGTTCCACTGGTGCAGCTGCAAAGCCTCCACCTCACCCCTTCCCTATTCAGATAAGCAGCAGCAGAGCCACTGACATCGGGAAGGCAGCTTAGCCTCTCCACACACATTGCTGCGGATTAGATGAGACCCAACCCTGCCAACAAAATTGCTCGAAATACATTGCTGGATGGAGAACTTCCGAGTGGGTTCATCCAACTTCGTTCCAAGTGCTTTCAAGCTGGAATGGTTTCGCTGAACTCGTGTCTCCAGGATCCTGTTGTCCCCCAGGCAATATTTCAGCTCTGTTTCTCTCATTATCTTTTAAATGTTTCTTTTTAAAAAAATTCTCTTAGTGCCCTGATAGAAGGGCAGCTTTATCAATCTTATTTATTTCTTGCCCACATAGCCCACCTGTCCACCAAATGTTGCTCAGGGTGGCTCGCACCACCAGAAACACGGTTTTTGAAACATAATAAAACACAAAGTAATCTATAATAATAATAATAATAATAATAAATTTTATTTATATCCCGCCCTCCCCAGCCGAAGCCGGGCTCAGGGCGGCTAACAACACTAAAATAGTGCAACATTATAAAACATCATAAGAATTAATTAAAATCACAATTGATGGCAACCATAAACTAAAGTATTGTAAAGATTGCCAAAGGAGGGAGTCAGGCTGTGCCCTAACCAAAGGCCTGGTGAAACAGCTCTGTCTTGCAGGCCCTGCGGAAAGATGTCAAGTCCTGCAGGGCCCTTGTCTCTTGTGACAGAGCGTTCCACCAGGTTGGAGCCGCAGCCGAAAAAGCCCTGGCTCTAGTTGAGGCCAGCCTAACCTCTCTGTGGCCTGGGACCTTCAAGGTGTTTTTATTTGAGGACCGTAAGTTCCTCTGTGGGGCATACCAGGAGAGGCGGTCCCGTAGATACGAGGGTCCTAGGCCGTGTAGGGCTTTGAAGGTTAAAACCAGCACCTTAAACCTGATCCTGTACTCCACCGGGAGCCAGTGCAGCTGGTATAGCACCGGATGAATGTGATCCCGCAGCGAAGACCCCGTAAGGAGTCTTGCTGCGGCATTCTGCACCCGCTGGAGTTTCTGGGTCAGTCTCAAGGGCAGCCCCACGTAGAGCGAGTTACAATAATCCAGTCTGGAGGTGACCGTCGCATGGATCACAGTGGCTAGGTCAGGGCGAGAGAGGTAAGGAGCCAACTGCTTAGCTTGGCGGAGATGAAAAAATGCCGCCTTTGTTATAGCTGCAATCTGCGCCTCCATGGAGAGGGAGGTATCGAAGATTACACCCAAACTCTTAACGGACGGTGCTGGCACTAATTGCACCCCCGCAAGAGATGGGAGTTGCCCCCTCAATCCCATATCGTCCCGTCCCAGCCAGAGGACCTCTGTCTTCGAAGGATTTAACTTCAACCGGCTCCCACGTAACCATCCAGCCACAGCTTCCAAGCATCTGATCAGTGTGTCTGGGGCCGAGTCAGGATGGCCATCCATCAACAGATAGAGTTGGGTGTCATCAGCATACTGATGGCAGCCCAGCCCAAAACTCCGGACAAGCTGGGCGAGGGGGCGCATAAAGATGTTAAAAAGCATCGGGGAGAGAATCGCACCCTGAGGCACTCCACACACCAAGGAGTGGCGGGATGACAGTTCCCCCCCAAGCGCCACCCTCTGTCCCCGACCAGAGAGAAACGAGCGCAGCCATTGAAGGACTGTGCCCTGGATCCCCACGTCGGCGAGGCGGTGGTCCAGAAGTTCATGATCAACCATGTCAAAAGCTGCTGACAGATCTAGAAGAATCAGCAGCCCCGACCCGCCTCGATCCAGCTGTCTACGAAGATCATCTGTTAGGGCGACCAGAGCCGTCTCGGTCCCATGACCAGCGCGGAAGCCAGACTGGAATGGATCCAGAGCCTTAAGGATTACTTATAGATGGGATGCGGGTGGCGCTGTGGGTTAAGCCACAGAGCCTAGGACTTGCCAATCTGAAGGTCGGTGGTTCGAATCCCCATGACGGGGTGAGCTCCCGTTGCTCGGTCCCTGCTCCTGCCCACCTTTTTTTATTTTAATAATTTTTATTGAATGGTTTTATGTTACAAAAAACAATACAGCCATACTACCACTAAATATAATTAAGAAATAAAAATTACATACATCGATATGCTCCGGCCAACCTAGCAGTTCGAAAGCACATCAAAGTGCAAGTAGATAAATAGGTACCACTCCGGCGGGAAGGTAAACGGCGTTTCCGTGCGCTGCTCTGGTTCGCCAGAAGTGGCTTAGTCATGCTGGCCACATGACCCGGAAGCTGTACGCCGGCTCCCTCGGCCAATAAAGCAAGATGAGCGCCGCAACCCCAGAGTCGGCCACAACTGGACCTAATGGTCAGGGGCCCCTTTACCTTTAATCTATAAGGAACAGGGTCTATTCCACACGGGCCTGCTCAAACCTTACGGTCATCTTCAGAGGCCTTCCCTCGCAGCAGGTAGTGACTACTGGAGCAGGGCTTTCTCAGTCGTGGCCCCCGGACTTCATACAATCCTCCTCACCACCCCCACCCCGCCGGGAGGTTTGCCTGGTGTGACAGACAGCAGAGCCAGAGAAGTTTGGCTGGTGATGCAGTGCCTCAGAAATCCCACCAGACGGCTGTGGCCTCTTTCTGATTGGCTACCAAGGCATCCAGTTGGGGGAGGGGGAGCAGCACTTTTGGAGGGAAAATAAAAGGAACCGTTTCTGAGGGAATGTCCAGCTAGCATGGGCAAAGCCAGAATGTATGTTGGGGGGGCAGAACCTCAGTTTGTATGGATTTAATTGATTTATTTGAAGGGGGGCAGCTGTCCCGCTCTGCCACACACACACACACACACACACACGGCTGCGCTCATGCCAGATAGATATAGATAGCGATAGGGAGGTGGTTTAAGAGAAACCGTGAGGTAGAGTTGGGAAAAGTGTGTTTCACATCCACCCTGAGGGAAATATCTACAGCTAGAGAAAGGAGTCTCTAGACTGAGGGTCTAGGGAGAGTATTCATTTTTTTAAAAAAAATAATATTTATTAAACAATCAAAAGCTTCAAAATTTAAACATAAAATACAAACACCAAAAAAGCTACAAAATGGGAAAATACAAAACAAAACACATAGAAGTACACAATAAAAAACAGTTAACAGAATAGAAAAAAAGAAGAAAAAACACCAAAAAAGAAAACAGAAAAAAGATTAGTATTTTCATATCTTATACCTCATTCACTAGTTTCTTGACCTCCTCACACCTCCCTTTTTGTATTCCAGTTCAGATATTAAGTTCAGCAAGTCCTTACCCTCTATCATTCATCCTCACTCAACATCTTAACCTATAATAAATATATATTTTCCACCATTGTCATCCATATTTGCATATCCTTATTAATCTTTTAACTAACACCACTTATTTTCAACCCAACATCCCTTTAACATTCATTAATTTTACAGTATTTCTGTAGATAGTCTTTAATTTTTTTCCATTCTTCTTTCACCGCCACTTCTCCCTGATCTCGGATTCTGCCAGTCATTTCTGCCAATTCCATGTAGTCGATCACCTTCATCTGCCATTCTTCCAGAGTGGGTAGATCTTGTGTCTTCCAATAGTCTAGGGAGAGTATTCAGACAGGAGTGAAGTGGAGGAGCTGAGTTCGAGTCAGGAGGGGAGAGATCTTCTAGAAAGAGAAGACTCCCAAAGCAGTTAAGGGATGGTGTGGGGAGATCCCCTGGGTCCGCAGTACATTTTGGAGTAGCTCAGTGAAGGAGGTGAGGACAGGTGACCCCACCTTGGCCCGAAGTCATCCCCCCCCCCAAAGCAGGCTCAAAGCTTTTCCAAATCATTTTCTCAGCAGCTAAAAGGCATCAGAAGCATTTCGCTCTGCTGTAACCAAGGTCGCTTCTCAGGCTAGCTGACCTTGCCAAAAGGTACATTCAACTTGCCACTTTTCTTTCCGGGAACTGTGCCAATAGAGCAAGAGAAAAGAAACATATCTTGGACACGATGGAACGCGAGGCTTCTCTTTTTTTATATATATAAATATTTTATTAAGTTTCACAATAAGAAAAGCATACAAAGAAAATACAAAGTCGCAGAAAACAAAACAATACAAAAATACAAACTTTAAACACATCAAAAAAGAAAAAAGAAATAAAAACACATATATTAACAAAAAACAAAAATTTCCCTCTTTCTTAATTTCTCATCTTCATTTAACTTATTTTCCCGACTTCCTCACATCTCCCATTCTTGTATCCCTTTTTAGAAATCAGTTCAGCAAATTCATATGCTATTAATTTATCTATTGTTAATCCAATCTTACATTTTACTTTGTTGCTAAAGCCCCTGCAGTTCATTTCAATGTCCTTAACATTCATAAATTTTGCAATATTTCTGCAAATAAATTTTAAATTTCTTCCAATCTTCCTCCACCGTCTCCTCTCCCTGGTCTCGGATTCTGCCAGTCATCTCCGCCATCTCCATATATGGAGGCTTCTCATCCCTCTTTCCTGGGAAGAGTCCAAAAGAGTCCCAAGACAGGAGCTTTCTGTTCATGCTCAGGAAACCCATCATGGGGCAGGACTCTTGAAGAGGAGGAGAAAGGCGAGGGAACTGTCATTGCTCTGTGCAAATGACTGTGAAGCCATGCTTGTTTTGTGAATCTTGCTCCTTCTGCCACCCCGGATGGCAGAATAAAGCTTTTTCTCCGAAACTATTCCTTGAGTGTCTGTTGACTCCCATTTCCCCGTCCCGGGCGCAAAGCTCTTCTCACCCGAGGCGAAAAAGGCTACATCAGGAAGTGTGAATGTCAAAAGGCTGTCTAAGAAACCAAAGTATGAATCTGTAACACTTAAGCAACAACTGAGGGAACTGAAGTCAAGTGTAATAACCACCCTGAGACGTGAGGGTATAGGGCGGTATATAAATTCAATAAATAATAGTAGGAATAAAATAACTGGAAATAAGCTGAGCTTTTTACCATCTAGTCTAGAAGCCTGCAGCATCTACCTGAAACGTAATAACGGAACATGAGCAACTGAAGTTTAAAAGAAGCTGTGCTTGATGAGAGGCCTGTCATATCCATTCAATTTAGTAAAATTATTAATAGGCTGTTTCCTGAAAGAACATTATCTCCTAAAATATTCCTTGTTTTAGCCACTGTGCTCTGTCAAATAAATCTTCCTTACTTGTTCAACTTCTGTTTGAGTCTCCAAGCATCTGATTTTTACCTCACACAAGAACCCAAAGGCGTAGCCAGGATTTTTGTTGGGAGCGGCAGGCTTTTGTTAGGGGGGGAACCTCAGATTTGTATTGATTTTGATTGATTTGGGGGGCAGCTGCCCCCTGCACCCCCCAGCTATGCCCATGCAAGAACCAAAAGATAACCTATGGTGGTTGAAAATCTATATAATAGAGTGTTATACGTAGTTCGAATCTGCTGTAATCCATAGACAGAGGTGCTAGGCAAATTATTTATTTGCCAGGCCTTTTTCTTTCTTTGAAATAATTTTTATTTGGTTTTACAAATACTGTATAGAATTATAACAATACAAAATACACATCCCTATTTAGAGATTTTTCTGAATTTCTGGACTTCCCGCCTTCCCCTCCATGGGTCCTCTTGTCAACCTTTTCAACTGCATATTATTTCATAATCCATATTTTATGTCTCTCCATTTTGTCCATAATACACCCCCCCCCCCCAATTCTTTATTGAAGTTTTGGTCTTCTTGGTTCCTGAGCTTTCCGATCAGTTTTGTCATTTCGTCATGATCCAACAGCTTAGTTTGCCATTCCTCTCTGGGAGGGACTTTGTCTTCTTTCCATCTCTGGGCTAGTAACATTTGTGCGGCTGCCAGGCCTTTTAACATACCACTAAAGCTGTCTTTAACTGATTGTGCCCAGGGATCCCACTCACTTTATTATTCTTTTGTTCGGTGTCTCTTGAGTTTCAAAACCGTGCGTGCATTGTATTGTATGAATTTGTGAGCTGCCCTTGGAGTTTTTCACTGAAGGGCAGCATAAATAACATCTTGTACTTGTGGCCATGAACATTACGCTCGTGTCCATGACTATTCCAAAGGCTCAGGAAAACATTCAGTCAGGAACAAAATGTTCATATACCAGCTTTTGTGGGAAAGGATTAGCAAACGCACAGAAGAATGATCTGTATGGGGAAGGCTAAGGACTGAGAAATTATACACAAAGAGACACTAGTTGTGGTGAATTGTAAACAGTGAAGCCAGAAGGAAAGGAAATGTCAAAAAGTTTGGACAATGATAATTAAAATAATTACAGGCTCCACTTGCAAGAGTCGTTGATAACACAGATATCTTTGACATATAAGTGTTGCATATTGAAATGGAAAAAAAGCACTTGCAGAAGCCCCCCCCCCCCTTCTACATTTCTTAATAAAGTTACAGGAGCTCTTTCCAGCTTTGGAGCTAATCTTGATTTTGCTATTAGATACACACTGAGGAAGAGGAAACAAGGCAACCCTGAAAAGTTGTATGAGAGTGTCCCCATCTTTCCTTTCTCATACATGCTGTTGTGCAACATGGTAGGTTTTTGTTTGTGACAGCAACATGCAGGGCCGAAGAAGCCGTGTGCATCCTTCCCACCCTGTCATCACTTTCTATACATATTCTCCTCCCTCCTTCTAACAAGATTTGTTAGAACGAGCTTCATAGAAAGAATACAGTGGAATGAGCTGGGCGGTAGAGTACTTCTGCAGTGGCAGAATTATGTGGGAAATTGCAGTCAAGCACAACTGCATGACAACTGGTTAGTATATGAAGGGGCTAAGACCACGGAGTTCTTTCCCTTAAGTGGGTCACACCCCCTTTTCTTCATAAGGAAGTGGAGCTTCTTCCTCTTCTTCTCTTTCTCCATGTAATTGACAAAGGAAGACATGTCCAAGCTTAGAGTGCATGTTTGAAATCATCTTTCTGTATTTTCTACCCAAAGGTATTCTGCCTGTGTTCTCTTTGCTGCTGCTTGGATAAATGCATGAATCCGACCTTGGAATTTGTAAGTAAAGCATTTTTAACTTACTTAGCAGTGTGTGGTCTATTCATTGCAACAGGGGCAGCACTGGATGCAACTAAACAGGATATGAAAAGGGTCTCATGGCCTACATTCCCATGGTACACTGCTGCTTTACTTTTGTGAGTTTAAACTCTGCTACTGGGGCTCTCCCCTGCTGGAGAGTGAGTTTAGGCCCACAATTTGAATCCAGGCACCCAGCCATTTTTTTGTTATTTACCTTCCTCCACCCCCACCTGGTCACAGGGATTCATAATGTTTGATGTTTTACTTTGTTTGATGTTTAAATTTCCTGGAAGCCATCCAAGGTGGCTGGGGCAGCCCAGTCAGATGGGTGACATATAAATTATTATTATTATTATTATTATTATTATTAAAGGTAAAGGGTCCCCTGACCATTAGGTCCAGTCGTGACCAACTCTGGGGTTGCGGTGCTCATCTCACTTTATTGGCCGAGGGAGCCGGCATACAGCTTCCGGGTCATGTGGCCAGCATGACTAAGCCGCTTCTGGCGAAACAGAGCAGCGCATGGACACGCCGTTTACCTTTCCGCCAGAGCGGTACCTATTTATCTACTTGCACTTTGATGTGCTTTCAAACTGCTAGGTTGGCAGGAGCAGGGACTGAGCAACGGGAGCTCACGATGTCGCAGGGATTTGAACCGCTGACCTTCTGATCGGCAACCCCTAGGCTCTGTGGTTTAACCCACAGCGCCACCCGTGTCCCTCTTATTATTATTATTGTTGTTGTTGTTGTTATTATTACCCTCCCACAAATTCAGGGTATAGGCAGTGGTGGTGAATATGTTTTTTCCCTATCAGCGCTCACCTCCATCAACAAAGCCCCAGAGATTTATTATGTTAGGAAAGTGCGCATTGTCTCTATTTTCTGGTCCAAGAGTCTTTTCTACGGATTGGTTACATTCGGTGTGAGACTTTAATAATAATAATAATAATAATAATAATTTTTATTTATACCCCACCCTCCCCAGCCAAGGCCGGGCTCACGGCGGCTTACAAGCAATAATAAAAACAAGTTGAATGATTACAACTTAAAAACAATATTAAAATATTAAAATACAACATTAAAATATTGAAACATTAAAATATTAAAATGTAGCCTCATCACAGGAGAAGGAAAAGAAAAAAGAGACTTTAAATGTTGACTACAGAAGTACTGTAAAATTAAGGAATGTTAAAATGATGTCTGATGGAAAATAATTGGTATTGGTAAAAAGACTTTTAAGAAAATGTAAATAAGGATTGATAACTGGAAAATTGAAATTTATAATAGGTTAATATCTTGAATGAGGATAAATGTTAGAGGGTAAGGATTTGCTGAACTTAATATCTGAACTGGAATACAAAATGGGAGGTGTGAGGAGGTCAAGAAACTAGTGAGTGAAAGATAAGATTTGAATAATATTAATCTATTTTTTGTTTTGTCTTTTGTCTTTTTTCTCTGTTTCTATTCTTTCTTTCTTTTTCTTTGTCTTTTTTCCATTGCTAACTGTTTTTTATTGTGTATTCTTCATGTGTTTTGTTTTTGCATTTTTATATTTTAGTAGTTTTCTTTTATGCATAAATCTTGGAATCTTTTCTGGTTTGTGAAACCTTAATAAAGGTTATTTTTTTAAAAATGAAAAAAATAAATAAACGTTGACTACAGCATAAGGAAAATTAATAAATGAACACACAGAGAGAACCAACCCAAACGGGGGCGGCACAAAAAAAAGTGTGTCACCACCCGCTCTCTTC
Source organism: Podarcis liolepis (assembly GCF_965112155.1). NCBI lineage: Eukaryota > Metazoa > Chordata > Lepidosauria > Squamata > Lacertidae > Podarcis > Podarcis liolepis. The sequence continues at coordinate 95,772,958 of NC_139559.1, read as the reverse complement.
TCCCCAGTGGCGTAGCGTGGGGGGGTGCAGGGGGGGCCGGCCGCACCGGGCGCAACACCTGGGGGTTAGGGGGCGCAAATTACTTGCCTTGCCCCGGGTGCTGACAAACCACGCTACGCCACTGCTTCTCCCCCAACCTCCCGCAGGCATTTCTGGTTTTGCATTGCCAGAAGAGACCTGCCCTTGGAAGCGCCACCTCCCCCAGCAGCAGCACGTGCGAAGGCTCCCTCGGCCGGCCAGTAGCCGGAGCCTCTCGCCGCTGCGCAGCGCCGTTTCCTGCTCCCTTCGCCTCCCCTTTGCCGGCCCGCCGTGACGAAGGCGGAGGAGGAACCCAGCCATATAGCGGCCGCTCCTTCCCTTCCCCGCCGCGGGGGGAGCTGCAAAAGCCGGAGCTGGAGGCGACGGCGCAGGCTGGAGAAGAGACGCGGAAACGCAGGTAGGCGCGCCGGGGACGGTGATGGAAGGACTCGGGAGTGGGGCGAAGCGCAAGGGGCGGCGAAGGGCCGGGAGAGGGGGCGCAGGTACCCCTCCTGAACCCCCCCGGTCGCCGTCGAGAGGGAGCGATGGCGTGCGGGGAGGGGGAGAAGGAGCGAAGGGAGCCCGTTGGCCGCCCCTTCCTCCTCTCCTTCTCGTGCGTAAAGGCTGAGCCCACCCGCGCCACCGGGAACCCGGAAGGGCATTCTCCCCCCTCTCTTTACTCACGAGTCAGCCACGTCGGATCCAGGGGGATTAATTGGCCAAATCAGTGTGTAAACGGGGATCAGGGGTCTGGCCAGTTCGCGAGGTTTCCGCGAGAGGTTTTCTGATCCCCGCACCATCGTTTTCCGTGCACGGCCCATAGCGAGCGCATGTGGTCCTTTGGAACAGGAAGCCCAATGGAGGATGCGGATTTACTCGGGGTGAGGCATGGAAGGCAGAAGGAGAAACCGGGGCAAAGGGCTTCCTTTTTTCCACCCGCCTTGGAGAATTATTTACGCAGTTTAAGCTTTATAGAATAAGAGCTTAGTGGGGGTTTTTGTTTGTTATTTTTTAAGGTTGATTTCTCCCAAGAGGTTGCGGTTCGGAAATGAATGATTGTGTACCCAGAGTGGGGAAGATGTCACAGAGGGGAGGGAGAAAACTTGGGCAACGATGAAAAGAGGGAAAACAGCAGCCAGTTGGTGGCACCTTAAAAAGTAACATATTTATGCTGGGAGAGGCTTGCCGGACCGGACACCAGAGGCCACTTTTTATCAGGTGTGAACTGCTCCTATCATTTCCCAGACTGAAGATAAGCCGTGGCATCAAATGACAAAGCAATGCAGAAAATACAGTCTGTGCTGATTTGATCCAAGCTTTAATTCAGTTGCTGGCAGCCTGTGGTTTTTTGCATTTTGTTGTCATTTTAGACCACAGCTTACCACACTTTCTCTCTGCATGCCAAATTTAGGATAACACTTCACGTGTCTATTCCAAGACAGTTTATGCACTGTTAATCTATTACTCTTTAAGGGTCATGAGTGGGGGCAGGGGATACCTAAGCTGCTCCCTTTCTTTCTCAAGAAATGGATCAGGAGGACCCTGGGGTGGGTTAGAGGTCCTGTAATCCAAACCATTGGATATCTCTGACCCTGGGAGGGTCCCCGAAGGATAGGAGATGGGAGACACTGGAGAAGGCAAGAGTAATAAGGAATGCTTTGCTGCTGGGTCACAAATGCAGTTCAAAGCTGATGGGCTGGAGACACATTGATAAAAGAGATGTCTGGAGAAGTTATAATATAGATCTTGGCTGAAGTACAGTAGTACCTTGGTTCTCAAACTTAATCCATTCCGGAAGTTCGTTCCAAAACCAAGGTGTTCCAAAACCAAGGCGTGTTTTCCCATAGAAAGTAATGTAAAATGGATTAATCTGTTCCAGACTTTGAAAAACAACCCCTAAAACAGCCATTTAACATGAATTTTACTCTCTTAACAAGACCTTTGATCCATAAAATGAAAGCAATAAACAATGTACTGCAGTCACACAATCAATCAGTAGCTGAACTGGGTTCCACACGGTCACAAAAACAAAACAAAAAAGCCACAAAACAGCAAAATAAAGTTGTTTCAGCACCAAGGTGTTTGAGAACCAAGGTATCATACAGTGGATAACTAGAGAAGCTCATGAGTGGGAACTGAACCTCTGAAAGGGGTTCTTCAAAAATCTGCCGCAAAATGCTCATTCCCTTTCCACAGAGGAATTTATAGGGTAAGTGATTCTACAAATTGCAGTGTAACTTGCTCTAAGCCCATTTTCTTAAGGACTGCTGTTCTAAGAGCTAGATTAATTTTGCTTTCCTGGAGTTCAAACCCTCTTTGTGATTGTAAATTCCCGGAGATTTTGAGACCCATGCCCCTCCTGCTCCTTTAAAAGCTCCTCTCTGTTTCTGAGGTGATGGCCAGCCGTTGTCCTTTTTATACCTGTTTTAGTCATTTGAAAATTCATCTAGTTTGTTGTTCCTAAATTATACACTGTCACATCTTTTTGTGGTTTGATCACATGGCACCCTATGACTACCAGTGCATTCTGTTACACTTACCCCTCCCTTGTTTCTCTAATATGCAGGATTCCTGGAGTTCTTTCAACTTCTCTGGTTCTGATTGACTGAAATATCCAAATGGTTTAATCTAGCATCTGCATCAAATTGGAGCTATCTCAAATCTTTGAAATGCCTTAAAAATAGACTTTTGTGGCTCTTAAAAATTAAATTATAGTCAAATTTCCTTGTTTAAAAACAAAGCTGCTTTAAATGAAATTTGAATTCAAGGCAGGGGAGTTCAAAGTTTTCTTCCTTCTATGTAGGAAGATCTGAATTACAAATGAGAAACTTTAATTAAATCAACTAATGCTGAGCTGGTGTGGTGTTGTAGTGACCATGGAACTGCACTATATGGGTCAGGAAATCCCTGGTATAGATCTTCGGCCTGCTATGAGCTTAGACAATCATTGGTCTCTTGCCCTTCACTTCTCATATACAAGACATGGGATACCTTAAAAGGTTGTAGAATAGGAGCAAGAAATTGTATGTGAAGTATTTTGAATATTCTAAAATGTTGTTTTGATGGCTACATAATTGTTATAATAATTGGTCTTGAATTGAATCCATCCTGAACTAGACAGCACAGTGAATTTCCAGAAGTGATGCTAAATCCCACACGACACCAGGATATCTGTGGTTGGGTCCTCCTGTTTTATTTATGTATCAATTTATCTCCTGAATTTTAAAATGGGGCTATGGTTTCAGCTTCTGATCAAAGCACCACCACCAGAGGATGGAGGGTTCCCACATGCTGGTAGCCTAGTGTGAAGTAAGAGTGCAGGTAGAAATGGCTAGTGGCACCTTTGTATCGCCCACATCTTGTTGTTTCAACGGAAAGCTGTGAGGCATGCAAAAACTCCTTTAAGCTCAGTTATTGCCCTTGGATTTTCTGTGTAAAGTGAATGTCAACTTAGGCAACTAATAGAGGCAGTTAATAGAGTTGGCAGTTAATAGAGGTATTGTAGTGAGTCAGGTGGACCATTGTTTTATCTTCTTAATGTATGGCTACGTTAGTAGTGACTGGGGCCACCTGGTGCTGTAGCCTGACATGCAAGAGAAGTGGTTTTGATGAAACTGGGCTGAGGAACGTTCCATGTTGGCAGCTTTTATTTTTCTTAAAATATTGTTTAAGGGAGTCTTTAAAAAGAATAAAATGCAGATAAACCTGACTCTGAGAAGATGAATTAAAATCAACAGTCGTAACCCTTGATTTCAGTGGGTGTACGGCCAGTGTGACTTGGTTAGATATAGCTTCTTGTTTTGACGTCGAGTTTCTAAAATGATTTATTGTTGATTGGTAAACTATTTTGAATAATAATATTTGCAGATAAGTGCGGAGAGTCTGCTGAATGGAGTTTGACATCTATCATAAGCATAAAACACGACTCTTAAATACCGTATTTTTCGCCCTATAGGACGCACCGTCCCATAAGGCGCACCTAGTTTTTTGGGGGGGAAATAAAGGGAAAAAAATTATTTCCCCCCAGCTTCCCCCGACCCCAGCCCCCAAACAGGCAGCTCTCTGCAAGCCGTGGGAGCCTAGCGCTGGCTCCCGCTGCTTGCGGAGAGGTCCGCGAAGCCTGGACGCGCTGAGATCAGCGCGTGCAGGCTTCGGGATGCCGGCAACTCTCCCCAAGCAGCGGGAGTGTTCCTGCTGCTTGCGGAGAGGTCCGCGAAGCCTGGACGCGCTGAGATCAGCGCGTGCAGGCTTCGGGATGCCGGCAACTCTCCCCAAGCAGCGGGAGCGTTCCCGCTGCTTGCGGAAAGGTCCGCGAAGCCTGGACGCGCTGAGATCAGCGCGCGCAGGCTTCGGCATGCCGGCAACTCTCCCCTAGCAGCGGGAGCGTTCCCGCTGCTTGCGGAGAGGTCCGCGAAGCCTGGAGAGCGAGAGGGGTCGCTGCGCACCGACCGCTCTCGCTCTCCAGGCTTCAGCGAAAGCCTGCATTCGCCCCATAGGACGCACACACATTTCCCCTTCATTTTTGGAGGGGAAAAAGTGCGTCCTATAGGGCGAAAAATACGGTAGGCTTGCAGTAAACCATTTGCCTGATTGCATGTGGCAAGTAAAAATTGCCTGTAGGGGAACTGGTGTACTTTCCCTGTGGTAGGGAAGGTGAGATAGTGACCAAATATGCATGTCAATAACTTTTTTTCTCCTCCTTTTGTGGTAAGAGCTAACAAAGCTGGAAACCTTTAGTTAATCACATTTTCTGGTTTTATCTGAACCAGGAAACTCTGGTTGCCAGCTTTGGAACAAACCAGCTTATTAAACTAGTGTCAGACTTTGACTTAATATCCCAGTGTGTGTGTTCTGAGGTGGGAACTATAGTTTTCTGATTTGGATGAGATAGAAAACTATCATTATTTGGATGTTTTATGGTTTAATCGTAGCTTGGGCAAAGGGCTTGTTCATGATTTGCTTATTAAGCAAGGATCATCAGAACTGGCAGCAAAAAAGTGATGTGTATGTGTGATTTATCCCTCTAAACTGACATATCACCTTAAACGCAATGGCTGCAAGTGGTGAAATCTTACCTTTATGGAAGATTTCCTTTGACGGCATTAAAGGAACAAAGATCAGGTCAGAAAACATTTCCTGCAACTTTTACCTTCATTAATACTCAACCAGAACAAGTCTTTTGAAAGATACAAGTTTAAGGCAGCCTTTTTAACCATACATCCTGATATGTTGTTAGATTACAAGTCCCATCCTTCCTAGCTAGGAAAACAAGTGGTCAGAGATTATGGGAATTGTAGTCTAGCAACATCTGGGGACCCAACCAAGATTGAGAGAGGCTGGTTCAGAGAGTGTGAAGGGAACAGTTTGTGGTTTTGAACAAACCCTATCCTCTACTTTCACAACTTTCATCAGTCTGAAGTGGTGTATTTAGAAATGTTTTCTGGCAGCCAGGAGGCCTAGGGACTTGTTTTGTAAAAGAAAGATTGAGAGAGCACTGAGGTTCTCAGAATGATTATAATTATACACCATATAATAAAGAACGATAAGCGCATGGTCATAAAAAGCTGAGGTACTTCATACAAGTAAATTTTGTCCTCTGCAGTGCGTTAGCCTGACACCATGGTGGGTGAAGAAAATATCTCCGTAAGGAATCGCCGATCAACTTATGAGACTGCAGAAGAGAAAGAAGACTTGTCAAAGAGGCATGAAGCAGACTGGTCTTTCCCACAATCAAGCAATGGTGAGATTTCTTCATCAGTAACTGCAGAGATCTTACCTGATTTAGCAGATGAAATGATAAGCAGTGAAATTATTTTAAATCTGCATGTGAACAAAAGATCTGAAGTACAGTAAATATGAATCCAATTGTTTCCAGTGTTCACCATGTTCAGTGGGTTTACTCTGAGTAAAACTTTGTTGACTACAACTCAGTGCATGTATCTTTGGTGGTGTAGTTCAACGTGGTACTCAGCCAGTTCTGAGCATGTTTGCCTTGTGCTAATAACTTGACCTCAGCACTGTATTTGTTCCCTGACTCGTTTTCTTTTAGCTGTGTGCCAAATTTGTGAAGCCAGCGGAGGGGATTCTTCTAGAGAACTTTTATGACCTGACTAGGAAACGCATCTATACTTAAATTATCCGTGTTGTAGTTTTTGTTTCAACAGCTACCAGATATTTGCCTCAAGATGTGAATACTGGCATTCATTGCTAAGCTTGTTTACTCAAATTCAAGCTGGGTGTAAAACTGCCTTCTACTGAGTTGGACCAGCAGTTCATCTCACCCAGTACTGCTTACTCAGACAGGCAGTAGCTCTTCAGGCCCCCTTATTGTGATTGGATGGGATTCCACCAAGTCTTTGTGTACGCAGAATGATGGCCACTCGCCCAACCAGCCTTTCCCTGCCCACGGGCCTTAGGTTGCCAATCCCTGGTGTAGATGCAATTATGAGATTTCTTTATAAGTAACTGCAGAAATCTTATGTGAATAAATATAAGAATTTATCAGTGGATTTATTTTGAATCTGCAAATGAACAAAAGTTGTGAAGTACAGTAAATACGAATTCTTCCTCCGTTCTTAAATAATGGATTGTTTCCAGTGTTCACCATGTCCAATGGGTCTACTATGAGTAAAACTTTGTTACAACCCAATACATGTATTTTGGCTTTCCAGTCTTTCTGGACCTGTTGGCACATCTGTAAAGTGGGTTGATTGTTGTGTTGCTACACACACCCTACGACAAAGCACATCTTGTAAACTATCTTTGTCTTGTATGACAAAGCACATCTTGTAAACTATTTTCTCATTTGTGATAGGAAAAAATGCTGCTTTCAAGCCAAGTTTCGGTGTGTGGGTTGTGGGTGTGTAATATTGTGTGTGCCTGGGACGGCCTCTGCTGACTCGTGCACTTAAGGTTGCCATATCGATGACCACTGGATTCTAACCATAGCTGAGAACTCAAATGACAAACTGAGTTATGATGAATTTGCGTAGCTGACAAATTGTGTTTTCAAGCTGCTCCTGTTTTCTATCCTCACAGCACTCAACATTGTAAGCTCAGTCCTGTTTGAAAGCTCAGACCCTGTCTCCAGGGAACAGGACCTTTGGGAGGCTGAGCGATGGCCCTAATTGTGGTCTGTCATTCTCAAAAATATGCCAAACCATCTTTATATTTCCTTAGCCATGGGTTGGCGTGACGTCTGGAGTGAGCCAAAAGAGGCTTTGTTCCTGGATTGATTGATTGATTGATTGATTGATTATTTATTTATTTATTTATTTGACCACTTATTCCTAAGTGGGCCTAACTTCTTATTAAGCGGCCCTGTTCTTAATTTAGCACCTTTTTTGGTTCGGATAAAAGGTCTAATGAGTTTAAAAAATCCAAGCCTGATGTGAAGAATCTGCCTTGGTTCGCATCTCGTTTTATGTCGTTTCTTGGGTTTTTGGGTGGAAAGAAACCTTCATGGAAACGGAATGTTCTGCCCCTGGAGTTTGATTGGGGATTGGGCTGGTGTACCGCTAAAGATGATATGCAAGGGTATGTGTTCCTGAAAGGGCTTTGAAAATGCCTTTGTCCTTCTCTCAAATAGTGTTGGATTTCAGCTGTGACTAATCTGTCTTGAGGTAAGCATGTGGGATCTTTGTCTTGTAGTCCGGGACTTGCAAGGCCGTGGTAATTTCCCAAGGTGGAGGTTACTCCAGGTCATTCCTTAGTGTTGCAGACACAAATGATATGTCAGAAGAATGAATGTGCAGAGGGAAATTGAAGCTGAGGAGGAAGAGGACATAGTTGGTTAATGTTAAACACAGGCTCATTTGTTTTTTTCTTTGGAAAGTTACTTTTCTTTCTCATTTCCCTCCTGCCTTTCCCATCCGTTCAGTGGCTTGTCATTACTATTTACATACGTCACAATTTATCGTTATGTTATTTTTAGCCTGCTTTTCAGGCAATGGGGGCTCCCAAAGTAGCTTTCATACACTCCTCAATTAAAAGTGAGCGTCAGTGAAACACTGTTAAAATGACCACAAATAGCTAATCAAATATTAAGAGAAAGTATAGGTAAGTCTTTTTATATAACTCATTAAAGCCAGAGTTTCCTTAATGCTTGGGCTATACTATAAACACTTTGGCAAAGAAGAGAGATGTGTGATGTTCCTTCAGATAATGCTGTGTGTTGCAGGTAACTTGGTACTCAGCCAGCTCTGAGCGTGTTTGCCTTGTGCTAATAATCTGACCTTAGCACTGTATTTCCCCCCTTAACTGAATAGTTTCTCTTTTAGCTGTGCTTCAGCTCTGTGAAACCACTGTAGGGTATTCTCACTAGTGTTCTAGTTTTACCTGACCAATATACAAATCCATAGCTCACTCATCGGCATTGTACTTTTTATTGAAAGAGGTACCAGACATTTGCCCCTGGGTGTGAATACTGGCATTCATTGCTAAACATGTTTACTCAAATTCAAGCTGGGTGCGAAACTGTCTTCTACAGTGGTACCTCAGGTTAAGTACTTAATTCGTTCCGGAGGTCCGTTCTTAACCTGAAACTGTTCTTAACCTGAAGCACCACTTTAGCTAATGGGGCCTCCTGCGGCCGCTGCGCCGCCAGAGCACGATTTCTGTTCTCATCCTGAAGCAAAGTACTTAACCCGAGGTAATATTTCTCGGTTAGCGGAGTCTGTAACCTGAAGCGTATGTAACCCGAGGTACCACTGTACTGAGTTGGACCAGCAGTTCATCTGACCCAGTACTGCTTACTCTTGACAGGCGGTTGCTCTTCAGACCACCTTATTGTGAACGGGTGGGATTCCACCAAGTCGTTGTGTGCGCAGAATGAGGTCCACTCGCCCAGCCGGCCTTTCCCTGCCCCGTAACGCATCAATCTGCTCTGGAGAGTTGGGGGAGTCTCCTCAGAACAGGTTTAGGGGTCATGCAGGGGGAAGAGAGAAGGGAAAGTGTCATTGCACGAGTGAACCTCATACCCCACAGACATACCCTACTTAGCACTATGTTGAATTCCACCCATCATTTTCAACTGGAGATGCCAGAACTTGAACCTGGGATTTTCTGCATGCAACACATGTTCTCTTCCAATGGCTTGAGCTGTGCCCCACTTTCCAGGTCCCTCTGTCAGGTGTACTCTCTGTCTGGACTCAGTAGACTGTATATGGGTCGGACCCACCACCCCATTCACAAAAGAGGACACCAATTTGCATGTGCTTTATGTCATATTCCAACTTATGTTCCACTCTGGGTGGGGTGGAGACCTGAAAAAATAGGTTAGGGGCTAAACACAAGTAATAAGATGTCAAACAAAATGTAAGCTTCCTCCAGAAATGTATTTTCATACTAGGCAAAGTTTGACTTGTTGAGTTTCTGCAGGGAGAGTATTGTGCCTGAGAAAGCGTCAGCTACAACAGCTCCAGTCTCTTGTGGGAAGGAATTTAAGGATGTGGGGGGTGGGTGCAGTTAAGCAGATTGCAACAACAACATGGGGTGTGGGATCAATTGCTTTCCCACCCTGGGAGTAGTTGTTGCTGGTGTGAACACTTAAATGGGTATATTCACATCAGAGGCTAACCACTTTTTTAACTCAAGTAAAGAAAAGAGTTGTCATGTGACCTGGAATAATAACCTTGCTATAATGATTTAAACTTCATAACTAACAAGAAATACTGATGGGATGCCTTGGTTGCTTTTTGTCAGTTTAATTCTGAGTTTATCCAAGTATATTGTTTCCAATTTGAACCATTTTGTCTCATATAGCAAGCTAAATAATTCACATAGCAAGTTCGTCATTTAGCAAACCAGCAGTTTAAGCACAACCACAGCCATTCCCTGCACCTTCTTTCATACTTAAGAGCACCTCAAAACCAAGCTAAAGGGAAATTCATTAATAAAAGGGATCTTTATTTATCCTTTAGTAATATGAATGTTCCCTTCACTAGTTTGGGCTGGAATTTCATTCAACATGTGCCCACTAAACTGATAGAAAGGTCAAGAGTTTCTTCTCAGTGATGATGTAATAATGAAATAGACCACGGGTTCTGCAGTTTGCCACACTGGTTTAGTGACTCATTTCGGACAAATCTGGAAGAACATTAGTCAATTCAACTTTCTGTCCTGTGGTTCCATCCAAGTTTGGCAATAGGTTGACTATGCAGTCTTGCATTACAGAGTTTGAATTATATATACACGACATGTAGCACATATTAATGCTGACCTGGCACACAAGCCCATTCTATATGTACTCTCTGGCTTGCTGGTGTAGATCAGGCATCGACAGCCTTTCCTTGCCTCGGGCCGGTGTCTCCAGCGATGATCATGCGGAGGGTGGGGGAGCACGCGCCCGTACGCGGTCGCACACGCTATTTCCAGCGCACCTTTGGGTCAGAGGAGACCAGAAATAGCTTGTGTGCACGCGCACGGGCCTCCTCCAACACAGATCTGCACCGGAGATGGCATTTGTGCACGCATACACGCACTCCAGGGACACGGGTGGTGCTGTGGGTTGAACCACAAAGCCTAGGACTTGCTGATCAGAAGGTCGGCGGTTCGAATCCCCGCGACGGGGTGAGCTCCCGTTGTTCGGTCCCTGCTCCTGCCAACCTAGCAGTTCAAAAGCACGTCAGAGTGCAAGTAGATAAATAGCTCTGGCTAGAAGGTAAACGGCATTTCCGTGTGCTGCTCTGGTTTGCCAGAAGCGGCTTAGTCTGCAGATGAACAAAAGTCCTAAAGTATAATAAATACGAATTCTTCCTCGGTTCTTAAATAATGGATTGTTTCCAGTGTTCACCATGTCCAATGGGACTACTATGAGTAAAACTTTGTTACAACCCAATACATGTATTTTGGCTTTCCAATCTGTTTGGATCTGTTGGCACATCTGTAAAGTGGATTAATTGTTCACACCCTACAACAAAGCACATCTTGCAAACTATTTTATTGTTTGTGAGAGGGTAAAATGCTGCTTTCAAGCCAAGTTTCAGTGTGTGGGTTGTGGGTGTGTAATATTGTGTGTGCCTGGGATGGCGTCTGCTGACTCATGCACTTAGGGTTGTCATATTGATGACCACTGGATTCTAACCGTAGCTTAGAACTCAAATGATGAGTTGAGTTATGATGAATTTGCATAGCTGGCAAATTGTGTTTTCAAGCTGCTCCTATTTTCTCTCCTCACAGCACTCTACATGGTAAGCTCAGTCCTGTTTGAAAGCTCCGACCCTGTCTCCAGGGAACAGGACCTTTGGGAGGCTGAGCGACGGCCCTAATTGTGGTCTGTCAGTTTGAAAATAAAACCTTGTATTTACATACAGTGGTGCCCCGCAAGACGAATGCCTCGCAAGACGGAAAACCCGCTAGACGAAAGGGTTTTCCGTTTTGGAGGTGCTTCGCAAAACGAATTTCCTATGGGCTTGCTTCGCAAGACGACAATGCCTTGCGAGTTCCTGCGGGTTTCCCCCCCTCCCCCGTCCTTTTTCTTAGCCGCTAAGCTGCTTATCAGCTGATCCGATCAGCAGATAAGACGCTAATAGCGCTAATCCGCTAATCTGTCAATGGGCTTGTTTTGGAAGACGAAAAAACTGCTAGATGAAGAGAATCACAGAACGGATTCTTTTCGTCTTGTGAGGCACCACTGTAACTCTCCTCCTTTGTTCTGAGTGCATGTAATGTTCTCTTTATTTTTCGGTCTTGAATTTAAAGATTTTCCTACCCCGGGCCATTTTATGATAAAAGCGTAGGCATACCTTTCTGAATGCTTTTTTAAATGAGAGGAATGTCAAGAAGAACCATCTAACTGCAATTCTGCAGAAACAATTTTGTTTCTGTTTTCAGAAAAACTTATTTCTATGCATTGTACACTCGTGTTGTCACAGTTGAATGTCTTGTGTGCACCGTCTCTGCCGTCTTGCTCTCACTTGGCTGGTGAACTGGTGCCTGGGCTGTACCACTTGAGGGTTCAGGGGGCAAGCGGTGCATGGACGGTTGAATCCTACAGATGTCTGGCAGGTGGCCAAACTAGAAACCTTCTCCCTAGCACCTCCTGGGGTTTTTTTAGTATTTGGGTAGATATGTTTAAATGATCTGCCGCCATTAACTACAGTTTTAATGCACTCCAGGAAGGGAATCCTTGGAAATTGGAATAGGTTGTACATATTTCCTTTTGGTCAGTAGCGGACAACTAATACAGGTACATCTGGGCAGGTGAGTAAGTGAAAGTTTTGGGGGCTCGTAACCTTTGTGGTCTTACATGCAGCACTGATTTTAAAATACCGTATGTACTCGAGTATAAGCCAACCCGAATATAAGCCGAGGCACCTAATTTTAGCACAAAAAACTGAGAAAAGCTTATTGACTTGAACAAGCAGCCTGAAAGGGCTCCTTTTGGGCTGCTCGTCCCTTCGCCGCCACCCACCTCACTCGAGTATAAGCCGAGGGGGGCTTTTTCAGCATAAAAAATGTGCTAAAAATATCAGCTTATACTCGAGTATATACGGTACTTTAAATTTCCAGTTTGCATACTTTTCCTGTTTTGCCTTTCATGCTTGTGGAAAACTTATACCCAATATTTATTGTCTTTATCATTTACATCACAATAACAATTTGTTTTTTTCTCTTAGGTCGTGTTGACATTGACCATTTGGTCACTCGAAAGATGCAACTTTTGGTGGAGGCTGAGGTAAACCTGTCTGAATTGTAGTTAATATGAGTTGACGAGGAGGAATCCCTAGATAGCAAAAAAAACCCACAAACCTCCCATCTGTGATGGATCTATGCATATTATGGGCCTGTTAGAAATCCTAAATCCTGTAAATTGGGAGTCACTGAGTCTGGGACTGCTGAAAGATTTCCTCAAATGCAGAAATCGTAAACAATGCTCACTTTCCTGTGAGCTCTTTTAAACTATCTAATCATGCTTCCTGAGAATATCAAAACTAGGGCTTCTGACATTTTATTTTATTTGAACCATTACAGTCCTTTGTACTTTTATTATCCCCAACCCTTCAAATGTTCATGCTTTTCTCTGATGCCGTAGAAACCTTCAGCTGCTGTTGTAGGGCACAGGAGGCGGATGGGCTGCTTTCATCCTCTAGTCTGTTAGCAAGTGGGATGCTTAAGGAATTCATTCTTTGTGAATTCCAGCATGAATAACCTGATTTGGTTTGATCCCTGGAGGCACACTCCATTGTCTCTTGAGACAGATGGATGCCAACAATAACAACCTGATCTGCACCTCCTGGCCAGATTGAAACTTAAACCATTCACCCTCTTCCACTTTCGCTAAGAAAGCATATCAAAATGCATTTAGAAATCTTGAGAGAGAAATGTGTGTTTAATTGCATTAAAAGAAAAAGCAGGACAAAAGAGAACTGTGAGTGCATGAGAAAGCAGATAAGTTCTCAGATATTTGCTGTTGTATGTGAAAAATAAAAGTCTTTTATTTTAAGAAGAAGAAAGTCTCACAGACTGGCTATCCATCACTAGCCAAAGCATTGCTGCTCATATTTAGTGCAGCTAGAGCCACAATAGCTGCATATCCATGTTTTGGTAAACTGGGAATGGGAGGCTGTGGGATTAGGCTGTTCCGGCATGCTACTGCTTTGGACTGTAGGGTGACTCACATGTGGCTCTGGAACTATTGCTGGGTACCCTTTTGAGTCTTTGAACTTATCAGGAATTAATTAGTGGGAGGATGGAGAAGCTTCCCTGGGAATCGGCTTATCCACCTACCGACTTTTTCCTTGTAGTGAGCAGATAGAGGAGAGAAAGATCCATGTTCCTAGTTTCAGGTGGGGCAGCAGTGAAGCCCAACAGGTCTTGCCTGCATATCAGCTGCCTCACGGAAAAGGAGCCACAAAGTACACATAGTCCTTTCCTCTTGGGGCTGTGTCTGCAATATGTGAATGGATAACAGCAGGTGACCTCATTCCCCAGGCAAATTCCCAGGACTACATGGAAAGCCAGAACTCTGTTGTTGCTCGGGTGCTGTTTGCCCTGTGCAGCAGAAACCCTGTAGCTTGCTTTCCCTTCTCTTGGTTCTTTCTCTTTGTTTATTTTTCACTGTCTCTTGGCATCATTCTTCGTTGACTGTGTGGAGCGGCAATGGCAGTTCAATCAGCCCTTTAATTTGTAAACAAACAAACAAAACACCCTGTGCTTTGTGAACACTCTGCGCTAAGCAAAGCAGCCCGAAAACTTCCTACCACACTATCACACTTGTTTGCTCTTCTTGCTGAATGTTAGCCATCACAGCTTCTGTTTTTTAATAACTCTGGAAGTACAAGAGTATTCCTCTCTACTGTTGCTGCCCTAGCCCCTTGCCCCTTTTTGTTGGGTTCTGCTAGCCAGGGCGCCACCTCTGAAGCAACTTCATTAAACGGTTAGCTGTTCATTTTTAAAGAATCTTTGTGTGTATGGTGGGGAGTTAACCAGAACTGAGCATTTTGTGGGTGACCACGGTGCCTTCTTATATCCTGTTCTTGGACTTGTCAGCTTTCCTTAAATTTAATAGACTAATGGAATGTGTTTTGCATACGGTTGGTATTTGACTAGTATAACAAAAACAAAATAAAAAGCCCCTGCAGAACAAGTCAGTTTTCTGGTCAGATTTCTGTTAGATATGTTGAGTGAGTTTATTTGTAAGCAAGATGGGAGGCAGATAGGCTAACTATGATTTTCTTAGAAAAGCTCTGCAGTTGGCGACTTTGCTTCCACATTCTTGGGGAGCTGCTGATAGTGGTTTAAACCAGGAATGGGGAACCAGATGTTGCTGGACTAGGAAGTCCTATCAGCGCTGACCATTGTCCCCACTGGCCGTGACTTTGACTGGGGTCCGAGAATATGTCGTCAGTTGTCAGGAAATGAGACATGTTCATGATTTGTTGTTAGCATGGTGTTAGGAAGTCAGCCTTGCATTTGAAGGTAAAGAGTAACATGCCATTTTAGCAGGCAAATTATAGGCAATACTTAACAATTATACTTAAGGTGTTCTCTTTCCTATTCCTTCCTTCCTCCAAATATTATCAGCAAATGAAGCCAGCTTTCATGCAGCGAATCGACAGCCACTTTACAGAATTCGTAAATGGCTTGATTGCAAAGTCCGTGCAGCTTGAGTCTTCGCCCCCTGCCTTCCCAGCCGCATGCTTAGAGAAAGACGGTGGCCTCAAAAGCAAGTATGTTGGTTCTTGGCTGAATCTGAAGCAGAGTCTATTTGTTGTTTTCTCTTTCTTTTTTTAAAAAAACTACAACTACTCTGCTGAATATTTGTTCTTTTCACAGAGGATCAAGAGCACCTCCAGAACATGGAAAAGTTTTTGTTGCTAGAAAGTCTGTCTTGGAGTGAGTATGTTAATGAGATTGTAAATTTCACTAGTGCCCTTGCTAAAGTTAAAGTTACCTTCATCCAGTGGGTAGCTTATCTCCATATCTTGCTTCTTCCTCCCAGTGGATCCCATTCATTTTTATACTGTGTAGACTGAAAGCAGGTATTCCTAATCTTTTTAAGTGCTCCAGTCAATTGGGTATTGCACATCCCAGATTCTGACATGGATATGGCTGTTTTGTTCTGTAGAAACTGATCTACAGACCAGAAGTGTCTATTGCTAAGCAATCCAGCCTCCTCATGGGCGGTCTGGTTCTCCAGTAAAGTTTTGCGCCTATCTAGTAGTAAGGGCTTCACAATTAGCAAACAGGTGCCCTAATAGAACCAGGCTGGTCTGTCCATCTAGCCCATAATTATCTACTCTGACTGGCAGCGGCTTTCCAGTGCTTATTGCAGTGGCCTTTCCCATGGCAGTTCACCTGATCTTTTTAAACTGGAGGCTGCACCCAAGACCTTCTGGAGGCCATCTGTCCCTGAGTTCCTCTTCCAAGGTGTAGCAAGAGCTTTATATGCAAATGCAAATATGTAACATTAAACTTTGGTACTACTGCTTGAGGAGTCTGGGAGGAAGAGCAGATACTAGTTAGAATTATCCATACTTGGAACTCCAGCTCTAAGCAAACCAGTCTGCTAGAATTGTTGCTGAAAAGCACTTCAGTTTTGTCTGTTTTCCTTGGGAGCAGAATGCCAGTTGCCCCTCCATTCTTGAAATCCATCACATTTCAGGGACACTGTCCTGCAGCACACAGGCTCAAGGTCTAGGCGAGCATTAAGATGTGCCTTGTTCCAACTCTGGTAGATAAGAATGTTATTGGTTGTTTTACTTGGCTCAGTTGAAGGTCCTATCCAGTGGCGTAGCGTGGGTTGTCAGCACCCGGGGCAAGGCAAGTAATTTGCGCCCCCTAACCCGTGGATTTGCGCCCCCTAACCCCCAGATGTTGTGCCCGGTGCGGCCGGCCCCCCCTGCACCCCCCACGCTACGCCACTGGTCCTATCAGGTTGTTGTTTTGTTCCAGAAGATGCCTACCAATATATTTCGTTGATTTGGGAACAAAATTTCCAATATAGTCGTACGTTGGATCTCAAATGCCTTGGCTCCTGAACCAATTGGCTCCCAAACAATCGAAACCTGGAAGTGAGCATTCCGGTTTTCAGACTTTTTTGGAAGCTGAGCGTCTGGCACGGCTTCCGATTGGGTGCAGGACGCTCCTGCAGTCAATCAGAAGCTGTGCCTTGGTTTTCAACTGGTTCCGGGAGTTGAACGAACTCCCAGAACGCATTCTGTTTGAGAACCAAGGTACGACTGTACTGGCAATTGTTTGGGCTTTCCTGATCCAAAACTGTTGTTTCTGCCGGCCGTTCATTTGGGCTTCTTTCTTTCTTTCTTTCTTTCTTTCTTTCTTTCTTTCTCTTTTTCTTTCTCTTTTTAGTGTATTTTTATTTAGATCTAATATGGAAAACACAAACCAATTCTTGCTACAAAACCAGACTTCACCATGTTAATCCAGAATGTATTTTGCAGTTTAAATTTTATTTCATTCACCCCCAATATGTCAGTAAAACTCCAAGCCTCTATTCTTTAAGTCAGGGGCAGCCAATATGGTGCCCTCTAGATCAGGCTTCCTCAACCTCGGCCCTCCAGATGTTTTTTGGCCTACAACTCCCATGATCCCTAGCTAGCAGGACCAGTGGTCAGGGATGATGGGAATTGTAGTCTCAAAACATCTGGAGGGCCAAGGTTGAGGAAGCCTGGTCTAGATGATGCTGGACTGCATCTCCCATCAGCCCCAGACAACATAGCCAGTGGTCAGGGATGATGGGAGTTGTAGTGTGGAGGGCACCATGTTTGCTACGCCTACTTTAGGTGAAGGTTGTGAATCTTTGTATAAAATGCAGTGGGTTTAGTGTTAACTTGTGTCATTTTCCCACAGGCATAGTGTTCCACATAAAATACCAAAACAGTATTGGAGACTTTAAAAAACGCTTTGCAAGCTGTAAACATGCAGCTCCCATTTGGGAAATTGTTAAGTTCTTCTTGACTTCCTGTTGAATTACTTACTTTTCCAAATTCCCTTTTGCTAAATATAGAGAATAATTGTATGAGCAACTGTTGAACCCAAACTCCCCATCCTCTGGGATGTGAGACAAGGGGAACACAGTGGGAGACAGGTTCTTGTGACCCATGGTGCATAATCCACTAGGAAGTTCTCCTGTGCAAGCCCCACATTAGAGGCTGAGGAAGAACTGCTCTTGTGCAGCTTCCATTCATCTGAGCAGGAGAATTTTCCAGTGGGTTGTACTCCACAAATATGTGCCTGTGTGCCACAGAGAGATTTTCTGTCTCTCCTGCAAAGTGTTCCTCAACACAAGGCTTGTCATGATCCTAGTTACTTTGGTGGATGTAATGTGGAACCATCAACCAACAATATAGGTTTCTCACTTCTTTTATATACTGCCTAGGAGAAGCCATGACGTAATGGTACCTTGGCTCATGTAGGTTCAGACTTGGATATGATACAGTCCTGTGTTCTCCAGGGCGCCTTTGGAGGCCGGGTGGGATTATCAATTTAATAAAAAATGAATAAAAAGCACTGTAAACCTCTGAGATCCTAATATTTACATAGCATGGAGTGGAGATTACAAAAGGCTCCAGTCGGTGCAAAATGGCGGAATGTCTGTGTGAAATGAGGTCTAGAGCAGTGTTTCCCAAACTTTTTTGGGCAACGGCACACCTGTTTACTGAAAAAAAATCTCGCGGCACACCACCATTAAAGCCCCGCCCCGTGACGTCAGCGCGCAGCGTCACGCCGGGAGGGACGCACGAAAGTGAAAGTTTTTTCCCTCCCCCTTGCCGGGGAACCTCCAAGCTTTGGGGGTGGGAGGAGGCAGCAGAGCGAGGGACTGAGGGACGGCGGCAACTGAGGCGGAGGCGGCTGTTGTGGTGGTGGCGGGCGGAGGAGGGGGCGGCGGCGGGGCTTGAGGAGCCGTCGCCGGGAGTTGCTGCTGCTGTTGTTGCTGCTGCTGCCCGGACATGCCGGCCTCCTCCTCCTCCGCTGTCTCGCGCTCCTCCCTTTTGCACGCGCTGCCCCGCCGCTCGGCACCACCACCGCGGAGCCGCCCCCGGCTCGACGCGGATCCTCGCCGCCGCCGCCTCTCACCGCCCGACTCGCCCGCCTCCCTCCCACGGCACACCAGCCAATGTCTCACGGCACAGTAGTGTGCCGCGGAACACCGGTTGGGAAACACTGGTCTAGAGCAGCTCTGTGGAGCTTCTGGCCTGCTCAGGCATCCCAATTTGACCTGCAAGGCCACCTTCCCCAAACCAGGTCGACCTGTGGGACAGGTAAAGATGCAGTTCCCTACTGAAAGCAGGTTTGCTGACACCACCAATCAGCTGATTGGCAATACCAATGAAGTCCTGTGCCTTTGCTTACGTGGTTTGATTTCAAACCACGCAGGCACAGGAAACTGGGTTTGTTGGCACAGTTGACCATTGGTGCCTGCAATGCCTTGTCCCAGTTTTGATTTCAAACTGTACGGGCAAAGGAAAAGACTTGCCCTGATGTCCTGGTTATGGCAGATGATTCAGAGTTGAATGCTCCCCCCCATATGTCAGAATTGCCCATGGGGGTTGGGGAAACCAAAGCATTCAGCCTGCTGGTTGGAAACAATTCTAGAATCTCCTTGTCCTATACAGCTGCACTTCTTCCCACGGTTAACCCCCCCCCCCAATGGTGATGGTCCTATGTATGCTGACAGATGGATTTTGTAGAAAATATTCAGAGAAATTGTACACTGAGAGTGCTCCCACATTACATTTGAAGGTGGAAAAACTTTCAACGCCTAAATTTAACCACTGGAAGTCCTGGACTTGCATCTAGATTGAGGGGAGTTTGTTGTCAAAGTGAAATGTTCTAATGTATTTCATATACTTTTTTTTCCTCAGTGAGCTATTTGAAGTGGAACACATCCGGACCATATATCACATGTTCATCGCTCTCCTCATCTTGTTCATTCTCAGCACCCTCATAGTAGACTTTATTGATGAAGGAAGGTAGGAAAACATTGAAGGGATCAGCTGGAGTTTGTTTTCTGTGTGTTGGACTTGAGACATTTAATAGATAAGATATACTTTATTCGCATTAGCCAACGGCCATAGCGACATAAAACAAGCAATATATGCAAATAAAAAGACTGCAGTGGGTAAAAAGGGCAATCAAATGACCAAGATTATCGTTCAGATAGTGGCCCTTAATCTCCTTGCACATTTAATATTTGAACCAATGAAAACGTTTTGCTTTGTTTGGGTACAGGCAGATGGAGGGGGTGTAGAGAGTCCTGTTGCCCAAGAGGGAATCCTTGCAGTGATGGGCTGCTTATTTAGAGTTGCGTTGAATATAAGCCCCAGTGTTTTATTTGAAGAAACCCATCAGGCATTCAGATGATGATAATACCTCACCCATCTGCCTGAGTTTCCCCAGCCACTCTGAGTGGATTACAGCACATAGGAAAACACCAAACATTAAAACCTTCCTGATACGGGGTGGCCTTCAGGTGTCTTCTAAAAGTTGTATAGTTCTTTATCTCCTTGACCACGGATGGGAGGGTATTCCCCAGGGAGGGTGCCACTGCCGAGAAGGCCCTCTGCCTGGTTCCCATGACTTCACTTCCTGCAGTGATGCAACCACCAGAAGACCCTCGGAGGTGGACCTCAATGTCCAGGCTGAACAATGGGGGGTAGAGATGCTCCTTCAGATATTCTGGGCTGAGGCCATTTAGGGCTTTAAAGGTCAGCACCAACACTTTGAATTGTTCTCGGAAACGTACTAGGTGCCAGTGAATCCCCTTTAGGACCAGTGTTACATGGTCCTGCCGTCCACTCCCATTCACCAGTCTAGCTGCCGCATTCTGGATTAGTTGTAGTTTCCGAGTCATTGGTCAAGATAAAGCAGCACTTAAAATCCAAGTTCTGCATACAAAGTCTTGGAAGATGTGGAGCCCTCCCGGTACTAACTGAAGGGCTGCAGGCTATGCCACAATAACTACAAGTTTTCCCACATGCGTGTGCTTATCCAAGGGGTCCTGAATCTCTGTAGGGGTTGTATCTGTCTGTATCTCTGTGTTCTGTGCAGTATAAAACCTTAGGGTGTATACTTAAGTTCAGTATTTGTTTCATAAGATTTATACAGCACACTGCCTGATTCTAAAAGGAACCTCAAAGCGGTTTACGAAATGATAAAACAAGAAAATCATTAAAAAAATCACAACCATACTCTAAAACATGCAAAACTTAGAATACTAAAACAGATTAAAATTACCTCAACTTTCATTATAGAATTCCTTAGCTGTTTCTGATTTTACCTGATGGAATATATATTTTAACCCAAGTATATGAATTAACTTTTTTGTGCTGTTGAATCTCTTTTGAAGGTTGGTGCTGGAGTTTGATCTCCTGGTCTACGCTTTTGGCAAATCTTCTGTCGTTTTTTCCACTTGGCTTTACATGTTCCTGTCCACCCTGACTGTGCCCTATGGGCTCTTCCTGCTGTGGGCCCAGGGCTACCATAGTTCCTCCCACAAGACAATCCGCTCCGCTTTCTTTGGGGGTCTCTTCACGATCTTCCAGATATTTGGGCTTGGAGTGGGACCAGCTTACATAGCCGTCGCCTACAATTTACCACCAGCCTCTGGTTTCATAGTGATACTTGAGCAGGTGAGTTTCATGTGGAGAGCTAGTTTCTTGTGGATGTAGCTAAAGGTCATTTCAGAACGCTTGAATTAGCAAAATGTTGCTAAATGCCAGGATTTGAGTCCTTAGCTAACCTGTAATTTTGTGTACACATTCTACTTTTGCTTCTGCCTGACTTGGGGAAATATTAATGGTGAAAAGTTTTCATTTTTTCCAAGAGATTGAACCTAAGGGTGTTAGAAATGGTCAGATGCAAAAAGAAACTCACCATAATTCTTAAGGTCTAGTAGGTACTTCTGTTTTCAGATACGCTGATGGTTTAAACCACTAATAACTTGCTGCAAACACCCTCTTTTTGAGCACAGTGATGGAGAGAGCAATGCCAGTACAACTGGAAGCATTCTTGGAGGATACCGATTCTCTCGACCTCTTGCATTCTGGGTGCTGACCTCGTTTGAGACTGAATCTGCTTTGGTCTCCCTGCTCAGAGAATTGTAGAGTTGGACGGGACCCCAAGGGTCATCTAGCCCAACCCCCTGAAATGCAGGAATCTTGGCTAAAGCATCCATGACAGATGGCCATCCAGTGTCTGCCTTAAAGCCTTCATGGAAAGAGATGGCACAACCTCCTAAGGGAGACCATTCCACTATCAAGTAGCTCTTATTGTCAGAAAGTTTTTTCTGATGTTTAGTCCGAAACTCCTTTCTTGTAACTTGAACCCATTGGTCCAGGTCCTGCCCTCTAGGGCAGGAAAAAAACAAACTAGCTCCATCTTCCATGTGAAAGCCCTTGAGATATTTGAAGATGGCTATCTTACCTCATCTCTCCTCTTTTCCAGGCTAAACATACCCAGCTCCTTCAACCGTTCCTCATACAGCTTGGCTTCTAGACCTTTGATCACCTTAGTTACCCTCCTCTGCACACATTCCAGCTTGTCAATATCCTGCCTAAATTGTGGTGCCCAGAATTGGAAACAGTATTCCTGTTGTGGTCTGACCAAGGCAGAATAGAGTGCTACTATTACTTCCCTTGATCAAGACCTTATACTTTCGTTGATGCAGCCTAGAATAGCATTAGCTTTTTTTGCTGCTGCCGCACACTGTTGACTCATGTTAAGCTTGTAGTCCACCAAGACTCCGAGATCCTTTTCACCTTTACCAAAAGAGGTGCAGGGGAACTGTGACTCTTGGTTATCTTACTCAGTCTCTCAGCAGCTTTTTATACTATTGACCATGGTATCCTTCTGGACCATCTCTCGCTTAATTGCAAGATGTCAAGTACATTTTATGTGTTACTCCACTCCTTTAGGTGCGTCTGCTGATGAAAGGCTACTCTTTCATTAGGGAGAATGCTCCTCGAATACTTTCCTTTACACCACAGAAGACAAGTAAGTGACTGTTTTCTACAATAATTGTACAGCTGTGGGGATGAAGGCACCCTCCCCTCTGAGGGTTGGGTTCTGTGACATGGAGACAATTCTAGTTCAGAAGAATGTGTGTATGGGCCTCCCCATGTTTTGCAAGATTACCAATACCATGCAACTTGTCAGTCTTCTAATGCTTATTGGAATAGTACACATCTTGCAAAGGATATAAGAGAATCCTGGGTTTAGTGGAACAGGGGAAAGTGCTCTGACAATAGGGGGCTTATTTGGGGTGGGAGGGCGTTAAACCTGGAGTGGACTAGAGATGAGGGGCTTGTCACAGACTTGCCTTACTCATTGGGGAGGAAAAAGTAGAATAAGAATGGCATACAAACCATCTCATTGGACTGAGAAATTGTATAAATTTATTACTGCTAAACTCAAGCATTAATGAACAGTTTGAGACCCATAGAAAATAGGATGGAACCCTGTCGGTTTATGTTTTAGTGTGTGGCATTATCTGGTACTAAACGACTCTCTCCCTTCTGCTTTTTCAGACACCGTCCAAGTTCCTAAAGTTTCCCAGTACCTGTATTTCCTCTTTGCTCCCACCCTTATTTACAGAGATGCCTATCCCCGGTAATGTCAATGTAGTTGCTCCATTGTGACTTGGCAGTTCTTATAGCCATTGTGATGGTGAGGTTGGACTGGATGCATGCTTCATAACGGAGGGCATAACACACAGGTTGGGAACCTCAGGGGCAGGTGCAGTCCTCTGCAGTGGTGTGGCATGGTGGGGTCACAGTCACAGTTGCCCTGAGCGCAAAATTGTTATGGATGCAAAAGTTGTAACACTCGGGGCAGCCTCAATATAACTGCACATTCTGTTGCTGGGGTCCATTGAAAACACCTTCTCCATGCGAACCAGAGTGACCTCTCCAGACCACAGAACGACTCTTCTTATGTCTCCTGGGCGATACGGATAGTATTAGGCAGTTGAATGTGTTTCCCTCCCTCCCACCCAACCCCTCCGCACGGTCCCTGGCAACCCACGCTACACCACTGGCCTCTGAGCCTCTCTATCTATTGCACTACCCACTTTTGCCTCTGACCCTACCCACTGCTGGGTCTCTAACTTAACTCATGGTCCTGAATTTCAGTGGGTCTTCTCTGAGTAAAGGTTAGTTGAAGACAACCATTTGTTTCTCTGAATTTTCCCGGAGCAGGCCTAGTAGGATCCAAAATGCATTGGTTCAATGCATATCTCTTTTGAGCACACCAGAGCTTTTTGCTTCTGATTCCAGTAACAGGTGCTGAGTCTGACCATTTTGGCTTTAAGATATTCTACACTTCATGGGTTTTGATGGGTTTTTTATATATAAGGTTCTAGAGTTCCATTGTAGAAGTTGCTGTGTTATACAGTACGGGGTTGTCTTTCTATTTTCCATGGTATTCCACTTTCTCCAATCTGTATATCCTGTTGCCCTCAACTACTCCTTTCCTTCTTTATGCAAAATAATGAACTGTTAAAAAAATAATAGTGCAGCTGCACATTTAGTAAAGCATGCCATTTGAGCAAAATCATAACTAGCAAACAGGCTTTCTTACATTAAATATTTGCTGTTCTGGAATAGAAATTGGATTGTGTTTACTGCAGACTACATCAGCTTTGCTGTTATTTTTGATTGCACTTATTAATTGCTTTTATCATGGAAAGTAATTCAAAGTAATTCAAAATTCTCACAAATTAGGTTTCAGTTGATGCCAAGCAAGCTCTTGTCTTGATTTAGGTGTAATGACTGTGATTTCTTTTTCTTTTCAGAAATCCTACAATAAGATGGAGCTATGTAGCTACCAAGTTTGCACAGGTTAGATATTTCTCTTCCTTTTGGGATTCCTGTGTTTCTGCAGATAATTATACAGCCTTGAAAGCTGATAAGAGTTACTGGTTCATAAAAATATGTACTAGCCTACTGGAGTGCACAAGCCTGTATTAATTATTTTTATTTTGGCATTAAGAAATAATGCTTTCTGAAAATTTCTGAATTGCATCCTATTCCCTTAGATTTGGATCGCTGAATGAATAATTACCCCTAAACTAATGACAAACACACCTACCCATTGTAAGATAAATAAAACAGTTTCGTTTCTCTGAAGACAGGATGTAATAGTTCTAAACAAGCCTTCCTAAACCAACTTTTAACCAATGTCTGTGTGCTAGTCTTCTTATCAACCGTGAATGTTTTCCTAAGTTTATAAAATTATGAACAGTTCAGCATCTGTATATTGTATTTTTTTATTTTGCTGAGTGGAGCAGATCAGCTAATTTCAAGCATGGTCATATTTCTCAAATGGAGACATAGTCCTCCCCTGGGCTGGGCTAGCCATGCAGTGTCACATATCCTAAAAGTTCAAAGGACAATCTTGGATAAAAAGACTACTCTACTCGTGGGACCTGCTCCTTGCAGGACAATGAAACCGCTCCCACGGCAGCTGCTGTCGGTAAAGCAGGTGTTCCACCTGGGCCCCTCCACATATACACATGCCAGCAGCGCACCTACCCAGGCCTCCCAACTGCTGGCATGGTGAGTCTGCACATGGTGGAGCCCACGTGGAATGCCGTTTATCTGAAAGAAGCACGGACTATCATAGTGGCACTGAAACGATTGGTCAGCTGTTGCCTACGGCTGCATACACACCGGACATTTAAAGCACCTGGCTCCCCCCACAAAGAATCTTGGGAACTGCAGTTTATTAAGGGTGCTGGGAATTAGAGCTCGGGGGGGGGGGGGTTAAAGTGCATGTCTGAGGAGTCTTTGGGGAATGTCATGTGCGTTAAATGTATGATCTTTACTCAGCTTAGATCTGTGCATATTGGTAACTGGGATCAGCTTTCTCTCTTACAGATTCCTCCTGTGCTACTTTTATAATCAGGGGCTTTTGTTTTTACTCCTGTCTAGGTCCTTGGGTCACTCTTCTATACTTACTATATATTTGTGAGACTTTGTATACCTACATTTCGGAACTATAAGGAGAATTTAAATGTACGAGGGCTGGTCCTTTGCATTTTCAACTCTATTCTTCCAGGTGAGTGCTTCTGCGCCCCTTTTAATTCTGGAACAGAATTTTCTAAGCAACAAATAAATAATCAGATACAGTGGTGATATTGGCAACAACTGGCAGTGTATGGCCTGTTGGATATATGATCTTAGCTTTGTGGTTCCCTGACTTGTAGGGTTCCTGAAAACCTGTTCCTGGGGCAATAGCTTAGGCTGAGCGTGAATCTCACTGTTCTGAGAGAACATGAGAAGTTGCCTTACACTGATCAGACCATTGGCCCATCTAGCTCAGGGTCGTCCACACTGACCAAGAGTGGATCTCCAGGGTTTCCAGACAAGGAACATTTCCTGGCTCTACCTGGAGATGCTGCAGATTGACCTTTTGCATGCCCTCACTACCACTGAGCTCCTGCTCTTCTCTCTGAACACCTTTTGCAGTATGTTCCTTAGTCACATCAGTCCTGGTAGACTGGAGAAGGTGCGATCCTGCTTCATCCAACTCTGCTTTTTAGTCTTGTGTTGGGGATGCAAGCAGTTGTTAGTTTCTGGACTCAGTTCAAAGTGCTGGTTTTGACCTATAAATCCTCATGCGGCTCAGGACCCCAACACCAGATGGGCTTCCTCTCTGCTGGTGAACCAGCCTGGTCACTGCATAAATATATTAGGGAGGAGTGGAGGGTGGAACATGGAAAGGGACCCTTTTAGTGGTGGCTCCCTGCTTGTAGAATGCGGTCCCCAGGGAAGAGTGCCTGGCTCCATCATTGTCTGTTTTAGATGCCAGTCAAAAAACAGACAATGGTTCCTAATGGGAGGGTAATCAGTTCTTTACATGCCCTTTCTCGGGCTCACACTTTTCAGTGGGGTGGGTAGGATTTGTTGCTTTTTAATACAGTGGTACCTCTGGTTACGTACTTAATTCATTCCAGAGGTCCGTTCTTAACCTGAAACTGTTCTTAACCTAAAGCACCACTTTAGCTAATGGGGCCTCCCGCTGCTGCCACGCCACGGCGGTGCGATTTCTGTTCTCATCCTGAAGCAAAGTTCTTAACCCGAGGTAATATTTCTGGGTTAGCGGAGTCTGTAACCTGAAGCGTCTGTAACCTTAAGCATCTGTAACCCAAGGTACCACTGCATATAGATTGTTGCATGGGCACTTCAGGTCATGTTTTGTTACTGCTTTTATATTTGATTTTAATGTTTTTGGTCCTATTTTTCTTATGTAAGTTGCTTTTGAGATACTTTGATATAGTGACAACTATGATAAATAGTAAGAATGTCATTATGAATGATATTAAGCTAAAATACATATTTTCCTCGCTGCTCTCTAGGTGTATTGATGCTGTTCTTGGTCTTTTTTGCATACCTTCACTGCTGGCTGAATGCTTTTGCTGAGATGCTGCGCTTTGCTGACAGAATGTTCTACAAGGTAATTGATGTGCAAGGCTCATGATATCTCTCTCTCTCTCTCTCTCTCACTCAACACAACACACACAGAAGTATTTTCTTTCAGTTTTAGAGTGTACCTTGGTTCGTGGAACGCTCCATTTGATAGAAATGTTGTGTGTGTGTGTGTCATTTTGCTATTGATGAGGTTTCTCCTCCCTAGAGAGGCCGATCAGATACCATCCTTGTGGTCTTCTCGACAACCTGTTAATACATTCCTTTGCCTCTGGTGAAAAAGGGAGCCTGTGCCTTTTCTTCTGTTGACTTTTCTGATTCACAAGCATTTGTTGCTATGTGTTGTATTTCTGTTGCTGGGCTTTTGAGATAGTATTTTAACCTTGCTGTGACTTTTAAACAAATGTAAATAGTTTTGAGTATGGTGTCATGGAAGAAAAGTATGTCCGTTCTATAAATTATTTAGCAGAACTTACCTGCACCCTTCTTTTAGTGGTGGCATATACTGGCGCCTTTAAATGTCCGCAATAAAGCGTTGCTATATTTCTTTTGTCACCTGCTAAAAACATTTTGCCTATCCAGACATGTAGAAATTGAAGTGTGTCTTAATATGTTTTAGCTTATCTGCTGATTTTATCTGATGTTTTAAACTTTTATTGGCAATTTTAACGCCTTATGTATAATGCTCAGAGGTTCTATTTGTAGTTAAGCAGTATATATAGACATGTTGTTAAATAAATGGATAATTCCAAGGGATCATACAAATGTGTGTTCCGATCCTGCTGCTGCTTCCGCTTGGGGCCATTAATGATTAGTTTGAGCAGTTTAGAGGACAGTGATAGAAAAGGCCTCTGAATTTCAGCTACCTTCTATATTTCTCTTTTCTGAATGTGGTTTGCAGGTTGCCCCCACCTACACTGAATTAGTGTTCATGTAGAGAAAATGTCACATTTGATTTAGCTCTGATCATTTTGGATCTGAGCCTTGGAGACCTAGTGTAGCTACAAATACTGGGACACCAGTGACTTATTCTCAGGGTGGCTGTTTGGGAAGGAGGAGGTTAGGATTTAATGCCTGCAAATGAGCTCTTGGGGAATTTCAGTTATACATTGCAACCGTACACCAGGTGTTCACAGAGATTGTATTGCCAACTGCTCTAAAACACTTGAATATCAGGAATGCACTTGGCACTTTGATCCTGCAGTTTTAAACACTGTCTCTAAGGTCTCTGCTCTTTTTACTTCCCTGATCCTCTCTTGCAGGACTGGTGGAATTCTACATCTTATGCAAAGTATTACCGAACCTGGAATGTGGTGGTGCATGACTGGCTGTATTACTATGCATACAAAGATTTCCTTTGGGTAAGCAACCATCGTTTAACACATCCCCTTGCTTTCTAATAGAAAGTCATTTTTTAAAGGAATGGCAGAGATCTTTACATTTCCCCCACAAAATGATTTTATTAAAGTTCTAATGTAAAGGTGAATTACACAACATGTAAAATACCTAGTCACTTTACCCATACAGAGATCTGACAGAAGGTGGAAAGAGAGAAGCTTGTACTTATGCAGTCTGGTTTGTATCCAGTATTTGGGAAGTCACTTTTTTTTTACCAGTCTACCACCAATTTCACCCCTCTATCCCACACTGTTCCAGCTCTCACGTTAAGTGTTTGTGGGGCTCCATTGAGTAGGAGCGATCAGCAAAAATGAGCTGCCTGCCTTGTGCAAGTAGAAGTCCTTTTGACAGAGCAAGGCCACCACTGGAGACAACCCTCCCTGTGCAATAAATGTGAATGGGCAATTTAAGGGTGGTTATCACAAGCTGTTCACTGTTGTTTTTGAAAACTGGATATCCTCTGATACATTCACCTATCAGAGAGTCACCCTTCCCCTTGTTTGTCTGTGTCTCTCTCTCACCACCAGTTATTTGGGAAGAAATTCAAAGGAGTCGCTATGCTGTCGGTCTTCACTCTTTCTGCTATTGTGCACGAATACGTCTTGGCCGTCTGCTTTGGTTACTTCTATCCGGTCCTGTTCTGCCTCTTCATGTGTTTTGGAAGTAAGTACCAAATATATCTTTCAGCAGCAGCAGTTTCTGAAAATACTGAGATTTGGTTTTTAGCTGCCATCTGTACTTAATGTTCTAAGGTGCAGGAGATTTGTGTTCCAGCCTGCCCTAGCATTTGCACCCGGAAGCCTCTCCCGACACCAGTTAAATATCCATTTTCTGAGACTGATCATGGTCAGAGTAGGAGAGAGGGCTTTCTTGGCTTGGCCGAGGAGTAAGGACTTCTAATGCTCCAAACTGTAATTTGTGACTTTCTCAAAGTCTCATGAGATGATCATTAACATGCATTTTGAGTACATTTTAATTTTTTCCCGTCAGTGGTTTTCAACTTCATTCTCAATGACCGTCGGAAAGGCCCCATTTGGAATGTGTTCATGTGGAGTACGCTCTTCCTTGGCCAGGGTGTCATACTTACCCTCTACAGCCTGGAATGGTATGCTTATAAGCACTGCCCTTTGAAAAATGTGAGTATCCTACTTGTCATTGGAAATAAGAGGAACAGAGCTGAGCTGCTATTCTGGACTATTCAGTCAAGGCCTAAGATGGGAAAGTGAAATTCGAAAACCTCTTTCAGATTTTTAGAAGGTTGCATTCTGCCCAGAATAGCTACCGTAGAGGTTTCTTTCTAACAAGAATAACAAGCAGCAGGGTCAGCAAAAAAACAACAACTTTGAAACTTCCTCCATATCTTTTTATATGAGTACTGTAAATTTCTGAGCTAGTTTCTGCCCTTCTGGAGAGATGAAAGCAAAAGGTTCTCAGAGGATGGGAGGGGGCAGTAAAGAAGGGAGGGAGAGGAAGGTAATGGAAAAGAGTGAAAAGCCTTAAGCGGAGCCCAGTGGTTTCTTCATTCTACTTGCTGTGTTCTCTGCATCTTTGGATCTGCAGAGTTCAAACAAAGAGAATTCATGACATCTTTGCCGCATTTAATATGCAGTGCCCACTACATTTCCTTATTTAATATGCAGTGCCAGATCAGCCCACATGCATATGCATAACCCCCTGGGGCTGGTTCTCGGACTGTTTAGACCTCATAGTAGCTGGAGCCAAGTAGGACTGTAGTTTCAGGATTGCAGACACCTTAGCAATTCTGCTTGACCTGGAAGACCTGCCATTCAGAGAGTTAAAGCGTTTGGGTGAAGCTGCCCTGAAGGGGGGTCTTATTGGGAAGGGCAAGCCATCACACACACACACACACACACACACACACACACACACACCTGCACCCCACTTCCAATTGCCTAGATTGGCTGTTGCAAGTTGGGTGGCCGCCCAGGCTTGAGAGACAGCAAAGTAAAACACTTTGGTTTCATCACTGGCATTTGTTCACATGGCTAACGGATAACTCTACAGAAGTGAAAGTGCCCAGCATTTCCTGCCTAACATTACTGTTCCTCTTGTGTTTTATAGCCCACTTTCCTTGACTATGTGAAACCACGTTCCTGGACTTGCCATCTTAAGTTCTGACACCCTTTGGGATATCCCTCCGCGTCAAGGCCAGAAGATGCTTGTCTTTTAAACAATGACAACACAGCTAGCGTGTTAAAATGACTGCAGACTTTTTAAAGGGAAACTGTCTTTAGTTATGGCAAATGATGGCATTTTGTCACTCAAGGCAGCTAGGACTGCAGGTGGCTCGGCAGGTGGTTCTCTTTCCTTCGGCAGCTCCAACCTGAGCCATTTCCATGCTGGTCATGAAACCTACTGAAAGGTTGGCGAAGGAATATCCGGTGAAGTTTTTTTGCCTATTGCAAACAGTACTTTTATGTGTTACTACTTTTCTCTCTTAACTGTCTGAAATTGGCAGTATTGTGATTGGGGTTAGGCTTGCCTGTCTGGCCGTAACCGTCCTTCCGAATCGCCTTTTGAAACGGGACACTTGCGCAGTATTTGTATGCATTCTTTTGCTTGTTGTTACAGCACAATATGTGATGGAGCCAGTGGCCCACAAACACTGACTTTGCTTTTTATTTACCAGCCAACCTCATTTCCTCCCCAATCCCAAGTATAGGCAGAGATGGAGGGCTTGAGTCTGGAGATGTGTGTTACTGGACACCATTCTTGTTTGGAGGGCCAAGTCCACTTGCCACTTGTATGTGACTTTCTGGATACCTGGTTGGAGAAGCAGTAAGATGTTTTACACCCTTTTCCGTGGAAGTAGCCTTAATGTAAGCATATGAGTTTTGATTCATCCACCACCTTTAATTTGCTACAACAAATAGTTGTTGAAATGTAAATTGGCCTAGGATATATGGAATCTGTTAACTTCTGCTTTGAAGGATAAGATTACTGATTCTTATGTGTCACGAAAGGTACGTCATAACTTTTTGCCTTGTTTTCAGGCTTTATTTCCTCCCTCCCCCCTCCCTTTTGAATAAATTTTCACTGGCTGAAGTGTACCATTTAGGTGTAGGATCTTCCTTTGGATACGTAGCCTCTTAATAATATGAGCAGTAAAGGTTGGTCTTTTCCTTACCAGGCTCACTTTGCCCTTTGGCTTCTGATCCAGTAAAACAGGCAGCATTAAATTAAGTACCACAATTAAGGTGCAACTTAAATTGCAAACATGTTGCACTGTGAGTAACTTGCATTTTCTCTGCCAAGGATGGCTATTTGCTGCTTGCTTCTTGGCAGCACCGCAATGCACACAGTGGCCCATGGTCCAGAAGCCTTGGTGCACACGTGGGACTGTTTTCTATACCAAAAGTGGGTGCTGTCTGCTACTAAGGGCTGCATCATTCCCATTTTAACCAGAACCGGTGTCTTCAGGGGTTCCTGCTCTCTAGCTAAGGACACAAGCGGACCTGATGCTGTTTATGCAATTAGTTCTTTTGAAAATAAATAGCATCTGTCGAGCCCCAATGCAGATTGGGATTGTGGCATAGGGCTGGGGAGCTTTAACAATAGGCTCCCAGTTTTGATCAGGGGGATCCCCACAGTGCTATGTGGATTAAATTTTTATAAGCAGCGAAATGCTGCCCTTTGCTACATGTCCAGTTTAAGTTTCTTGCATTCCTCACTGATGATTACTGCAGCGATTTGGAGGGCAAATGCAGTTTGTGTTGAAGAACCTAGAGAGTGTGTTGGCTTGCAATGATCATGCTGCTCCACTGAAAACGCTGGTTTACTTTGTGAGACAGCCTTGGGTGGGTGGTGTGCTTAGAGCTACAGAAGGAGGGACTGTGTCATTGTGAAAAACAATACCCCTATATTGCTGACTGCTCACTGTGTAGTCTATAATCTGGAGCTTTTCTCTCAGCAGCCCTAAAGTGCATTTCTGACATGTTCTAAGAGTGCAAAGGAGTGGGTGCTATATACTAGCGTAGGCACATAGGGGAAATGCAAGTTTTTTGTGTTCTTGAGCTGATGTCCTTGGTATTGTCCTAAATTGGGTGCCCTAGTAAATGCTAGGTGTTGGCGGCTTTTCTCATGTCATCTAACTGCAGCAAAAAATAAAAAGAAACTTAATTCTGATTTATGCTGCAGAAAACAGCGTACGTGATAAGTGTGCTAATTTTAATCAGTACTTTGATATGACCCAAGTGTATTGCCATTTAGCTAAGCCATGTGTTCCAGGTTTATTTGACTAAGGTGGGTGTGTCATTGATAATTTTGGGGGGAAGTGCCACCTGGATTGAATATTATGAACAGTAGTTTCAAGATGCCAAACGTCAAGTACAGTATTTAATCTAGTTCAAAACTTTAAAAATTCAATGAAACAGTATCCACTTTTGGAGAAAGATGAGGAAACTGTTTTTAGAGGCTACTCACTTGCAGGTTCTAGATAGAGGTGTGAGAGAGATTTCTGTTCCTAGAACATTACAAACTATATGTGCAGATTGTAGTATTGCTAAATCAGTGTTAACATGGTCGACTCATCCATTCCAAAAAGCTTTTTGCTTTTGTTTTTAAATTGTCTATGATGGCACTGTAATTGTGATTATAAGATGGCCGGGATCCACCCAAAGAATTTTCATCACATTGTGTCCTTTTCTGCTGCTTGTTTAGAGAGAACCCCCCCTCCAAACCTCCATCTTCAGAATATAATTTGAGAATTTTATCAAATAAATCCTGTTGTCTTTGGGAAATACGTGTACTTTTTTCTAAGGGGGACGTGTGGGAAGATCAGTATACTAACTGTAATCAACCTCATGCTTTGGGACTGAATCTGTGAATGTAAACTGAATGGGCACAACATGGTTGCGGATCTCTTGCGAATGATCTACACAACTGATTGTAAGGAGGCATCCTGTTAACCTGGAAGGTGCTGGATTGCAAGGCTGTAGTTTTCCTCTTTCTCAGAGTGAGCAATGGGAAAATTTTCTTGCACAGATGGTGGTGAGAAGAGGACAAACTGTACCTGACACCGGAATGGTCTTCCCAAGCCTCACTTGCATCTTTTGTAATATGGAGAATATTGTGGGTCAGGGAAGGTTGTTGATGGGATATAGAATTGTTAACCGATTCCAAAATGTATCGAACTGTCTGTTGTGACCTATTCTGTTACTTGCAAGGGATTATGTGATCTATACTGTACTACAGAAATTGAAATATATTTTGCTATCCATGAAACTCGTCTGCCTGCATTCATTCCAGCCTTGATGTACTGCACCTAGACAACGAACTGGTTGAAAGTGTGGTACAGTGGTACCTCGGATTACGTACGCTTCAGGTTACAGACGCTTCAGGTTACAGACTCCGCTAACCCAGAAATAGTACCTCTGGTTAAGAACTTCTGCTTCAGAATGAGAACAGAAATTACGCGGCAGCGGCACGGCAGCAGTGGGAGACCACATTAGCTAAAGTGGTGTCAGGTTAAGAACAGTATCAGCTTAAGAATGGACCTCTGGAACGTATTAAGTACATAACAAGAGGTACCACTGTATTCTCCATTCTATGTTTTTGTTTTATGGTGTATTTTGTATTCTCATTTTGTATTTTTCTGCTGTGAACCGCCCTGGGATTTTGGGATGAAGGGTCAGCTACAAATCTAAATCATCATCATCATGATCATCTATGCGCATCTGTGGTGTGCATTGATACGTGGAGTGTGTCTGTTCAGTGTGCTAGTCCAGCAGGGCTTCAGCCATTAACATTTAGTCTCCCCTTCAGTTTTCTCTTTCTCTGCTCCCCTCCCCAGACGCTCAGCATTCTATGCCCACCGGGGTGCTGCCTTGAATAAAATATGGGGGGGTGCAGGTAAGCCCCACCCTGCAAAACTGATCACATGATGTGGTGCACGCACACTATTTGAATGCCCATCAACTGGGGGGTGGGGGTGGCCACCTCAAATACTGGGGGTAGTGAAGGGACCTTTGCCCTTAGGTGTAGGCTCCCATGATGCCCACTGAACAGACTGTTTGCCCTACTATGATTCCCCTTTTCCAGTCGGAAGTGATAGATGCTTTTATGTGTAACCCATCTTAAGGGGCCATCTGGATTCACAGCAGAACCTAGCATGAAGAGTAGGCCTTTATAAACCAGTCACCTATCCCTAAAGGGGGAGGTTGGGGGTGGGCTATGGTGAAAAGGGTTAAAGATAACCCGCTGATAATTTTTGCAGGTTTCAAGGGTGAGGTGAATAGCAGTGGAGAGATCAGGGCAAAACCCTGGCATGTCCTCTAGTGCTGCTATCCCTACACTGCAGTTTGGGGGACAGGGTGGGGCAGAGCCCTGGAGGACCCAGCGATACCCCGTGTTTTATCCCTATCTCGCTTGGAGGGCAGGAGGGGCCCACAAGCAACCCAGGTCATGCTCTCTGCCTGCGGGCCTTTTTCCTGCTGGAACTCCCCAGAACTCAGTTCTGGCACCTCTCCAAGGCATAGTTGTCAACTTTTCCCTTTTCTTGCGAGGAATCCTATTCGGAATAAGGGAATTTCCCTTAAAAAACGGGAAACGTTGGCAGCTATGCTCCAGGGGGCACCATGGCCAATTCTAAGGGAACGAAGAAGGCGATCCTGGCCAGTTCTGGCACCTCTTTTTCCATAAAAATATCCCTGGGCAAGACTCACATAATTACAACTGACAGACATCAAGACTGGCATCTGTTCGATCTTAGTAAAAGCAACCCCAACTGCTCAGTAGGCAGGTCTCAGGGAAGATTTCCCACTGACTGCAGCAGTTATGGCATTAGCCCCTCATAAATTAGGGGACCGCAGGCGAGTGTGGGGTGGTGACATTGAGTAGGGTAAGGCGTGGGGCTGCAGCGGGAGCGATCTTCTCCAGCCCCTCGGATCCAGGAAGGGGCCACTCCGCCTTCCTTAAGTGGCCCCTCGGCTGTCAGCTGCATTCACAGCCACGGGCTCTACTGACCGGCAAGGGGACACACAGCACTTTCTAAATTGGGTTTTACTATTCGTGCCATAGCTGTCCACTTCCCCCTTTTTTCAAGGGAAACCCCCTTATTCCGAATAGGATTCCTCGCAAGAAAAGGGAAGAGTTGGCAGCTGTGCTTGGACTCAGGGAATATACAAGGGACCCCTCCCTCCCTCGGGGCGCGTGTCCTTGGCCTGGCAGGGGAGGCGGACACGTCACTGCCCTTCCTTCCTTCTCTCTTTGGGCGCAAGCGCGGCGGACCGGCCTTTCCTGGCGCGCATGCTCCGTTGCTTCTTAGGGCAAGGACCCTTCCCGGCTCCCCTCGCCGTTGTCAAGGCGTCTAACTCGGTGCCTTAAAACAAAACAAAACCACCTTTCCAAAATGGGGCGCGTGAGAGAGAAGCGGGCGGATAGCGGGGGTGAAAGCAGGGAGCGCCTGGCGCAAGTTCTGGGCGGAAGCGGCCTCTGCCCTGTCAGGCGCTGCGAGGGACGCCTGCCGGAGGCGCGCGCGGTTCCCATGGCAACAGACGCGGACGGGAAGCGCGCGGAGAGAGGTAAAGGGAGCCGCCGCTTCTCCTCCGCTTCTCCCCCCGAGGTGCTGGGGGGGGGGCGAGGCCGAGGTCCCGGCGGGGCTTCTAGTCCTCATGGAGGGGGGCGAGGGAAGGGAGAAGGGGAGCTGCCCGGGAGGCCATTCACACGTGCGCGCTTCCCCCTCAGGACAGCGGGGTCGCCATGCAGCGGGCGGACTGAGCCTCCGGCAGCCCCGAGGCCACGAACCTTCTGCGGAGGTGAGAGCGGAGAAGGGGGATCAGGACCGGATCCAGAGCACCTCTGAAGGCAGCCTGTCTAGGTCGGGAGTGCAGAACCAGGGGCGGGGGGTGGGGGGACAGACTCCCCACTCTGCTCAGCCCTGGCCAGGGATGAGGGGAGAGGCAGCCAAAAAACTCCTTCCCCATCCCCGGCAGAAGGAACGGTGCTGTCTTGGCTGGGAAACGGATCTCCGTGGGTCCTACTCGGGTGTATTCTAAAAGCAAAACACAGAGCACTAAAATAGAAACAAAACAGTCCCACCAAATGTCCTCACACTATTCCCTATTCTTCAGTGCTCCCTCCTCTTGCTGTTTCCCTAAATCTACTGACCATTTCAAAACAAATACGTGTCTCTTATGACAGTATTCATGCCTCTCTCTACTCAGTTTTACAGGGAAAAGGTGGTCTGAAACGGAGTAAATCTTGATGGCAAGGGACTCTCTACTGCAGGAGTCCCACTTCTTCCTTGTAAATGGGTTAACGGCCACAGATGGAGCAGCTTGCAGCTCAAGCAGAAATGTAGGAACACAGTGTGTGCCTCCTGCAATTTATATCCTTTCCCCCAGGCTATCTTACCTTCTTAAACAGAGTCTTAAATCGAATCACATCCCTCACAGTCATACAGTCTATCCATGTGGGTTATATATCCCTTCCAGATACATGCAGCAGCCAACAATCCGTGAGTCAGTGAGCAAGCCAGCCAAAATCAACATTTCAGCATGTCTGCAAACAAAGGACTCACTCCAGTGCTGCCATTTACAATGTCTCAGCCAGAAGATAAGAACTTACTCTGCAATTCACTCACAGGTGGTACCTAACACCACAGAATCTAGCGCTGATACGCCCAGGAACCTCACCAAAATGCTGGAGAAGCTGCACCTCCACATGTGGTGGGAATGCCCCAAAATCCAACCCTTCTGGACAACAGTCATACAATAAAGATGCAAAATAACTAAACGGATATTAGAAGTCACCCCAGAACTGCCCTACTGATTATCTTTCAAGATAATAATACCCACTCACACTATAAAGAGCTCATAACGCACCTATTCTCAAGCAACATGAAGCATCATAGCCGGACATTGGAGAGACCTGTCAGGAGTAAACATGGACCTCTGGTATCAAATTGTATGGGAAACTGCCTTACTAGAAAAGCTAATCAATAAACTGAAGCTGACACAGGGACAGATAGAAGAGGACGCCATCACCCCAGTATGGCTCCCCTTTAGCACATACACAGCCCAACAACACAGCAACAAGAATCCACCAACAGCATGTGAATCAATATAGCTAACTTGACCCATACACACAAACAAATCTCACTGCAGCCAACCAAAGACAACCAACCACACCCTGGGCCACTCCACCCCCCTCTTCTCAACCTTAGACTGCACACAACACTTAATATCTCACAATAAATGTAACTGATCTGTAGAAAACACAACCTGAAGATTGAAACTTCCAGAGGGTGACCTGCAGCAAGCTCAGTGGTCAGAGAAATGGTGGGAATTATGCTACTGTTACAAAGGTGGTGCACCACCCCAAATTTCTGCCAAGCAGTAGGAAGATTCCAAGGGGTCCCAGGCACTCACCCAGGGTTGTGTTTCCTTTGGGAAAAGCTTTAGGAAATATGAATTATTTTACATATATTAGCACCAGGAGTATTCAGTGGAAGGGCTGGAGAGTTTACAGCAGGTATAGGCAAACTCGGCCCTCCAGATGTTTTGGGACTACAACTCCCATCATCCCTAGCTAACAGGACCAGTTGTCAGGGATGATGGGAGTTGTAGTCCCAAAACATCTGAAGGGTCGAGTTTGCCTATGCCTGGTTTTTACAGCATTCGCATCTGAAGAAGTTCTTGCCCTGATGGTGGTTTTCATTAATTAAATTAATTAAAGCTCTGATTAAAACCCCAGCACCCAAGAAAACCTTGCACCTGGGGTTTGGGGGGGGTCCCTGTTCCCTTGCTAACCCATAGCAGTACAAAACACCTTGGCTGCCCTTGTGTTAGCCTGTTGCAGCAGAACCAACAAGAAATCATCTGGTGGCCTAAAACTGATTTTGGCAGGAGTTTTCATGGACCTCAGTCCTCTTCGCTTTCGCTTTGTCTGTGCTCATTGATTTTTGTTCGGGGTTTTGAATAGAGATGCTAGGCAAAAGAAAGGAGTGTGCATACCTCGGGCAACGATGATGGCTTCAATCCATCCTCCCCCGCTGATTCTCCGAAGAAATACAATAAACCTGTCACATGTCTCTGTCGTTGCCCTGTGGGAAACGGATTACAGGAGCATTTCCTCTCTGACTTAAGCTTTGCTGTGTGTCTCTCCCAGTGGTCTAGCTAGAAAGCATGTTGCAACTGTGTTTGCATAGGCAAGTCCTTCCTCAGTGTCGGTGTGTCGTCACAAGTAAACAGGCTGTACCCAAGGAAACCCCAATGGGAAGCAGATAGGAAGTGAGGTCACTGTTCCCGGCAAGCAGATTAGGAAGTTAAGTAGCTGCAGGGCTAGGTTTGGTCACAGCAGCTGCCAGAACAAGGCAAAGGGAACCGGCTTTGTGGCTAACGTGCTCCTGTCGCCCTCCTTCCCAGCGCCATGGTGTGCAGGGCTTTGCATTACAGCCCTTTGCTGTGTTTCTGCCTCTGCTTTTTGCTGACAGGAGCACAGGGGCAGGCGAGGCAAAGCAAACCTTGGGAGCGCAGAGACGCAGCTCAGAGCTCAGCCTTGCAGGGCAGCGAACACTACGAGCGGTTGAGGAGTCACCTGGGGACCATGAGGGCGCTGTCCAGGAGATATTGGCAGCTCCTAGCCTGCCGGTTGTGGCAGGAGGACTGCGAAGAAGAAGTGGCAGAGAAGAATGAGAGAATGAGGACGGTGATGATGGAGGAGGAGGAGGAAGAAGAGGAAGAAAGAGGAGGCACGGTCATCGTGGAACACCAAGGTAAAGAGATGTCGCAGCCTTTCCTCTTCCGACAGTTGCTTTTGCACAGATTAAAGAGGCAGCTACTGCTTCTTAGAATTTAGCTCACTGAGCAAGGACAAATATGTGTGCATGTAGTGGATGGGCTGAGCGGTCTCTCAATTCTTAGTTTTGGGCCACATATTAAGACTGCAATCCTATACTCACTTCTCTGTAGCGATTCCCATTTTTACCTAGTGGGACTTACTTCTAGCATTGCACTGCGTGCTAGTCTCCCTGTGAGTATTGTGTTTCAGAGCTGTGTATTATGATCAGAGTTAGGGGTTTGTTGCTTTTTAAAAACTTACTTTTAATCATTTTCATATGTTCATCCTGATGTTGTTTTGCATATATTGTACATTGCACTGCACACTTTATAAGGGGAGCAGTAAGCAAACAATGACCTAATTTGGCTCTGGATAATATCACTCCTGCCTCCAAAAAGTGGCTAGCAGAAATTTAAAAGAGCATATGAAAAGGCAAGTTTTAGTATATAGTTTTCATTTTCTGTTAATGTATGCCTTTTATTACACAGGTTTATGATTTTTGTAGTGGTTTGTAGGTTCCCTTGAATGCAAGGATTACAGAAATAAATCTGGCTAAGAAAGTTTATATAGAATCCTGAACCATCCAAATCTCACCTTACATTGGGCTCTGCACTTCAGTCTCCTCAGTTGAGCTAGGCTGCACAAGTAAAGTGGCAAAATCTTGTGTAGAGTGGGTCTTACTACTTCAGGCATCAGGTGCATACTTTTAAAAGTGTGTTCCCCGTAGCTTGAAGTGGTAAAGTCATTGGCAGGGCATTCCCATCTCCCCCTGCTGCATGCCAGAACAGGCTGTTATTAGTTGTCATACTTCTCAGACGCCTGTGATGATAAATAATTGGATAGTGGGGGAGGCCACCCTCAGATATGGAAAACTTGACTGCTTGAGTCTCTTGCTGGACTAGCAGAGGTCTTCACATGTGTTATTGTGTTATAGCCGTGGACATGCCTTGGACCTGGTGTTTACTTCTATGGATGTTGGGGATCTGACACTAAGTAAAAGCGAAACGAAAGAAGTGCCATGGTCAGATCACTTCCTGGTGCAACTGGACTTCTCTGCGACCCATCCCCTCTGCAGGGAGATGGGACCAATTCAGATGGTCCGCCCCCACCACTTAATGGATCCAAATGGTTTCCAGAGAGTGGTAGGGGATGCTTTATCCCATGTTGATGGCCTTTCAGCTGATTCCCTGGTGGCCCGCTGGAATGTGGAGTTAACCAGGGCTATTGACTGTTTGGCTCCGAAGCGCCCTCTCCGATTGCATGGAGCCCGGACAGCCCCGTGGTTTTCCACGGATCTGAGGGCAATGAAACAATCGTTGAGACGGCTAGAGCGCCGGTGGCGGATAACTCATTCCGAATCTGACCGGACACAGGTTAGAGCTCAACGTCGAGCCTACCAAGTGGCGATAGCGACGGCGAAGAAGAATTTCTTCACCGCCTCTATTGCATCTGCAGAAAACAGCAGCAGGAGACTTTTCCAGGTGGTTCACAATTTAGCGGAACCACCTGCAACATCGGGGCCCAGTACGGGCCACATGTTCTCCTGCAATGATTTTGCAAAGATTTTTGCAGATAAAATCGCTCAGATTCGGGAAGAAGTAGACTCCACCGTGGGAGCAGGACCGGGGCGGGAGAGTGCTAGAGTTCTGTCTAGTCAAGTTGAGTGGGATCAATTCCAATCTGTTACCTCCGAGGATGTGGACAGGCTGCTTGGACGAGTGAAACCAACCACCTGTCTCTTGGATCCTTGCCCATCCTGGCTTATAAAAGCTAGCCGGGAAGGACTGGGCGATGGGCTTCGTGGGGTGGTGAATGCTTCCCTCCGTGAGGGAGCCTTCCCAGACCCGCTGAAAGAGGCGGTTATTAAACCGCTTCTTAAAAAACCATCTTTAGATGCGGCCACGATGGCCAACTATCGAACAGTCTCAAATCTTCCATTCCTGGGCAAGGTGATTGAGCGAGCGGTTGCCGAACAACTCCAGGCACGCCTGGAAGAAGCGGACCATTTGGATCCCTTCCAGTCGGGATTCAGGCCTCATCATGGGACTGAAACTGCCTTGGTCGCACTGGTTGATGATCTCCGGCGGGCTAGGGACAAAGGTGAGAGCTGTTTCCTAGTTCTGCTGGATCTCTCAGCGGCGTTTGATACCATCGACCATA
This sequence comes from Podarcis liolepis, assembly GCF_965112155.1. NCBI lineage: Eukaryota > Metazoa > Chordata > Lepidosauria > Squamata > Lacertidae > Podarcis > Podarcis liolepis. The sequence goes on along the minus strand of NC_139559.1, from coordinate 95,731,694 downwards.
GCATCCTTCTGGACCGTCTTGAGGGGCTGGGAGCTGGGGGCACTGTTATACAGTGGTTCCGCTCCTTCCTCCTGGGCCGTGTTCAGAAAGTGGTGGTGGGGGATGAGTGTTCAGACCCCTGGGCTCTCACTTGTGGGGTGCCTCAGGGTTCTGTCCTCTCCCCCATGCTTTTCAACATTTACATGCAGCCGCTGGGAGAGATCATCAGGAGGTTTGGGCTGGGTGTTCATCAGTATGCGGATGATACCCAGCTCTACCTCTCTTTTAAATCAGAACCAGTGAAGGCGGTGAAGGTCCTGCGTGAGTGTCTGGAGGCGGTTGGAAGATGGATGGCGGCTAACAGATTGAGGTTGAATCCTGACAAGACAGAAGTACTGTTTTTGGGGGACAGGAGGCGGGCAGGTGTGGAGGATTCCCTGGTCCTGAATGGGGTAACTGTGCCCCTGAAGGACCAGGTGCGCAGCCTGGGAGTCATTTTGGACTCACAGCTGTCCTTGGAGGCGCAGGTTAAATCCGTGTCCAGGGCAGCTGTGTACCAGCTCCATCTGGTACGTAGGCTGAGACCCTACCTGCCTGCGGACTGTCTCGCCAGAGTGGTGCATGCTCTGGTTATCTCCCGCTTGGACTACTGCAATGCACTCTACGTGGGGCTACCTTTGAAGGTGACTCGGAAACTACAATTAATCCAGAATGCAGCAGCTAGACTGGTGACTGGGGGCGGCCGCCGAGACCATATAACACCGGTCTTGAAAGACCTACATTGGCTCCCAGTACGTTTCCGAGCACAATTCAAAGTGTTGGTGCTGACCTTTAAAGCCCTAAACGGCCTCGGTCCAGTATACCTGAAGGAGCGTCTCCACCCCCATCATTCTGCCCGGATGCTGAGGTCCAGCGCCGAGGGCCTTCTGGCGGTTCCCTCATTGCGAGAAGCAAAGCTACAGGGAACCAGGCAGAGGGCCTTCTCGGTAGTGGCGCCCGCCCTGTGGAACGCCCTTCCAGCAGATGTCAAAACGATAAAGAACTATCTGACATTCAGAAGACATCTTAAGGCAGCCCTGTTCAGGGAAGTTTTTAACGTGTGATATTTTACTGTATTTTTGGTTTTTATGGAAGCCGCCCAGAGTGGCTGGGGACACCCAGCCAGATGGGCGGGGTATAAATAATATATTATTATTATTATTATTATTGCCTCTTAATAATGAAAGCCCTAGATGCCTTTTGTAGGGACGCGGGTGGTGCTGTGGTCTAAACCACTGAGCCTAGGGCTTGCGGATCAAAGGTCGGCAGTTCGAATCCCCGCCATGGGGTGAGCTCCCGTTGCTCGGTCCCTGCTCCTGCCAACCTAGCAGTTCGAAAGCACGTCAAAGTGCAAGTAGATAACTAGGTACCACTCCAGCGGGAAGGTAAACGGCGTTTCCGTGCTCTGCTCTGGTTCGCCAGAAGCGGCTTAGTCATGCTGGCCACATGACCCGGAAGCTCTCTGCGGACAAACGCTGGCTCCCTTGGCCGATAAAGTGAGTTGTCCGCGACTGGACCTAACGGTCAGGGGTACCTTTACCTTTAGATGCCTTTTATTAGCACACAGTGTGGCATCCAGCAGAAGTGCTAGCAAGGACGTCCGAGGGAGTGGAGCTGAAAGCTTTTGCAAAAAAATGCAAGGTCAGACAAGTGTCTCTTGTGCCTGCCCTACAAACCCTTGCCATTTCTGGTACCATCAATGGAAGTTGGTGGGGAGAGTGCACCAGTGGCAGAGGTTGCTTTAGGCAAGCCCATTTCGGACATACTTCTTCCATCAAGAATATTAACGACCAACTTCGCAAAATAGTTGTGAGGATGAATGCAGGGCGGGGGGGGGGGTGGGTGGGTGGCGGAGAGACATGACCTGCTTGAGTCGTGGGCACTGGGGTAGCTCCTGGCTTTCCTTCCCAAAACTGGCTTGACTTTCTCCTAGGGTGGAGCTTGCCCATGGTGAGGGAGATGGTCTCCAGCTGGTACTGCAGCTTTGGCAAGTGCTGTGCAACGGGAGACTGCAGAGTGACCAACAACATCACAGGTGAGGACTGTTTCACCTGGCACCCTGAGTATTTCACATACACCCTGCATGAACTGCCTTCGGGACACTGGCAGCTGGTGCCCATCAGAGCTGCTGGGGCAGCCCAGCAACTAAGGAGGTCATGTGGGGTTGGGGTGGGCAGGGGCAAGGCCATAGACGCAAGGTCAATGAGGTCAGATTTTCCTCCCCATCCTGCCTTGCAAGGACAGTCTGAACACTGAAGCATTGCAGTCGTACTAATACTTAACACCGATGTCAACATAGAAATGAGGGTAAGACCCACAGTACAAGTGGAGCTCATCTCAGAATAAGATGCAGACAATCCCATTAGTAAACACAGCTAAGTCTTTCCTGTAAAATAGCTGGAAACACCACAAAGCAAGCACTAGTTTATTTCACTTGTCTGAGACTAAATCATGTTAAGGCTACACTCCTTATTACCGCTACAACAAAAATGAGGATGACAACAGTAGTAATGGTAATCATCATCATTAATGAAGAGTGTAAATAGAAAAACATTTGCTCCCAACAAAAATAATGAACACATTTATTGTGTTCTGGCTAGAGTGGGTTTTTATGCCACAAAAGTCATGTCTACTCAGAAGAAAGTGCCAAGGAAGTGGGGCTTAGGATAGCAGCATAAACTGCAACTCTTAATTTTTTCTGTTTAATCCTGTGAGCGCTGGTGAGTAAGAAGTTCTAAGTCCCCAAAATAACTCTCAGATAGAAAGAAGCCTAGCAGATTGAAGGCACCCTGGAATGTTCATCTGCAGTGTCCCTGTTCAGCCTCTTACAGGTGAAGAAAAACTACATTTTTCAGAAATGCAGATGTACTCCAGATGTTGCTGAACCCAAGCCCCAGCCAGTGGGGTCAGTGGTCAGGAATGCTGGGAGTTGTAGTTCAGCTACACCTGGGTGGCTGCTTCGTAGGATACCCACCTCTATTTTGAGTCTCACAGTGAAAGAATTAAGCACAACCCAGCCTCTCTCACTAAAACCTGTGGATTATATAAAAAAATCTTAAATTATGACTATCATTTTCGGGATAAAATAGGAAAGATTCAAAATTCCATACCCAGTTACATGGAAGTACAGTGGTGCCTCGCAAGACGAAAAGAATCCGTTCTGTGATTATCTTCGTCTAGCGGTTTTTTCGTCTTGCGAAGCAAGCCCATTGACGGATTAGCGGATTAGCGCTATTAGCGGCTTATCTGCTGATTGGATCAGCTGATTAGCGGCTTAGAAAAAAGGGGGGGAGCCCATAGGAGATTCGTTTTGCGAAGCACCTCCAAAACGGAAAACTCTTTCGTCTAGCGAGTTTTCCGTCTTGCGAGGCATTCGTCTTGCGGGGCACCACTGTCAGTCCCACTGAATTCAGTGGGGGTCACTTCTGCGCAGACATGTTATAGAGTTGCACAGGAAGACAGAACTCTATTGTGAGGAAGCACCAGTATATATATATATATATATTTGTTTTCGTAGATTTTCACGGGTACAGGAATGCAGGTTTTGGTGTCCTCGGGTGTCTTCCCGTGTAAAAGTTGGGGTGTCTAGGCGACGTTTCGACGAGGTCTCACTCGTCATCTTCAGGCTGGTGCTTTCGGCTTCTTGTTACTGGAACAGAGCGGGATCTCAGTGTTTGAGTTCCTATAAATACTGTAGAGGGGTGTGGTGTATTGCCTCAAAAGTTCTGGGCAGAGGGGAAGTTCCCAGGCTAGTGTTCTTTTCTTCTTTTGTTCCTTAATTACTTGAGGGATATCTTGAGTGATTTCTTGAGTGATATTCTGAGTACCACTTAGGTGGGTCATTAGGTGTGGATTAGTTGCTAAAGCCTTCGTGTCTTGACCTCTTGAATTTGTGAAGAGTTTTTCTGGGAAGATGGCTGTACTGCACTTAGTTGTGCTTTGGCTTGGCTTCGTGTATAGGGGCGAGCTGTGGTTTTGTGCCCTGTGCCAGCCAGATCTGTGTAGGGATTGCAGGGGGGTGCAGCATCCGGAGGTGCCACTATGGTTTGGTTACTGGATGGTGTCTGTAATTTATCTGTGGAGAGGGTCTGGGTTTGGGTCTGGTGTGGTTGATTGGTGGTGGCGTTCTGTGTGCCTCTGGATCTGGTGTCGGTTTTTGTGGGGAGGGCTAATTTCCAGATGTCTGGCAGGCGGGACGTGTCGTCACGCTTGTTCATGTTGTGAGGGTGTTTCTCTATCTCGATGGCTTCCATGATTATTCTCTTGTGGTGATGTTCCATGTTAAAGAGCAATTTGGAATCTGCAAAATTAATTTCGTGTCCTGTTTCTTTCATGTGTTGGAAAAGAGAGGAAGTTTTTTCTTCTTTTTTGACGGCATTCTTGTGTTCTGCGATACGTGCATTTATTCGTCTGTTTGTTTGTCCAATGTACGTGGCTGGGCAGACTTTGCAGGGTATTTCATAGACCCCTTGGTTTTCCAACTGGATTTTATCTTTGGGGTTTCTGAGGATATTGGCTATTTTTTGGTTGGTGCAAAAGGCTGTTTTGATATTGTGTTTATGGAGGATTTTGCTAATTTTATCTGTAGTGCCCTAGATATAAGGAAGGAGGGCCATGCCATTGTTTTCTTCCGTGTCTTGGTTTTTGGGGGGTGTTTCTTTTTGGATTAGCTTCTTAACCCTGTTTTGCTGGTATCCATTGGCGATTAACACATTTGAGAGATTCTGTAACTCAGTTGTCAAGTGGTCTTTGTCAGCCAGGCGTTTGGTTCTGGAGATGAGGGTCTTGGCTACGGAGTTTATTTGTGCAGGGTGGTGGTGTGATTGAGCATGTAAGTAGCGGTTGGTGTGTGTTTTTTTCCGGTAGATAGTGTGTCCTAGGGAGCCATCAGGTTTTTTGTAGATTAGGACGTCAAGGAAGGGAAGTTGGTTGTTGGCTTCTATTTCCATAGTGAATTGTATTTTGGGGTGTAGGCTGTTGAGATGTGTGAGGAAGCTATCTAGTTTTTCTTTCCCGTGTGGCCAAATTACAAAGGTGTCGTCAACATATCTGAGCCAAAGTTTGGGTTTGTGTTCTGACTTGTCTAAAGCATTGGTTTCAAAGTGTTCCATGTACAGATTTGCGATGACCGGTGAGAGGGGTGATCCCATAGGTGCTCCTTCTATCTGTTTGTATCTTTGTCCATTGTGGATGAAGTACGTGTTGGTTAGGCAGTGGTTGGTCAGGTCCAGGATGTATTCGGGGGGATTGTATTTGTTTTGAATGGCTGTCAAGGCTTCATTAATGGGCACTTGTGTGAAGAGAGATACAACATCGAAGCTCACAAGTAGGTCATCGGGATGTAGGTTTTGCTTCTTTATTGTTTCTATGAACTGGAAGGAGTTTGTAACGTGTGAAGAGATGGATTCTGCATAGGGCTGAAGTTGCTTAGCGAGACATTTAGCGAGATTTTGTAGAGGTGAGCCTATGGAGCTGACTATTGGTCTGAGTGGTGTTCCTTCTTTGTGTATCTTGGGGAGGCCGTAGAGTTTGGGGCATCTGGATGATTTTTCTCTGGGGATGATTCTTAGCTGGATTTCTTCACTGATAGGAGAGGCTTTTATTTTGGATTTGGTGGTTTTTTCCAGATAGGTGGTGGGATCTGTTTTTATAGGTTGGTAGGTAGGGTCTTGGAGTAGATTTGATAGTTTTGCTTGGTAGTCCGATGTGTTCATCACAACAGTGGCATTACCTTTGTCTGCTGGGAGAATGATTATGTTGTTGTCTTTCCTCAGGTTGGTGAGTGCTTTCTGTTCTTCTTTGTGTAAATTGCTTCTGGGTGGTTTGCTGGAGCAGAGGATGTTGGTGACTTCAAGTCTGATTTTATTGGCTTCATCTGGGTTGATTTTGGTTAGGCTAGCTTCGACTCCGCATATGATGTTTTCCGTGGGGATGCGTCTCGGGGTAACTGCAAAGTTGAAACCTTTGGAGAGTACTTTGGTTTCAGTTGAGGTGAGGATCCTGTCTGATATGTTATGTACTGTTTGTTTCATGGGTTGTTGTGGAGGGTGGCTGGGCTTCTGGCGTCTCTCTAGTTTGTGGAGTTTGTTGGTGTGTGTGTCTGTCTTATGTGAGGTCTCAGTTTCAGCTCTCCAGACGGCTAGTTGTTTGCATTTGTCCCAGAGTGCAGGGTGGATTTCCTGCCCTTTCATTCACCACCAGGGTTGGAGCTGGAGCTGGGCAGGCGACTCCATGGGCAACACTTAGCAAAAGATGTTGTCCTGAAAGCTGTTCAAGGCTTCCTGGAAACCCCTCAGCCAGAGAAAGCCTTGGCCCTTTCCTTCCACGGCTGGTCTGGCACAGGCAAGAACTTCGTGGCCCGGATAATGGCAGAACACCTTTACCAGGATGGCTTGAAAAGCGACTGTGTCAAAGTCTTCATCTCACCATTTCACTTCCCCCATTCCAAGTATGTGGATATTTACAAGGTGAGGGGAATTTTTCTCAGAAGATAATTAACCAGTGTACCGATTGTTTTGATGTTTCAGTGTTGGATGAGTGTCCCTCTTTGCTCCTCAATTCCTAACTTTTGTAAAGTGCCATCATAGAACTGTGGCAGAATTCTAACCTTACAGTGCAGCCTCCCTCCCCTCCCAAATCACTTTTTGTCTGCATTTGCCTACACCCCACCCCCAAGGTGATGTGTCTTGTAATTAAAACCATTTTGTGCCACTCAGCTTTTTATTTATGATTTTATGCTGGCTTCATGACATGACTATCTTTCTTTTTAGTTGCTCAGTTTATTGGCTTCAAGTTTTATTGTTTGATAGCTTGTACTGCAATAAGTGGCCATGCAAGATTTATTCCTTAAAACAGGGGAGGAGAGCCTGTTGGGATTCAAGCCATTATCAGGAGAAACTGGCCACTCTCCAGGCACCCGGCTTGATAATCTCCGGCTGACCTCCCTGTCTGCATTCTCCGGCAGGATCCAGGCAGAGGTCGCGATCGGCGATCCTCCTCAGTGTGAGGAGAACACACCACTCTTTCCTGCCCCCCCCCCAGGCAGGGGAAAGAGATAGACAGAAACGTATTTACATGCCTTTATTTCTGTCTTTGCAGCGTTACAGAAAAACACGTCTGCTCTCTTCAGACTCCAACAGCAGAGAGAGAAACTCCACCTACTGTACTTCCTGTACAGCTCATGTTACACTCTGAGCTAATTCCGGTGCTTCGCACTGTGAAAAGACTGTCCCTCTGTTTCCCACGGAAACAGTCCCAACATTCCCATTATGTTTTGCTTTCAAGCTGCCAGCTCGCGGCCGCATTGCTTCTATATCGTAACAGAGCCTGCAGTCTTTAGATTTTGCTGGACAACCACCACTTCCTTCCCCGACCATTGACTGGGGCCAATAGGAACTGGAGTGTAGCAAAATCCAGAGAACCAAAGTCCCTCCTCGCCCTGCCCTAAAAGGTGGGGAATAAATCCTATGAAATTCATTTCCTGCTGCGAGACTCATGCCTGTCTCCTTTGGCCGCTCAGGTTCAGCTCGCAAAACAGATCAGTGAGACGGTCCAAGAGTGTGAGCAGTCACTGTTCATCTTTGATGAGGCAGAGAAGCTTCACGATGACCTTCTAGATGGCTTGAAACCCTACATGGATCACTACGACAGCATTGATACAGTGGATTACCGGAGATCCATCTTCTTATTCCTTAGGTGATTACCCCCCCTCTTTTTTTGTAGTCGATGTACCAAAGAGGGGTCTCTTTTTCCATATGTGTGTTTCCAATATGTGAGTTTGAAGAGAAGTTTATAAGCTTATTCAGGTGAAAACCTTGGGATGCATCCATCTGTCACAAGCAGTTCCTCTCCCTGCCGTAGGTGACATGCTGCAGATCCTCAGGAAAACCTCCAGTGCTGGCCAGTTTGATGCAATAAGCAATATCTGCTGTGAAATATCCAGTGGGTTCCATCCCAAAATATGCAAGGGGAAGGACATGCATTTCTGTTTGGGGTGGGTGGGGGAAGAGTTGTATCAGTCTCAAAAGAAACTGCTTTTCTGAATCCATATCCAAGACGAGGCCTTTGAATCGCATTGAGAACTTTACCTACTCTTGCTGAAATCTGAATTGCTCTTGGTACTCATCCTTATCTACGAAAAAGAATGTGGAAATGTCTGTTTTGATAGCTTGTTGTCCCTTGATGTCTGGTGCTTTGAAGCTGTTGGGATTTGTGCCAGTTTTTTTGCTGACTTTGGGGGGGTAGGTTGGAGTAGGGCCAAGAGTTGCATGCTGTTCAGCATCTCCTGCAAACACAGCTGGGGATTTGCTGACATGCAGCTGCCCAGGACTAAGTCAACCTCCAGCCAGGGCAGTGGAACCATATCATTGCCATGTCCTCTGCCCTCCTGGCTGCATCCCCAATACAAAAGGGGATGTATTGCAATGGCTGAAGGTGCAAACCAGGTATTGCTGGTTTAAATCTCCCTTCAGCCTTCATTTTCTCACCTGCAGGCTACGTTAAGTGCTCTGAACACAGGCCAAGCTAGCTGTACCATTGTGTAGGCTGGGGGTGGTCAGGTTGGCCACCACCAAGGGCACAGGCCTGGAAGGGGGAAATTGCGCCTCTGCGCTCTGGCTCGGAGCCTGCCTGCTTGCCCATGCGCTCTCCTTGCCAAGGCTCGCAAGGGAACCTAGCTCCGCCTCTGGACCCTATGTGCTCCATGCTAGACTTTCCATGACCTTCAGGGTAGGGAAGGGGTCTACTGAAGCCAGGGAACAGGACATGCCTCCTACCCCAAGTGGAGACAGGAGACCAACCATTTCCAACATAAATTATTACACAGACAGCTCCGGGCGATTTTCTTAAGAGATGTAGCCCCTCCATGCAACCTGCTATAGCACCTTCTATTCTTGCATCTGTGCATGGAAGTTAACTAGGACTTTCCCAAAGTTGCTGATCCCTGGTTTGGGACCTTTGTCACGATGGTTGAACGCAGAACAGGTTGTGTGGCAAAGTTATTTTCCCTAGCTGTGGCCTCCGCATTCTGTCTGTCCAACTCAAAAATAATTCTCTCTCTTCCCTCTCAGTAACACCGGCAGCAACATCATTAATGAGGTGGCTCTTGACTTCTGGCGCGCCGGTCGAGCCAGAGAGGAAATAACCATGGATTCCTTAGAACAGTACCTACGGACGGAGCTGCTGGAGTCCACAGGTGAGATGCCCCTGGATCCTGACACAGTAGGCAGGATTTGTGAAGTTCTCTTTCCCTGTAGTGTTCTAAGGGACTGCTTCACGCATCACCAAAGAATCAACATTTTCCTGTAGACACTGCATTGTGAACCTGTATCAAAGCATTTGTTGCAAAAACACACGCTTCACATGTGATGATGGCTTACATCAAGGGTGGGGAAGCTCCAAGGTTGCGGAATTCGTCGAGATGGGGCTGATGGGAGCTGCACTCCCCCATCCCTGGTTTAAGTGTGCATCTGAAAATCCAAGGAGATGGCATATCCTGTCAAGGACGCATGCTGTGGTCAGCCAGTGTCTACTGACACATAATCCCCACAACAAAGTGAGCTCCCGTTGCTCTGTCCCTGCTCCTGCCAACCTAGCAGTCCGAAAGCACGCCAGTGCAAGTAGATAAATAGGTACCGCTGCAGCGGGAAGGTAAACGGTGTTTTTGTGTGTTCTGGCTTACGTCACAGTGTTCTGTTTTGCCAGAAGCGGCTTAGTCATGCTGGTGACATGACCTTGAAAGCTGGCTGTGGACAAATGCCTGCTCCCTTGCCTTTACCTGGGGGTACAAGGGGTGCAGGGCACCAGGGCGCAGAATTCTGGGGGGTGACAGGGGCCCTCTCTTTGGCGACTCCATCTCCACCACCACCACCTCTGAGACCGAGCAACAGCCGCCGCTGCCACCACCACTGCCCGGAGCCCCGGTTGAGGGAGGAGGACAAGGAAGGAGCACAGGGGAAAGCTGCGGCTCCCGCGGAGGACAAGGGGCGGCAGCAGCAGTGGGGGCCATCGCCATACCTCGCAGCAGCAGCAGCAGCGCCTCAGGCCAAGTCTGAGTAGGGCTTGGCATCGAAGCAGCAGCCACTGGCGCAGCAGATACCTTGGGAGAAGCTGCGCCTGGAGGAGCAGGAGGCAGAATAGACAGCGAGGCGAGTCCCATCTCAGCCTCTCCCCTCCCTGCCCTGCAGAGCCCGCCTGCTGGGAAGGGGCAGCTGCTTTGCCCGCCCGTCCAACAGACGGACCCTTCAGGCCGGCGAAGGGCCGCGCTATAACCCGTCCCCTGGCGCCGGGGGGGGGGGTCAGCTCCGCCAGATGCGCGCACTCCTTTCCCGCCTGGGGAACCTGCAGCCCACCACGGTGCAGGCTTCCCTCCAGGCCGCCCTAAATTTGGGGGCGCTGGGTAGATCTTTGCACCCCGGCACCGCATATGCTAAAGACAGCCCTGCTCCCTCGGCCTGAAAGCGAGATGAATGCCGCAACCCCATAGTCACCCTAGACTGGACATAACCGTCCAGGGGTCCTTTACCTTTTTTTTACCTTTACTGACACATAATGTCAAGAGCTCCTTTGGATAAAGCAGCGCTTGCTGGAGCAGCTATAAATTCACTGGAAATGTTAACTGCATTGCTAACATCCATGCTTCCTTCCCCGCGGGTGGCGCTGTGGGTTAAACCACAGAGCCTAGGACTTGCCAATCAGAAGGTCGGTGGTTCAAATCCCCGCGACGGGGTGAGCTCCCGTTGCTCGGTCTCCGCTTCTGCCAACCTAGCAGTTCGAAAGCACGTCAAAGTGCAAGTAGATAAATAGGTACCACTCCAGAGGGAAGGCAAACGGCATTTCCATGCGCTGCTCAGGTTCACCAGAAGCGGCTTAGTCATGCTGGCCACATGACCCGGAAGCTGTACGCCGGCTCCCTCGGCCAATAAAGCGAGATGAGCGCCGCAACCCCAGAGTCGGTCACGACTGGACCTAATGGTCAGGGGTCCCTTTACCTTTACCTTTAATGCTTCCTTCCCACTGTCTCTCCTGCTCTTTCTCTTCCCTTGTCTCCTCCTGCTGCCAAAATTTAGACTGTTAAGATCTCTGGGACAGCATTCTATCTGTTTTGTTACTCCACTAAAGGCCACGTACGCTGACGTTCCTGTACAAACAGCCCGTGCCCAACTCAGCTAGGAAAGCAGCAGTCTTTCCTGGCCAGCTTCTGTGGCAACCTGGAGACACAATACCTTGGGGGGGAAAGGGAGGAAAAGTGTCTTATGCACCCCTTCCACTTCTTTTCCTCCAGATGAGGGTTATGCCCACAACCGCCTTCTGGAAGAGAATCTCATAGACTTCCTGGTACCCTTCCTGCCCTTGGAGTTCCGCCACGTGAAGCTGTGTGCCAGAGATGCTTTCCTTGCCCGGGGCCTTCAGTTCACCGAAGAGGCACTGGATGAGGTTGCAAGGATGATGGTGTTTGTCCCCAAGGAGGAGAAACTTTTCTCAGCCCAGGGTTGCAAGTCAGTCTCTCAGCGTATAAACTACTTCCTTCCCTGATGTTGTCGGAGTTTGGCTGCACAAAGGGCTGCAATGCAACCTGCTCTACTTCCTCTTGCACAGGGAGCGAGAGGTGCTTACTTGACTGACACCGGGCATTAAATCCCCTACAATGTGGGGGCTGCCGGACTGGGGGAACGCAATAATTCTGAAGCCTGTGGAGGAACATGCGTCAGCAAGTGAAGACATTGCCAATGAGTAGACACTATGCAGCAGGAATCAACATCAATGGTGCTGTTGAAAAGGACATTTTCATGCGCTGCTTTGGAATAAATGGTGGGCATTTAGGCAGGTCCTGAGGCAGAGAAACTACAGCAGCAAGTAGAGTTGAAGACTGCTTCCTTTTTGTCTTGAAGACTGAGATTTCTTTTGGCGGTTATCTGAAAGGAGACATGACGTCCTTCTCTGCCCCTTTAGGGGTGTGACTGAATAAGGAGCTGGAATATTTGCTTACAATGCAAGAAATGCCTCCGAGTTATTGCACGAATGAGGGGACTTGCCCTGAACTTGGAGAGGTAGTACTTACCTTCACAGTACTTAATAATCGGCTTTTAAAGGATGCGGGGATACTGCAGCAAGTAATCTGCTGCAACGTTTTGGCTAATGTGCTTCCCTGTATATATGTACACTATGAAGAATGCACATTTGCAATTTTTGATCTGCTAAGGGACTTAAATCCAGGACACCATCAGGGTGTACTCAACTCAAAGTCTGTGTTTGTGTTGGATGGGTACGGGGTGGGAGGCAGCGACAAGTGCCAAAAGCTCAGCGCGGAAGTTGAGCAATAAAGCTTAGTCAGTGGGAGATAAAAAGCAAACACTGTTTGCATGAGCCAACATTCACTGGTTTTGCAAACCTGCATCTTTATTGTAATGGGTATGGGTTGCTCATGCGTAAGTTGCCGCCTCTCCAGGCTTTGTTGCCTTGCTAAACCCTTCAGTCTAGGCAGCCCTTCACTTCGTGGCTGCCTCAGTCGCTAGCAGAATCCGTCAGTGGGCGTTTCTTAAACCTTTTCCAACATAAAAGTTGTTTGACACCCAGTCTCCTCCTACTCTCTCTGCGCGGAAGTCTTCTGCGCAGGGTGGGCGTGGGTAGCGGAGGACCCGTGCTCTCCCTGCTGGTGTCCGGTGAAGAGTCCTGGAGCCCTCTCGCCGATTCCCCCATCAGCCCCTCTATATCCCTGGTGTTGCACTGATTTGCTTCCCCATCTGCGGAGCTGCCTCTCTCCCTGCTGGGCCCTTCTCCAGCATCACTTGAGAGCCTTCCCTCCGCCTCTAGCTCCGATGTCAGTTCCCTGACATTTATGAATTAAAACTTGGCACCGTTACCCATTTCTGCCACAATACAAAGCACAGAGTGGTCAAGCTTGGCATCCTGAGGCTTGTTCTGGCCCACTTTGGACGTACTTTAGAGAGTGCAGCAGCCTCACATTGGCCAGATGTGTCCTACTGCTTAGCCCACCAGAAAGAGATGCAGTGCTTGCTTAGCAGGGAGGAACACAGGCCAGAATGATACAGGAATTTAGTAATGAGCTAACATTTCAAGCCTTAACACATAAGCCCTGGACAAACATTAACCCATGCATGGACATCAACCAGTCCTAGAGGCAGATTAAGCATGCCTGGTGGGTGAGGCTGGTACAATTTCATTTCCTCACAATACAAACTTGAAAATTAATCCAAACTATTCCTCTGGTTTAGGGTGGGCAGCAGAAGAGGCTAACCCATGGCTTGTGCACTGAATCCAACTTCCTCTTGAGCTATTTTAGTGCCCTCAAGACCCTCAATAATTTGGTGCCAACCTTTTATTAGGTTTTCCCCCCCAAACTGTTCTGCTCTGTGCCATAGTCTGCTGTGGTGTGCAGCTTCCTCATTCTTGAAAACTTGCATCTGAAGCACTTGCTAAAAATAAAACAGCAGGAACCACCCGAATCACCCTTTCTTCTGCACTGGAAAAGTCCCTCTTGCTGTCATGGCGAAGCAGAGCTGTAGAATCACTGCAGTGCTCTAAGAAGTCTGTCTTAATGCTGGAAGGTTGAGTGAGACGGAGAGAGGGCTCACCACAATTAAAGTTGAGACATGGCTATGGAAAGCCCAGGCATACAAGATTGCTCATTGGGTCAGCACTTCACACATACTTGGGAAATGAACAGAAAAACACACTCCTGGCCCAAGCGCTGGTTGCTACAAGATGAAAACAATCGTCCAAGTCCTCTTCCATCACTCTGGATCTTCTCTCTCTCTTGGCAGGGAAAATAGCTTGTCATTAGTTTGTTTCTTTGCTTTACCAGCACATCATGGTTCTAGCTTATTAGAACAGAAATGTGCATTTTACTTCTCATAGGGCTGGAAAATCCAACTGCTTTCATGAGCACAGACGAAGTGCAAGAGCCACAGCAGGAATGGGGGCCAACAATGACTTGACAGAGAAGCTTTAAAAGCCTCAAAGTACAATGGCTGGAAAGCGCACTGAGATAGCCCCCCAGATGAAGAGGTGGTCAGGCATTCTGCTACAGGAGGCACTTGTGGAAAACGTGGGGAGGGGGCAGAATTAACATGTTCAGACAACTTATCATTGTAAAAGTAACAAATCCATGTTTATCCCTTCTATGGAAGTAAAAGGTGAAAAAACCCACACTACTACTAGTTTCTAATTATGAATTATTATAAACACCATTAAATTATTTGAATTGTGAAAATAATTCCAGGGTCGTCATTTCTGTTAACTCAAAATTGTTCTAAAATTATTAGAACTGCCGCTTGGCTTTGAACTTACCCATTTCTGGTTCTTCAGCCATGGTCACTTTGGCACGTGGCTCCTACAGAGCTTGCAATGGGACAACATACACTCTGAGATGTGGCAAACAGACCTAGCATTGACATGTCCCGATGCTCCACAATTTGGCCGAAAACCTGTGGGTTCAATTGCCGCTGCACCTCTGGCACCACTGAGTGGCAGAGCCAGTCTGCTACCACATTGTTGACTCTGGCCAAATACTCTGCTCTCAAAGACGCTAGATGCTTTTCTGCCCACATGAATGGTTCTTCTGCCTCTCAATTCTGCTTTTTTGACCAGGTCCTGGCCTCCTTGTTGACATAGGCATGGGCAGCAGTTTTGTAGGTCCACACCAGCAGGTGCTGATCCTAGAACATCCGAACAGAGGCCCTGAATCACTGACTCCTCCAGGTGTGCTCCTCAGGTAATGACTGGCATCTGTCATAAGAACCAGCCTCCGTGGCTCCTGAAGACTTACTCCTGAAAAATGATGGGGGTGCAGTTAGCAGTGTAGCACCTCCTTCAACGTAGGAGACATAGAGAGTAGTATCTGTTCTTTCTGGATGATCTAGTTCTGAAAGGGGAGCACTTGCTGCAGCAACCTGGAGTGAAGTCTTGCGCATGGCACTAGGTTGTAGGCGCTCACCAAAAGGCCTTGTAGATGAGCCAGAAACATCAGATCCTCAGGATACCTGCAGAGCAGGTCTTTTCCACGCTCTCGCCATGATATGAACCTTTGCATCACCACATCCCGGAGGGGAAGGTTCTGTAGTAGACAAACCTTAGGTAATTATTCTGGTGGCAATGTGGAGACAAGCCTCAGAGAGGTCTACATACCATCCAGTCACCCTCTTTTAGTGCCTCTATGGTTGACCATATTGTTTCAATTTCAAACAGGTTTTTTTACCCATTTGTTTAGTTATTTGAAGTCTAGAATTGTGCAAATGTCTCCATGCTGTTTGGCACCAAGGATGCGATTGAAGATATTCCAGATCTCCCAGAAGAGGAGCAGAACCTAGGGCTCTGATGTCCAACAAGTGTTGAGTGGTCCATCAGTAAGCCTGATGTTTTACTGGATTTCTGGAATGAGAGGTTGGGACAAACCGATCCTGAGGTCAAATTGTATGGCATTTGGATACCGTTTCTATCACTCACCTCTCTGTTGTTATGTGGGACCAGAGATGGGCAAAGGAGAGGAGCCACTGGGCCCTAAGACACCCCCCTGTTGTAGTCATGCTGAGCTTGCCTTCTTGGGCCCCTTTCTGGAGCTTGGGGGACTGGAAAGGGTGGGCAGGCGGATCATTGTCTCTGTCTGCCTCCCCCAGCTGTGGAAAGAATGTCCTCCAGGTAAAGTACAGCAGCAGTATTTGCTTGAAGACTGCTGCACACAGAAAACAGTAAGGTTATGTTTGCTGTCTAGGTTTGCTTGCCAAAAGATCAAAAAGCACATGCAACAAAGGCAAGAGAAGAATATGACACAACATGCAGAGTAACCACACTCTGGTCTATAGGGTCAAAGATACCTTCCAACGTTGTCATCCTTGTGAAGAGGATTTGCAATACTACACACAGAAGTGTGGCCACTGGACTTATGGACCTTTGGCACAGTTTCATGGTTGAAAACCTCAAATGAAAAATGTTCAGAGAAGGGTGACTTGGCAAATCGGAAATGTTTGAGACTGATGCAGAGTTTGTGTCCCAATGTCCCATGTGCCAATGCTGAGCAGAGGTCTTCCAGTGTGATGATTTGGCCAGACCTGGGTCATGGAAACTGGGATTTCCAGTCAGGAAACTCACAGGGAGGCCTCAGGTTTACTTACTGCACTTTGCAAGGGTAACACGGGATGCTCTTTATGCTGTCTTGAACTCCCTTAAGGAACAGCATGATAGGTAAGATAAATACTAGCATTGCTTTTTGAGAAAAGCTCCCCTCTGGAAAAAAATAAAGCACAGGATTTTGGAGAGGATGAACAAACAAAAGGTCTTTAAGGAAGAGCAGCCCTAATCAACAGCAGGTGACATGATTTGCTGACTTGGGTGGCCCATAAAAGATATTGACATCGCACATTTATTTTGACAGCTTGAGGACTGGCTAGATATGGTGACACTTTTTAAAATCTCGTGCTTCGAACTCCCCACTTGTTTTTTGTTTTGATTTTTAAATCAGTGCAAACAGCAGTGCTGTGGTGGGGGAAGAAAAGTGCTTACTCCTTTGGCGGGCCTGAACTGGATCAGGGCCCCATACTGCTGTTTTAAGAACTTGCTTGTACAGTATTGTTTTTCCAGATAACACCAAAATATAGACAGAGAACAATATTTGTGGTCACCATACAGTGTGAATATAAGCCCAATGGCCAGTCATATGGATATTCAATCCCTACCTTTATTCTGCAACTTGATGTGTCCTTTGCCAGTTGCCCATTTGGTTGCTTAGGGTTTTTTTTGGGGGGGTTACAACATATGAAATAAAGCAATGTCATATTATGAAAGAGCATATTTATGTGTCTCTAATGTTATGTCCTTAGTTACTTTGTCTTTTTTCTAAAAAATGGATATAGATTCCATATCTGAAAATACCAATGGTCAGTTGTGGACTTGGCATATTATTTGTAGAACCTATGATGTGCTGTCACTACTCAAAACATTAGTGATTCTTTGCGCAGAGGATTTTCTGTGACAAACAAAAGAGAACAACAGTCACACCTGCCATTGTGCTGGTTTCTTTTTCGTTAGTAGTAGTCTTCAAGTTAGGAACGCGGGTGGCACTGTGGGTTAAACCACAGAGTCTAGGACTTGCCAATAAGAAGGTTGGCGGTTCGAATCCCCATGACGGGGTGAGCTCCTGTTGCTTGGTCCCTGCTCCTGCCAACCTAGCAGTTCGAAAGCACCACAAAGTGCAAGTAGATAAATAGGTACTGCTCTGGTGGGAAGGTAAATGGAGTTTCTGTGCGCTGCTCTGGTTTCGCCAGAAGCGGCTTATTCATGCTGGCCACGTGACCCAGAAGCTGTACGCCGGCTCCCTCGGCCAATAAAGCGAGATGAGTGGCACAACCCCAGAGTCGTCCACGACTGGACCTAATGGTCAGGGGTCCCTTTACCTTTTAGTCTTCAAGTTCTGTTTGGCTAGGCACCTCTATCACACGTGGAAGAATATACCTCTCTGCGCAGCCACTCAGACTTTGGAGGCATACTGAGCTGCACACCATTCTCAAGACCCATGGAGACAAGTACCATCTCTGTACTATTTTAAAGGAATTTCCCGATTCTTACCACACCAACGTAAGTGTCATGGGCTGGCTGCGTCAGGATAATGCAGACAGGAGTGTCTGCAGATCACCCAAGGGAGGGTTCCAGCAGAATGTGGGGGGCCTCTGCTGGGATTGGGACAGGCTGCTAGTGAGGATCGGGTTGGGGGGGGGGATCCCCTCAACCTGCTTTCTTGTCTCATCCATCTCCATGATGAGAGTTGTGAGCCCTACCACCTCCTCCGCAGCTGTGCCACACTGCCCACCCTGACGCTGTCAAGACACTAAGACAGACACCCCCAACCTGTGGCCCTCCAGATGTTTTGGCCTACAACTCCCATGACCCCTAGCTAACAGGACCAGTGGTCAGGGATGATGGGAATTGTAGGGCCGAAGGTTGGAGATGCCTGCACTAGGAGCAGCTTAGCCAACAACAACACGGTTTCCTCAGTCTTTAATATAGGATGACTTGGTTATACAATGTCAACCTGTTTTTCAATTTGACATCAATTTGACATCTACTCTGACCTCTACAAGCAAATTTAAGCAATGTTGTTGCCAAGAAGGCCCCCCTTCCAAACTTACGTGTCTGTGACTGGGGCAGGGGTCTTCATCACATTCTCCATCTTTATTCTCTTAAAAGCCACACACTTCAAAAATAATAATCATGTGTCAACCTTTATTTGCCAATAAAATATTGCAACTTTTATTCAAAACAAAATGCAAATTGGCAAAAATCTTTGTGGAACGACAGGCAGAGGCGCCTCCTCCAAAGGCCCCTATTTACATCAAGTTAACACTGTTTGCAGTTCACAGTCAGGCAATAGTGAAAATTTAAATTAGAAAAAAAAACCAAATATATTACAACAATAAAAAAAACAAAAACAACAATTAACAACACTAGTAGTGTGGGTTTGCGTGTGATCAGCATATTTTCAATTTCATCCATTTCTCTCCTCAGTGACTTCAACTATTAATCCAACTAACAGAGTGCGCGAGTTGAGTAGAATCCTTAAACATCTTTCCCCGCAACCCTTCCCTCCCACCCTGGAAGCCTGACTCTTGCACAACACACACACACGGGTCCGTTTTCCTTAGGCAACTGCAGAGAAATTAGGCATTCCTTCTGGAATATGGAAAAGGCCACCGTTTCATCCCACGAGTATTACTTAAAAACGAGCTGTGCAGAGTCCGTTGCGTACAGAACTGAATTGTGAATGGGTGGCAGAAAGTGGTCGTTTCTGAGAATGCGCGATGCTTGAGTCGCCGTGGACATTTCTGAAGCCCAGCTTTGAAAAACCATCGCTGTGCCTTGTAGAAAGAGGCGGCTGCTAGCTGCTCTGGGCCTCTGTGCTCCCAGGTTTAGCCATAAGGGGTCTATTTGGTCAGTCCGACTACTGCTAAGGGCCACTTTATATTACAGTGGTACCTCGAGTTACAAACGCTTCAGGTTACAAGCTCCACTAACATGGAAGAGTTACCTCGAGTTGAGAACTTTGCCCCAGGATGAAAACGGAAATCGTGTGCCGGCGGCACAGCGGCAGCAAGAGGCCCCATCAGCGAAAGCACGCCTCTAGTTAAGAACAGCTTCAGGTTAAGAATGGACCTCCGGAATGAATTAAGTCCGTAACTAGCGGTACCACTGTACTCTGCAAAACCAAGTGGAAAAAGCATCTCCGGGACTGTACCACTGGGATCACGGGGAAGGGGAGCTCTGCACACTCTTCCATATAAAAGGAGAAGGAAAATGGCATGTCAGAAAGGACAGCATGAACCCATTTCTCCAAAATGCTAGTTTTGTCTGTTTAGAAAGTTATTAATCTGTGACCCCCCACATGAATCCCGAAGTGGTATAGAATTGGAGCAGAATTACCATTAGAGTCTATTATTTGTGTGAAATGGTCCACATTACTGCAGCAGCAACTTGCTTTTTCACACCGGGTGAAGGGGCTAAGGGTATATAATTAAGGCCTTTTTTGTTTTTGGCAAACACGCAGTAAGAATTGTGAGAAGGGGAGCAAGGATTTCACCACCACTGATGCCACTGTTCAGCCAACCTTGGAGACTGCGCAAACCCTGCCTGCTTGCCAGGAAATCACCTGTTTGGAATGCTTTGCAAGCTTAGTGCTCGACAACCTACTTACAGACAGGAGGTTTTAGAAATCTCTGAACTCAACACTTATGAAACAGTCCACAGGAAGAGCGCATATGTCATAACATGCCGGTGCACATGGAAACCTTCTTAGAGAACATGTACAGTATCTACAATCTTGCTATAAAACCAGCAACATCAGGCAAA
Organism: Podarcis liolepis; assembly: GCF_965112155.1. NCBI lineage: Eukaryota > Metazoa > Chordata > Lepidosauria > Squamata > Lacertidae > Podarcis > Podarcis liolepis. The sequence continues at coordinate 95,711,825 of NC_139559.1, read as the reverse complement.
GTACTCCTTCAAGCTCCAGTCCTTAGTTGGCAAGGAGGAATATTCTACAAGTCCACAGGCTCAAGAATCTTCCCTGCTTGGCTGGGCCCCCCTGTGCACTGTGTTTAAGATGCCTGCTTCGACACCAGCCATGGGTTGGTTTGTTTTCATGTTACAATCTTGCATTGTGTTTTGTGGGTACAGGGAGTTTGATTTATGGACCAAAGCTCAGTGCCACAATTAATTTTTTTTAAAAAAAAAGCCAAGTGGGTGCAGCAGCCTCCCTCTTCAATTACTGTCATTAAAAGTGCAGCAAAGTCTATTTTCAACTGGATACAAATTGTGCAAGAAACTACTTGAATTTGGATACCGATTCACTCCTTACGATTCCAAGGGAAACTGGCCACTAGGATCGTTGTAAGAAGTTATAATTAAAAACAAAACAGTAATCTGTGAATGCTGCGATTAGCATCACTGCCCTACATTTGCAAACTCTGAAGTCAATAAGGAAGCAGTCCATGTATACAAGACACCCACATGTTGTAGTGTCACAGTGACCAGGAGCAGTTTTCTCAAAAGAGGGATCCCAGAAATGCTATGCTGTGATTTTCTCTTCCCCCGAGGGCAGAAGGAGCAAAGAACAGGTCACTATTTCCTTTCTCCAACACGGGCCTCATACTTCTTCATGTGCTTTTAGCAGGGTCATTCATGCTGCAAGCACCATCTTTCCTTCCCAACTGTCCTCACAGTATTTGAGTCATTAAATTATAATGCACCCAACTACTAAAACCACAACTGGAAGATAACCAAGAACCAACCCAAGCAAAGTTCAAAGAGGTGGGGAGAGAAGACGCAACTAGTTTTTGAAAAAGGCTTGAGGGGAAAAAAATGTATGGAGGTTAATGTTTAACCCTAATCTTTTTCTACACCGAACTGCTCTGATGTGGATTATTTAGAGGGATTCAACACCACTGGTCAGCCCCCACCTGCACCCACCAAAAAAGTTTGTGGCTGGGAGGAAAATAACTGTAGCAGCTAACCCCAGGGCCATTTCAGGACAAGTCTAGTTCTGGAAAGCTGAAGTAGCAATCGGATGGGTGTGTGGCGTTTTCACTCAAAATGGACAGGAGCCACTCTAAGTTCTCCAAGAACTCTTGTCCCCCCAAGTCCTGCAGCAGCAACAAAACCGACAGGGGAGGAAAGAAAACAATCAGAATGAAGAATCAGGCATCAAGGATGATTTTAAAACAAGCCAACCCCCAAATAAAGTTAAGACCATGTTGGAGTCCCTGTGCTATTGTCTGCACATGAACTATGGGCAACATCCAACCGCAGCCATCTACAAGTTCATTTGTGAGATCTGCTGATCAGTGTACTTTTGAATCTCTGCTGTTCTTACTGGTAACCTGATGCCTATTTAACTGGTTTATAACCACCACCACCACCCTGATTTTATGTAATATCATAGAACGTAATTGTATGTAGTTTGTGTACTGCACACTCTGTGATCTACTTAGATGAACGGCAGGCTAAAAGCATGCCCAATAAATCATAATAAATTCTGGAAGCTTGTATTGTAGTTGAAGCATAGTCCATTTCCCTATGCTTCAGCTATGGCTTTCCCAAGAGCACAACTTCTAGGTAGAGGGAGAAGTTCAAAATAGTGCACTGCTAGAAACGATTCTGGCCTCCTCTTGCTTTGCTGCAGAACAGCTTCCCTCAGCCTCCAGATGTTTTGTGCTGCAACTCGGATCATCCTCAACATGATCAACATGCATCAATCTGGCTGGGAGAAACAGCCAGATAACCTATCAAGAAAGATAAAAAAATTTCTTCCAGTAGCACCTTAAAGACCAACTAAGTTAGTTCTTGGTATGAGCTTTCGTGTGCATGCACACTTCTTTAGATACACAGATATCTGAAGAAGTGTGCATGCACACGAAAGCCCATACCAAGAACTAACTTAGTTGGTCTTTAAGGTGGTACTGGAAGAAATTTTTTTATTTTGACTATGGCAGACCAACACGGCTACCTATCTGTAACTATCAAGAAAGCTTAAAGATGGCCATTTCTAACCTTATGCTAAAGCCTCAGAGATTCCCTGTTGCTGTATTGCTGCTTGTGGGGTTAGTAGTGCAATCCAAAATGTATTTCTTTCCAAGTTCCCCCACTTCAGAAGGTACCTGAGATAGGGAACATAACAACAGTGTGCCTTTAACATATATTTACACAGGACCAAGATGCTGAGATGATGGCTGCATTCTCTACTCAAGAGTTCGGCCTGGGCCTGCAGACAACCCTGCCAACAAGAAGTGGGGGGAGTTGCAACAGTGCTCCTACTTTCTGTTTTCCAACTTAACACATACAGACTGTGGTTTTGTTTGGAGCAGAACATTTTGGGTCCACCCCCTTTCAAAAATTGTCTATGCAAAGGTTAAACAACACCCGGAATAAAATTTTGCTGGGTTGCCTCTACTTCCAACACACAGAGGTATCTGAAAACCAGGCTATGCATTACTCATCAACTAAAAAATTGTCACATTTAAGCCAAGCCTTGGCTGCTAAGAATCCTGAAACTCCTCAAGACAGACAGGTTAGGTAGTGTTTTCTCCAAGAAATTCAATGGAGATTGATTGATTTTGAGAGCTGAGGATGTCTAGGCTGGAGGAGCCCTTGCCAAGGTCCCTTCAGGGCTCTCTTCTACAAAATGCTGTAACACTGGTGATGGATACCCAGGCTTGCACAGTCCAGCGGCTTAGAATGAAAAGGTTTCACCACTCTGCTCAACATTCTGGCTTCCCCATGTCCCTGGTTCTGATGCAGCAGTGTGGGGTCATTATGGCAGGATGGAAGCAGGTGATACCTGTGGCCGAGTAGTCACCATGGGCAGCAGCAATGAATGGAAAGGAGCTTGGAACAGGTGATGGGTACTGACAGCTGTGCCTATGCCAAAGGGGAAAAAGGCCACTGGACCTCTGAGGAATGCTACAAAAAGGCGGCCAGAGAAGGCATTAACAGTAGGCCCCCGGGCAATGAGTCGCCGGCTAGTTTTGGCAAAATAGAGACAAACTGGAATGGGTTCAGAGGATGGCAGTGAAGATGGCTGGGGTATGTTAAAGATGTCCTACGAGGAAAGGTTAAGGAAACAGGGTGCGTTTAGCCTGACAAAGAGAAGGCTATGGTGGAATATTGCATCACTCTGCAAATACCTAAAGGCTATGCTATTTTTCTAGAAAAAGAGGTGCCAGAGCTCACCATGAACTTCTCCTTTGTTCTCTTAAGAGTGGCAATGGTGCTCACTTGAGAGGAGCCGGTGAGCTCCAGCTGGGGGGGAAAAGAGCCCTGCCTAAAGGGCTGTCACACAGAAGAGGACAAAGACTTGCTGTCTGTAGCCCAAGAGGGCAAGGCTTAGTTACAGAAGGGGAGACTTAGGTTGAATGTCAGAAGACGCTCCTTTAATAGGGAAGGCTGACAATGGGACTAGTTACCTAGGGGGATGGTAGACTCTCAGGCCCTGGAGGTTTCTAAGCAGAGGCTGGACAGTCATTCCATTGGCATGCTCTTGCCCTGGGCTTCCTGCACTGAGCAGGGTTGGACCAGGTGGTATACAAGGCTCCCTCCATTGGTCTCCTTTCTCCTTTGGTCACTCATCTCTGCTTAGTGCTAGCTTCACCTTCCCAACTGCAGGGTGGGGAGGGGAGGGATGCCGTTACGGAGAGAGATCAGCAGAGAATCAAGGAGGAGAAGCCTGCCTAGAGTCTTCTGCTTTCCTGTGTGCTTGCCGAAGTCCTTCTCTGTCTGCATCTGCAGAATCCTTCAATATTCTCAGCAAATCAGAAACTGGTTTATTCACGGCAACTTTACATTTGATGAATGCAATGTCTGGCCAGGCTCTTCACCTCACTTTTGATTTATTCAGTCCAGACTAGGAAACAAACTGGTTCCCTTCACCTTTCCATTGCCATGCACTCATCGGAGCAGCAAGGGCCATTTGTCAGAGTTCATTGCCAATCTAGTTCTAGACTAAACCATGGGAGAAGTTGCTTTTTATGCTGTGGTGGTGGTGGTTGCTGAGTTAGTGCAGCCAATGGAGAAGGAGTCAAAATCAGAGTTTTGGAGAAAAAGCCCCAACAAGCGGCAAGTTTGCACCCTTCCACCATCACTGGAGGTTCAATATAAAACAAACAGCATAGCAATACAATTCCAACTCTCAAGCTTGTAAAAGGAAAACTGCCGCATTTTAAAAAGATTAAGGTGCAAAGCAAACCAGACCCTGATTTTTATTTTATTTTATTTAAGACCAATGCTGCTAACAAAGAAGATCCTGTGCTGAATTTTCTTGTGGGGCAGAAGGGGCACACAAGTCCCCAGCAAGAACTACATGCCTTCCCTCCTTTGCCAAATACTTTCTGGGGGCACAAGGAAGTGCTGCACTCATTTGCTGGATTTTTGAGAGCCAGAATTCTTCCCATGCCTAAGAGATATACACCTTGCCAGGGTAATTCAACTTCTCTCAAAGCCTCAGTTCAGCAACGACAGAACTATAGCTGTGTGAGAGAAGCATTTCTATGTGTTATATCAGGTAACAGGTTTCATGTTCTTGTGTTTATAAGAGAGATGTCACAGGAATAGCAGCATACGGCAGACCTTAACCATACTACAACGGCTAAGTCCAGCAGGTGGATAACACCTACATATCAAGACAATCTGGGAATTTTCTAGGACAGGAAAGAACAGCTGCAGACTGAAACCAAAGCCTGCTTTACATTACGTGGCATCGACTGTCTGCATGATGGCATGGGCATTCCTCCAACCCAACCATACCAGTAGTGTCCAATCCATATGGATGTCTAATGCTTCCTGCTCAAAAAAAGGGATAGCCGCAAAAAGGCAATCACAAGCTTGTGATGCCATCTACAGGAAGGACAACGGCATGCAAACTCCTCCATCATCCTCACCTGAACCCCAAATTTGCTAAGATTTTTCACACTTAATGAGTGTGATGAGGACCATTCTTACTTTGGGGCCCCTTCTTCCCCTCCTCCCAGACACTAAACTCAATTTTACCCTCTTGGCTCCCTTCGCCCCATTACGCTACACATTCAGGGCATTAATAGGAAAACCAAACAGTATCTCATAATTCTGAATAGGGCAAAGGTCCTATTTTAAAATATGGATGGTAAAGTAATTACTCTGACTAGGTACTGCCAAAGGAGCCCATTTGTAATTCTAACAGGAGACATTATGACCTTGGGTTTCTGGTTCCCTCAAAAAAGTAGCTGGATTAGGGTAAGCATTTTTTTATATATAAAAAAAGGAATGTAGAGAGTCTTTAATCCTGGGTGGCCCCTCAAAGTTTATCAAAGGAGAGGGGCCAATGTTGTATCAACATTTAAAAACAGACATTACAGCTTTTGGACACATGCTGGCAAATTTGTGCTACAGCTCAAACTACTGAAGTGAGTGCCAGGTTAGATACCCATGCTACACTACCAAGGTGATGACAGCCAGTTTGAGTGTGCGTGCAAGTGAGAGTGAGTGAGTGGGTGAGTGGGAGTGAGAGATTGATCCAGTGGCAAGTCAGCTTAACCATCATGGAAGAAGCTGTGAAGGACTGGATGTGTGGATAGTAAAATATGTGAGAAGGATGACAAAAAAAGGGATGTGTTTCTTATATTGGATAGGTTTTTTTGCAACTCTTACTACAGCAGCAAAATGCACTGTGGAAGTTAGCCAGGTGAACGAAGGCACCACTTCCAGCAGCTCCACAGACCTTCCCCCCAAATAAACCCTCTTCCTCTTGGGAAGATCAGTCCACTTCCGTTCCAATGGAGCCTCTGAACCTTTCTCTCACAATCCCAGAAGGTCAAAACATGCAGTAGTGCAGAAAAGGATCCCACCCCACCCCCTCTCCAATAATTCTGGTCACCTGAACAACATTGTGGAGATCAGCAGGTGCTTCCCAAAACCAAGGCCCTGTTATTGGTTCTCCTACCTTCTGGAAGGGGAATCGGAGAATAAGCTCCCCTTTTGCAGAAGCATTTTCTGGCTAGGACAAGTTCTTGACATTCTGCCCTCCTCACTCAGCTGCAAACCGTCTGACCCCCACCCCACCCCCCAAGTGAAGCTTGGCTTCCCCCTCCCCATCTGCCCCATGTACTGAGATGAACCTGTAAACATGAGAGCTCAGTGATTTGAGGTACTTCACATAAAACTCACTCAAGTATCAGTCTTTCCTTTCCAAAGTATCAAGGTAGGGGAAAAACACCAGAAGGTAGTCATCCTGACCCTTCTCCCTCCACTCGGTGTAGACTTCTTTCCTCCTAACTGGGCGATTATAAACAGTAGCTACCTCTGGACAACATCACTGATTTCTTGAACACAAGACAATAAGTTATTAAGTACAGGGTTTGCTCCGGGCACGCTAGCAGCTGCTGAGGACACCTGCAGCTCCTGCAGGCTGAGTTCCAGTTTGCTCACAGCTTCCCGGAAGGCAAACTTGTTGCGTGTTTGCGGGATGCAGTCCACGTAGCCTGAGCAGTAATCCAACAGCTGGTGTCCCGTGTCCACCAAGTGGCTGTTTGTGGTGGGCTCGGCAATGGCACTCGAGAGGAGGCCTGCACACTCCAGCAGAGCCTCTTTGCTGATTTTGTCAGCGGAGATTCTCTCAGCTGTCTGTTTGGTCTTTCTCAGTGCTACTTTGGCTCCCGCTGTACCATTGGCCATTTTGGCAGGTGAGGTGGAAGACAATGACAGAGGCACTTGAGGTGGGGGCATTACAGGCCTTCCGGCTTTTCCACCGGCAGGTGCCGCCGCCACCACCACCTTTTTGCTGCCCTCGCTGGCTTCCTGCCCAGGCTGTACCAACGCCCCGTTATTCAACTCCTCTGTCACATCTGAGCAAGTGGGTGGCTGGTTTAGGAGCCTTGTGACTGGCGGTGGAGGGGGAGCGCACTTTGGTTTTATCCGCCTGGGCCTGTCGCTGGAAGCCGTGCCCTGGTGCTCAGATAAGAGCTTGAACCGATTCCCCTGAGAGTCTGTGCCAATCAGCTGCACGTCTGCTGGCGTATGCTTCAGAGTGGGTGAGATGAGAACGGGCACTTTGTGGTTGTGGGTGACAGGAAGGACTGCCGCAGCCTTGGGTGGAGAAGGCCAGCCTGACTTCTCCTCGCCTTCGAGGGACCCTTGCCGCGTCCCGCTGTTTTTCTCTTTGCTCTTCAGGCTCGCTGTGGCTGTTGGCCCCTGAGTGTCCTTTTCAGAAACAGCCGCATCCGCAGAAGGGGTCTTGAGGGGAACAGCCGTGGCACCTCTGGGCAGAAGTTTGGCTTTTGGTCTGTCTCTGGTCAGAGTGGGAACCTCTTCGCACCTTTTAGAGAGAAGGTCGCTGGACTTGCTAGTGTTCTCCTCGGGCTGAGAGGAGGTGGAGACTGTCCTTTCCAGCTGGACTTTGGACCTGTGGCAATTTCGGGGAAGGGTCATGGCCATTCTCTCCTGCTCAGGGAGACCCGAGGACATGGAAGATGTCGAGTTGGACCGGGGGAAAGGCTTTGAGGCTTCCTCCCCACCGGTGGGCCTCCCGGCTCTTAAACCCAGGGTCTTTTTAATCAGCCGTGGCGTGAAGAAGCCTGTGATGCCTGACCACCCGCTGCCGGTACTTGTGCCCCCACCGCTGCTCATGCCACCGCCGCCACCGCCGTCATCCCCATAGAAGTTCCGCTGCGTGAAGCCCCCAACATAGCACTTAGACGAGCAAAGGTTTCCATCCTGCTGCGAGGGGGTAAAAGAAAACCCATCAATGTGTTGCAGAGGACCAACGGCTGAAAGGTTACCCGTCAGCTCATACTTCTTGTGAGGCTGGTTCTCCATCTCGCGGAAAGAGCTGCTGCGCTTTGGGGGCGTGGGGGCGTTTTTCTTCTTCATGAAAGAGCTAAAGAAGCCCCCCTTCCTGTCTCGGGTGAAGGTGGTCTCCCGGGTGTCTTCCAAGAGGCCACTGGGCGACTTGTCTCTCTGCTTGCGAGGTAGTGCTGGGGATCCGCTGGTCTGCTGTGTGCTTCTGATAAAACCTAAAGAAAAGGAGAGAGAGCAGACACTTTCCACCATGCTGCCAGGTATTTAGGAAGGTTGGGATTCTGACTGTACAAAGTTATGCAATGGACTATATCACCCATGTGTGGGCTTATTGCAAATAGTTGCTTACGAGCCGCAACTAGACATGATTGGCCTCTCCTAGAATTAAAAAACATATATATTAACAGCTGCAGCCCCCTGAAACAAATCACAGTGCAAGAGGAGGATTTTTAGGGCCCACCCACCCCCCATGCTACTTTCCCAATTAAAACCATGCCTGCACGCTATTTGTCCTTCAGGAGAGAAATGCTTACAGGTGTCTGTAAGACACCTGTAATACCTCCTTAGTAGTATGGGAGCTGTATCAGTGGCCCATCTCCTGTATGCAGGGCGGCCTCACCCCATCAAACTGCATCTGAGACTGCAAGGATGTTTCTCCAGGTGTTTCCAGATTACAGCTTCCATAATCTGACCATTAGGATGCTGGTTGAAGCTGATGAGAGTTCAACAGCATATGGAGTGTTAGAGATTCTCTACTTCTGACTTAAGAGCTTCAGTGAGACTAGGAAGATACAGTGGTGCCCCGCAAGACGAATGCCTCGCAAGACGAAAAACCCGCTAGACGAAAGGGTTTTCCGTTTTTCGATGCGCTTCGCAAGACGAATTTCCCTATGGGCTTGCTTCGCAAGACGAAAACATCTTGCGAGTCTTGCGATTTTTTTCACTCCCCCCCTTTTTCTAAGCCGCTAAGCCGCTAATAGCCTTTTAGCCGCTAAGCCTTTAATAGCCGCTAAACCGCTAATAGCGCTAATCCGCTAATAGGGTTGCTTCGCAAGATGAAAAAACCGCTAGACGAAGAGACTCGCGGAACGGATTATTTTCGTCTTGCGAGGCACCACTGTATTAAATTTGCTTTGTTCTCAGACAATCCAAGACATCTATGGAGCAGAATCAGTCCCTTTTCGCATAGTTCTTTCTTGGAATCCGTTTCTTAGGTCAGCACTTCCTAGCTGTGTGTACTGAGAAACATTCATTTCACCTCTTTTGTGGTAGGCTCTATAAAGAAGACAGCTTTACACATTTATGCTGCTAAAACCCTTATATTTAGTAATGAATTACAGCTATACCTACAAAGTGACTTATTCTTAGTTGCCCTCATTTGGAGAAAGTTTTCAAAACGGAGTGTTACAGCCTTTTCAATTTTGTTATGTAGGAAAAGGAATAACTTCTTCCTGCATTACATTTGCAGTTCACGCTGCAAAGTTAGCTTGCAATGACCTGCATCCTATTTTGCCCGTGCTAATCCCACGTATCTTTTCTGACAAATTTAAGGGACTGCAGCCATGGAGTGTCGACTGAACGTTTACCCATTTTGCTCACTCTGGTATGGATTATTTGGGGGGGCGGAAGACACAGCTATGAAGCTGGCTCAAACCAGCCACTCCTGTAGAAAGCTACAAATCTGTTTCCTTCTACCACAAAGGCAGAAGAAAGAACTGATTCTGAGAAGAAGAGCAAAGTACCTCCAGCCCAAGGCTAGGCCTTTCTTCGAGACACTGCCCTACAGGAGCCCAAGTCTGAATATTAGAATAATCACTTATGAAGTCACAGCACTCAAAGCTTTTTGCTTACCAAGCATACCTGGTGCAGAGCTGGAAGCAGAATGCTCTACAACGTCCTGAACTCCTTCGATGTTCTCTTTGTTTTCAGCCTGTTTTTTCAAGGTCCTGGTCTTGGAAGGAAGCATGGGCAAACGAGGCAAATATGGAACTATGGATGAAGAAGATGCTGCCCTTCCAAGCTCTTCTGCCACTTCTGTAAGAAACGTCAGGGGAATAGTTGGAACAGAGAGCAGCAAAGGAAGAGGAAAGCAGACCTGGGTGCTAACGAGAGGCACTGGACAAGGGAAAAAGAAAGATCACTGAGAGATTCTAGGAAGAGATTGAATTCAAGTATAGAGAGGGGTCAGTTCTAAGGGTCTCAAAATGCCACAACAGCAACATAGACTGTTGTAGGAAACAAGAGGTAAGCTTTCACCAAGAAGCAAACAGTGCCTATTACTCAAGTTTTCTATCTTGCCTGGTACACAGAAATCAGAAGAGAGAATGAACAGAGGATGGAAGCAGCAGTGGAAAAAAGTGTGGACTACTCTGGGTCGTCCCGTGCAACGCAGGGAAGGTAAGAAGAGATATGAATATTCCCTCTAGCTTGATACACATAAAAGAAAACCTGCATCACCCCAGAGATACATGCACAGGACTCAGAAGTGTGGGAAGAAGCAGTACAAGTAACCTCAAGCTTCCTTCCAGTGTTGCTTCTGGGTTTTCTACAAAACCATGGTCAGTTCACCCAGAGTGGTGGCCCAAGCCTGCTGGGACTCTTTTGCCCGAACTCAGTGCATGCTCTGCAGGGGAAAACTGAGGAGCTACTCAATGAATGGCAGTATTCAACTCAATTTTTGTGCTGGCACAAGGATCAGCACTAATGCAAGGGGATTCCCCCTTCCCCTGGGTGTGCACTGTGCACAGGAGTCTAGGGGCTAGGGGGATGGAGAGGTTTGCAGAAGCACAAAATAGAGGTGCAGGACCAGTGGAAACTGCATTTCCTCCTGCGGAGTTCCCTGCACATATCATGTACCTTTCTTTTCCTCCATCCATGTGTAATAGCAATTTGAGCAGGTTCAATTTTAGCTCCCTGCTTATGACTCATCTTAAGCAAAACTAAATACAAAAGGAGATCTTATCACATGTCACATCCATTTGGGCTCTTAAAGTGGAGCTGTTCACAGCTTCGGGCTACATGTTTAAACACATCTCTGCAAACATGAATACCAGAAGTTTAGATAGAAAAGCTAGGTTGAAGCCACCAGGAAATTGAATTTTTCAGAAAGTCATGATACACAAGAAACAGAAAAGTGCTTATTTGTGGCACAACTCTTCCTTTCACCGAATTCCAACCCCAAGATTTTTTTTTACTTTGGCCCAGCAGATTTAATCATAAACCGTGATTTTGTGTTAAAAGAATGAGTTGCTGTGTGTGCGCTTTCCTCTTCTTTATGCATGAAGGATGAAGTTTTTAAATTTTCCATTTCTGGCTGTGAATAAATGGGCTGTTTCCACATTACAGGAAACTGGCTTATTTGAATTATAGTTCTATCAAACCAGCATCAGGACTGTAACTTAATATTCTGGTTTATGAACTAAGCAGTTTAAATAAACCAGTGTTTCCCATATTCAGCTGTTAACAGGAAAATGATTTCTTCACAAATGTGATATGTTTTAAAGCTTCTCCCCTCACGCACACAGAGGTGTGATCCTGAGGCTTACAGCTGCTCATCCTCACAGCACCAAACCACAGATTAAGAATACATTGTCCAGTAAAAATCCAGAGGTCAATTTGAAGAAATGGCCCCATAAGTTCTCAACTGCTAGAAAGGTGAGGGAAAACATCATGTGTTTTAGAAGTAAACATTTGTAGAAAGTTGAAAGATAAGGAAAAAGGATTCTCACCTTCATTGATGCTAGAATCGTGGAACATGGTTTCAAAGGCTTGATGAGTCTCAGCAAATGAAGGCCTGTCTAGGGGATTCCATTTCCAGCCTAAAGCATGAGAGAAGCAGAAAAAAGCTCTATGTCTTGGCAACATGGCAAGCAAGAGCAGAAGGAAAAACTTCTGAACTCCTCCTCCTGGCCATATCCCAAGGTTTACTATGTCGCAATAAACTATGGTTTAGCAGACATGCAAATGAAACAATGTTCTATAATACAGGATTTTACGATCCTATGTTTGGTGACTTCTGCAAGCCCTAAACCTCTGAATCCTACCATATTTTGCGCCCCATAGGACGCTCTGGCCCATAGGACGCACCTAGTTTTTTGGGGGGGAAATAAAGAAAAAAAAAATATTTCCCCCCCAGGTGCGGGGCTGGAAGAACCAGGTCGGGGAACAGTGGGAAGGCACGCTCTGCCTCCCCGCTGTCCCCCGAGCTTGTGGGGCTGGCGATGGGGAGAAGTGCACTGATCCCGGGACTGCAGGCAGCTCTGCGCTGCCATCCGGAGCGGGGCGGGACTTCGCGCCCGGCTCCCGGTGGCCGCACAGAGCTGCGCTGAGCCGACTGCAGGCAGCTCTGCGCAACCCTCGGAGCCAGTCTCCCGAGGGTTGCGCAGAGCTTCCTGAAGCCTGGAGAGCGAGAGGAGTCGGTGCACACCGACCCCTCTCGCTCTCCAGGCTTCAGCGAAAGCCTGCATTCGCCCCATAGGACGCACACACATTTCCCCTTCATTTTTGGAGGGGGGAAAATGCGTCCTATAGGGCAAAAAATACGGTAATCCGTTATTGGTATTATGAAAACTGGATTGCATTTGTTAAAAAGTGACAAACCACCCTGAATTCGACATCTCTTGACAATGGAAGAATATTTGATCAAAACAGGCTCCAACCTCCCTATTACTTGCTTGACCTAACGTCTTAATCATATCAGCATCAAACAGCCTTTCCATTTGCTTCTGAAATGTTGTCTCCTGCTTGGTAAGTAATACCAGACATAATACTGCACCCTGCTGGACACAGTAAGGTAAAGGGACCCCTGACCATTAGGTCCAGTTGTGGATGACTCTGGGGTTGCGGCGCTCATCTTGCTTTACTAGTCGAGGGAGGCGGTGTACAGCTTCCGGGTCATGTGGCCAGCATGACTAAGCCGCTTCTGGTGAACCAGAGCAGCGCACGGAAATGCCGTTTACCTTCCTGCAGGAGGAAGGTATTCATCTACTTGCACTGCCTGCTTTTGAACTGCTTTTGAACTGCTAGGTTGGCAGGAGCTGGGGCAGAGCAATGGGAGCTCACCCCGTCGTGGGGATTCGAACCGCTGACCTTCCAATCGGCAAGCCCTAGGCTCAGTGGTTTAACCCACAGCACCACCCGTGTCCCTGGACACAGTACTGTACAGCTAAAAGGCAAGTAACTGGTGCCTCGGAATTTAGAGCAGTCGCCAGAGTCTTGGTGTTCTGCAAGTTGAAAAATATACAGAGGTCTACATGCTTGGTTACAAAGAAATTTCATTTGTTGTTTGAGGAATATTGAGGAATGCCTGGTGGTTTTTTTGGCAATTCCTCCCACCCTACTACAGTCCTTACTGCGAAGGGTCTCCCAGTTCTCCAGAGACGCTTTTTGGAGGGCTCAGGAAGTTGCAGAGAAGGAGGGCTCTCCGCTTCTATGGCCTTTTACGCAAGCAACTTTGGATCCAAACCCCATGGTTTTTGTCAGAATTGTTTTTTTCAAGAGTTTTGCCCTGTGTCACCATGAGACAAATAAATTAATGGAAATCCCCTAGATTCTATTTCAAACAACACTGATGCTGTTGTATTAAGTGACATGGAGTCTGCACAAACCCCTAGGCGAAAGTTTGTGTCAATGGACCCGTCTTTTGCTTCTGTTGATTTTTTACATCAGATGTCAGCTGGTAACGATTCTCTTGCACTGTGGACAAGAGACTGGTTGCATGCTAACAGACTTACTCCCAGCTCTATATGCAACCTGTCTGTTATGGCACGTCGGCAGGACGGCCCGTCCTCCTGCATGTTCTCACGATGTCTCCAATCTATGTTTTGTTACTAAAGGTAAAGACGAGAACGCAATACTCACATGCTCTCATGAGTTCGTAGACTTTTGGGGGGCAACCTTCAGGTTGTTCCATCCGGTAGCCTTTCTCCAGCAGATCATAAACCTGAGAGAGGTCAATGCCAGGGTAAGGTGACATTCCATAGGTGGCAATCTCCCACAACAAGACTCCAAAGGCTGCAAGTTAAACAAAGTCATTTTTAACCTGATATTCCTCTCATTTCATAGAATCACAGAATTGTAGAGTTGGAAGAGATCCCAAGGGTCATCTTGTCCAACCCCCTGCAATGCTGGAATCTCAACTAAAGCATCCATGACAGATGGCCATCCAGCCTCTGCTTAAATACCTCCAAGGAAGGACAGTTCATGACCATTAACCAGTGTTTCCTAAACTGTGGCAGAAAGCAGCTTCTTTAGAACTACTACTTATAAAGTAGAGGGAAACTGCACGCCGAGCAAAGTTCGTAGGATTTGGGGATGTTGTTCTTTGATGTGGCAATCTAAATTAATCAGAGTACAGTCATACCTCGGGTTGAAGTTGCTTCAGGTTGAGCGCTTTCAGGTTATGCTCTGCTGCGACCCGGAAGTAACAGAACACATTACTTCCAGGTTTCGCCCCCTCGCGCATGCGCAGACGGTCAAAATGATGCCACGCGCATGCACAGAAGCGGCTAATCGTGACCCGCACACACGAGGGTTGCGTTCACTTCAGGCCGCAAACAGGGCTCCGGAACAGATCCCGTTCGCATCCAGAGGTACCACTGTAGGTTCTTAAGCCTCAACTTCAGGTTATATTGCAGGGACAGCCACGAAGTAATTTTAACTACCCACCGGCAGACAGATTTTAATCAAAATGTGGTAGAAAGGTTTCCCACCCATAAGAAAAATTATGTTTATGATTTTGAAGAGATAAGAGGTACTTCAATGTTACAATGTTCTTTGTGACAGCCCCAGCTACCCCACTGGCTTGTGCTCCATAAGCGAAAAGGTCTTACCTTTAGGTGGTGTCAACAGTTCTCTACAACCTGACTATGAGGTTTCAGGCAAAATACATTTCTAGCTGTATTAGATTAGAGCTCATTCTAAGAATACCAGAGCAGCCCACATTTAAATGTACACAGGAACTCCATGCATAAGAGCAATGTTCTCCCTTCTTACCCCAAACATCTGATTTGATTGAGAATGTGTTGTAGGCCAGACTCTCTGGGGCTGTCCATTTGATAGGAAACTTTGCTCCAGCGTGAGCTGTGTAAGTGTCTCCAGTCATCAGTCTGCTTAATCCAAAGTCAGCCACTTTCACCACGTGGTTTTCTCCAACCAGACAATTGCGAGCTGCTAGATCCCTGTGTAAACAAAGACACTGCAGAATGACGACCTCTGGTGCCATCAAGATTCACCCTAAACCTTCTGGCACAGATAAGTGAATATGATTTTACAGCTCAAAACTGGTTGCCACTGGGTGCACAGGAACATATTTAGCCTTTGTGGTTCTAGAGGTCTGCTTACTAACATGTGGAGCTTGATCAACGCTTCAGCGTTTGAAAGGTACAGCTTTGGTGCCTGGCATGCTTGTTCTCTGTTGGCCTCCATGTTTTATAACACCCAGGGATGCATCGCTAACATATTCACTGTGGTCTCTCAAGCAATCAAAATGAAGGCAAGGATGCTGTGCAAATTGCATGCTATAAATTTGCATAGTTTATTTTGAGTGCAGAATCCACAGCTGGGGACAGGTGGTAAAGAATGTGAGCTGTGCAAAGTCTGTATTTGTGCCTCATTATTCCACTTCTTTGGAAGGACAGATCCTGAAGCTGAGGCTCCAATACTTTGGCCACCTCATGAGAAGAGAAGGCTCCCTGGAAAAGACCCTGATGTTGGGAAAGATGGAGGGCACAAGGAGAAGGGGACGACAGAGGATGAGATGGTGGGACAGTGTTCTCGAAGCTACCAACATGAGTTTGACCAAACTGTGGGAGGCAGTGGAAGGCAGGAGTGCCTGGTGTGCTCTGGTCCATGGGGTCACGAAGAGTTGGACACAACTAAATGACTAAACAACAACATTTCACTTCTTTAGAGCAAAGGCCTGAAGCAGTGTAACCAAGTTGTACTCTTTGCAACAAGGCCAAAGCTTCTGCCAAGATAAATGGCACTCCCTCCTTTGACATGGAACACTTTTAATTAAGTACACTGCAAGCATGAAAATGGGCTACAGTAAATCAGCTTCTGGTTGCTACTAAACAGCCAGTGACAGTCTCCGCTGAGCGCAGTAAATCTTACTATGCTATCATGCTGAGCAATCATCTTATGTGAAGCTTTGAAATTCAAATCAGAGAACAGGGAAATAGAAAGGTACTTGAATACTATTTGATTCTGGTCTAAAGAGGCTTAGTTTCCAAATTCATGCCTCTTGAACATGCCAAACAAGGCAGCAATTTGGATGACAGACGACAGTCTACTGCAATAGAAGAATGTACCCCAAACAAAGGCCCTTTCAGAATACAAACTGTAGTCACTATTCTCTGAGGGACTCATGGGAATCTTAAAACACCAAAGCAAGAACAGATGAGATACAGCTATTGGAGAAAAGCATATGCAATTCATAGGAGAGGCAAAACTGAAACACAACAAGAAAATATGAGTACTACAGTAAATTTCCTTGATTTTACTCTAGTGTCCTGCCATACCAGGATTTACATTTCCATGCAAGGACTTAAGTGACGAAAGATACAGGAGTGGAGAAAATGGGACGTGAAGAATTCTTTTTTTTGGGGGGGGAGATGGTATGATCACAGGAGAGACACTGAGCTGCGTAGGTAACAAATTATTCACCGCTGCTGCCCAAAGTGTTCTCCTAACTTGTCTGAGCCTTCAAATATTTAATCGAGATATTTAACATTTTAAACTTTTTTTCTCAGAGGAAACTTGCTATGTTTCCCCTCACATGAAAGCTAGAAGCTCAGGATTGTTTAGAAAACCTGAAATATATTAAGCTCTGTCTAGAGAGAATAGCTGGCACAAAGCTATTCTGTTAAGGAGGCAACTGCCTCATGAGCAGGACTTGCAAGAGTTCTCCTTAATAGCATATAATCAGATCTTATCCAAGTTCCTCATGGAAGGTCACCCAGACCCACACTCTCACCCTCCTTTTACAGAAGTCAAGACATTCTGCTAACCTGTGGATGAAGTTTTTCTTCTCCAGGTATTCCATGGCAGAGGATATCTGGGTAGCCATATACAGCAGGACAACAGCAGTTACTTCCTCCCGATTGCACTCCCGCAAGTAATCCAGCAGATTCCCATACGGCATGTATTCTGTCACTATATAAAACGGAGGTTCCAGAGTACACACACCTGGCAGGAGGATGGTAGAGTCTGGTAAGGTTTATCTCTTACTGTAGGCACAATCTTCTAACGCGACTGAAGCAGAGAGTCCCCAAAATGCTGGAACAGCAGGTAGTATTAAGATAAGGTGTGTGGGGTGTGTGTGGTTATGTTCAAGTTTCCAAGGTAAGCACTGATTTTCCTATTTCCACAGTGTCATAGGGAAGGATTTCCACACAATAGGATTTGGATAAACAGAACAAGGAAATAATCAGCCAAGGAAATAAAAAGAAACATGGTTAAAGTGGCACTAAGCTTGACAGAGGATTTTTCCAGAATTAAAAGCTTCCTCACTCAGGGTATGGATATTACGCTGACAGCTGTTCCTATGCAGTGACTATGCAGTGCCTCTGGTTCAGAATTGGGACTGCAGTAAAGCAGAAAACAAACAAATAGACAAACAGGCTTTGTCCTTCCTTCCTTCCTTCCTTCCTTCCTTCCTTCCTTCCTTCTTTCCTTCCGCTGCAGGAATGTCCTGCCATTTTCGTCCACAAAGAAGTCGCCACAACTGGTTGCAACAAGGTCACATCTAGCATGATCCACTAAATCCCACAGACACATTAAAATGCAACTTCTCTATTGCTAATGGAATAAAAATGATCTCCAACTCAAAAACTAACTAAACTTTATCTCAGCAGCTAAGGACCTAGATGAAGATAAACACCATTTGAACTGGGGACACAGTGAACCCATTCCTGTGCAGTAAGCTAGTATGCAGAACCAGCTATCGCATTCACCCTAACAGTAAAAACTCTGAAACTGAGCTGGAGAGGAAGGGATTCAATAAAGACATAGGCCAGTGACAGAGCACATGTTCCAAGTTCAATCCTCAACATCTCACGCTACATGGAGCACTGGGGAAAACCTCTGCCCAAGACCCTGGAGATTCACTGAAGTCAGAAGAGACAATATTGGGCTAGGTGAAGTACGGATCTGACCATTTTCATTGTTCAAAGAACTTCAGTTGCCCATATTGCCACCACCTGGTATCCATTTAGTTTGACACTTCACCCTGCAAGGAACTATACACAATTCCAAGGTCTTAGGATGGATGATCACTGGTTGTCTGAGACCATGAATGCATCACTGTAACCTCGCCCCAATTATCCTTATATAAAGTGGGAACAATCGTGATCTCTCCAGTTATTCTATGGTAAACAAGACTATAGAGTACTTTGCACAACTATAGAAGCCATTTAAAAACTTAGCTCTAGAATGGATCATTGTGTCTCAGTGGAGACAAAATTCCTTGGCCCAGAAGCGGAATGTGATATACAAGCCCTACCACACAAGCATCTGTTTCATAAGGGGTGCAGTACTGATCGTTGAAGTTCTTTGCATTCCCAACATTTCTGCATTTTGCCTTACTATGGCAATGTAAATCACAAGAACTGTGAGAAATATCAACATACAAAACTGGAAGTGTAGAACTTAATGGATCAGAACATGCGAAGAATTCAGATTATGTAGCAGCAGTCACTAGACTCTACAAAAACCAAAACCAAACAACAATAAAGTGGGGCAAGGGACTGTCAAACTCCCAATCCTATTTCACTTGCGCCTTTTCAGTGTGGATTCTGCTTCCTCTGAAACAGCCTAACAGTAATTCTGAAAATTGCCTAACGTAAAAAAAAGTCATCTCACTCACTCAAAATGTGTAGAGCTTTGCACTACAAAGCATTTCACTCGTTCCAGAAAAGAAAATAAGGCACATGATTTTTTTCTAGTGCCCTTCCAGGTTTCCAATTTTTCCACTGGAAACATTTAAATGTTCTCAGGAAGTAAAAAAAAAAAGGGGGGGGCACCAAGTTGCTCCATTCTCCCCCTACCCCTATTAGCTCACATAAAATACAACTACAATGTTTGGACCCATGTGTTTTTTGCTTTAGGTGCATAGCCAGAATGGCAATATTATGTCCAGTGTACAGCAGTCCAGAGACAGGGTAGTTATACCCAATGGGTAAGACAGGTACAATCTTACAAAATGTAGGTTTGACACACTTAGAGCTTTGTTCAAACTTGCCAAAGTAAACATAATTTGGAAGGCCTACTCCAGCTGTTCTTGAAGGGCGGGTTTGTTTAGCACAACAGTATTACTGTGAATGAATTAAAACGGGAAGCAAAACACATTACTGTATGGTCATATTAATGCATTTACCTAATAATTGCACCAAATTTGGATGCTTGATTTCCTTCATAACAGAAGCTTCTTTCAAGAATTCCTCCACTTCCATTGTATCTTCCTGAAAGTGAAAACAGCTGCAATTAATCTAAATAGAAATTATGGAATAGACTTCAATGGCATTTGCCAAAAAAAGGAACACAACTGTAGAAGAGTAAACCACAATTAAAAGGGAATGCAACTTAAAAGAATGATTCAAGTTACTGAAAATGTTTGCTAACTTGTCACACAAAGCGAGGTAGGATTAGTAATGCAGGTATTTGTACAAAACATCACAAAACAAATTAAAAAGACCACACAGATTCAAAAATACAACAATTCAATCTAAAAACCAGCAGTAAAACAGAAAGCAAACCCTAACCAAAAATATTAATCTGATTAAATTATACCTGAAAGCCTAGACCAGCCTGAAATTAATCCGCTAAAAGCAGGTGTAAACAGCTAATATCTTACAGTTTGTTTAACTAGGAAGCAAATATATTTACCATGGAAGGGAGTTTCATGATAGCACCACCACTGAGAAGGCCCTTTCTCGTACCCACCAACTGTGAGTCCCGGGCCTCTATAGGTGATCTCATGTGGGTGCAGGCAGACCTGCAAATAACACCATCTCTCTATTTATTTAATATACTGCATGATGCAGGTGAGTATGGGGTGTTAGGAGATGGGCAGGACCTCTGGTGGGGAACACGTAGGGAAGTTTATGCACCTTTGGTCTCCACCCTGCATTCAGCTCAACTGTGGCTCCAAGAAGCTTTCAGCATGCAACAACGGGACGCACCCCAGGAACAGCTTTGACTAGTCACTAAACCAGATGAGGGTAGCCCATGTGTCCCAAACCCTCGGTGGGTTAGGGACTTCACCTGTATACAAAAACAGGCTCTGTCAGATTGAGTGAATGAGATCAAGAGTGGGTCTGGCAGTCAAAAGGGTGGTTTCTGCACATGCTGTCGAGAGAGGTGATGGGCCAATGGTGCTCGTCAACCTGGGAAGGTAGCCCATCTAGGAGAAGGAAAACTCTGAGCCTAAACATCCGTTGTCTTGCAAGGTATCTCTGGGAGAAGAAAAGGCTAAGGACCCTACACAAATCCGGAGTGGTCTCTCTAAGCGGTTGGATGGTGCCTTGTATGTCTCCTTCTGGCACCTCCTGCAACTAAGCTGGTGCTAAACGTATCGATCTGATTTCCTTTGGACCACAACACGATTTGATTTCACCCCTGGAGGGGCACTCCATTGTCTCTTGAGACAGACGGATGCCAACAGCTGCTTGATGCCAAAACTGGTTTATAAGTGACTTACAAGTATAAAAACCGATCAAACGAGGTTTAAAATATAAATACAACTCCTTAGCAACATACCTTGAGTGTTTTCACAGCAACTGTGAGATTGTATTTCTTCCATACCCCAACATACACTTCTCCATACTGTCCTCCACCAAGTTTGTGCTTCATAGTGATATCAGTCCGTTCCATCTCCCACTTATCATGGATGGGGGAGACTCCATAGACTGTGGGCTTATTGCACTTTGGTGCTGGGTAGTGCAAGGTTGTCACCAGGCCATCAGCTACTGTCGAGTGATGGTGAACTAGCTCTGCCAGAGTATTGAAACGGCTTTCGGCTGTCACATACACCTGTTAAAGAGGGAATGAAGAGCTGATATGAACCGGACAAGAAGGAAGAAGATGTGAATGTCCAGAAAGGGGCTGGGGAGGAAAACTTGGGTTTCCCCAGAAGCGTGAAATAGAAAAATGGGAAGGTAAGAAAACACAAAAATCCTATTATGAAATATTTTCTCGTTTAAGAATGATCAGAAAAATGTGCTTTAAAACAACGTTTTAATGTAAGATTGTTATAGTCAAATCACTCTACTGCAAATCTCTCAGATACAAGATTCAAAGGCAGTTTGGTAAGCAATGGTGTCTGCTACTGTGTCTAGATGGATTACTAAAAAAACCAATACACTGAGGATTTGACCCTGGAAAAGTACTTTTAAAAGTTGCAGCATAAAGAGCATCTTTTAAGTATCTGGTCCAAATATGCAATGTAAGAGTCTGCCAAATATATTGCTCCAGTAATACGGTGGGAAAGTCTTCAGAATCACATAGCCTCTGATGTCTTTGTTCTCACTTGCTTCAGATTTCACTGTCTTCCACACCAAGTGAAAGAATGATGCAAAAATTCATAAAATCAAGCAGCAAACTAACACGTCAAAGACTAAAAAATCTTTTCATTTCCTAAGATCTATTTAGACTTTTTTAATAAGAATATGCCGCCGTTGGACTGAGTTCCCTGGAGAGCCACGTTTTAGACATTAAAAATAAATTGCCCAGGATTTTAGCTGGTTTTATATCTACAGCTTTTTGTATTTTTACCGTTGCTACAATAACTGCTTTTGTTTCTGATGTTTTTGATCTGTTTTATGGTTCTCTTTTGTAGGCTCTCTCGGAAATCTAGATTAATAAAATTGTGTTTTTTTAAAAAAATCTATTTTTTTAAATTTATTGCATTGATATGCCATCTTTTTCTTCCAAGGAGCTCAAGGTGGGGCACATTGTTCTCCTCCCCTCTATTTCATCCTCACAACTACTCTGTGAGGGAGGTTAGGCCCAAGGCCACCACCCAATGAGCTTCGCTATGGCTTCTTGAGACAACATTATAGAAATAAATTAGAGTCATTCTACTCTTATCAAGGCTATATTATTTCCTGGAATGGAGTGGGATATAAACAAGTTCGACTGTGCTTATCCCAGCATAGTAGCGCAGGACACATTTGTTAACAAGGAGATCAACATTCAGCTTCATATCCAACTGCACTGTAATTCTTCAGTTACCTTTTAGCAGGGGTGGCTAACACAGATATTGCTGTGTTAAAAACCCCATCATTCCTGACCATTGGCAATGTTGGCTGGGGCTAATGGGAGATGTGGTCCAAAGACACTTGGAGGTAAAAAAGGTAAAGGTAAAGGACCCCTGGACGGTTACGTCCAGTCAAAGACGACTATGGGGTTGCAGCGCTCATCTCACTTTCAGGTCCACAGACACAACAATGGCTACCCCATCTACACATGGCTTGAGCATCCTCCAGAGCAGGAGTGGGGAACTGGTAAGGCGTTTGTCCACAGACAGCATTCTGGATCATGTGGCCAGCAGAACTAAACTGCTTCTGGTGCAAGAAGACACTGTGACAAGTGCCAGAGCGCACGGAAATGCTGTTTACCTTCCCGCTGCAGCGGTACCTATTTATCTACTTGCATTGGTGTGCTTTCGAACTGCTAGGCTGGCAGAAGCTGGGACAGACCAACAGGAGCTCACCACCATCATGCAGATTCGAACCGCCGAACCTCCGATCGGCAAGCCCAAGAGGCTCAGTGGTTTAGACCCCAGAGCCACCCATGTCTCTTGTGGAGCACTGGACCTGTCCGGTGGCCAGATCCTTATCTCCACACACACACCCTCCATGGGACAAGTATGACAGGTGTGCCACCCTCCTCTCCATCACCTGACACCACAATGGCATCAGGTGACCAGCTTTTGCCGACATGGTTTGAAATGCCTAGGCAGAAAGGATGTGCTATAGTATGGAAAGTGCTGCGCATGGATGAATGCAGGCACTGCTGATAAAGCCCCTTTCACCCAAGCCATGTTTGATGACATCATCTATAATGTTGGGTGTAGGGCAGGTGAGTTGGACTAGATGAAACAGCCTCACAGGCCCAATGGGGACGTGTGGTGGGCCTATTCAGGCCTATGTGCTGAAGGTTTCCTGCTCCTTCTGTGCTCCAGGGCATGACCTGAGGAACCATGAACATTCACATACTGACTCAGTTCACACCTAACGCTGAGCTGTGGCTTAACACAGACATTCCCGGGAACCTTGCATGGTGTCTGCTGTTCCTAACATGGAGCAAGGGGGCAAGCAGAGGCCCATCAACACAGCACTTGCTGGGTAAGGTCTGGCATTACAGTGCAATGTATCTATGCAAATCTTTCGCTTAAAGCAACAGCAACAGGCTGTTTCCAGGTGTCTTTACTTCAAGCAGCAATGAAGGCGGAACTTTTTTTATAAAAAGAATGGGTTTCCCTTGAGGATTTACCTTGCCATCCGCGGTGGTATTGATCCTGTAGTGGTAAACACGGCCCTCGTACCTGAGTGAGATGGACAGTTGCCCCGGGCTGCTCTCACTTTCCCGAACTAGGAAGCTGCCATTAATGAGGCTGCTCAGCAGATACTCAGCTGCACTGCGTGACACTGGCCCATGATACCAGGAATGCTTCTCCAGGCTGTTCACTGGGGTGATGTAGTTACTTGGAACCCACCCTTGACCATTCTTGGACCGTACTTCACTCCATTCACCGTTCTGGTTGTAGCCCAGTACGCGTAGCTTCTCACCTGAAGCACAAGAGGAGAAAATTCCAAGTGGGTCAAGTGGGATTGATAATATTTCATCTGCCCTGCCAAAAAATGAGGAATGACAGAACAAAGCACTCAAGAAAGGCCACCTGCTCAGGCTAGAGACAGGAAATAAACTGGAGTCTGTCCAGCACGGCTGTGGGAGGAGTAAAAAGATTATTAACAATTTCCGGTCTTCTCAGGGGACTGGGCAGCTTAATCCTTTCTGTCCGATTTTTTTTTTACCCTAACTAAGAAACGTATCTGTCCTTGTGGTTTAAACATGTTTGAAGACCTCATACATATTTGTCCATTATATAACTGGTTGTGGGAACAGTATTCAGGACAAACTTTAGCAGATATTTGAAGAAGTATGTCCACAAGGCAGAAATTTGGGGATCACCAGTCTGGCACATGCGAAGGTCATCTGTGGTTCCTGCAGGCACAGCAATCCTCAAATGATTTCTTTTTTTTACATCATTTCTATACCACTTTACATTTCCAGAAAACCCTACCTCTTTATATTCCCCCCCCCAAAAAAAACCCACTTCTAAGCATTTAATAGAACATTACAAAGCATGGAAGTTAAAAATTACAAATACAAATAAATACAAAAATAGGGAGTGTCAGCTTTTCTCCCCAGCTATTTTCCTGATATAGGATTCTTAATTTCTGCATGCAGCTATCGAAGGCACAGGAGCCTTGACTGGGGAAACCAGGTGGCAGTGGCACTCCCTTAGTTCTGTCTGGCACCACTGCTTTCCAGTTATGCTTCCTTCCTCCCCTCCCTCTGGAAATCAGTTGCTTGAGCTAGGAGAGCTGGTGATTTTGTACTCTGGTTAGTTTGCAAGGATGTTTAGGGTGGATGGGAGAGGCAGGGCGGCTTCCCCACTCGCCTCCGATGTCTGCTGGCCACACGGAACTGGAAGCAGGCACCTACTTTGTTCATGGAGGGGCTTCTCTGAATTGTGTGTGGGGTTGTTCAAGTAAGCTTTGTGTGTGTGTAATTGACAGGAGTGCACTGGGCAGAGAGGGAGAGACAGATGCATGTGTGGTCTGTGGGGTGGGGAGGCTTGTTTCTGTATGTGTGATCTGCGAGAGACAGGGAGAAATGTCTCTATGAGGAACGGCTAAGGGAGCTGGGCATGTTTAGCCTGGAGAAGAGGAGGTTAAGGGGTGATATGATAGCCATGTTCAAATATATAAAAGGATGTCACATAGAGGGGGGAGAAAGGTTTTTTTCTGCTGCCCCAGAGAAGCGGACACGGAGCAATGGCTCCAAACTACAAGAAAGAAGATTCCCCCTAAACATTAGGAAGAACTTCCTGACAGTAAGAGCTGTTTGACAGTGGAATTTGCTGCCAAGGAGTGTGGTGGAGTCTCCTTCTTTGGAGGTCTTTAAGTAGAGGCTTGACAACCATATGTCAGGAGTGCTCTGATGGTGTTTCCTGCTTGGCAGGGGGTTGGACCCGATGGCCCTTGTGGTCTCTTCCAACTCTATGATTCTATGATTCTATGAAATGCACTTGGACAGAGAGGGAGAGGTGTGAGAGACAGGAGCATGTTTGCGTGTGGTTTGTAAGTGTGCCAGAAGAAGTGTAGTGAAGCCACCTTATATATTGTTCCTAGTGCTACAGACTCTTCTCTCTTATTGGACAGCAACAGCAACATCTCAGTCTCCATAGGAGCACCACTGTACTACTGCCCCAGAGTCAGAACAAGATCATACATCTTTGCAGTGCATCCCTTCCCCAGAAGATGGTTTGGCTTACCTTTGGTGATGCTCAGTGTGTTGTCACCACTTGCTACAAAATCATAAAGTGCAACAAAAAGATTGGGGTCGCTCTCAGTGGTTCCTAAGAGGTTCTCCTTCGAGCTCCACCTGATGGCTTCATTCAGTGCCTGGGGTTCTGTGTCACAACCATAGGGGCGGTGCAGAGCCTCTGAGGAAAAAGAAAGAATATGTCTGTTTAGTATCCATATTTAAAATCCAACGACACACTGAATTTGGTCCTGAGCAGCAAATGGAAACAAATATTTTTAAGTGTAACTCAGCAACAATAGTAATGCAAGAGATTTTGGTGCTTGAAGCAAAAGAATGTAAAGGACACCTCCTCTGCTCACTAATATGAAGCATGACTTGGTAGGAAATTATCGTGCACAAGCCCCAGGGAAATGGATAAGAGGTGGGGCCCATGGATCACATTTCTCCTGTTCTGCTACCCTTAAGAGCACTTAAAATCCCCTGCCTGGGGCACTTGCCTTCTTTGCCAGCTGGATAAGCTGCCTTTGCCAAATAACAAAGCTGGCACCAAAAAGCTAACTGAGCAGAGCTTCAGGCAATTGGCAAAGTAGCCACAATCTTACCTATTACGTCTCCTGAGGTCACATGACCACAAGTCCAGGTAAGGCAGTAACAAAAGTGTCATTTACAGCATGCAGCCAAGCTGGTGCCAAATGTATTGCTCTGCTTTTATTTTGACCACATCAGCGACGCAGCCCAGGACCTCCATAGATACTGCCCAGGCATGCACCCCGGAGAGGTGACTTTGCTGCTGCTAATGCAGCAAAAACAACACAGTATGCAACAGTTATGAGTTACCAGTCTCTGTAGCCCCAGCAAGTGCTGTGATTCTCCCGCAGATTGGCTTTGCCCCCAGAGGTGCACTCCATTGTCTTTGGAGACAAATGGATGCCAGCAGCAAGCATTTACAGCATATGGAGAGGGATTTAATTCAAACAGGTCAAGAAGAAATGGGGGGGGGCTATTTATATTTCGAGAAATACTCTCCGTGATTGTATACTTTAAAAGGCAATAATCTAAGCCAACGCATTGGTTGATGAGACCATAAACACAACCTCAGAACTGTTTCATTACTGATATGCCAAGCTCCCCAAATTTCTTGCTGGGTGAAGCAAGCTTCAGCTTTCCCTTTCCTTTAAGGCCTGAACCTCTTAAACCATCAAATTAAATTTCAAGTTCAATGGGAAGTACAGCTTTGAACCAGATTAGACACAGATTCCCTCCCCCCCTTATAGCTACAGTTGATCTTTTGTCAATTTGAACAAAATAAAAATATTGCAAATCCTTTAAGTAGGGATCTGTCATACTGTACTGTATGCTAAAGCCCCATGTACATTGATGGGGCTAAAATAATTAAAATAAAAATAAGTAAACAAGCAGCCCTATTTGATATACAGGTACATCATACCTCGGAAGTCAAATGGAATCCGTTCTAGAAGTCCGCTCGACTTCCAAAATGTTCAGAAACCAAAGCGTGGCTTCTGATTGGCTGTAGGAAGCTCCTGCAGCCAATTGGAAGCTGCAGAAGCCCAGTCGCATGTTCAGCTTCCAAAAATAATTCGCAAACCGGAACACTCACTTCCGGGTTTGTGGCGTTCAGGAGCCAAAACGTTCGAGAACTAAGCTGTTCAAAAACCAAGGTACAACTGTATGGCTAAATCAGGCACCACAGCAAAAACATTCAACTGCCATGTAAGTGAAAACACTCTAGAGCAGAGGTTTTCAACCTTTTTGAGTCCATGGCTTCCTTGAGCAACTACATTCTTTCTGTGGCACCCCCGTGGGGCTCAGGAGCCCAGTTATGTCACCCCTTGCCTGCAGAGCTGGCAGCCTCTCACCCTTTTTTGAACACCCTCCCATGCGGAGTGTTCCCTCGGCCTCCTCTCCCCTCTCCTTGGGAGTCCTCTGGGCAGCCGCTGCCGCCACCCCTGGTCTCTGAGCTGCCCACCTCAAAGAGAGATGCTTCCTCAAACTGCCCCACAGAGGCCTGGGACTTGACTGTCCATTCCCAACAGCAAGGGCTGACAGACTGGTCAGCTGGGCTCCCTCGCCTACTTGCTTGCTTACTCAGAGACTGCCTCAACTCCTGGCAACCAGCACCCTCTGACCAGCCCCAAAGGCACCATTTGCCTGCACAGCTTGTGACCAGGGCTGCTGCAACAAACAGCTGTGCAAGCCTTGGGAGGGAGAGATGCGAGAGGGCATCAGAGGCAGGAGGGAAGGAAAGAGGGGCAGAGGCCAGTGTTGCCCACGGCACCCGTGACCATCATTCAAGGCACCCCAGGGTGTCATGGCACACTGGTTGAAAACCACCGCCCTCAAGTAAGAACATGAAGGCAGACACACTCAACTCATTCGCGAGTTGAACAAGACATTTGTTGAAGATTAACCTAATGGAAAGATTGCTCAGCAAACACCTCAATTCCTCTGATGGCGGTAGAAGCAAGAAACAGTGAAGAGATGTGATGGATGAAGGAAGGAAGCATCAGCACTGATGGAAAAGAGGCACAGAGCCAATCCCCATTCAGAGCTCCCAATATCAAGAACTAGCAAACCGGCACCGGCAAGCCTCTTATAGCCTAGTCATGTTCAGCTCTGCCATAGAAGAACACATGAAAGCAAGGGGTATAAAGCCCAAAAGGAAGCTGGAGAAGCAGCATGCCCCCTGCTGCTGCTTGTTTCAGAGTCTGAAGCAACACTGCTCACAAAAAGCCATTTCTAATCCTATGCAGCGTCATGATCAAGAATTTGAGGGAATAGAAGCGCTTAAAGCTACCATTTGAATGCATTCGTAAGAGCAGCATTCTTATAGCTGATTTTTAGGTATTACTTTCAGGAATGTTCATGCTCTCCACAAATGAGGCGCTAAACCGCTCCCCTACATTAATGATAATGTTAGCAAGAGGGCATGCACGCATTGCTTTCATCAGCTACAGTAAGGCAATGAAGAAATCCAACTCCCACAAAAGATTAGAGATAAAAACCAGCTGTCTGCTTACAACAGCATATCACAGTGGGGGGAAATGCAATTCCGACGGGAATCTAAAAATCAAACCCCACACAGTGTTAATACCAAGAACCAGAGCAACTTAAGTCTCCAGTTCTTACGGAGGTGAAGTACAGTCACATGCAGTTACTGCTTTCCAAACATACCTCTCAAATCAGATAAAGTTGGTTTAGAAGCCTCCTCGGAAAAGGAGCACAGTTGCTCAGCATTCTCTTTGCCAAAACTGCTCGAGTGAAGAAGAACTGTCCCCAGGATCATGTTGCTTCTTACCGAAAGCCAACACACAACTGCCTAGCACAAATCAGAATGCTTTTCCCCAGGACACGGCATGCTACACATGTGACTCTTACTAAAGAGGATAAGGGCCAACAGGAGAAAGCAAGACTGTTGGCGTGGGAGGCGACGCAAGTGAGCAAAGCATTCCTCTTTTCAGCAACTGGAAGCGTTAAGAAATGTGATGCTTTCCAACAGTTAGAAGGCAGGGAACAAACCGCAAATTGAAACGTGTCTGGAACCGAAAGGCTGTAACAATGAAAGCTTATTCATTCTTGGATGACAGTTAAGATTGCTTGATGGGAAGGAATGTTTTCCACAGCATAGTTGAGCAATGCGTATTAACACACACTTTTTCCAACACGTGGACAACCACGTCAGCATGCTTGACAACTATCCTTGAAGAGCCAAGATTTAGCCTCAAGTTATATTCCTAGATCAATTCTGTTGCAAAAAAGTTTATTTACTGATGGCGATGAGTCCAAGCAAACAACCAGGTGATATTTTTTGTCTTTTGCAAAGGACAGACTCCTGGCCTCAGCTATCCCATCCACTTGGCTTTCACAATGGATGCAAAGAATCTTATTTTATTGATAATGGGATTGACAGTCAACAGCGGGTGGTTAAGTACCCCTTAAATCTGGTGGTGTATGGAAGTGTCTCATTCAACTAGCAGAATAGGCAGAGGAATAAATCATTCATTGCAAAAGGGAATTATTTTCCACCTGCACACCAAACTCACTTTCTCCTCTACTTCCTGGCTCTTCTTCAGGCTCAAAAGAAAAAGCTAGTGCATTAATTATATCAGTGTCAGCAAACGAGTTACTTTTATTAGCCAAGAGGTCTGGAAAGGATGCATTTCTGAGGTTCAGCTACTTCCATCCCAGATCACCCAAGCAGATTTGTTTTTTCTTAATTACATCTCTGTATTAAAAAAAAAAATGTTAAGTGATGACAAGACTGGACATCGACTCTTGCCCATGCAAAATGGACAATGTGCAGAATCACAGTGGTAAGCTGTTGAAGACACTCAGACAGCAGGGGTAAGAACTGAACAGCTGACAGCAGCAGGAAGAAAGCCTCTTCTGTAACTTGGAGCTGAAGGGAAAAATGTGTGTGCTGTAAAAGCACCTGCCACTGTCAGGGTGAACCATGAAGAGTTAGTGGCTGTGCACATGAGCTCCTCCACCCTCCCCTACCATAACATGAAAACTCCCCAGAGTCACAGATGGAAAACACACTCCTTTATGTGAAACTGAGCATAACTAAGTTATTGCAGGGGGTTCGACTAGACAACCCTTGGGATTCCTTCCAAAGCTATGATTCTATGATGTCCATTCTTTATACCAATATTCAGAAGACAGAAAGGTTTCTCAAGGAAAGATAAAACCATGGTTTTGTGGCACAAGCGTAAGCGAGTCTGGGGACCAATACAACCCCGTCCTCCTCTGATGCAGTTTCTACATTACTTGAACTCATAAACTGTGGTTAGCACTAGCATTAAGTATGTTTTGTTCGAAATAAGCCTGCTTTAGACAACAGAACAAACTATGGTTAAGTGGAAGCTTTCAAACTCTTCCTTCTGGCCACACTGGGGGAGAAACATACAAACCCGGGACTTACCTAGGCTTATTCACATCATGCTTAACTAAAGGTGGAGAATCTCTGGCCTGCGGGCCAATCTTGACCTGTCGGGGGTTCACTTTGGCCTTAAAAACACTGTATTGTTTTTAATACTTGATTGGGAGCCGCCCAGAGTGGCTGGGGAAACTCAGCCAGATGGGCGGGGTATAAATAATAAATTATATAAATTATTATTACTATTATTATTATTATTATTAGAGGTCAATTCCCCTAAACCCACTCATCAGATGTCACAGGTGTTGATGGGTGGGAGAACAGGGTTAAATTCTGCATATAACTCTTACTCTGTTGTTGTGTATAATGTACTTCATCTTCTCCGTAAGTACCAAGGGCTTAAATTTTTCTGTTTTTTAAGATTAACACTTTCGAGAAGCACTTTAAGCAACCTCCACATACACATTTGCAAATCTCCCTGTGCTCCCAAGAATTTAGAAGGGGACGAGCGGAGACTTGCAAAGTTGTGCACTTAGACAGCTGGACTGCTCAGTTTTAGCCCATTATCAAAACATAGAGGCAGTCTCCATTTCTAGGCAGGATCACTCGACCTATCACAAAACTGATAGAATTGTGCTTAGAACACCCACCAGTCAATTACCTTTTAGTTTCCAAGTTCAACTCAACCTTCCCCCCCTTCTGTTTGAACAAAGTATTAATACAGTGGTGCCTCGCAAGACGAAATTAATTCATTCCGCGAGTTTTGTCGTCTTGCGATTTTTGTCGTCTTGCGAAGCACGGTATTGGGAAAGTTTTGGAAAAGCTTCAAAAATCACCAAAGTCTTTAAAAACCTCAAGAAAGGCTACCACACCGCGTTCTATGAGTTGCTCCTCGAAGTCAAGTCGCAACTGTATTAACGGTGTTAAGAAAAAGGAAACAAACTTGCAAGACGTTTCCGTCTTGCGAAGCAAGCCCATAGGGAAAATCGTCTTGCGAAGCAACTCAAAAAACCAAAAACCCTTTCGTCTAGCGAGTTTTTTGTCTTGCGAGGCATTCGTCTTGCGAGGCACCACTGTACGCTTAAAGAAAATAGCATGAATGGATTCAGGGTTTTTTGTTTTTCTTTTGTGCCCAAGAAATACTAAATATGAATAATTCTTTTTTAAAGCACGTGTAGGAACAATGATAAGCAAAAGCATTGAGAATTTAGCCTTAGCTTAGTTAGCTAGACTCCTCAGATGTTCACAACCAGCAATGAATACTTCTGGGGTGGGGAGTTGCAATGAGGTTAAGCTAGCTGTGTCTCAGATCGATAAATACAGAGACACACTCTGCTTGGGTACTAGCTACAGGGCTGCTACTCAGCCAAGGACAAGGGACTCTATTCACAAGCATGATACTAGCAGCTGCCACGTGTCCAAGGTAACAGAAAACCTCACAGACTGCAAAACAGAAGAATATTGGAAACACGCCCCCTTATTCATTTCTGACGATCTACTCTGGTAACAAAGATGGCATTCAGGCACAACTGCTTTGACTCATAACAGAGGTGGGGCAGCAATGCACACAATGAAGTCACAAGGATTCAGGAAAAACATATTTTTCATAGCTAGTCATATGGGGAAGGGAGGCAATCTAGGAACTGGCAAGTCTTCCAACTCTGGAATCTCATATACTTCCCCCCATTTCAGAGTATGCTTAGGGGTGGTGAGAATTCTAATCCACTTTCATGACTAGGAAGCATGGCAGTTCTTCAACATTAGAATTTATTGATTTATTTCATTCATGGGTGGCTTCCTATGAAAAACCACAAAGTAATTTAAGAATAAAATCAAATCATAGATTGTAAAGTTGGGGGGACTCTGAGGGCCATCTACTCCAACCCCCTGCAACGCAGGAAACTCAACTAGATCATACATAACAGATGGCCATCCAACCTCTGCTTAAAATCTCCAAGGAAGGAGTATCCACCACCTCTCATGGGAGCATGTATCACTGTCAAAGAGCTCTGACAGTCAGAAAGTTCTAGTCAGACTCCCCTTTCTTGTAATTTGAAGCCATTAGTTTGGGTTCAAGTCCCCAGAGCACGAGAAAACAAGCTTGCTCCATCCTCTATGTGACAGCCTTTTAGATATTTGAAGATGGCTATCATATCTCCCTCTCAGTCTCCTCTTTTCCAGGGTAAACCTACCCAATTTCCTCAACCATTCTTCGTAAGCCTTGGTTTCCAGACCCTTGATCATCTCGGTTGCCCTCTTCTGCACATGTTCCAACCTGTCAATATCCTTAAATTGTGGGGCCCAGAACTGGACACATTACTCCAGGTGTGGTCTGACCAAGGCAGAATAGAGCGGGACTATTACTTCCCCTGGGACACTATATTTCTGTTGATGCAACCTAGAATAGCATTAGCTGAAGTTGTGTTTAGAGTGAATTGCTACCCTACAAACATGTCTGCTCCAAACAATGTAAAAGGAAGCACTCAGTAAAACAAACTGATTAGGGCTGAGTAATCTGGTTTTCTATCAGCTAAACATTGTGATATGCCAATATATCACAATGTCTGAAATATGGATGGAACTATGTAGAAGCGAATGGGGTAACGTCCTGGCAACCGCTACTATTTAGGGGTCTAAAACAGATATATTTTTCTTACCTTTAACATATTGTTACAACTATTATTTTATATTGCACAGAGCAACAGGGGAGGCAGGAATCACAAGAGAAGTGGTGACTGGCTTTATGGTGTTTCCCACATCACATTTTTTTACACAGCACATGCACACATCGTAATTTGCAATATATTTCCATGTTCATATTATGAAACCTTTACCATGATGTGGAATTCAAACTGATTTTGGATTATATATTGATACATTGCCCTGCCCTAATACCGATGTCTATGGTCAAGGGCTTTCTATAAATGCAAGTTTTCTGGTCAACCCCCTGGCAAGTACCCTCTTGGCAAGAGTGGGTTTTCCCCACCCAAAACCTTCCAAGGGTGCAGCCTCTCTTTCCCCCATGCAAGTCAATGCAGACATCACTACTATTTGATTTCCCCAAAACAAAATGGTGGTGATAGTTCACAGGAACTTAGAAGTGCTGCCTGCACACACACACTGGAATCAATTTCAACTGAAACAAACAAACAAACATCAATGAAAAAACAAAACATTGAACCAGCAGGAAGAAACAAAGGTACTATGTAAAATAAAGCTAGAATCCACATGATTGTAGCTTTAGTCTGCAAATAAATGACCTTGCTTAGTATCCTTGCATGTGAACAGAGAGCCAGACAGGAATCTGTCTTGTCTTTCTGTACAGCATAATCATGTCTGTTTACAGACAAGTGTTCTGCACAAATAAGAATACAACTAGACTGTGTAAAGGCTTAGCTGTAAAGCAACATATACTATTTGTTATGGCAACTTATTAATATGCATGCTTGCCTGGGAAATATATAAATTGCAAAATGGGAAAGGTACTTAGAGCAGTCTTGATTTAACTTAACCATCATGGTTCTCAATATCTGGCCTTCCTACAGGTCAAGAAGCACAGACCAGGACTTGAAATTGTGGCCTACTTCTCAGTAAGACGGAACATTAAGCACTCAACCAGCTTCCTTTGCAAGTCAAGTGGAAGACACAATCAAAGTTGATACCAAGTTAGAGGAAAGGGCCCACTTACTGTTATTTTAAGAGCCTTCCTCCCACACAGAGATGAACATGGCTGCTTATTACATCATTCCTTCCTGTTGCTACAGTGGTAGGAGGAATGCCATAAAGGAGTGGTCAGGACAGCATCAGCTGTTTGTCCTAGGAGGCCCCACTAACATTTGTCTCCACTACATCTGTCTTTGTGAGTTGACAGTCTTAAGTTTCAGATGTTTATATATCTCACTTGAGCAAGAAGGGGAAAACCTATCATTAATAAAGAGCAAATGCAAGTTTTACTTGGTTTCTATATAAAGGCTCACATCCACTTAAAAGTCAATGACATCATACCTTCCTCGGTTTCCCAGGGAAGAAAAGTCTCTCTAAGAGCTGTACTTGTCAATATACTAAGAAACATCCTTCTCCTAGTAAAAAGCAATGAAAGGAATTCAATTTAAATGTTTATGTCCTCCTTTGCTCCTGCCCTACAAGGAAGATCGCCTTTCCCTTGGCATCAAGAGCAGAATGTGTTCTTATCCCTCAATATTCAGTAATCTCTCTCTTGCCCAAAGACATCACTTCTTCTCTGCCCTGGTAGCAGGGACTTATTCTGGCCAATCAAACTGACAATATAATCACCTGGTAGCAGTCAAATATTCCATAGGGAACACAGTTGTGAAACTGACCGCCTGCTTTTTAAAATTGCAATAAATTATCTAACGTTAACAGGTAGGAGTGAGGGTCCCTTGATCCCCAGCCCCACTGGAATGACACGTGCATCTCACCACAACCACCACTAATTTAGGAGCAGGGATGCTCTGTCCTGCAACTCTCTCCTATTGAAATATGCCCTCCCTCTCCTCTCAAGCAAATCACATAGTTGAACATCGTCTACTGGCTATATGCAATATCTGCAAGTATTTATGAATCACACAAGGAATACAGGGTCAGAAAGCAGAAAACAAACGCTTGCAAGCCATTATCACAGTAGCGCAGGCACCAAGTGCCCAAGAGTTACACTTCCAACAGAGTTCACTGGAAATGCGGGGAAAGTGGGTCTTCAAGAGATCTGTCATTATGCTGCATTAAGCTGTGCTCTGGAGTCTTGTGAAGTTTCTGAAATTCCCCCAATTCTAATTATTGTTTCTCTTCTGTTCAGCAAATATTTATTACAAAACAGTTTAGCAGGCCAAGTACTTCTGGCTGGAGATATGTGAAACATACAGGGACTTCAGAGAAGCAGAGAACACAATAAGGCATGCTAATCTCCAAATGCATACAAATCAGACAAGAACCTGCCTCGCAGCGCTTCCCAGGGATGCACCCGAGATCTCACAAGAAGAAGGTAAATGTAAGGCAAGTAAAATTGCATAAGGCAGATGAGAGGCCTCATTGTGTCTCCACTAAATAAGGAGAAAGGGAGCCCCCTTCCTTTCCCAGTCAGTTGCAGGTTCAAAACATCCAAATAGTCGCTTCCACAGATGCACTTAGTTTATAATTGAAAACCTTGTACCACATTATTTTAAACTGCAAGTATGGATCTGCGCAATATCTGGGCAATATCTGCTTTACAACATCATAGTGTAATACCAGATAAACTTCGCAATATGGCAGTATATTATGATGTCAGAAAGGAAGCAAGAAGGCTGTTGCTGGCCATGGAGAGGATTAGCATCACTGTGCACAGCTTCTGCCTCTTCCTGTTGAAGCTTGATTCATTTCAGAATAACTCTGGTAATAGCTATGGAGCCCAATGATTTCCCCTCAAAAGTCTGCTGAATTTGTGTGTATCTCTTCCACTGGTATCCCACAGTTCTGCTCTCTGAACATCTCCCTTAAATATCTCTTGTGCCAGACCAAGGATGGGCTTCCAGATGCTGCTAGACTACAACTCCCATAATCCCTAATCACTGCCTGGGACTGCTTCCAACACCATCTAGAGGGCCACAGATTAGCCACGCCAAGGGCAAAGACTGTAAAAAGATAGACATACATCACAGCAACTTGCATGTTATCAGGCAGCTTCCTTTAGTAATTAGAACCCCAAAATCTCCTGGGGCTACATATTCCTCCAAGTTATTTCATGCAACCTGAAAGGGACTCCAAACTTTAAACAACGTGGCAAATGGCGCAAAGGAAACACCTGCAATCATTTTGATTTGTAGTTGAAATTATATTCTGTCACTTTGGTAAAGGTAAAGGGACCCCTGACCATTAGGTCCAGTCGTGGCTGACTCTGGGGTTGCGGTGCTCATCTTGCTTTATTGGCCGAGGGAGCCGGCGTACAGCTTCTGGGTCATGTGGCCAGCGAGACTAAGCTGCTTCTGGTGAACCAGAGCAGTGCACGGAAACACTGTTTACCTTCCCGCCAGAGCGGTACCTATTTATCTACTTGCACTTTGACGTGCTTTCAAACTGCTAGGTTGGCAGGAGCAGGGACCAAGCAACGGGAGCTCACCCCATTGCGGGGGTTCGAACCGCCGACCTTCTGATCGGCAAGTCCTAGGCTCTGTGGTTTAACCCACAGCGCCACCCGCGTCCCTTGTCACTTTGGTGGAGGTCTCAAATAACCCCTCATTACCGGCTTACAACATGCTGTCTGATAGTCTAGAATTGCTAAGGCCGCATTACAGCACAGACGCATCTGCCTAAAGCAAAAAGTTAACCAAGCACAGAACTATTTGGTACAATAAAGAGGGCTTTGTTTCAAAACACGCCCAAAGTATTTTCTATTGAACACTGTTAAAAGGTCGTTCCCATAGCAGCTTTAAAATCACAACTCTGGGGTTTCGCCAGTGTTTTCTCTCTCGACACCAGGATAGGGGCACACGAGCCAAACTATTCTAACCCCCACCCCCCAATTTTTATTTATCTACCTGTATAGAAGACCAAGTACCACTCTGGGGTCCTGACTACAGCTATCATTAATTTCCTATGCGCATGTGAAGAGGCTTCTATAAATGGCACACTGGCGTGTTATTTAAGGTCTGCAGCATCCCCTAGTGGAAAAAGGGAGCAATTACCTATACATTGTATTTTAGTAGTTTTACAATCATGTAACCATTACTTCTACAGCTCTCTCAAATATGCAAATTATTACATCTTTTGTGCAATAATAAATCTAGTTAAGTCAAAATATAATGTTCCCTAGGTAAGGGATGGGTGGAAGAAGACTATCTGCCCAGCTGATTTCCTAGCTGGTTCTCCACAGAAATCTTGTTACAAGGGAATCCAAAGATATCCTGCACTTTACGCTTCTGCGTGGAAGGATTCCCGAATTCTGCTAATGTCTTAGGTCATGTTCTGTACTGCTCCAGAGGATTCCCTTCAGTGTTTTGGAGACAGGAGGTGGAGTTGGGACAGGCAAGGAACTGCTGGATTCTAAGCTGATCTAGCTTCTGGCAATACAGTGGTACCTCGGGTTACATACGCTTCAGGTTACAGACTCCGCTAACCCAGAAATAGTACCTCGTGTTAAGAACTTTGCTTCAGGATGAGAACAAAAATCATGTTCCGGCAGTGCGGCGGCAGCAGGAGGCCCCATTAGTTAAAGTGGTGCTTCAGGTTAAGAACAGTTTCAGGTTAAGAACGGACCTCCAGAACGAATTAAGTACTTAACCCGAGGTACCACTGTACAGGCCTTTCCGCTGCCTCAGACTAGAGATGGTACAGAAAAAATAGGTGTAATCACTGCCATCCCCCTTCCATCCTGACTGGTACCAGCACTAGACCAGGCATAGGCAAACTCAGCCCTCCAGATGTTTTGGGACTACAATACCCACCATCCCCGACCACTGGTCCTGCTAGCTAGGGATGATGGGAGTTGTAGTCCCAAAACATCTGGAGGGCCGAGTTTGCGGATGGCCACACTAGATCTTTAATTGAAGTGCTAGGTGAACCACTCCTTTTAACCTTGCTGCTTCCATGGTGTTTGGATTCTGCTCTTGGCCTTATCAGTCCAAGCAAAGACTCATGAAAAGGAGACTCATGTCCGTCGGGACGCGGGTGGCGCTGTGGGTAAAACCTCAGCGCCTAGTACTTGCCAATCGCATGGTCGGCGGTTCGAATCCCCGCGGCGGGGTGCACTCCCATCGTTCGGTCCCAGCGCCTGCCAACCTAGCAGTTTGAAAGCACCCCTGGGTGCAAGTAGATAAATAGGGACCGCTTACCAGCGGGAAGGTAAACGCCATTCCGCGTGCTGCGCTGGCTCGCCAGATGCAGCTTGTCACGCTGGCCACGTGACCCGGAAGTGTCTGTGGACAGCGCTGGCTCCCGGCCTCTAGAGTGAGATGAGCGCACAACCCTAGAGTCTGTCAAGACTCGCCCGTACGGGCAGGGGTACCTTTACCTTTTTACCTGCAGTAGCAACCATACGCCAGAATGACCCTGCCTGCTGTTACTGTTGTTCACAGGCTTCCCAAGCCACAGTATAAAAACAGAAATGGGATTCCAGTCAGTTTCAGTGAGACCCACAAGTTTCTGAACTGCAAGAGTTATAGGGGAAGTCGCCTTAGTTCTACGGTGTTTAACAAATACAAATATCAAATGCAACTTTTATTATACAGGCCCAGACCAGATAAAAAGTGTTTAGCAAAGCAATGGAGAAACTGAGTGAATATTCTGACAACACCTATTTGAAGACTTTGATATGGAGGGAGTGCCTGGAATACAATGGAGGAGAGTCCACAGTGCACAAGAAAACAGCTTGCTTCATCTTGTGAAATTACAGAGATAGGTCATGAAGGGCGAATACAGGATTGCAACTTTTTCTCCTGGCTCCTTCGCTCATTAGGTGAATCCTGTCCCAAATGTTCAAATTCTCATATGCAGTCTTTGATCTGCTTCCTATGGGTCTTGTCAGCCCTATGGGAGAGCTTCTGCTAGCACAACAAGGTTCCCCTCTCTCCTCTCCCCCTGAAACCGGTTTGGTGTGGGGGACTGAGAAAAACCCCAGAACAGTGCGTTGGAGTGGGGGGGGGGGCTGTTCAGCCTGACAAGCTGCAATGCTTGTGCCGATGGGATGTTTACCACAGTGTGATGTTAAATTCCACCCTCTGTTTCAAACTTGGCAAACCGATTTAATATGACGATGTGGCTTAAATTAAAGCTGTCAGATGAAAAATTGCAACCCAATTAAAAATGTGCCATAACAGCCAATAAGGAAACCGGAGTGGACCATATCACTGCTGTATCAGTAAAGCACCAATAAACTATTATTACCACACTGAAGTTAAAGCATATTTAGGATCAAGGTAATCTGCATGCAGCATTCTGGAGATTAACCAGAATAAAACTTCCTGAAAAGAAGAAAGAAGCATAATGTGTACTGCCCAAAATCAACTGAATTAAATCCAATAAAAGCAACTCTATTCTTAGAAAGAAAACTGTGGGTTCTGATTCCACATCTTTAGAATCAGAAGACACCTTACAAAAACAAGTTTGGATTAAAGTTTGCCAGCTGATTAAAAAAAGCCATTATAATTATTTATAACTAGAGATACCATATTTTGAGGAAGCTCTGATAAACTTAAAACTTCAGAAACTATGAGATTTCCACAACAGAGATTGCTAATGCAACAAAGCTTTGTGTAGTGGTTTACTAGTACTGCCAGAAACAAACCTCAAGGGATCTGTAATGTAGCTGGCTTCTCATTTATTCTAAATGAAATATCTTTAGAGACCATAATAGCATTAGCTTTTTAAATAAATTGAGCCATTGTGTAACCACAAGGCCAGACACTACAGATCAAAAGATAAACACTTATTGTGATGAGTGCCATTGTAAGCCAGTGGCAACTCCTTGCTGACTTCTGAAATATCTCTCACCTGCTCTATGACATGAAGTAAACGCTTACATATCTAAATCCTCCCAGTTTCAACTCTCAGTTTAAATGATGGTGTGTTTTATTTACTTGTTTGTTTACATTTAAATTCCATCTTTTATCATGGAACTGGAGGTCTCCCACTATGGAACTGACCAGACTCAAGCCTGCTTAGCTTTAGCAAGCATGTGCCTTCAGACCATACAAAAAAACAGCAACCCACAACTAATTACAATTTGATCTGTATGGTTATATTCGTCAAGGTAATACAGTGGTGCCCCGCAGGACGAAATTAATTTGTTCCGCAAGTTTTGTCGTCTAGCGAATTTTTCGTCTTGCGAATCACGAAATCCCATAGGAATGCACTGAAAATCAATTAATGCGTTCCTATGGTCAAAAAAAGTCCAAACAAAGCCAAATTTGGTACAACAACAGTTTATTAACTGCTCTTTAAAGTCACACATACTGTAAAGAGCAGTTCAAAAATTGAAGGGAAAATAAATTAACTTTATAAACAAAACATGTCTTTGTTTTTAGACAAAGGAAACAAAGTCGCGAGACGTTTTCGTCTTGCGAAGCAAGCCCATAGGTGAAATTCGTCTTGCGAGGCAAATCGAAAACGGAAAAACCTTTCGTCTAGCGAGTTTTTTGTCTTGCGAGGCATTCGTCTTGCGAGGTACCACTGTAACTGGGTGGCCGGCTAAAGGTAGGTACAGCATACATGACACCGAAATGAAGTGAATAACCATTTGCTATTTCACAGTAATGCAGAAGCTGAACAGGAGAATTTGTATAAACAAAGGACACAGGCGTGGTTTTGAACAATCACTGTTCTGACGTCAAGGTCAGAAGAAGCACTTAGTAAAATGTCCCCTATATACTTGAGAAAACATTATACATAGTCAACGTGGTTGCTGGCATTTGTGGTGCCCTCCAGATATTGCTAGTTGCCAATTACCATTATCCCGGATTATTGGCTATATTGCTTGGGACCGATGGGAGTTGGGAATCCAAAAACATCTGGATGGCACCATATTGGCTGCCCCTGTAAAGCACCATTCATCATCTAGCATGCTGGACTGCTCTGGCAAAATAAGGTAATTGATTGCCAACACTAATCTTAAAATAGACATTCTCTGATGATGGAGATGCTAGTCTTAAAAGAGGTTAGAATTGGTTGGGTGTGGGTAACCTCTGGCCCATAGGTCAAACTACACCTGTCAGATGTCCTAATTCCCACCCACCTCCCACCTGCTGCAAACCGGATGTCATATCATTTAAATAAAAATGTATTTGAAACACTGAAAAATGATTAAAAACCATCAAAAAAACTTTCAGAACATTTAAATGCAATGACATATTTCAGTTACTAATTTCAAGGTAGCCATAGTCAAGTATCTCTCACCCACCAAATGAAAGTCAATAATGATGAGAGACGGAGGCACCTCACGAGGAAGGCCATTCCACAAACGGGGAACCACCACTGAAGGAGGCCTCAATTGGGAACTGCTATGTGCAACCAATCCCTGTCAAAAGCAGGGGCTGTAGTTGATAGGAATCTGCTTTTCAAACCCAGCTTAAGTTCAAGGCAGGCTGCAAAGAAAGAACGGAAAGAATCAGGAGCGTACTCAAAATGCACTCCCAGATCTGTCCTTTGAAGTTGGGTCGCCTAAGGGCCATCAAGTGGCTGGCAGGTGGGCTACACCATCCACTTGCAGAGGTGGACGGAGTCTCCTTATGACTTTTAAAGATGCATGACTCCTTATAGGGCCTTTTGCTGCTAATATAAAATTCCGAATTAAGCACATTTCCAATAGTCTTGTTTTTATGTTTTACTTTTTCCAATAAGGTATGACAGAAAGATTCAAAGCTCTCTAAATTATTCAACTAGTGGGCCTTTGCCCAACAGAGGAGACAATGAGCTGCAGCTAAAAGTCAAACCATGAGGTCAGCATCTATCTGCTTCCATACAAGTTTACAATCACCAGAAAAGAAGTGGGTGACCCCATAACCATCACAATGGCTGTGTTTACACACAACACTAAATCATGGCTTAGCTTTGTGAGAAGGAACCACAGCAAGCCTTGTGCTCATGCACTCCCCTGAGTTCAAACATCATGACAAACTCCAGCTAATCTAAAATGGAAGATTACCTTCCTCTGCATGGCCATGCTAAAGTAGTAGTACTATAGAACAACAGTGCTACCTCGGGTTACAGACGCTTCAGGTTACAGATGTTCCAGGTTACAGACTCTGCTAACCCAGAAATTGTACCTCGGGTTAAGAACTTTGCTTCAGGATGAGAACAGAAATTGTGCAGCAGCAGTACAGCGGCAGTGGGAGGCCCCATTAGCTAATGTGGTACCTCAGGTTAAGAACAGTTTCAGGTTAAGAATGGACCTCCAGAACAAATTCGTAACCCGAGGTACCACTGTACTGTGCCTGTAACAGTTCAGTTAGAAAAAGTAATGAGTAACATTTCACAGAGATGCAAAAAAATTGGCTGGCCTTGATAGGATCATGCCCACAGGGGTGTCTTTGACACAACATTGAATTTCAAAGGAGTCTCTGAAGCACAATGCTAAAATCAAAGACAACCCTTTTCTCCCTCCCCCCCCCCCCCCGCTCACCAGCTCAGGAGGAGAGTGCTGAGGACAGTCTATGTCATGCTACACTTGGGAAATTCTCTCCAGAGCTCATGGAAAATCTCCAGCCCTGCCTCTTTACCCTTCTGCCTGCGCAGCTGCAACTGCAGCTACCTCCTCCTCCCAACAAGTGCACTGATCATGTGAGCCACTAGCTCCTCTCTTTCCATCACAAGCTGATGTTCTGTGCAACAACTATCATTGCCTATCTTGCAGATATCTCTTCTCCAATTGGGTATGACTGGAAGGTGTATGAGATGTGTTGAGAGAGAAGCAGCTCACACACGAAGCACTGGCTAGCAACAAGCGGGGCTAGAAAGAGGTGGTGGTGGAAGCAACTGATATATGAGTATATATCAGCAGCAGACAAACTGGAAAACAAGGTGAAAACGGGAGGTGCACAACAAAGAATGTGAACATGGATCTGAAGGGAGAAGGGGTCTCACGCACACCACAGGTTCTGGTGCACAGATTTGTGGACCCTTGCA
Organism: Podarcis liolepis; assembly: GCF_965112155.1. Classification (NCBI taxonomy): domain Eukaryota; kingdom Metazoa; phylum Chordata; class Lepidosauria; order Squamata; family Lacertidae; genus Podarcis; species Podarcis liolepis. The sequence goes on along the minus strand of NC_139559.1, from coordinate 95,668,939 downwards.
TTTGACAACAAATAAAAATATTATGGAATTTTCTTTGAGACTTTCCAAAGCCTGAACAGGCCTGTCCTCATTAACAGTCTGGGTGAGAGAAGCTCTTTGGACAAACTTTATCAATAGACACACTTACCACAAAATTTCTTGCTGCCTTGAATCTGTCAAACAAGCACTGTCATCTGGGAGTGGATTGAAAGCATCTATAGCTTGTCTGCAGCCTGATCACATACCAGAGTGATGGGCAAAATGAGAGTCCTGATAATGTACTGTTCACTGGTTTGTGTTAAACTGCTCAAATAAACAGACTACCTATGTGAGCTGTGTTAAGATGGGAGTTGTGAATTCACACAGAGCTGGTAGTTTCAGTTTGTGTTCCCATGGAAAGGTGACTCTATACAGACAGTTATTTCCTTTAAAAATATTTTAATTGTACAAATATAAAATAAGAAGTGATCAGTGTCAGGATGAGCAGTGAAATGGTCCAGTTTGCTGATAACTCCAAATTGGACGACACCAATAAAAGATATATCCAAACAAGATCTGCAAGCAACAAAATGGCATGCAAGGTTCCTGTAAGTAGTTATGTGGTGATACACATTAGGGTCTGACTAAGATGGATCAAGAATTTGAAAATGTCGACAGCGTGTGGTGGCAATGAAAAAGATAGAAATTATTAGAAAAGAGGCTGAAAATAAAACTGCCAGTATCATAATGCCCTTTATACAACTCTACAGTGCAGCTAGATTTGCAATAAAGCATATTATTCTGGTCATCTCATCTCAAAAGGGTACCACAGAGCTAGAAAAAGCGTAGAAGCTGGCAACCAAATAGCTAAGCCGAACCTTCATTTTCAAAGGTTGCATGCTACTGAAAAACAGATGCTGAGAGGGGGCCAGTAGCATGGGAGGACTATTGCCCTTCAAGTCTGTGATGTGTTTTCCAGAAGCATTTGGCGGGATACTGAGAGAAACAGAACACTGGGACTGGATGGAACTTTTGGTCTGATCTAGTAGGGCTCTTTTGGAGTACAGGATAAGCTGTACAATTCCTATTATAGCCTATACTTACAAGGCAAAAGAAGTTGGTGTAGAGGCTGTGTAAGAAGTTTCATTTTTAAAAAATCACATCAGCCATGGACTAAGCTAGCCACCAGTCTCAGCTCCCAATAATATTCACCTACTGTGTATGTGAAGTGGTCTGAACACATTAAAGGCCTTTATAAATGCTTTTATTGTACTTAAAGGTAAAGGTAAAGGTACTCCTGACTGTTAGGTCCAGTTGCAGATGACTCTGAGGTTGCACGCTCATCTCGCTCTACAGGCTGAGGGAGCCGGCATTTGTCTGCAGACAGCTTCTGGGTCATGTGGCCAGCATGACTAAGCCACTTCTGGCAAACCAGAGCAGTGCACGGAAATGCCGTTTACCTTCCCGCTGGGGCAGTGCCTATTTATCTACTTGCACTTGACGTGCTTTCGAACTGCTAGGTGGGCAGGAGCTTATCAGCACTTATTTCCAAGAATGCATAGCGTACATCGGATCAGGCTGCATAGCTCAAAAATGGGAAATCGATCCTTCCTAAGAAAACAAGTCCAACTCAAAGCTAACTAGCAAGAATTAACTTAAAAACAGCTTTATTTCCTACCCTAAAAGCAAAATTCTACACATGTTAAAAGCAAGGTCCACTGAGGTCAATAAGCTTTACTACCTGGGTGTGTGCACCCACAATCAGATAACCAAATGCCAATCTCTCTCAACAGTATGTCTTACGGTTAAAAGTTTTATGATGCTGCACTAGCAAGTGTCAGGAAGCCCCAAAACCTATTGCCAGCATAATTTTCTATACCAATGTCAGAAAATATAAAATAAAGAATGAAAGGATCCCACTGATACATATTAAAGGTTGTAATAATATGCACGCTGGCGTATGTGTCTATTTGTTTTTAGCTACTTTAGTCAATAGGCATGATTTAACTGTAACTCTCAACAATAGACTGCTTTTGGAAGACCGTATTAAACCTACCCTTCAAGTTATCTTGTTTAACTTTCACATATGCAAATACTACTAAAATCCCCGCCCCCGCAAAAGGCATGAAACTGTCAATTCCTGCTGTATGAAAAGCTTGTACAAACATCAAGCCTCAAGTCCAGGAAGGAAACTTGGATGTACACCCACCATTATTACCAAGGAGCTTCTGCTGGGCCAACCACATCAGAGCTCCTTTTTCTCAGCCATATCCTATTTAGTATCTTACAGCAACTGCCATGCATTTCATTCAAAATGGAGTACAAGTACAGTGGTACCTCGGGTTAAGAACCTAATTCGTTCCGGAGGTCCGTTCTTAACCTGAAACTGTACTTAACCTGAGGTACCACTTTAGCTAATGGGGCCTCCTGCTGCTGCTGTGCCACCACCGCACGATTTCTGTTCTCATGCTGAAGCTAAGTTCTAGGTATTATTTTGAGGTATTATTTCTGGGTTAGTGGAGTCTGTAACCTGAAGCATCTGTAACCTGAGGTACCATTGCATTAAGCACACAGCAAAGTATCTTTATTAAACAAGTGGCAAAAAGTCACATAAAAGGTTTATCTATTGCTTGAACCACAACCTTGTTTTGGGAATAATACATTTGAGTAAATGGATACACACAGTTGGATGGATAAACACAGTTTTCACAAAAAGTCAACAAGTTGAACGGTCCAGTAATGCTTATTTCCCCACTACTGTTTAAAAAGAAACTGAAATAATTATGTTTAAGTTTTGAGAATACAGCCTGGAGTATCAGTGCTCCATAGGTTTGGGGTATACATAAGACCATACACAAAGTAGTGAACTGGGAAGCTCTGGGTCTTATGCTGGGATCTAGCCTAGCAAGTTACCATTATCTGAGAGCAATCAGGTTTCAGAACCTTCTTCGGGTACAGGGAATGGTGGTTTGCAAAATTCATTGGCAATCAGCAGACAATATGAAATTTACAGATTGAACTGAACACCCTGCTCTGTTCTAGACTGAGGTATATAAATTCTGACCTGACATCTAGACTATTCTCCTTCTATGGTTGAATGTTGCGGGGGTGGGGGGGGAGATAAGAGACTTCGGTGTTTATATAATACGGATGCACACTGTTTTTCAATTATAGAAAATTGATTACTGGACTGCCTAGCAATGAGAAGTGTTTGGGCCTTAAATTGTCTGTACTATCTGTTAGTGATGTGTTCCAGAACATTCCTACTCCAGCAAAAAAGACCAATTATTCCTCAGAAGCATGGTTCCTCTTTGAGAGAAAAGGTGGGAGCATGAATTAATTGTGCTGCCATCTAAAACAGGAATTTTTGGGTAGTGTGGATCAGGCCACCAGAACCAAAAGAAGTTGCAGGGGCAATAAGAGAGAAAGAAGGGGTGCAGACCTAGATTGTAACTGGGTGAAGAGAAATTCTCCGGCCACTGAAAGTGATTTTCTGGCTCTCTGAATGTACCCAAGGTTTGGATTGGTGCCCAGGACAATTAAAACTGTCTAAATGCAAGAACACAGCATGAACAGCATTCAACATAATAGATTTTCTCCCAGCTGACAAAGTTTTCGTCTGAGGCATTAATTAGCTTTAGTTAAGATAGAACCATGCTCAACAGCCAAATCCAGAAGAGCCATGATTTCTCTAAAGTGAAGCTGTAAATCTAGTCCTACAGTTTAGAAGCAGCATCTTTCAATTATTATACAACTTCCAGCAAAAATAACTGAGTTCCATCAAAACACTTGCCATCGTAACCAACACCTTTCATGTAAAACTAGTTTCCATTTTCTCAAACAAGACAAATCAATGAGGGAAATAGTACAAAGTAGGAGAAAACACTTTGGTAAACAGAACCATATACTACTGCTTATATACCTGTAAAGTGCTTTAATAGCTGCTGAGCAGGTCCACAAGAATTCAGCTGCAGACAGGTGGGATGGGAAGCAAGCTATTTTGTTCCAACATGCAGTCAGTTGTGCCTGGCTCTATGTGTCAGAAGTGCTTACATGATGCATAATAGCTATACAAAGACATACTAAACAAAAAGCATAATATAGTGATTTTTGGTTAGTCCCAATAAAGGCATTGTAACACACTTTCCATTTAAGGTTTCTGTGCTTGTGTATTTGTAGACTCTATGCCCCACCTGTAAAGCTAAGTGAAAGATGTTGGGAAGCAATCTTATAAGCTACTTTCTCCAGCTAATATCAACAAACTCCAAGATGAAAGGATAGAGCAGGGGAACCTTTAAGACAAAAAGAGCCACTTGGACCCGTTTCCGAAGGGAAAAAAAAAACCTGGGAGCCGCAAAACCATTGTGACATTTAAAGCATGCGCGCTGCTGCCCTCTGATCTGACAGCAGGCGGGAAGGTGACGTTGGGACGGTGCGTGACTAACGCACGCACCGCCCCCATGCGACATCAAGCCAGTACAGCGCCCGCCACAGTGGGGAGTGTCGGGGCGCACAATGCACCTCCTCCCCTCGCTAGTATCCGCCCCGGAGCCACGGCAAAGGTGTAAAAGAGCCACATGCGGCTCCGGAGCCGCAGGTTGCAGACCCCTGGGATAGAGCTAAGAACCCAGCATGTGAACAGAAGAGGATGCATGACATCCCCAATACAGTAGAGGAAAAGATGAAATGCTCTACATTCCTACCTGTGAAATACCGTATTTTCCCATGTATAAGATGAGGTTTTTTGCTTTAAAAAATTAGTAAAAAATTGGGGGTCGTCTTGTACATGGAACATGGGCACCTGGGGGAATTTTAAAAATATTTACGCATATGTCCGGGATTTTGGCTTGGGCGGGCTGAGGCAGTCCCTCCTGCTGCCGCCCCCCTTTATCCCCCCCTCCAGGCTGCATGCTGGTGAGTGGGCTCGCCTCCTGAAGCCCCCACTGGCTCGACCACTGGATAGAGAGCAGCTGCCACCACCGCCACTAAGAGCTGCCTCAGCTACCTCTCCTTGCCCTTCTTTCCTTTTCCCCCCTCTTCCCCTCTCAAACTCCCACCTGCCGCTGCCTTCCCCTGGCTCTTCCTTGGCATCCTGCTTCCCTGCAGCAGCAGCTGCCACCGAGGGGGAGCGTGTGGTGCCCCCCAGTCGCTGCCTTTGCTTCTGCACCACAGTGCACTGCATGCACCTCATGCTGGAAACTCTGAGGGCGATCGCCTTGAAAAAGATCAACAACTTGCCACCGGCAATCATCCAGATTTTCACTTCTATTTTAGGGTTTCATTTTCTTAATTTTGGGTTCAAAAAAAATAGGGGGCGTCTTATACATGGGGGCGTCTTATACATGGAAAAATACGGTACTCTGGGAACACTACAGCAGAGCTAAGCAGTGGATCACAGTACATAAAGAGACCACAGAGTAACCCTAGGATGATATACATGCTGAAGACGACCCTTCTGAGTAGAGTGGAAGGAAGCCACTTGTTCCCAGAAATGGAAGCAAATTCTTCCCTGTCTCTTGCGTACGTTACAAGCAGAATAGCAATACATTGAATGTTGCACTATTACAATATTTCCTTCTGTGCAAGCATCAGTTTGTCCTATGAAACAATCCCTCCTCTCCTCCCCCATGTGAATCTTTCGATCCCCCAGGGCCAAATTCAGGGACATGGTGGGGGAGGAGAGCAGGGAAATCCTGTCATGTAAGCAGGGCTTCCGCTGACGTGACTCAGCAGTTGAATCCCGTAAATGGATTCCATCCTTCAGACAGGTTTGAAGTTAAGTATATATATTCAATTATATACTCAAGAGAACTGCACAGCTCCCTTAAATTTGTGTCTGTATCATGGATGTTTTCTAAATACATACTTTATGAATTTACGCTTTACATTTGTAGATGTTCATCTAAAAATATAGTGTGCAAGATGAACTTGCATGAAGAAGCGTCCAGGTATCTTCTGTTCCTCACAATTAACTAGTTTTAAATTTTCTGTGTTAACAACCTGGAGTTCTCAGGAGCTTTACAGTTTTAACATTTCTTTTACTTGCTCTTATTTTTTTTTGATGATGGGTGATTTTGATTATTTTTAGTTTAAGTAATTTGGGATATGCAATTTGTATTATTGTCTAACCCTGAGCTCTACAATGATGAAGGCCAGGCCATAAATATGCATAATAAATAAGCCTTGTGTGCCACACCTTGAAGAATAACATTTTATTATGAACTATAATCCAGTTCATGCATCTGATAAAGCATTGCACCATAACAAAAATGGCTAATCTTTTAAGGTGCCACAAAACGTTTTATTGATCTTGGTGCAATAAACACAGCTACTCTACAGGAAACCTGAAATGAGTTAAATTTAAGACTAGAATGAAGTAGGTACCATCTCAGAATCTTTGAAAGGCACCACTACATCACATCCTCTGTTCTGCAAGTTGTTTCATCATATATACAAGACGTCAGCGGTTGCTGTTAAGTACTGCAGTGATATTGGCCCAAACTAAGGTCATTGACAGGCTTCTTTGGAACTTACTGGCTGATTTATCAATATGACTTTGGCACAGTATTAGGCAGCTTTATAGTTATCTGTTTTGTTGTGTTCATACTACTGGTAATTTTGATATTTTGTCACTGATTGTGCTGCGGCAATTGTCAGTTACTTTGGGCTTCTTTCTGGAAGGAAAAGCAGGGTACAAATGTGAAATGAAAATGAAACTTCAGAACTTACTCTTTGACCATGAAGACAGTATTATTCACCCTTGAGGCTAGTGCTGAAATGAACCCACAACTCTGGTTGAAGTTTCAAGGACAGCATCCTACGTAGCTTGTGTACAACAATCCATGTAAACATTTTATTGTGAGTACAAGCAAAAACCATGACTTTACAGGTGGAGCATGTCCAAAACATACGTGAAAACCTGACTACATTACTAACACTACTCTGCCAAGAGTCCTGACACCTTGCCTTGGAACTCCAGCCACAAACACCCAACAGCCCTTCTTCCTCTAATCTGACAGTTGGGGTGCACAGACAGAGAACCCCATACAAGTAAGTAAGAAAGGAAAGGTGATACAGTCAATGCAAAATATAGCTGCTGTAGCTGTCTGCCTCCACCTGCTTTATGGTTTTAATACTTTACCTCATACAATAGGGAGAAGAGTATTCCACACAGAAGAAACAATCATCCCCACATGCAGGTAAGATCTCTGTTGGCGAAGGCCAAGCCCTCCAATCCAACTGTAGCTGGTCAAGCACTTTGGAGTACTTTTGCTTTGCAAGTTCACAGCTCTGGTATATATTACTGCCAGTGTTGGAGGCACTATTCAGGAATCACAGGCCCAGTGTATAGTATACAGCTATACCAGTTGTTTCTGAACAACCAGAGTTCAATTGCAACCACCAACTCAGAAGGCAGTGCGCTCTCCACTTCCCTGATGTGTGTGGGGCAGTGGGTGGGTGGGGGGGATGGCTAAGGCATGCCCACTGGCCAAGCACCATTTATTACTCTCTCTTGTACCTGTGCATGCAGGTTCAGCAATGTTAGAAACTGAGATATGAAAGCTAGGAGCTAAATGGCACCTTGAACCTAGGTTATGGGCGCAACAACAGAATGTCTAGGCGCGCTTTTCTATAACAAAAAAACCCAACAAGGCTGAAAGTGAATGAATTGCAGCTAAAATATTGTGTTCGTTTTTCACATGATCTAGTCTCTTTTCCAGTCTTCAGACAGTAGCTACAAGTAGGGAGGCAGAAAAAAGTCCTTCTTTCCTTCCACTCTGCAGTTTTAATCTGAAATCGTAGGCGCAGTACTGCTCCCAGAGCTCAGAAACTGCTTGCGCTAATGAAATTCCCTGTCGCAAAATGCCCCTAGAACCGTGGGAGTTTCGGACACTGGGTTCAAGGTCTATTTATTCCAGGTATTACTAGATACCCTTTCAATCTCTTTACTAGATATTACTTTCCAGGTATTACTAGATACCCTTTACTCTCCACAGGCCACACCCAGCTCCACATAGATCACAAGGAAGGGCCACCCTATGATCAGCAGTGACTGGAATGCCTCCTGCCTGTTCTGCCATGGACAATGACAACCTTACTGACTCTAGACAGGAACCAGCACCTTGGAAAGCTTTAAGACAGATAGGTATGCAACAGGCAACAAAGAGCTGGTGCCTGCTACTCTGCTGTCTGAAGGCCCAAGACACAGATGCCCTGCTGGTTAACAACCCTACACATATCTTTTCAGAATCTATTACACCCTAGATAGTGTGGAATAAAGGCTATGATTTTGCCACATGCTGGATGGGGATTCACCCCCCCCCACATGCTAGGAAGAGCTGAATTTGGCTGGCCTCAGCAGGTGAGAAGGTATGATGGGCTCATGATTAGTAGCCAAGGAAGCTATGCTGTTGCTGTGTTGTGTGGCTTCTTCTGCCCTCTCTTTACGTTCAGTGCTCAAAAACAGTGCTTGAGCAGCCCAAGAAGATTCAAATCCCGATTGGTACATATGCCTGGGGACTGGGAGCAGCAGGGATATTTTTGTCTGTTCCACTGGGGATCACGGAGCAGGGGCACTGTGGCATCATTGTGTGCGTTACAGGGAGGTGTTCCGGAACATGTCCTCATCACTGCGAGTTCATTCACTCCCTCTTTGTGTAGGCGGCATTGCTGGCACATTTCCCCAATTGGTGCGCCTTGTTTGTGCTCCTGCTATTTTTGCACTGTTTGGGGGATTTTCCAAGTGGTACATTTCCCACCCCCACGCTGCATTAAGTGGGTATATGATACAGCAGTTGTTACACCAGCATCTCCCCTTCCACGCAACGCATATTTGCCGTATGGAAGTGGCTCTGCAAATCCTGTACCAGCTACACCCTCCTTTCCTAGCAGTTTTCAAAGGGTGTTCCAGAGAACCCAAGAAATTATGAAAAGGTTCCTCAATGAACCTTGGGCACGTTTTATTAAAGTGACTTTTCCACCAATGCTCACTTTCTCCTGAAATGTACACACAGGATCAGAGCATTTGGTGTATTCTACTCCATTTCATGCAGAAGAGAATGGTTGTGGAGCTGAGCGGATCTGGCCAGCACTCAACACAAATTTAGCAGTTTCTCTAGGGCATATCCCAAAACAACGTGTAAAGCACAGACGTCCACAGGTGTCAATTCCACATGGATTTTTTTAAATATAACATAGAAACTTTTTGAATCATAGTTGTAAGCTAGAGAACCTGCTGTATTCTGCCTACATCACCATAAACATAACCAAACTCCTTGGTCAGGTACTTCCCATCCAGCTAAAGTAGTTCATACATATGGATCTCAATCAATCCATTTGCAACAATGACCGCATGAACTTAAAAGAAATTATAGTCAAATGTGGTAAAAATCACAAGTAGTATTACAAATTACTGAAATTAAGATAAATTGGTAATCATCCTGAGGAGGGGTTCAGAGGCTTTCTGTTTTAGACTAACTGCAGCTTTTCATGAGTGGTATGTAACCAAGTTTTACTCAGAGTAAACCCATTGCTATTAATGGACCCAATTTAGGCATGCTCATTAATTTTAATGTGTCTATTTTGAGTAAAGCTCAGTTGAATACCACTCATTATACTGCAAAGTTGCTACCATGCTACATTAAGTTTGTCAGAAGATAATGAAAGAACAATAACAATATAAGTAGTCAATACTGCTTTTTTACCTTGATATGCAATGTGTTTCTTAATAGCATTACATCTCTCACAGACATACCCACAGCCTCCCAGCTACAGATGCTGACTTTTTCCTCAAGAGAGGACACACACAGTTCTCTTCTGCTATCATCTCTGCTGGTAAAGGTAATCACAGAGCAGACTGTTACCCTAAGAGCAGAGCTGCCATCACAATGTCACCAAATAATGTAGAAAGGAACCCTGATAAACAGTGACCATAAGGTTCTGAAATAATGTAACGTCTTTGGCACCTTCTAAGCAATGCAATGCATATCTCAGTTGCCACATTTTGTGACAGGCACCTTATGATGAGGTTCATCCTTACCAAAATTAACTTTATCACGACAATCAGGAGATGGGGAAAGAAAAGGCAGCAATTGCCAGAGCAAGGGTGAAGGTGAACCAGAAGATATATCAATCGAAAAACAGATGTTGGCAGGAAGCACACACACACAAAATCAAAACGGGAGGACCTAAAGCCTGCTGTGGAAAACAGCCCAATTGCAGATACAGCAAAGCATTTTGTTGCAATTTCTAAAACATATCTCACCACTATAGCAACATTACTAACACAGGCCATTCTAAAGGGTGCACGCCTTTGACCTACATCTGTAGCACCAGAACATTTAGACGACCTTAAACAACCAACTCACTCAAGTGTGTAGTAAACATGAAAGCTGACCATATATACAAATATTCCAGGGGAATAACAAAAACTGCTATGTATTCTAGAGAGGCAGCCTTGTTAGGTGCTGCAGCAAAAAAAAAAAAAAAAAAGAACACTTAGAAGACCAATACATTTACTGTGGGAATAAGCTTTCGCCAGGTGGGTTTGCAGCCATGGAGGGATGGCTCACAAGCTCGAGAGACCCTAAAGTCAAGCACGAGGTTACCTACCCATATGCCCTGAAACAGTTAAACTGGAGCCACAATCTTGGTTCAGAGCAGTATACCTGTCAAGGACAAGGTGCTTGGGGGGGGGGGGGAGCATACAACAGGGAAGGGCTGCTGCCTTCCTGCTTGGCCGGTCCCTCCCCTCCAGGCATCTAACAGGCCACTGCTGGGAACAACATGCTGGACCAGGAAGACCTTTGTCTGATGCAAGAGCGCAATTCTTCCTGTTGTGTTTTTTTTTGAGCGGGGGCGGGTGTGCCTCTCCGCCCCCCCCCCGGAAAGGAGGAGGCTTCGCTCGCCGCCCCCCAGCCCTCGCCTCAGCGCCACACCCACCCGCGCCCAGCATCTGCGGCAGCCTCCTCGCCCCCCCCGGTCTCTCCCCCCCCCCGTTCCCTTCCCACCTTACCGTGTTGGGTGAAGATATTGAAGCCGCTCTCGGCCCCTCGCGGGGCGGCCGCCTCTCGCCTCCGGCCGGCGGGCCTGGCTGCGCTGCCCCGGAGCCCCCTCGGCTGGGGCTGGGAAAGAGGCGGCGGCTGTTGCTGCTGCTGCGTCGCCGCCGCCACCGCCGGCTGCTGGAGCGCGGAGGAGGCGCCCGGCTCCCCGACGCGGCCCACCTGCTGGCCCATCCCCGTCCCCCGCCCGTCTCGGGCCCCCGCCACAGCCCTCGGCCGCCGCCTCGCGCTCACATGCCGCCGCCGGCGACGCTCCCCCAGCCGCGCCCGCCCAGGCCCGCTTCCCCACAGGGCTGCCCTGCCGCCGCCGCCTCTTCCTCCTCCTCCTCGCCACCGCGCTCCGGACAGGCCCTCACGGACTCGCCCCCTCAACCCCCGCCGCCGCCATCTTGACCACAGAGCTGAGGGGGCGAGGGGCAGAGCGGCTCCTTCTCGCCCACCCTTTCCCACCTCCGGTCCTCCAGGGGCGGCGATGGCTCCGCCTCTCGTCCGAGGCCCCGCCCCGCGACGTCGGCGGCTCAACGGGAGCCTCCGCCCCGCCCCGTCCCGCGCGTGCGCGCGCGCGCCTCCGCTTCACCACTGGAACCGAACTTTAAAATGACGCCTAGGATAGCCGGGATTAAGAGTCAAATACATTTGATCATTATTATTCCTAATAGATGTTCCCTCAAGTATTCTTATTATGCCATATTTTTAAAAAGCCAAACACTTAAAAAAATTAATTAAAGTATTTATTTAATGCACTTTGTAACATAAAATCCATTCAAGAATAGAGGGTGAGGTTAGAAACATATTCTTCTCCTTTCTTGAAATGTTTTTGTGTGCTCCACCTTTCAGTTTGTGTTTTTTTAAAAAAATTGTTTTATTTTAATGGATGATAGTAATAGGAGATTTGAAGTGCAAGTAGATAAATAGGTACCACTCCGGCGGGAAGGTAAACGGCGTTTCCATGTGCTGCTCTGGTTCACCAGAAGTGGCTTAGTCATGCTGGCCACATGACCTGGAAGCTGTACGCCAGCTCTCTTGGCCAGTAAAGCGAGATGAGCGCCGCAACCCCAGAGTCAGCCACGACTGGACCTAATGGTTAGGGGTCCCTTTACATATATTTGTGTAAATGTTATCACCATTTTATTTGTATGCCACCTGTCTGTAGTTAAAACCAGTGGTGGGGTTTCTGGGGCTGCTCAACAGTACGCAACACCGGCACCTTTTTTGCGTAGAAGAAAAACACTGGTTAAAAATCTGGCACTTCCTGTAACAGCTTCACGGTTGTTGTACCAGCACAGGTTTTTTTCTAGAAGAAAAGCACTGGTTAAAACCATGTTTTAAGCAGCTTTCAGCATGGAAAAAACCCCCATAATTACAAAAGTAGCCATAAACAATAAGCAAAACACTTCAAAAAGTACACAAAATTGACTAATATCCACATAAATCATAGGTAAAGGTAAAGGGACCCCTGACCATTAGGTCCAGTCGTGGCCGACTGTGGGGTTGCGGTGCTCATCTTGCTTTATTGGCCGAGGGAGCCGGCATACAGCTTCCGGGTCATGTGGCCAGCATGACTAAGCCGCTTCTGGCGAACCAGAGCAGCTGTTTACCTTCCCGCCAGAGCGGTACCTCTTTATCTACTTGCACTTGGATGTGCTTTCGAACTGCTAGGTGGGCAGGATCAGGGACCGAGCAATGGGAGCTCACCCCGTCACAGGGATTCGAACCGCCGACCTTCTGATCGGCAAGCCCTAGGCTCTGTGGTTTAATCCACAGCGCTACCCAGCACATCCCAGCACATAAATCCTAAGAACAGCTAAAAATAATAATAATTTTAAAAAAGTAGTATCGATAACAGCAACAAGACCCCGCTCAGCAGGACCCCAGCCCAAGACCTCTGGAGCTACATGGCACTCCTCATCAAGCAGAATGTAAATGTAAATTTTTTGATGTTTGCTCAACTTTCAAAGCAGCCACAGAGGGCATGTTGAAGATTTCACTGCGCAAGATCAGTGTGGGAGAGGAGGTGGAGAAAGCGCTTGGAGAAACACTTATTCACAGGTGACAAGCTATGTTTTGAACATAATCATTTTGTCTGGCTGACTTCAGGTATGACCATGCTTAGCTCATGACTGATATGATATGTTAGCCTTTTCTTTATGCGCCCAAATCAGTGCTTCTGGGAACTGAAGATTTTGGGCATAATCCAGCAAAACATAAATCACAACTAGCCCAAATTCCACTGACTCTCCCAACAAGAGCTGCTCAAATAGAAGTCTTTCTGGATTGCACCACATACTACCGCATTGGGGGGGGGGGTCTTACAAAAAATGGGCATGGTGGAGGGAAAAGTTGTCCAGAGTCCTTCCCCCTTGCATCTAGTTTTCTATCTGCAGGGAGGGTTTATTCCTTCATATGGCTGAGCATTCATTTATATGTTCAGGGACGCGGACTTAGAAAAAATATTGGGGGGGCCCGGGAAAGCTCATGAATAATAAATAAGCTCATGAATATGCAAATAAAGTGGCTCCGGCCCTAAATAGGGCAAGCCACGCCCCCCCAGCCAGCCGATTGGGAGGTGTGGCCAGTCGGGATTCCCCTGTTCTCGCGGGATTTCCGGCCGGGGCTCTCCGATTAGGGCGCGCGGCTGGCTGGCTGGCGAAGGAGCAGGTGGGGAGGAGGCGGGGGACGGCGGCGGCGCTCTGCTGGAAGGGCGCCCGCCCGAGATTATTGGGGGGGCTGAGCCCCCCCAAAAATTTTTTTGAGGGGGCTCGAGCCCCCTCAAGCCCCATGGAGTCGGCGCCTATGTATATGTTTCCCTTACCAGCAGACAGTCCGGGAAATGTTTTGCCACAAGTTGTCTCAAAAGTCTTCTTGCAACTAACTTTTGCTGGATTTTGTCTTGGTTTCTCTTATTAATATTCATTCCTTGACCCCAAGGACTGGTCACACGTAGCTCCTTCTTGGGGAATATGGTGTTCAACAATTGGTGGTTAAGCAACTGCAGGAACTCTTGGATGACACCGATTTTCTGGCCCCATTTCAATCTGATTTCAAGAGTGATGTTGGTTTAGAAAATACATTGGTCACCTCAAAATATGACTTATTCTAGGGGAAGGGCAATATTGCTCATTCATGCAGTCCTTTCAGCTGCTTTTGATCACATTGGCCGCAATATCCACCTGGTTTGGCTCTTACGAGGCAGTGTGTTGGGTGGTTCTGCTGCTACTTGGCAGGTTGATTATATCCCTGTCCAGGAATGGGTGAAGTTCATCACGGGTGTTCTTAGCCACAGAGACAACTTACGCCTTCAATGAGTGATGGAGCTATGAGTTTTCAGAGACTATGAATGTGCTTTTTCAAGTGGAGTATGACCTTCATTGAGAACAGGATTTCTACCTAACGTCCTAACTCAATCATCTACCCACCCACAAAGACATCATCACCATCATCATAATTTTTTATACCCCGCCCATCTGGCTGGGTTTCCCCAGCCACTCTGAGTGGCTTCCAACAAAATATTAAAATACAATAGTCTATTAAACATTAAAAGCTTCCTTAAACAGGGCTGCCTTCAGATGTCTTCTAAAAGTCTGGTAGTTGTTTTCCTCTTTGACATCTGGTGGGAGGGTGTTCCACAGGGCGGGTTCCACTAGTGAGAAGGCCCTCTGCCTGGTTCTCGCAGCGAGGGAACCACCAGAAGGCCCTCGGAGCTGGTCCTCAGTGTGTGGGCAGAATGATGGGAGTGGAAACGCTCCTTCAGGTTTACTGGACTGAGGCTGAAGTCTTGTTGGGTTTTGGTCTCTCAGAACTCAGCTCACTGCAGCATGCAGGCACCAGTGGAGAGCCCAAATGGACTCACCTCATTCCAGTGTTAGAGACATAGAATGTGATTGATGTATTGATAGCACCCAGGTCCAAACCCCTTGATGAACATTGGTCTATCAGTGGTGGGGAACCTGTGGTCCTCCCAAGTCTCTGACTGGCCTGCTGATCTCTTCCCAGGTGACACCTCCCCAAACCACACCGTCACTGGCTCACGTTATGTTTTGGCTAGATGGAAGGTGTCCTTGCTGAAGAGATGTGTGTGTAGAAAACTTTGACTTGTGTGTGACAGGGCTATAGAGTTGCATGTTACCCCACCCTTGGCATGTAACTCCTGGAAGGTTATCTACTAGGAAATATGGCCCTCAGGATGATGGCCCTCAGGATGAAGTCCCCCATCCCTAACTGGCAGTGACTCTTTGGGGTTTCAGGCCAGAATCTCCTAGACCTATCCAGGGATGCTGGGAATTGGACCTGGGATCTTCATGCAAAACAGATGCTCTACCACAGTGCATCTATGTGGGGTTTATTGTCTGTTTGCTTGGTTGCAAGTTGCTTTGGGCAAGATAGTGAATGACAAATCTAATAAATAAAATCATAATACCACTGATTTTCAGCCCTTCCACAATGGAATCATGGGTGATATGCCGATTTCGCTACTTCAGAGTAGGATATAGAAGGGATGACTGAAAGCTTAATTGATCTGGTGCTGAATAGGGTTGTGACTTGATGAGATTTTGATGGAAACAACAGAATATTTCAAAAATATACTGTAGAGTTACCTTGGGAATGGGCTGGGACTTGAGTTCAAGGCTTCAATTCAAGGCAAATGGTATCACTGTGGCCTTATGAAACTGTAGGAGGCAGAGACCTGTTATACCAACTAAATTCCAGGTATTGAAAATAGCCATGAGGTATTTGGAGAGGAAAATGCACTGCTGCATTGTGTAATAACAATACGAACTAGATCTTCTGGAAACTAGTGAAAGGCTGAGATATATTTCCAACAAATGAGAGATGGTGGGGAAGTGCTATTAAAACAATGGCAGAAGTTTCAATAAAGCAGGGATGGAGGAAACTGAGGGAAGTGGCAGCTTTAAACAATGGCAGAGGTTTTAGAAAAGGACTGGTTGGCGGTTCGAATCCCCGCAATGGGGTGAGCTCCCGTCGCTCAGTCCCTGCTCCTGCCAACCTAGCAGTTCGAAAGCACGTCAAAGTGCAAGTAGATAAATAGATACCACTCCGGTGGGAAGGTAAACGGCGTTTCTGTGTGCTGCTCTGGTTCGCCAGAAGCGGCTTAGTCATGCTGGCCACATGACCCGGAAGCTGTACGCCGGCTCCCTCGGCCAATAAAGCAAGATGAGCACCGCAACCCCAGAGTCGGCCACAACTGGACTAACGGTCAGGGGTCCCTTTACCTTTACGAAGTATTTGTGGGCTCCACATCCTTTCTTTCTCACAAGGCAGCTGAGGAATGAAAGAAGGGATAGTTGCAAAGGAAGGAAAACTGAAAAGGAAAAGTGGTTGTTTTGAGTGGCAGAGGTCTGAATAAAGCAGGGATTTAGAGATGCTCAGAGGAAAATGTTTTCAAACGATGGCAGAGACATGAGCGAGCAAGGGAACACACAGGGGAGGGGCTGTTTAAAACAATATTTCAGGACAGTGAGAACAGCATTCGGAAAGACTTCAGTGTCAGCTTTTTGTGTTGTACTCATTCTGTTATTCCTCCTTGTTAAAACTGGGTTTTTATAATTCAAAAATACCCAGTGTCACACCATCCCTGCTCTACTTAAATCTCTGCCATTGTTGGAGTACAGCGAGAAAGAAGACGCACTGACAAGGGTGGGGAGGCTGTTTTTACACTTCTCTCTCTTCCATTCCTCAGCTGCCTTATGTGACAGAGATGAAGGATGCAAAGTCCTCAAATATTCCATAGTATCTTCCTACAATCATGTATTTAACTCCTGGTATCATGTGTTATCTTCAACATGAAGCCCCAGATTCAATGCAAGAATTTAGAACAAGTATTTTATTAACAAGCAAACACCCATATATGTACAACATCCATCAACTGAATTTAATTTTCGCTAACATACTTGCCCTTCAGATTCTACCTATCTTAAAGATATGATAACATAGATCAGCTTGGAGTGTGTGTGCAAAGGGGGCTGCACAATAGGGGAGAGACTAATACGTGGAAATAGGGGGGGATCTGTGTGCATGGGAGAGTTGATAAAAGTGTGGTGGCAGATCCACACATGGCTATTGTGTACTTGTCAAGAGACAGTAAAACTTACAACAAATATGAGTTTTTATTTGTTAATATCGTGCACATAGTGCAGGAGGACACCTCAGCAAAATAGGGATACAAGCCCCTGGAACCATATACCTGCTAAGCCATAAGATAAGCTCATAAGATTTGAAGCATATGAAATCTCTCCAGGCAATGATGACCCTCCATATTATCCTGTCCGCCCACATAAACACAAAATTTCATTGGCAGTGCAATCCCATACATGTCTACTCAAAAGTAAGTCCCACTGAGTTTAATTGGACTTACTCTCAAGTAAATGCATATAGGACTACAGCCTAAAGTACTCTAAAGACTCAGAAAATAAAAGCATTTAAGTAACCTCAGTTAAAGCCAACAAGGAAGAAGTCTATACTGAAACTAAACCTTTTTAAAAAACTATCAGGCATTGGCTCTGCAGCAGGATATGGCCTATTGACAAGTCAATAATTACTTTTTGAGACAGCTTCCTATATCTACCATGTCTCCCCATTAGCAGTCATTTGATTCTACTCATTTTCAGAAAATGCAATATAAGTGCAACTCTTATCAACTAAAGATGGAGAACTAGTTCAGGCCAAAGTCTGCATAGGGAATGCATCATAAGGCAGACTTTGCAAGACTGCAAAATTATATTCTGTCATTTGCATGGTCACAGGGAGTCACGGCCAAGAGATATGCCCCTTTTTCTGGCCGCCATATTTCATTTAGTTTCTAGCCAGGCCACTGTTGGACAGTACTCCGAACATAATTCATGAACTGATGAATCCATCCAACAGTACAAGGTAGCGACTGAAGAATGAATCCTCCTTGTGTTACTTGATAACACTGGAACTCCATCACCAGCTCTGAGTCTCTGGAGGCAGTAGTTTAGATGGTAATTGAAGCCTAAAGCACAGGAAGCCTAAGGAATGCTCTGGCGGTACAAAGGCAGAAGTAAAAACATCTAGTTCTTACTAGGTCTGTAGGTGCTGATGTTGCACATCGTCTTTTCTACATGACACACTCTTAGCTCTTTAAGGTAGATCCTGACCACAGAAGCTGCAGTTTCTAATTCAAGCTACAGAGAGCCTCTGCCACTCCTGGCAGAAATTGGATCAATACGAGTGTGAAGGAGTCACATTGCCATACCTCCTGTACCACTAAAAGGCAACATCCGAAGGAGCACATCAAGACTGCACGCTATCCTATGTTGGCAACTCCTATCTAAAAAGAGCTAGGTAAGTTGCCATTGAAACTAGCATGGTGTGAGAAGCAAAAAACCCCAACCCAGAGTTTTATTAAAAAATTTATTCACATAATACTTATTTATGCAGTCTGAACCTGGGAAAACACATAACAGAATCAAGATTATATTGAGTTCTTTTCTTCCAATAGTTTCCATTTGCAGGCACTCCCAAAGGCAACCTTCTGGCAGGTCCAAGAGGTGTGTGCACTCTGCTCCAGCTGCTACATAAATAAGTTAACTTCTTAATAAATTAGTTTCTTTTTTTAATCTCTTAAGTGACATTTCCAGTTCATCAGATTCCAAAATACAAATGTGTGGTTTCTTCTACACCACTTGCCAAATCAGGCAAAGATAGAGGACTGTAGTGCTTCCTTCAAATATTTTGGTGCTTCAAAGCTAATTCTGTCTCTGTTACTGGTTGCACAGAAATGAGTCTTCATCAGCTTGAAAAGTTGTTTAATTTCATACTGGTATGCTGCTGCTTGTGTAAAGATAAATAAGGAGACATCCAAGTTGCAAGAGGTTACCTTCACTAATTGTACTACTCCATTTTTTCCCTGCACACAACATAATTGCAACAGCTGATGTTGGAAGTGTCCAGGGAATTTAACCTTAGTACCTGACCTGATCACACCTTCATGCCATGTTTCAAAAAGATTTTTGTGGCCAGTAACCCTCATGGTAGAAATCGACATCACCTGTAGAAACTCAAAATGATTAGCTGACCCAGCTTGACAGAAACCATTGTATTTGCCAATGTTCTCTTTGTTGAAGTAGATAGCTTGCAACAGATAGGGATTGCCACTGCTTTTTAGGCCAGGTTGCAGTTTAGGCAACTGCCTTCAGACAGTTACTGACATGGACTAAGAACAAAAGATTTAAAATACTTTTGAAGAAAAAAATGCACCCCCCCCCTGCCATTTGTTACTCTGGAAGCAGGAAGTTGAAGCTATTGCCAAAAAAAACTAAGGCTAACTGAAAAAGTCAGACCTTGCCTTTAAATTAGTTTCACATGGCTTCCAAGGCATCTGATCCAGGAACTTTAATCTGATAAAGTCTCTTATAAAGTCTGCTGAATAATGCATAAGAATGCTACATGTCAAAGCTGACACATGAGATAAACTTCTACAAATTACTCTCCGATATGGTGGATGGGTATCATTTCCAGAAAAATTGGGCTAATCATTCAAAAAGTCACCTCAAGTTTCCTGAAGCACTGTACAATTCCAGGCTAATGGTCAAAAAGCCAGTAGATAGTTCAGAAGAAGCAGCTTTCTGCCACTTGGAAAAGGCCTACTGGAAATGCTTTTAAAGTTCAGCTCAGCCCTGAAAAATGACAGGATACTGTTAAGTATACTGTCTGGCACAGAACCTGCAACTACTTACAAAAGCAGTGACACACCAGTCAGAAAATATTCCATTGCTCAGTCTCTTTTAAATTAACCGCAAACTTTAGCAACAAACCCCATTGGTCTCGTCTCATGAAAGGGTGTCAATACAGAGAGAACACAATGAATCTCAATCATTCCTACTTTTTAGAATAATCATTTGGTTCAATTGTATCTGCTCCTTTAAAAAAACCACAAGGCTTATTCCGTATCAGTAGAATACTGGCAAGAATCCTTGTGTGGTAACAAAACAATGGTTTGCACAATCATCTTTGATCTTCATGGCTGGTTGAGTCTTTGCAGCATCATGCAGTCCTGAATCCTTTCAGCCTTGTGGATGGAGTATAGATTTAAATTAGCAATCTAAAATAGTCTCTCTTCTTAGCATTTTGGAATTAAAGGATTTTGCTTAATGCTGCTAACAATAACACAATCCTTCATGGAGCTCTTGAGAGAATTCCAGCCAAAAATGTGTGAGATGCGTAAGGGTCAGGAGAAGCAATAAGGGATCCCTTCAACAACTGATCTTGTCTTCATGCTCTCTTTTTAGGTAGCCAGCAAGGAAGCACGGGCAGCCCATTCTTTACAACTATGAATTGGGCTATAATCTTGAAAACATATTTGGATTAGATGAGGGGACTGTGGCTCTTCTCTGGAATCAGTCTGTCTTAATGCCTACTTCCAATTTCTTATTTAAGAAATCTAGGAGTGCTCTCAGTGTAACATCCACTGCCAGCAATGGACATCCAAAACATGATGTGGGGCTACCTGAAGGCAAGTTCCTTGTCTTCAGCAAAACCATCATGCCACTGCTTTCTCCTTCAATTCAGGAAGTCTGGCATTTCAGTTCCAGCCCATCCTGCCCACGGCCATGCAAAACCAATTGTGCTGTTTTCGTATTGTTTTCTTAAAAATAGAGAGAGAGAATCTGCTCCAACACCTGTTGAAGCTACAAATGGGAAAGTGTCATCCTATCTTCTACCAGTACAATGTCCGGTCCAAACTGGTCTGTACATTGCTTTACTGTAGCCAAGATATTCAGGAGTCGCTGGTCCAGGGCATCCATATGAGGGGAAGACAGAACTGGTGAGATAGGATCATGAGACATGGCAGTTTTTAAGGCAGACTTCAGCACCCCATTCTTCAGGTAGTTCAGTCTGTTCCATGTGGAGACTCGAATACTGCAAAAGAAATGAGAGAATGTATGGCAAACCTAAGTTTTGATTGCAGACTTCAGGATGAGGGACACAAGTCTACTTGGGCCTGTCCACACGCGCATATCACAAGATGATAACACAGAACTATAAGCACAGCTGCTCATATTTTGCACAAAACACTCCGAACAAAGTAGTGGGGGGCGGGGGGCGGTAGGAATGGGAAAATTTGGGTTCAGCCATAAAGCTTACTGGATGATCTTGGGCCAGTCACTATTTTCCCGCCCCGCCTAACCTCATAGGAACAAGAAGATAAAATCCTCCTTGGAGAAAAGGCAAAATACCAATGCAATAAATACAGCAGACCTACGCAGAAAATGAGTTGTGCAAATAATCTACATAAATATTTATTTTATATAAAGTTCAGTTTGAAAGCTTTATTCTGAATTTCATAATTGCATAATGTGGACATTTAGTAAGGAGTGGTGTAGGGCATGAAGGAGGTGGTAAGTTAAAACTGTAATGCAAGCCTCTCCTGCTGCGGCTCAGACTGGGGGTTATGCAAAAAAATAAAAATAAAAGCAAGCTAGGAATTGTGTGCACTCTTGGGTTAGGGTATTGTTTAGAGGGCTTTGTTGCTATTGTGAATGCAATTTTTCTGTATCTTTCTTTTTACACCTTAATATTTATGTGAAAAATGTTCAATTTGTTTGTGTACTTTTTGGGCGCGTTTTATTTATTGCTTATTACTACTACTTTGGCTTCTAATTATGTAAATCTTTTTATGTTGTGAGCAGTCTATAGTTTTCACTCTGGAAAGGCAGAATACAAATAAAATAATGATAATGATCTTGCATACTAAAGCACTTCTCAGAAATTGATTTCCCCCACGGGCCAAAAAACCTCAGACACGCCTGTTTAAAGTTCCTAAGCTTTGAGCCCACTCAGCCTACTAATTACTGCACTTCTTGCCTCTCTTTCCTCCCTGCAGTTACTTCTTCACTTCTCTCATCAAAAGCTTAAGTTACATGTAATGTGGATGGCTCAGATGGAATCACAGAGCTTGGCAACATGTGACTCTTGTCACATGAAAAGCAGCTTCGTGTAAGCCAGGCTCTGACTGCAAACAGTTCTGAAGACTCCCTCAGTGACAGGAAGAAAAAGCTGGAGGGAGATCATAGAGCTGCTCCATCCTGTCTTATCTCTCCGTTAGCAGCTCGTTGATCCTAGGGGTTCAGAGGAATAGCTTCTTTTGATGTGACAAGTTTAATGTGCAGCCAGCATCTCAGTCTCAAACAAAAGTTGCAGATCATCAAGACACGGTAGTAAGAGTCTGCAAAGCACGTGCATTTTTATTCATTATCCTAACCATTCTCTTAATGTACTGGTTTGTCAGACTTGCACACTCCCAGGATGTTTGGGGTGGGGATTGCAAGGTGCATACAGTATAAAAGATCAATAACTTATTTGTCCTTTACTTACATGCAGCATTGATAAAGAGGTGCTAAAATGCTTCTCTCATCCAAGACGGGGTTCCCAAAGCTGAAAAACAAATGGATACAAATCTGGATCCGGAAAATTCTACCCTTACTCCACACCACAGAGTTAAGGACTTCAGCAGTCCCTGACATTTCAATTAACCCACAAACTTAAAGGGAATCAGATGCATTAGCAATAGCAGGCTTACAAAATTTCACTTTTGGTCCCCTACCTTAAAAGCATGAGGGTAGCCTTGCCCAACCTGTTGCCCTCCATACATTTTGGACTCCCAACAGCCTCAGCCAGCATAGCTAATGGTCAGGGAAAGTGAGAGATGTGGCCCCAAAACTCTGGAGGGAACTAGGCTGGACAAAGCTGAATTAGGGAGAGCCACAATGGTAATTTATGCAAATCTTTCCTAAGCTTATGGCTGCCATTTAGCTTGGAGAAATTTCACAGATGTTGACACATTTCCCACCTTTTGGCATTGTCAAGTAGAATTAGCATACTGGCCCCTTCATCATCCTGAAAGCTTTCATAATGGTGTCGATCAGCATTCCCAATCAAATAATCGAAGATGGCTGTATCTATGATATCGAGGAGCCGCGGGCCTGAGTCGTAGGGCGAGGTCTTCTTTACAGCATCACAGTAGCTCTCATCATATTCCCACCTGCAAGTAGACATGGAGAAAGCTTTATGATTCATTTAAAATATAACCATGCATTGTCAGAGGCATTAAAGAGAGACTTCCATAATCTGAAAAATAGAGTCTGATATAACTGATGAGCTAGCCAAACTGGCTCCGTGCCTACCTGGTGAATGTCCAGTTAGCTTTCAAGCCAATATTCTCCCACTATGGTGTGTGAGAAAATTGCCTTTAATTACCAGCTTGCCTTTTCCTCACAGGTTCTTACTGTATCTCCTCTTTTAACCTAGGATCTTAATTCCATCCACCTTCCCCTCTGACAATTCTGTTCTCATTTAATAATTCAAGGCAAATCCACAAAAAGAGGACAAATTGCCTTATTTTGCCCAAGGCTTAGTGCATACCAATATTTGGTTGTTTCTGCAAGGTGCAGTAATATTTGAGGAAAAACAGTAAGGAAAGTGAGAGAACATTACATTACAGAGAGAACATTAAAGTGAGAGAACATCACAAAGGAGAACTTGAAATCTGTAGCGTTACAGTGAACAACAGGTGCTGTCAATATGGTTTTCAGCCATAATCCAAGCACGAGGGGCAGGTAGAAGTGGATTTATTTATTTTTAATGGAAACAAGAGTATCAGGAATCCAAATTAAAGTACTGATGTAATCACTAAAGATGAACAAAACCAATCATAGTCAAAAGAGGAGTCTGAGAAAGGGATGTGGAATAGGGATGCTTGACAAATTCAAGCTTTGCAAATTCTGATGCACACTAACCTGATTTACATATTTCAGGCTAAAGTGGAAGTTGGATAACCACCATCTTTCACACTTCCTGAATTTCCCAACATATTTAAACTGTATTTTGGCAAAATAGGTTTAGAAATGCATTATTTTGAGAGAAAATACATTAAGAAACACATATTCAAATGCAAATTAAGAATTACCACAGATTAATGCTGAAATGGGATGGAACAGAATTATATATGAAAATGTACAAACATGGCAAGGCTGATTTGTCTTTGCCTAGTAGGGAACAACAAAATGTGCTCTTGTAAACACAGTTTACTTCACATGCAGAAATGAGCCTAACTGTTGCAAACGAAACAGGTCTCAAAACATTAGATTGTACACTATGCACATATACACAGACAACTGCTACCCACTTAATTTATGTTATAAGAACTTAAACTCTACTTATTCTTTGGGAAGGAGAACAAAGAGAACAAAATGGATTGTTTCTTCCCATCATCTCTTAAAATCCTTCACATCTGTACTTCCAGCACCCTTTGTCCTTTGCACAACATTCTCAGAATCCTTTCTCCACCAGATAACTTTAGGGGCTTTAACAATATAATCCATATACAAAATATACCATTCTTGAGGGCCTTGGCTGTAAGAGAGTTTCAGGAAAACTGGCTGATACCCTCCTTTCCATCTACAAATATTGCCCATTCCCTGGACTGACCAACAGACATGGCAAAGAAAAAAAACAGTATACAGTATCTATACCTGGCCAGCTTGCCTTCCCTGTACGTTCTGCCCCATGGGTGTCGATGCTTCTGAAGCGGCCAAACGTCTGGCAGCCATAGCGTGACTGACCCCTCCATGGTGTCCCCTTCAGCACAGGCTGGCTCAGTTTCCCGGCAATAGTAGCACTTTCCATAGAAGCAAGTATTATTTCCTTAGAAGAAAGCAGAAGCAAAAACCCATCTCTTGTCAAGTTGATATAGTAGTATCAAAATGTTTATAGATGTTTCAGAAGCTTTCTAGGAGATACCTAAATCTTTAAGTTTTAAAATTAACCCATTTCATTTGCTCAAGAGAAAACTCCGCTTCTCTCTCCTCCCTCACCCCAATGTGCTGAAAAAAGGCTTCAGGCAAACAGCAAGCCATCTTTCCACTCATGATTAACTAAAGGCCCAGCTGAATGAAAAAGATACTTTCTTTGAAGTATGCAAATGTATTTTTCTGACATATTTCCATAAACAAAGCCAGGGATCTCAAATTGTGCGACACCCCTCCTGATACTTGTTATAGCAGTTTCATTGCTTTTAAAATGAGGGATTTTTTTTAGAATGAATTGCTGCTTCTAAATTATCTGTTGACATTACCATTGAACACTACTACCTCAATTAACAGAGAAAGAAGTGAAATGGCAAAGACTGCTTCTCAACAGAATAGTCTCTCAGATAAGAATCCTTCACATTGAACCATCTGTGAATTAAGTCCAGAAAAAGCTGTTTACAATCCCCTGTGGTTAGGAGACCAGGAGTGTGCTGTAGGCTGCCATGTTCCTTGCTCCCTTCTCTTTT
The DNA here is from genome assembly GCF_965112155.1 of Podarcis liolepis. Taxonomy (NCBI): domain Eukaryota; kingdom Metazoa; phylum Chordata; class Lepidosauria; order Squamata; family Lacertidae; genus Podarcis; species Podarcis liolepis. Next base: position 95,643,607 of record NC_139559.1, on the reverse strand, counting down.
TAGCACCAACTAAGGTGCAGTATGTATTCCTGCCAACCTAGCAGTTTGAAAGTACGTCAAAGTGAGAGTAAATAAATAGGTACCACTCCGGTGGGAAGGTAAACAGCATTTCCGTGCGCTGCTCTGGTTCGCCAGAAGCGGCTTAGTCATGCTGGCCACATGACCCGGAAGCTGTACGCTGGCTCCCTCGGCCAATAAAGCAAGATGAGCGCCGCAACCCCAGAGTCGGTCAAGACTGGACCTAATGGTCAGGGGTCCCTTTACCTTAAAGGTGCAGTATTAGATTCTACCAATGTTCATAGTAATCATAGTGCTGGTGTCAAACCAGAATTTACAACCAGAGGTAACTTTAATACATTATCATAGTATTAATATCAATGCACACTGGAAGGGGAAGAATTTGTATATATGAGGGGAAGGAAACCCACAAACCGCCTGCACACTCACAATCTCCTAAGCACAAGAAATCAGGAATACTGTATCTGACTGAGCTTAAGGGGCTTGCAGAACATTAGGCCTGCTTTCCCAACAGCAATTAACTTCCACATGCCCCTTGCTGGGATTTTTTTCAATTTTATTTTAGAGGTCTTAACGAAATATACTTTGTCACGTACCTAATGTCAAGAACGTACTTAGCAGTTGTTCTGTGGCAACAGGTTTGATCTCTGTGCGGAGATTCACAAACCTACCAACCACTAGAGGGGCTCGTCGGAAACCTAAGATTCTGTTTGGGGAAGAAAAGTGAGAAGGAATTGAGACAATATGGAATAATCCAGTCGCCTCCCAAATATCTAAGGAAGAAAATTCCACAAATTAAAAACTTATAAAAGAGACTGACAATTTCACGATAACGTCTCAGCTGCATTGAAACTTCCAAAATTGCATACGCAGGGTCACAGGTGGGTGATGCTCAGTACGAAAAGCAGGGTTAGAGCAGAACAATAGTGGGTTTGCTCTTAGGCTGTAAAAATGGTTTGAGCTTCAAAACAAATTGTTCAGCTGTTGGAACCAGGCCTGAAGCGGCTGTACACAGTGTTCTGCCCCCAAATACTGCTTTAAATAAAGTCCTCAAGTAAATAATGCTTGGATTCATTTGACATTTGTGAGGACTAGACAAAAAATGTGAGAGGGGGGAGGGATCTTTCTTCAGAAAAAAATACTTTTCCTCCACAAAGGTTTGTTTAGTACATTTGTATCCCACCCTTCATCCATAACGGAAGTGAAGCTGGAATATTTAAGGTTCCCAAAGGGTATTCCATTCAGGCACTGATCAGAGAAATGGCTGCATCATGTGCCCTCAGAACATGCTCTGAAATTTTACTGCTTCAGTGCAGCTTTACAAGCAAGTCTACAAACGTTACCAGTCTACTTTAAAGGAACACACACACAAAAACCACCTGCTTGCTTGGATATACCTACATTAGTCATCTCAACCTTCAGTTTCCATGCCTGAGTCACCTGGAAGCAATGTTTACTTTCCACAGGCCTGCCTCAATTGCAGCAATTTGGCCCTACTCAGAGAAACAGCTTGAACCTCACATTAGAAATGTAATTACGTAAGAAAACCATGACGGCCTGTTGCACTCATATGACAATATAACTAAATTAGGTACAGAACAGGAGACCATTATTTCCTCACAATTTTTCAGTTAAAAACAAAATTTCTATTCAGAGTTTAAGAAGGTGTTTATAGGTTTATTATCCATTTCCAAGAAGAGTGAATTCTAATTCAACATTTATATACCTGTCCAGGTGAAAGGCTGCCACCTCTGCGTTGTGTCTGTCATACCCAGCATACGGCTCTCCTTCTACCACATAGTCTCTGGCATATCTAAAAATTGCAAGCAGACAGACAATCTGGGTCATAATGCTAGATTTTCCCTTTAAGCTACAGAAGCAAAATCCAAGCAGATTGAGTTTCTGAATCAAGATGGCACATTACTTGAGACGTGTTCCCTTGCAGCTGATCACATGGCCACACATGCAAGGAAGCTTTTAACTAGAGCTGTTATTGATTGACAGTGGACTTGCTGTATGGTCCACATTCCAGGCCAGGAAGACAAGAGCCGATTCTCACAGGCAATAGGCTAGGCACTTCCTTGCAGCTTCTTCTTACTTAGCTCCATAACACTGGAACAATATTGGGCATAGCCAATCAGAGGCTGGAAAAGGGAAGGTGACGCTAGCATGGTCACCTCAAATCCCACTTTTCCTGTACACGTGCACTGTGGTGAAGAGTTCAATAATCAGCTATCCATTTCCCTGATCTGTCCTTACCCATCCATTGGGGAATGATAACCAGTACTCCCTATTTGGGAAACCCCGAAGCAAGTCATGGAGTTGGGGCAAGGGGAACACTCAATATATTTCATCCAGTCACTGTATGACCTTTTTACCTCTTGGGTTTGAAGACCACTTTCTGCCCACCTTCCAGTATGAGCAACGCCTTCAGCTGGGTTCCCTTATAGCCCACGTCTGCTTTGATTATCTTTTTTGTAGCCATAGCATGCATCACTGCCCCCAGTTCTGGCGTCTCCTCTGGGTACACTTCTCGTGGCACCACCCACTGGGCGGCAATCTCCCAGGGAGACTGCAGAGTGTGCTCAAGTCGTGGGTCCAGCTCCACCCGCAGGCTCGCCATCATACGATGAAAGGCACGCTGGTCCTCACGGTTAGCTGCTGAAGTATCCAGGTTGTCTATGAGGAAAACCTTGGCAAAAATAAAGATGACAAGGAGGATTGCCAGAAGCACCACCCGTTGTTTCAACTTCATGATGACAAGCAGTCCTCTCCTGATGTGTTCTTCCAAAGGCTACAGGAAGTCTCTCACAAAGCAAATCGAGAGGCAGTGTACAAGTACCATCTTTGCTTCAGTTGACCAAATGTTGCCATTGCAGCTTCTGGTACACCTGTGAATTATTAAAGAAAGTTGAATTTCACATCCTTAGGCATGATCTCCTATACCTGCAGAACATATGCTACTGATTTCTAGTACTTGCACTGTGTGCATCGGCAGAAACAGCCAGTTTTTAAATCCAGCATCTACTAAAAGGTTGACTTCTTCAGATTTTCAGGTAACAACTTGCCAGAACACTACTTGCTATGCAATATGGAGAACTGAATGACACATGAATTCTTCTGTTGATTTTTAGAATTCAGAAATTCACAGTGATATGAAAGCGTGAGGAAAATTAATCTCCCCATCATTTTGGGATGGAGCAAATAGAAAAGTATGTAGCATTCTAAATGAGGGAAAACAAGATATCCAATTTACTTAGGGAAGACTGGTGAAAGATTACTATTTTACTTTGTTGAACAATCCAAGCTATGATCTTATCTGCCTAGATTCCCAGGACATTCTGCCCAACCAAGAAGGTGCGGGATGTTTCTGAACTATGGAAATACTACCCTGCCCACTGTCAAAGATCCCTAGGTCATAAAGGCTTTCCCAAACAACACAAGGGAATGTCTTTTAGCCACTAAAGCAAACAGGAAAGACTTGAGGACACAAGAGAGATTATTTGGCTCCAAAGGCTCCTCCTCTGGGAGAGCTGTAGAGATAGAACTTTTAAACTACTGAACAAGCATTTTACTTTTGGGGTACTAAAAAACCCCACCATCAACCCACAAAGCTGTTCATAGTTTAATGGAGCTCTTCCACACAATAAGCAAGACAACTTAATCTAGAGAACAGTAGAATTGTTTCCCCCCTAAGTTTTCAGATTGAAATTTGCATGTTAGGCAGGATGTTTTTGCTCAACATTGGAGCAAATTGTGTGAATATCAGGACTGTCTCTATTTTTCAACTAAGTTCTGGACACAAAGCACTGTTCACAGGAAGCTGGAGAGAAATCTCTGAAGGGGTGCTGCATTGAAATAAGAATAAGAATAAAGATCTAGGCAGCTGTGCTGTTCCAGAGCTCACCCATAAGCTTGAAATGAAGAAAGCTGAAGGGATATTTTCAGCTCAGTGTTATTACTAAGCAAAGATACACTTCCACTTGTCATTCTACAGACTGAAGGGTACTCCTACTTCTTATTAACACTTAATTTGAAAACTAAGCCAGTCAGATGAAAAAACGTTTGTGCATCTATGAGCAAATACAGCAGTTTCAGGAATTATATGCAACGTGTCCAAAGACCAAGGGAGGGTGTGACATTAGTCATTCCAAAATGAACCTGGAGAAGAAACATTGCACAGTTTGTCGATCTAAGAACAGGCTACACGGCTTTCCTACAAAACATCTTTGTAGACATTGCAGACAAGAGCTGGCAGTCAACTGCTGTGCAGGAATATGATTTTGTCATCTTTTGCCAGCCTAATTCACCCAATTAGTAGAGTTTTCTATTTCAAAGTCTTCAACCTCTACTGACTCATAGTAAACTAAACCACATACATTGTACTCACCGTTGCCTCAGTCTCTTCCTTCCCCACCGCAACTAATGGCAAAATTCAGATTGTAAACTCCTCAGAGCACCGCCTTGCTTATTTCTTACACTTCAGACCACAGGCAACTGATAAGGTTAGATAATTACATTTAAACTACCAATGTCTGAGGGCAAAATAAGATGCAATGGACAACTAAGAGGTACAGGAATGGGAAACAAGGATCTCTTGTTTGAAACAGGAAAAGGAAAATTGCTAGACCTTTTCAAGTTGAATACCACTGTACAAGCACCACATTTTTTCTGTAGGGCTCCCAAGGGCATTTTATAATGAATTGGTTCTGTGGCATCTTTCAACTAATATCCCCCCTCTTTTAAATAAAACCATATTCAGTTTTGGGCAGGTTCTTCTCAGTTAATCTCATACACATTAAAGAGATTCAAACTGTGCAGACTTTTTGGTTTCAGCAGCAATGTTATAAAGGTGTATGTAAAAATGGATTATTAACAGGTGAGAATCCAAAGTTATAATATATTAAGTTAAAGGATTAAGATAAAAACAAAGAGGGAAAGAAATTGCTGAATTAACTAACTGAATTGGAATACAAAAAAGGGAGGTGTGAGGAGGTCAGGGAAACAAGGAAATGAATGTAAGGTGGAAAGATTGATTTTTTTAAAGTGTTTTTTTATTTTTTTGTATTTTGTATTTTTCTTTTATTGTTATTTCTGTCTTTTTTTTCTTTATGTAATTTTTTTCTTTGAAACCTTAATAAATATCATTAAAAAAAACAACTGTGCAGACTTTTACCACTCACCAGGATGATAATACAAGATATGACATCTTCCCATACAGGTGAAATGGCTGCAACAGCATAGCCCAGTCTCCTAAGTTTAGGAAGAGATAAAATTCTCTCTCCCATGGTTCAGCAACCATGAACAAAAGTAACTCTTCCAAAAGAAAGAATGAGTACAATACAAAAGGGGGGCGTGGGGATGCTACCTAGCACTGCTCTCTTATTTCTCAACCTATCTAATTTCCAGACAAGTTACTGAAGGATCTAATATTAATAACTGCTAAAAAACAAGGCTTGTATAGATGAGATCTATGCTAAAATTTAGAGAGGAGGGGAAATCCACATTCATTTCAAACAATCTGCACTAAACCTTCAGTACAAAAAGGCTGCTCTTAAAATTACAGCAAAACTGTATGCTCTCATAATCATTTGGGGGTGGGGGTGGCACACTGGAAATGCTGCCATTAAAGCCAGGGGAAGAGGGAGCATGCTGGATGTGATGAGACTGAAATCCAAGAGGGAAGAATAAAAATTGAATAAAAATAGATGTCGCTGTGTGGAAATGGATAGGCTTTTCAATCAGTCTTCAGTGCTTCTGTACACCTGAACTCTCTACGTGACGTGTACTTCTTGATAACCCTGTATAAAACAGTGCCTGAAGGAGGCCAGATTGTGCAATTAGGAGAATATGTAGACAGAAATGTTTATTTCTATTGGAAAATATGTGAGCCCAAAATTAAGTCATTCCTGTTTCAATGGTGCAAAGATTTCTAACATTTCTCTGTCACATTCTCAATATTTCATCTTGCTCCCTAGCACATATACACCATCCCTTCTAGACTGGCAGGAACTCTGTGGGATTAGAAAAGGGAATTAACAATAGGCTGCTTCCGGTAATGTACAGACATCACACTTCATTACACTTGACCCAGAAATATTGGTGCCAAAAAGCTTCTGCCAATTAGAACAGCTGTTTTCAGAACTGGTTTGTGAGCATTCAAAAATGTCCCACATCTATGTCTTGGGCCCATGTATTTAAAATTTGCTTCAGCAGGTGCAGGTGGGCAGCAAGCGGACAGAGGACCTTCTCAGCTGAGGTACATGCCTGAGAAGCTTAAGTGACATTTATGTTATTATCCCTTAAGTGATTATTATTACAGTGGGACCTCGGCTTAAGTACTTAATTCATTCCGGAGGTCCGTTCTTAACCTGAAGCACCACTTTAGCTAATGGGGCCTCCCGCTTCTGCCATGGCACGACTTTTGTTCTCATCCTGAAGCAAAGTTCTTAACCTGAAGCACTATTTCTGGGTTAGCGGAGTCTGTAACCTGAAGCGTATGTAAGCCGAGCTACCACTGTATTATTATTATTATATATATTATTATTGGTATTATTATTAATATTATTTCTGTGAACAGGTGGACGCTTTAATTTCTGCTTCCAGTTTATTAAGTTTTTCACCGCTTTAACATTTTATCGAGAGATACTCTCTAACTTTTCTGTTGTTTAGTTTTATACAAATCTTTCCTCTCTGGCGCGCAAGCGTATCTTAAGCCCTCTCTGCTCAGTTCCTGAGGAGAAAAACAAAAAAACCGGCCCTTTCTTTCTAAAAGCAAATGCTTTCCAGTTGACACACTTTAAAACCATATACTCTCTCCCCCCCCCCAGCCACCCACCCACGAGCGTTGCTGCGCGCGCTCTGAGGAGGCATGCGCTCGGCACATGCTCAGGGGGCATGTTTCCCCCTCCCTCCTTTTTTCATTCCGAAGCCAGCCCCCCCCCACTTCTCCCCAAAGGTCCCCCCCCCCCAATTATGGCAGCGGGGGCGAGCTGAGCCCCTCCACCTACGAGGCGCTTGAGACCTTCCAGCCCTTTCCGCCGCCCCCCCCCCCATTCCTGCCACATGGATGGGTCCGTCTATGGGTCCCTCTAGGGAAGGAGGGCGCGAAGGGAGCTGAGGGGGGGGGAGGGCGCCGGGCCCGGCTCCCCTCCGCCGCGCGCGCCCTTCCCGCCGCCCGCTCTCCTACTCACCCGCCCACGGGCGCCCGCGCGCCATTCCCGCTCGCTGGGCCGGCCGGCGCTGCTGCTGCTGCTGCCGGCGCCGCCAACGACCCTTTTCGGAGGCGCGCCCCCCCCCGTACGCACGCACAACATGGTCTCGCCCAGCTCGCCCGCCCTCCCTCCACCCCGCCCCCGCGCGCACCCGCCGGCCAATGGAAGCGTCCGGGAGAGACCACGCCCCTCCCCGGACCAAGACCAATCGCACGCTCGCTCTCGCGCCTCAAGGCGTAAAAAGGCGTCGCGAGAGCGTAGGGTCTCTTAAAGAAGCCGCGGCGTCGCCTGTTTAACGCGGACGAATGAGCGTGTGAGTCGTTTCCGTTCAACCAATAGAAAGCTGCGCTATATGACGTTCCTTTTTTCCCCGCCCCTCCCTTCTGCACGTACATGTGCGTTGGCAAGAGGGCGGGGATGTCGCCGACTTGCTCTTTAACTCTCTCCTGCCCGTATAAGAATAAGGCTCCCTGAGGTTAAGAGTCTCATTCAATGTTATCAACGGAGTTATTCCAAGCTCATCTTCTGGCAGTGCCTGTATTCATAAGTAATACGGCTGTCAGACTATTTTGCGCCCTAATCAAGGCTAACTACTCCCCCCACCACCATTCCCCCCCAAATTGCTAACTTCAATTTTCAAAAACAGGTGTCTTGTAGAAAAAAATGAAAAGCACCAAACTTGAAGATGCTGGATTTATTTTAGCTTGCAAGAGAAACGCAACAAACTTTTGATTACCTTTCACAAACACAAAAGAGGAACGTTTCAGCACACAGATCGTTTGGAACAACCTTGTGAATTGTGATTACATTTAAAAATACTTCTAATGCATTACTTCAAAAAAGATAAAATTATTCAGAATATAAATGTTATATTTTATCAAACAACAAAACGAATCTGTATAAAACTGTGTCGCTCAAAAGTCAGTACTGTGCCCCTCTGAAGCCTGCGCCCTGGGTGGCTGCATAGTTGGCCTATGAAAACTGCAAGTTCCCAGGAAATATGCCCCATTGAAAACAGCTGCATTTAGTTCTCACTAAACCCATACGTAGCTCAGGATTCAAGTTGGCTGCCTCCTGTTCTTGCATGGAGTGCTTACCTTTTATCTGCCCTGTCCGCCCATTCAGTGAGGTTAAAAGAGCAGTGAAAGGGAGGATCTGAATCACTCCAACCAGAGGCAACGGCAGTTCTAATCAACTTCAGGAAATGCTATAATGCAAGAATACAACACACCTACTTAAACAAATAGTGAGTAATGTGAACTGGGGCTGAACAAGTGTCTCTACAAAGTACACACTAGGAAGAGAAAAGGCTAAAATTTAACATTCCATATGCAAACAGGTTTAACTGCACAATGGGAGACAGAGGGGGTGGGGAGGATGCTGTTAAAATCAAAGCCATAAATCTAGGGATCATAAACAGACTGTTGTAAAGAACTGTCATGTACTTTCCTTAATTGTCTTAATTTAGTTAAGCCAAGTTTATTTTCAGCTACACTGTACTCATATAAATTTGCAGTTGATATTACCCTATACACACTTACCTGAGGGTGAATACCATTGAACTCAACGAGGCTTACTTCTGAGTAGACATGTACACGATTGCACTGCTGTCTCTGTTATTTTCATCCCATTTTTATATGAGGAAATAATAAAAAGAATTACAGGTGTGAGTAAAAGTTAATACAGTACTTAAAATTCAGGATCGCTTAAAACTTAACTGGGAACTGGGTTCAGAAACAGACTAGACTAGAATCCCACAGCTATCTGTTTACAGGACAGTATAGCACAGTGGTTTTCCAACTTTCTATTTCTAGATGTTTTCCAACTTTTATTACATATTTTTTGTAAAAAAAACCCAAACCCTTTCTACTTCAACATTCCTGCTGTAGAATTGCTGTGTGTTGGATCCAGGAGATTGTTGTAAGGCACACCCTCAGTTCGTAGCAAAGTTGACCAGTCTTGCTGGGCCTGTGTGATAAACACAATCTTATGCACATTCACTCAGAAATAATAATAATAATAGAGCGAGAGGAAACATTATGGGTCTGGTCGTTTTTGAAGTCACACTCCGTAACTGTTAAGATTTTTTGAATGAAAGGGGTAGCGATTACTGTTCCTTCGACTCAGCAATCTATGCCGCAACCTGAAATTTGTTTAGCACTTTGCAGAGGCTAACCTTATTCCTGTGCACAACTCCTCTTGCATTTGATCATTTTAATAAGCTGCAGATTTCATTCCCAGCTTTTTTATCCCGGGACCCCACTTGTTTCATTATCATCTAGTTTGAAGAATTCTGGACAGCTCAGAAAGCTTGCTCACAGGTTTTTGACATTTTTGCTGGTCATGATGAAGGTATACTTATTGTGGTTCTTGTAACCACCAATACCCTGCCCTAATGAGCCAACCTCTGATTTGCATGTGTACCATGGAGGCTTTACTGTGCTAACTTTAGAGTGAAATTAACTCCATACATATGTGGGTGGCGCTGTGGTCTAAATCGCTGAGCCTCTTGGGCAGCGGTTCGAATCCCTGCGATGGAGTGAGCTCCCATTGCTCTGTCCCAGCTCCTGCCAACCTAGCAGTTTGAAAGCACGTCAGATAAATAGGTTCTGCTGCGGCGGGAAGGTAACTGGCGTTTCCGTGTGCTCTGGCTTCCGTCACAGTGTCCCGTTGCACCAGAAGGGGTTTAGTCATGCTGGCCACATGACCCAGAAATCTGTCTGTGGACAAACGCCGGCTTCCTCGGCCTGAAAGAAGATGAGCGCCGCAACCCCATAGTCACCTTTGACTGGACTTAACTGTCCAGGGGTCCTTTACCCCCCCCTTTTTTTTTTTACTTTCTCTGAAGAGCATATTATTTCATTCACCTTACCACTTTAAAATTGCAAAGCACCTTTGGTGCCTAGGCAGAAAGGTGGCATATAGATGCAAAGAATTAATAAGAACACATGCTCCGAGACTAAAACCCAAAACCGAAAGCAGTCTTCAATGCAAAGCCCCAGTAGGCCTGAGGACAGATTAAGGCCCAGGCAACAACTCCCTATAAGTTATGGATTTCCTCCCCCCCAACAAACTTGCCAGAGTCCAATTTATAGTAAGACTGTTTGGGTTGTGTTATAACAACCCAAAGGGTTGTAGAGTTGGAAGAGACCCTGAGAGTCATCTATTCCAACCCTCTGCAATGCTGGAATCTCAACTACAGCATCCATGACAGATGGCCATCCAATCTCTGGCAAAAAAACACCACCACCTGCAATGAAGGAGAGCCCACTGCCTTCTGAGGGAGTCTGTTCCACTGATAACAGTTCTTCCTGATGTTTAGGCAGAATCTCCTTTCTTGTAACTTGAATCCATTGGTTTGGGTCTTACCTTCCAGAGCAGGAGAAAAACAAGCTTGCTTCAAAACAAGAATCAGTGTCTGGGCACTGTTACGGTAAAATCTGGGTGCGAGGCTGCTCTGCCACCCAGCTTGTCGGACTAAGTCCGCGGGTCCCTGCGGAGGAAAATGAGCTCAGCCGGAGACAGGAGCAAGCAGGAGAAGATCCAAGTTTATTGCGCAACAGGTTCAAGGCGAGATTGAACAGTGAGAAAGGGGTGACATGAACTTTTGAAACTTCCCTCCATGTCCCAGAATACAGTGCAAAATACATCCCAGTTACATCATGAATACATTAAGAAGAGGTTGGGTCACACAGGATTAACATATGGAGGAGGGAGGGGGAATATGCAGAGCTGGAGATATGCGCAGATAAGCACATCCTGAGTACCTGATGAGAAGACAATGGTCCATGTATGCATAGTCTGCCACCTGGTATTGCCCGGAGGAAAGGCTTGGCAGAGTGATTTGACAGGATTAGGGTCTTGACACCTTGCTTGAGGGATTATGGAGGACAGGGGAGGTGTCATGGAGTCCTAGAGAAATTGAGCAAATTGGCACGTTGATTTTCTATGAATTTTATAGATTTTAGTCCCTTTTGACATTGACAATTGGAAATAAATGGTTATATTGTAGCGAAGAAGAAGGTGAAGAAGACATGCCCCCCCTTCCGTATCAGCACCAAAAAGAAGAAAGAAAAGGTGTAAGTGTAGGTGGCGCTGTGGGTTAAACCACAGAGCCTAGGACTTGCTGATCAGAAGGTCGGCGGTTCGAATCCCCGCGACGGGGTGAGCTCCCGTTGCTCGGTCCCTGCTCCTGCCAACCTAGCAGTTCAAAAGCACGTCAAATTGCAAGTAGATAAATAGGTACCGCTCCGGCGGGAAGGTAAACAGTGTTTCCATGCGCTGCTGTGGTTCGCCAGAAGCGGCTTAGTCATGCTGGCCACATGACCCAGAAGCTGTACGCCAGCTCCCTCGGCCAATAAAGTGAGATGAGCGCCGCAACCCAGAGTCGGCCACGACTGGACCTAATGGGCAGGGGTCCCTTTACCTTTACCACAGGCAGTGAAGGGTCTGCCATTCCCCTTCAGCACTAGAAATGAACAAGCAAACAAATAATTAAATGAATGAATGAAAATCTTTTTTCCAGGGAAGAGGTGGGTTCTAGAGAACATTGGCCTTGCATTTTTAAGCTATTGTTGCAGTATCAGTTTCCCTCAGCAGATGGCTCTGTAGGGTCACTCTTGACTTCCAGCTGTCATTCCAGGTAGAACAGGTAAAACAGAGCTTTGCCAAGGCATGTATCATCTTGCGCCTCTCTCCCTCTCGGTGTTCTTTAGTAAATCCAACAGGGTTCAGTAGAACTTACTCCCGAGTAGGGTAGTCAGGTGCCAAAGAGGACAGGGCTCCTGAACCTTCAATAGTTGTGCAGAAGACGTCAGAGGGATTGAATGCTGCTGCTGCTGAAATTTCCTTTTCTACGCAACGCAACTATCGAAGATGAAGGAGCCCTCTTCTCTTTTGCACCTGACAGTGGTGCTGTGAGTTAAAGCACAGAGCCTAGGACTTGCCGATCAGAAGGTTAGCGGTTCGAATCCCCGCGACGGGGTGAGCTCCCATTGTTTGGTCTCTGCTGCTGCCAACCTAGCAGTTCAAAAGCACATCAAAGTGCAAGTAGATAAACAGGTACCGCTCCGGCGGGAAGGTAAACGGCATTTCCGTGCGCTGCTCTGGTTCTCCAGAAGCGGCTTAGTCATGCTGGCCACATGACCCGGAAGCTGTACGCCGGCTCCCTCGGCCAGTAAAGCGAGATGAACGCCGCAACCCCAGAGTCGGCCATGACTGGACCTAATGGTCAGGGGTCCCTTTACCTATTCTATCCCAATTAAGTGGGTACAGCAATGCAGCCGCCTTTTGAACCCTGAAAAAAAGTGTTGATTTTTATGTTTCATTTTGTGCTCCTACAGCTATCCAGTTACAAAACCACCGCAGCAGAACATAGCATAAGAAATGACCACAAACCATTCAAGGCATTTGTCCTCTGGTAAAGTTAATATAGACCTAAAATAAACTTCTTCATCACTTGTCGCCATGATTCAACTTGACAGCATGAAGCTCTGGTCTGACTGCTAACTGTCTCTCTGTTTGCCAAGACTTAAGGCGTATCCTGTTTGTGACATCACACAGGACACAATACTGTCATAATTGCATGCAGCCTCGCCTTGTCGCCATGCCTACAACAGTGGCCAGTAAACCTCTGCAAGCAGATAAACATCGGCCTGACTCAGCAGCAAGTCTGAAGTTTAATTTTGCAACCCAAAAGGCCCGCTCCCAGCTTTAAAAGGAACAAACCTTGTGTGTATTAATGCACAGCATTGCTTTTTGTTCTTGAATGAATACCTTAATCTGAAGGTTTCTCTCTAGTCCAGGGGTCAGTAACCTTTTTCAGCCGTGGGCTCGTCCACCGTCCCTCAGACCATGTGGGGGGGAGGACTATATTTTTTGGGGGGAGGGGTATGAGCGAATTCCTATGCCCCGCAAATAACCCAAAAATGCATTTTAAATAAAAGGACGCATTCTACTCATGTAAAAACACCAGGCAGGCCCCACAAATAACCCAGAGATGCATTTTAAATAAAAGGACACATTCAACTCATGTAAAAACACACTGATTCCCGGAACATCCGCGGGCCGGATTGAGAAGGCGATTGGGCCGGATCCAGCCCCCAGGCCTTAGGTTGCCTACCCCTGCTCTTGTCTGTCTGGTTGTCTCAGTTCCTTTAAGGGAATATTCCTTTAAAAAAATACCAGAGTCATAAAATATATTTTCTCTGGCAGGACAATCTGGAATATGTGCAGCGGTTGTGGTTGTTGGCATCTGTCTGTCTCAGTGATAAGAAGAGAGCATGAGAGCATGCCCAGAGTGTCTTACCACCACCATCAACTGCAGCCTGTCTCCAAACCAGGATTCTGGGGCAGATTTTAGGGGGAGGGGGGAAAACCATGGAAAAGCACTGGCTAAATTCAAACACCACCCCAAACATCTCTAGAACCTCTTTTGGACCCCAAGATGTGTCCTAAGGTGAGGATTGCCCTCTCATCACCAAAATTAAGCTAACACTTGAAAGGAGCTTCACTCCTTGCAGTGCTGTCCCTCCCATCTCCTTCGGTGCCCTCCACCTCAGAGGGTTTCTGTCTGCAACAAGGGAGACTCCAAAACATCAGTCTACGCATTGTCCCCTGCCTCTCCTTGCACTCAGACCCTTCGCTCTCAAAGTTAAAGCAATATTTCTATGGCCTAGAAAGTGACAGTAAAGGTAAAGGGACCCCTGACCGTTAGGTCCAGTGGCGGATGACTCTGGGGTTGTGGCGCTCATCTCGCTTTACTGGCCGAGGGAGCCGGCGTACAGCTTCCGGGTCATGTGGCCAGCAGGACTAAACTGCTTCTGGCGAATAAGAGCAGCGCACGGAAACGCTGTTTACCTTCCCGCCGGAGCGGTACCTATTTATCTACTTGCACTTTGACGTGCTTTTGAACTGCTAGGTTGGCAGGAGCAGGGACCGAGCAACGGGAGCTCACCCCGTTGTGGGGATTCGAACCACCGACCTTCTGATCGGCAAGTCCTAGGCTCTGTGGCTTAGACCACAGCGCCACCCGCACAGGAAGCTGCATTACTGTATAGTGAGTCGGACCATCTATTTCAATAATGTCTGCACTGACAGGCAGGGTTTTGGGAAAGATACCATGGTGGAGCATTTGCTTTGCATGTAGAATGTCCTTGGCACCTCTAGCTAGGGCTAGGAATGTCCCCTGCCCAGAACCTGGGAGTGTTGCTGCCAGCCAGTGTAAACCGTATTGAGATAGATGAAGCATCTTCCTAAATTCTGTTACAATCACTAAGCAAGGTAAGAGAAACTCAGGTTATGTCCAGATGATCAGCAAAAGTCAGAGAAACAGAGCCCCCATCTTCCTCCCATATGAAAAACTTCAGCTTGCTCAGCTTAAGGGCTTGACAGGATTTTGGGCTTTGCCAGGTAACAGCTGAGCTATGAAGTTAAAAGCAAGAAGGAGAGCAAAAACAATTGAATCACTGAAGACTGATATTGGATTGTTCAATGGTGATGTCATAATCCTGTCAGGCAACAGGGAACATGGTCAGTCTCTCTCTGGAAGTGCAGTTTTCAGCTAAATTTGAAGTACATTTTAAGGAAAACTATAATTGCTAGAGCACGCCCCCCCAACCCACTTTTAGCTATTGACCAAACAGCTATTTACAACAGACTGAATTTTAAAATTTAGAGGAAATTTAGGGGGTGGGGGCATTGATTTGATCCTGCAGAGCTCTCCTTAATATTCATTTACATTAATTCAGTGATGCTTTTAATGCAACATCTCACCTGATGCTTTTGCAGCTCTCCATTATTCAGTGTGTCAGCATTTATTTCTATCACTCTGGTGTTTCATGGTTTTTGTGGTCATTTGTTCCTGCCCATAGAGGGACGTGGGTGGCGCTGTAGGTTAAACCACAGAGCCTAGGACTTGCCGATCAGGTCGGCGGTTTGAATCCCCAGAACGCGGTGAGCTCCCGTTGCTCGGTCCCAGTTCCTGCCAACCTAGCAGTTCTAAAGCACGTCAAAGTGCAAGTAGATAAATAGGTACCGCTCCGGCGGGAAGGTAGACACCGTTTCTGTGCGCTGCTCTGGTTCGCCAGAAGCGGCTTAGTCATGCTAGCCACATGACCCGGAAGCTGTACGCCGGCTCCCTCAGCCAATAAAGCAGGATGAGCACCGCAACCCCAGAGTTAGCCATGACTGGACCTAATGGTCAGGGGTCCCTTTACCTTTACCTATTCTTGCCCATGTGCTCCCTTGCCTTTATCTAAAGGACTCTTTTTCCCCAAGTAGGAGATGTTCCACCTAGCCAAGTCACCAAAACTTAAATGGGGAATTGAAAACAGTTGGCATCTTATTGAAATGGATCCCCGCTCTGTATATTTTCATTAAGCCCAGACATGAAGAAATTGCGCCACAACAGGTTCTATGCAAATCTAAACAGGATATATACATGGCTTTAGACAAAAGCAGTGACGTGGCGGCAGACTAAGCAAAACCCCTGCCAAATTAGAAATCTACACCCTTAAAGGCTACAATCTTTAGATTTAGTCTTCTGAAGTTTAAAATCTGATTGTATCCAGATAAAAAGACACCAGCCTTTGCGTGGCTGAATAAACAGATCTGTTCATCAAATAAAAAATACGGTTAAAGGCCTTGCCGCTCATGTTTTGGAAACAACTAGATTAAATTACTGTTTCTATGGCTGTATACTGTTGACGGAGAAATCTGAGGGCTCCCTTGGACAAAAAACAAGGACACCAGCCAGGAACACCAGAGCAAAACAGCAGCCAGTCGGCTTGGTCTTTATTGAAGACTGTCGCGACAGGACTCCCACCTGCCACAAGGTGGAACAAGATGGAAGCCCCAAACAAAAGAGCCCCAAAACTTTTATTAGCTCTTAATCTCCATGTTACACCCCCCCCCCAAACTACATTACTAATACATCACGGTTACATCATGAAAGGGGAGGTCTGGTGGCAGTAATCTGAGCATCCTGGACCCTGCCCCATGCTTTCCCTTGTCCTCTACCAAACACCCATCAAGTATAACAAAAAAGATATTTACATGTCCCTGTTTCCCAGCCAAATTAATCACACCCTTTTGTCTTCATCTGGGTTTGTTATTTCTGGAATGGCTACCTCTCTGGCACTCAGGTATCAGGATGCCAGGGATTATCACTCAGGCAGAGGGGCTGCTGAGTAGCTGAGCTCACATGTCTGTATGAATTTCTGAAGTTTTCTGTTATGTACTGAGTTGAATAGGATCCAAAATGCAGCAGTCTGATTGGTCCTAGAACAATAGGATTCAGAATGCAGCAGTCTGATTAGTCCTAGAACAATGCAGCAGTATGATTGGTCTGCAGGAGCCACCCAATCCGGCTCAAGATGGAAGTGAATCCACAACCTGATTGGCCTACAGGAGAATTCCGGAATTAGCCAATCACGTGCAGCCCATTGTGTAAATAATGTATATAAAGCAGATACTTTGAGGGAACTTTCATTCCTCCTCACCACTATGAGCATGAAATCTACTCTCGACTCTGAGTATATTTCATTTTCCCAGTGAGCCAGTACATAGATACATTGACCGGTGAATTCTTACATTTGGTATCGTGCAGCAAAGGCCCTTTGAATAGATAGGAAGAAACTGTGATGAAGTGTTTTGTGGGGACAAATCGCAAAAGTCACAAAAGTGATTGTGCTGGTTTTGGTAGTGGGCTGCACGTGCATGATATCTGCTGGAGGGGCAACCCCCCCAACCTATACATAAATACCTGCAACAATAAAAGGTAAAGGTACCCCTGCCCGTACGGGACAGTCTTGACAGACTCTACGGTTGTGCGCTCATTTCACTCTATAGGCTGGGAGCCAGCGCTGTCTGCAGACACTTCCGGTTCACGTGGCCAGCGTGACAAGCTGCATCTGGCGAGCCAGCGCAGCACACGGAACGCCGTTTACCTTCCCGCTGGTAAGCGGTCCCTATTTATCTACTTGCACTTAAGGGTGCTTTCGAACTGCTAGGTTGGCAAGCGCTGGGACCGAGCGACAGGAGCGCACCCCGCCGCGGGGATTTGAACCGCCGACCTTTCGATCGGCAAGTCCTCGGCGCTGAGGCTTTTACCCACAGCGCCACCTGCATCCCACCTGCAACAATACACACCATCCATTTCAAGCAGCACTAACTGAAACAATCCCAGGGACCTGGCACACCAACTCCTAGGGTCGGAGGTGTCTTCCAGCCCCACAGTACGACTGGCAAGAGAGGAAGGCGCACTGTTCTCTCTCCGTCCAACGATGCAACATGGCGCATGACATCACACAGACACAAAACGTGCGCTGCCCCCTCAATCTTAGGCACAAGACGGCACCTCTGCCAGGAGCTGTAATTTACCCCTCAAAGAGCTACAATTCCAAGCCCATGATTATTTGGGGGGATTTGGGAGGTCTGGGTTCAAATTCCAGATTAACAAAACGTCCTAGACAAGCCCATACCATTTTGACTCGATTCCTCATCTGTACAAACCAGCACTTTATCTATGCAATCTATAGATTCCTAACCCCACTGTACCCCACAGTCTATGGCAGAGGTGTTCTTTGCTTTTATGACACCTTTATGGTGTGCTTATGAGAACATCGCAGATTGAATTATTTCCCCACCTGTCTTAAAGAACAGCATCTGATTAGTCTCTTGCTGATGGCCTCATTAACTATAGTCAAACCCTAGAGAGATTTTCATGGTTCCTCTTCAGCCTATTGGTACCACAAAGTGTGGCATGTTGCCTTCAGGGAGAAGTTGGCCCAGAAAATGAGAGCTCTCCATAGCATTTTTTTAAAATTTTTTTAATGAATATTTATTAGCATTTTCATAAAGAACAAAACATATAACAACAAGCACAAAAAAAGAAAAAAAGAAAAAAAAGAAAAATACAAAAATCAAAACCATAAAAAAAGAACAATTAAAAACCCCTGATTGTTCATATACTTATTCTCTTTTACCCTGTTTCTCAGACCTCCTCACACCTCCCCTTCCTGTATTCCAATTCCGTAGCATTTTTAAATCTGACAAATCAATTTTATTGATAATGAAAAGAACAGTCAGTATCCTCCTTTACGTTACACAAATATTTGGAATACTTAGTTTTAGGATTTTATGTTTCATCAAGTCTGATTGCTCTTTGCTTATAACTTTCCACCCATAAATGACTGTTGAGAGTTGCCTCCTTTTATTTTATCTCCCATTCATTTTCCGTTTCAGATTTGTCTTCACTGATGTCACACTGATAGCTTCCTTTGTGCTTTAACTCTGATGTTTTAGTATATATGGATTGCTTGGGGTGGGCAGTCCATGGAATTTGGGATATTGCTTTTCAGTTGCAAGACTTACCCGTTCGCTTGGTATTATTTCTGTATTTTTTCCCCTTCCTATATCTGCTGTTTTTAAAATTAATAATAAAAACACAAATAATATATTTAATTCTATTCAGTACAGTGGTACTTCGGGTTACATACGCTTCAGGTTACAGACTTCGCTAACCCAGGAATAGTACCTTGGGTTAAGAACTTTGCTTCAGAATGAGAACAGAAATCGCGCAGCGGCAGCAGGAGGCCCTATTAGCTAAAGTGATTGTTATGTACTGAGTTGAATAGGATCCAGAATGTAGCAGTCTGATTGGGCCACAGGAGCTACCCAATCCAGCTCTAGGTGGAAGTGAATCCGCAACCTGATTGGCCTACAGTAGAATCCCGGAATTAGCCAATCACGTGGGGCCCATTGTGTAAATAATGTATATAAAGTAGACATTCTGGGGGAACTTCCATTCCTCCTCACCACTATGAGCTGAATAAAGAGCATGAAATCCACTCTCGACGCCAAGTATATTTCAGTGGTACCTCAGGTTAAGAACTGTTTCAGGTTAAGAACGGACCTCCAGAACGAATTAAGTTCTTAACTCGAGGTACCACTGTATAAAATATGTTTACTTCCATTCAATGTACAGCGTCTGTATGGAGTTCTTTGACATTCTCAAAAATACTGCAATTTCATTAACTTCAATCCATTTGTCAGGCTTTAAAAGTAAGAAGCGGAACCCTGGGTAAGTGAACCTCCGCTGAAAAAATTCTGCAAGAGTTCTCTGCAATGGGCCTTGATGGAAGAAAGGGATAACATATGTGGAAACACTTTCCATGTTTGATTTGCCCTCTGTGCCAGCTTTTCAGCTAAAGCCACTGGCTATATCTGATCCTATCATGCCACCTTTTTATAGAAAAGTAGAAAAGTATTACCAGGAACTGTGTACAAGCCTGGGCTGTAAAAGTGATACAAAACATAATAAATACTCAAATACCACAATCAGCAAGGGAGCAACTTATTCTCTCAGTAGCGGCGATTGCAGAAGCTGTGAAAGTTTAATCTTCCTGGAAAACATAATTTGACACATTTAATTATTCAGGCAGCTTCTGTTTAGGGATGAGCTAATCTGTCAATTCCGGTTTACCTCATTTCCTCCAACTCCTAGTCTTAATCTTAATTATTTCTCCAACCATGCACATGCCTGTGTACATGTTGCCTAATAAACACATTTCTGCAATGCAGTTCCCCCTATCAAAGGGCATTTTTGTGTGCTATATTCACAAATAAATGCATGTTATTGTAGTATTGCAGGGCGTTGTTTTTGTACACATTACTTGGCTGGAAAACTGCATTGCAAAATTGAGAAAAGTGCAAATTTTGAAGGGTGGGTTGTTGTTGTTTAGTCTTTTATTGTTTTCGAAATGGAACTAGGAAGGTTCATCTTTAAATGTGAATGGAATCAAACTTCTCCCCCACCCCTACTTTTAGTTACTTAGTGCTTTCTGCAGTTTTTTAATACAGGCAACTCCCCGTTTGCGCGGAATTTGCGTTCCAGGTCATTGTGTATATTAAATAGTGGGTGGACATAGCAGACGACACAGAGATTTCTCCAAGTAGCTCTTTATTTGTAAGCTGGAACTGAACTGAACAGCAAACAGCTCAGCCGGCCTGCTTTTATAGGCAGCCGGCTGTCAACACTGTAACAACAACAGCCCAGGGTTCCCCGCCTAAATTAACTGACATGGACCTGAGTGAAAACTATATACAGTACACAATACCCCTGGTGGCCAGGGTGAGAACCGCAATACATAACAGTGCTTATCAGATGGTTCTGTTCAGCCCTTCCCTGCCCCTTCCAGGGCTGAAAGCGGTGCACTTGTCGGCAGTTGCACATCAACTGGACACACACAAAACTTGTACAGTGGTGCCTCGCAAGACGAAAAGAATCCGTTCTGTGATTCTCTTCGTCTAGCGGTTTTTTCATCTTGCGAAGCAAGCCCATTGACAGATTAGCGGATTAGCGCTATTAGTGGCTTTTAGCGGCTTATCGGCTTATCGGATCAGCTGATAAGCGGCTTAGCGGCTTAGAAAAACGGGGGGGGCGGGAGGGGGAAAAAACTGCAGGAACTCACAAGGCATTGTCGTCTTGCGAAGCAAGCCCATAGGAAATTCGTTTTGCGAAGCACCTCCAAAACGGAAAACCCTTTCGTCTAGCGGGTTTTCCGTCTTGCGAGGCATTCGTCTTGCGGGGCACCACTGTATTCAAAGGGTTTCTCATCCACCCAACCTGCTTTCCCTGATCTATTATTAGGTGGTTCTCTCTGAAGAGCTGGGGTCTTTCCACAATCAACATGGGTTTGTGTTGCATCAATAAATCTAAGCTAAGAGCAAAATGTCTCGCAGCACTTTTCAGCCATTTCCATAGGAAAAATAAAACCCTTGGTGTACATTTCCAAAATATAAGATAAAAACAAATAAAACCTACATAAAGGTAAAGGTAAAGGTAAAGGTACCCCTGCCCGTACGGGCCAGTCTTGCCAAACTCTAGGGTTGTGCGCTCATCTCACTCTATAGGCCGGGAGCCAGCGCTGTCCGCAGACACTTCCGGGTCACGTGGCCAGCGTGACAAGCTGCATCTGGCGAGCCAGCGCAGCACACAGAACGCCGTTTACCTTCCCGCTGGTAAGCGGTCCCTATTTATCTACTTGCACTTAAGGGTGCTTTCGAACTGCTAGGTGGGCAGGAGCTGGGATCTAACGACGGGAGCGCACCCCGCCGCGGGGATTCGAACCGCCGACCATGCGATCGGCAAGTCCTAGGCGCTGAGGTTTTACCCACAGCGCCACCCGCGTCCCGGCAAAAACCCACATACAGCAACAGTATTTTGCGTTCTGTAGGCTTCTATGGTGTACATATTTTGTTATGTGCAAATGGCTTTAGATACCTATTAGGTCCATACATTGCCATATACAGTGGTGCCTTCCAAGACGAAATTAATTCGTTCGGCAAGTTTTTTCTTCTTGCGAGTTTTTCGTCTTGCGAAGCACGGTTTCCCATAGGAATGCATTGAAAATCAATTAATGCGTTCCTAGGGAAACCGCCTTCAGACCAGGTCCGGGGACAGTCTGTCCCCCAACCTCTTCTGAAGGCTGTGGGGGGGGGAACAAGGGCTTTTCTTCCCACTGCCAGCCTTCAGAATGCTGTTCTGAAGGCTGGCGGTGGGAAGAAAAGCCCTTCTTCCCACCTCCCGCCCCGCAAGCTCCGGGGACAGGAGGGCTTTGGTGCTGACCGCCAGCATTTTAAAAGCCCCTGCTGTCCCGGGGCGATTTTAAAATGCTGGCGGGCGGGAGCGAAGCCTCCGCTGTCCCGGGGAGATTTTAAAATGCTGGGGGTCGGCAGCGAACGCTTCGCTCCCGCCCGCCAGCATTTTAAGATCGCCCGGGACAGCAGAGAAGTCTCCGCTGTCCCGGGAAGGCAGGCGGGGGGGAGCAAAGACTTTTGCCCCCCGCCGGCCTTCAGAAGAGGTCCAGGACCTCTTCTGAAGGCCGGCTGTGGGCGAAAGTCTTTGCTCCCGACGGCCAGCAATTTAAAACAGGTCCCCGGAGATTTCCCTATGGGCTTTCGTCTTGCGAAGCAAGCCCATAGGGAAATTCGTCTTGCGAAGCGCCTCCAAAACAGAAAACCCTTTCGTCTTGCGGGTTTTCCGTCTTACAAGGCATTCGTCTTGCGGGGTACCACTGTAGCATATATTCAACACAAAAAACAGCGGCGATTTGTTGTTGACAAAGGACAGCTGGACATATAAAGGGCCCCATAACCTTCAGTAGCTTAGGGCCTCATCAAACCTAAATCCAGCCCTGATTCTGTCCTCAAAATGACCACAAATCACAATGGTACTTCTGGTTTTGGTCTCCCCACAGCCTGTCTGACACTTCAGACAGCTCAGTCAGTAGGGCATGGGACTCTTAATCTCAAGGTCATAGTTCAAGTCCCACGTTGGGCAAAAGATCCCTGCATTTTTGTGGGTTGGACTAGATGACCCTTGGGTCCCTTACAGCTCTACAGTTCTATGATTCTATTTTTTTAATAAAATATTTATTAATTTTTTTTGAAATATAACAGTAAAAATGAAAAAGAAAAATACAAAATAAAAACAGTTAAAAACATACATTTTTTCTTTTACTTATTTTCTTTTAGCTTATTTCCCGGACCTCCTCATACCTCCCTTTTTTGTATTCCACTTCAATTTATTGGTTCAGCAAATCCTTACCATTAGATTTTAACCCATTTATAACCCTTTTTTCATATTCTCTTAAATCATTATAGCTGGAAACCCCTTAGTTGCTATCCAACATCATTCTATCATTCATTAATTTTACAATATTTCTGTAGTCAAAATAAAAAAAAATTCCTTCCAGTAGCACCTTAAAGACCAACTAAGTTAGTTCTTGGTATGAGCTTTCGTGTGCATGCACACTTCTTCAGATACCAATATTTCTGTAGATAGTCTTTAAATTTCTTCCAGTCTTCTTCCACCGACTCTTCTCCCTGGTTACAGTTCTATGATTCTATATCAGTTATCAGATATTCCAGCTGATTATTCAGATGGGGAAACAGCCAAGTGACCAAAGAATTGGATAGCTCAAACTTTTTTGGAGAGAGAGAGAGAGAATGAGTTCTTTTCTCCCCGTTAGAAGGGGTTAAAAAAAATATCCGCAGAAACTCCTTCCAGACCTAACAAGGGGATTCAGTAATTACATGCAGGAAAACTGGTGATGGTTTTCATGAAACCCAGATGTGCGTAAGGTTCAGGTTGATTTCCCATGGATGGAACAACCACCAGTTCTGGAATCTGTCAGTACCTCCAAGTGGAGGCCGGCTAAGTCAGTTTTGAAAAGAAAAAGAAGGGAAGGAAAGAGACCGAGAGACTGAAAGACAGAAAAAGGGAATCATTAAAAACGCATCATACTCCAAGGCTGAAATCAGGGAGAACGCAACTCCAGCTGGCAAGTTTAGCTGGAACAAAAAATAAATAAATTCATGTGAATGTTATAAACATTTTTAAATTGTGCCCCCCCCAACTCTCTCAACCTGGCTTTCTCTTCCAACCCTCACCCAACCCGCTATTCAGAGATGGGTTCATATTCCCATCAGTTTTATCCCTTCTCAACAACAACCGGAATAAAAGATCATTGAATTTGGCTAGCCTATACTTTGAAAAAAGATGTGAGGGCAATGGGAACAAGGCCAACATTTTATCCCTCTCCCTCAAAATTAACAGAATACCCAGAATTATCCTGTCCCACCTGGAAGCCCATTAAAAAAGCTGAAGTCTTGCCAAATCAGCTGTTCACCGGGGGGGGGGGGCTGGATTCAGTCCCTCCTACTGTCCCTTCCCTCTCAGGCAGCTGATAGGTGCAATTTTTGTGTTTTTCTTTTTAAATGGACTGGCTGCTGTGCGTGGACACACAAACTGGTTAACCCAAATCTTCCTTTCTTCTGTTTTACACAAAAGCCAGGGTGGCCCATAGATATCAAGTTTCTCCTCAGAAACTAACAAAAAACTTTAAACTCGCAATGACATTGTGAGGGTAAAATCAAAATGCAGATGCAATAATTTTGAAATGCCACATATGTGGTTATTTGCAATACAGTGGTACCTCAGGTTAAGTACTTAATTCGTTCCGGAGGTCCATTCTTAACCTGAAACTGTTCTTAACCTGAAGCACCACTTTAGCTAATGGGGCCTCCTGCTGCTGCCGCGCCGCTGGAGCACGATTTCTGTTCTCATCCTGAAGCAAAGTTCTTAACCTGAAGCACTATTTCTAGGTTAGTGGAGTGTGTAACCTGAAGCGTATGTAACCTGAAACGTGTGTAACCCGAGGTACCACTGTATAAATATTATTTAATTTATCAATTGCTTCCCATAAAACACCCTGAAGCTTTTTGGCAATAGAACAACAGAACATATCCATACACATTTTTTTCATGGGCTAGGATAAATAATCTCCACCTAAAGGGCTTAAAAGTCTTCAGTAAGCACCAGAAAGGCAGGAAATATATTGCCTGCCTCATATATAAGGGAGGGAGTGCCAAAATACACAGTGCTACTACAGTTTTCAAACAAAAACAAACACCCTAATTATTATATCTTACAGATGATGACCTCCGCTTTAGAAGACCTCCTCTGGCAGACCTCACTAACCGATTCATTAATATCCACCTGCACGGTCTGTGTACAGTGGTGCCTCGCAAGATGAAAATACAGTGGTGCCTCGCAAGACGAAAAGAATCCGTTCTGTGATTCTCTTCGTCTAGTGGTTTTTTCGTCTTGCGAAGCAAGCCCATTGAAGGATTAGCAGATTAGCGCTATTAGCGGCTTTTATCGGCTTATCGGCTTATCGGATCAGCTGATAAGCGGTTTAGCGGCTTAGAAAAAGGGGGGGAAAGGAAAAAAACCCGCAGGAACTCGCAAGACATTTTCGTCTTGCGAAGCAAGCCCATAGGAGATTCGTTTTGCGAAGCACCTCCAAAATGGAAAATTCTTTCGTCTAGCGAGTTTTCCGTCTTGCGAGGCATTCGTCTTGCGGGGCACCACTGTACTGATTACTTGCTGACTTGGGAAGCTTCGGCAAACAGATCAGATATGCCTGCCAGTGTGCTTTTGACTGGGGTGAAAATTCAGCCTTTCCGCTTGGAAGTGCTTTGGAAGGGATGCAAAACCTGCCGTGCGCTTCCATTCATGCTTTCTCACCACTAGAGCTAGATTGGGAGGTACATAAATGTGCGAGAGATGCATAAAACGAGGTGTGTGGGGAGGAGAGATGAGGGAAACAGGCCCTGGAAGTTTTACATCTAGAAAATGAAAAGTGAATTTTCCTGCATCTGTCTAACACACATCCTAATGAAAAAATGCAGTAGATCGAAAAGCTCTGTTGCCACTCCTTCCACCAGGTGGCGCCATCCTTTAAGGAGGGACGGTGATGTGAAAGGCAAGACAAGTTTGGTTGGATCCCTTAGAATCCACTGTGGGAAAGATACTCATTCAGAGGTCACTTTCCTGTGTCTTTCTGTGCATGCAGTCACTGCAAAAGCACTCAAGTGGACAGAAGGTGTTAAATGAAAACCTGCTGTTCCTTGTTGCTGAAGAAATATTTATGCAAACTTTTTTTTTTATCTTTTACATTAAAAAAAAGGTAAAGGACCTCTGACAGTTAGGTCCAGTCGCAGACAACTCTGGGGTTGCGGTGTTCTTCTCGCTTTACAGGCCAAGAATGAGCTGATTATCAAGTAGCAAAACTCCTTCCCTGATTATCAAGTAGCAAAGAATTGGGTTTGATGGCTGATCATGTGGTTTGGTTTGCATTTTAAAGCAAAGCTACCTAATTTGCACTTGAATTTGAATTTTACAATGAAGTTCTCAAACAAACAAAAATGTGATGTGTATATTAAAGGTAAAGGGGACCCCTGACCATTAGGTCCAATTGTGACCGACTCTGGGGTTGCGGCGCTCATCTCGCTTTACAGGCTGAGGGAGCTGGCGTTTGTCCGCAGACAGTTTTTCCGGGTCATGTGGCCAGCATGACTATGCCGCTTCTGGCGAACCAGAGCAGCGCAATGGAAATGCTGTTTACCTTCCCGCCGGAGCGGTACCTATTTATCTACTTGCACTTTGATGTGCTTTTGAACTGCTAGGCTGGCAGCAGCAGGGACCGAGCAATGGGAGCTCACCCCGTCACGGGGATTTGAGCCGCTGACTTTTTGATCGGAAAGCCCTAGGCTCTGTGGTTTAGACCACAGCGCCACCCACATCCCTATTTGCATTAACTTGCTTAAATGGCATGCTTCACCCACCTGCCAGCTTGCACTGTGGATTTACAACACTCCTTAGACCCAGGGCACCAGACTGGCAAAGGCTGTGTCAGTAAATCAGGAATAATGTGGCAAAAGGAGCACCCGTAACATGAGGGTTAGCAGGAAGGTGTACATACTATACAGAGATCGCTTTGGAGAGCATAGAGTGATCTCCTTAAAGAATAGACTCCCTCCCTGCTGCAAAACGTTGCCTACAGTTTTCCCAACTGTTAGGAGGGACTCTGCATATGTGCTCTCTCTGCCCCCCCACCTCTCAAACCAAAGTTTTCAGAAGCCCAAATTCCACAGGGTAACAGACCAGCAGGAAAAGGGGGCAAGGAAGGAACAATTTCAAAACATACCAGGGGGGAGATGTTTTCTCCAAGCCCGTCAGTTGCTGAAGCTGACTGACTGATGGAGAGGGTGACAGACAAAAGGTTTCTGTGGGACAAGCTGCTGGGTCTCCCTCCATGCGAGACAGGTTTCCCCAACCTGTCCCCCCCCCCCAATGTTTTGGACTACAACTCTGGTCGGCCCTGGCCAGCAGCCGTCAGGAATGATGGGAGATGTCACTGGAAAAGGCTCTTTCAAAAGGAGAGCGCAATCTCCAGGCCACCCCTGGCATCTCTACTCCTGCAGGGGCATATTAATAATCTTGTTATGTTAAGGAATGTACTGGCTGCACCTTCTCCCCAAGGACGTGGTTTTGCACTGTTGCAATTGCTCTGTAAACGATGGCCCACGACATCCGTGATGGACAAGGTCTACGTGGATCCACAGCATTCCTACGGCTCTTGGAAAAGGAGCTGCTTGCCAAAATAATTTTTACGAGTGGTTAAGAACAGTATCACCCACAACTACACAGACAGGCACCTTCTGTTACTCCAAACGTGAACACAACTCTGTTCAGCAAGTTGCAGCAATATTCTCACTTAGAATCATAGAATTGTAAGGTTGGGACTGCGAGTGTCATCTAATCAACCCCCAGCTATTAATTTGCAGCTGGAAGGTAGTAGGCACACCTTCTAAGGTATCTAGGCTATAATAATCCATATAAAAAAGTGGAACAGCCTTCCATTTTGCCCAGTTAGTGGGATGAACAAGAATAATGGGCAGGTACAGAATGTTTTGGGACGCGGGTGGCGCTGTGGGTTAAACCACAGAGCCTAGGACTTGCTGATCAGAAGGTCAGCGGTTCGAAGCCCCGTGACGGAGTGAGCTCCCGTTCCTCAGTCCCTGCTCCTGCCAACCTAGCAGTTCGAAAGCACGTCAAAGTGCAAGTAGATAAATAGGTACCACTCCAGCGGGAACGTAAACAGCGTTTCCATGCGCTGCTTTGGTTCGCCAGAAGCGGCTTAGTCATGCTGGCCACATGATCCGGAAGCTGTACGCCTGCTCCCTCGGCCAATAAAGCGAGATGAGCGCTGCAACACCAGAGTCGGTCACGACTGGACCTAATGGTCAGGGGTCCCTTTACCTTTTTACAGAATGTTTTAGAAAAACACGATGAGACTTCTGGGACCCCCCCCCCCCATGTAAACTCCATTGCTCGTCTGGTTGTGGTTCAAGGTGAAGGCCTTTTTTGCTCCCCCAGGCTTTCCACTCTTAGTTAAAACAACAACTTTTGGTGCTTTTTAGATTTTTTTGCATTGTTCCTCAGATGGCAGTTTTGCTCTGCATCCTGCTGTGGGTTTTATTTTGTTTCATATTCCAAGCATTATGTCCTGCTTTTTTATTTTACGGTTTAAGTTTTACTTAGCTATGCAAAGAACCTCTCTTATTTGGGGGAATGTGTGGTAGGGGGTATATAAATATTGTAAATTAGGAAATTCTGTGTAAGCCCCATTGAAATGAATGGAGGGTAGTGCTTTTGCACAACACTCCTCACTTGCAGTGGATTGTTTGCAGCCAAAATGTCCCCAGCCTGGATACAGCAGTTGCATGTCGAGGTCCCCAGGTCCACCCCAATAACTCACACATCACACAGAAGTTTTTGTTTAAGATTTTTGGCATAATTTTGGCCACAACTTTACCAAAATACAAATTTGTGAGTGGTTACGTAGGCATTGGTTACGTAGGCATTGGTTGTCCCCACCATGGGGGACAGACTGACATTCTGCATGATGCGAAAGTCAGAATGGGGGAATACACTTGGGGGTTACGCAGAGCAGGGAACCTGCCCTCACCCCAAATGCAGCCAGGAGCTCATTGCTATGGCCCGAGCCCCCTTGACAGAGTGGACAAGCAATAGTTAGCCCCCGATTCCTTTAACGGAATCCCTTGCAGCAGCAGCATTAGAGGGGCAGGCACAGCCAATCCATGCCCCTCAACCAACCAAACCTTAAACCAATGCCTAACCGCGAACCTTACAATTTGTGACGATTTGCTACGCAGTAGGCAAAAACCAAATGGCCCCAGCCAATCAGCCAGATGGACAAAATTCCTACCAGCCCCTGCTCCAAAGCAGACGACCCCATGACAGGCATAGCAAGGTCAAAGCGAACCACCCTATTCTAGGGAGGGAGGGACGGGCAATCCGATGCACGGGCGAAAAGAGGAAGCCCTAGCCTTGTGCAAGGAGTTTTACTATTTCTGGCTGTCAATCAATAAATGGCAACATTAACTTCTTCCCAACAACAAGGGAAGCCCCAATCGCATCAGTGGCCAACGATCAATTAGCCCGCCCCCCAACTTTGGAGTGTCCTGGCGGCCCCCACCGCAACACGTGCTCTCCATGAAGGAGAACACGCTATGCCAGAAATATGGTGAAAGTCAACTTTAGAGTGCGACTGATGAGTGCTGCTTTCCTTAACATCCAAAAAAGCAAGAAATGCAATAACTTAAACAAGATAGCCAGTTCAAAGCACTTCACAAATGGTACTGTATCATTACAACATCTCTATAAGGTGGTTCAATATTACTATCCCTCATAGTCCATCTTCCGAGATGCCTAAGGCCAGATGGTGAGTTAATAACAGAGGTGAGATTTGAATATCCTGCTTCGTTGCTCCCTGTGTGATGCTCTGTGCTACATCTGTATGTCTGGCAACTGGGGACATCCATCACAGAATGATGGTGTTCACAGAATTCATCTGAGATTGTTAATGATACTCGGAGTCCTGTAGTGATTTCATGCTCTTTATTGCAGCTTGTAAAACAGTGATTGAATTGCCCCCCAAACCTCAGTCTTTTATATACATTATTTACACAATGAGTTCCGTCTGATTGGCTGATTCTGCTTCCCTCCTGGAGCCTGATTGGTCTTTTCCTGCAAGCCAGTCAGTTGTTGCATTCTAGGATCCTACTTGCCTATTGTTCTAGGATCCAAAGTTTAGTACATAACATTTAGTAAATATAGGACACTTGGTGTCAGAAACTCAAAACACGTACTAAGAGGCATCACAGAAGGATATTCCAGGGGCATTGTTGGGGTGGTCCAAGGTCTTCTGCGCCAGGCCAAGATCTCTAGCCTCTCCCCTCACCTTAAAAAACTTTATTTACAGGGCACCGCCCGGTTGCACTCAGCTACCTGCCATCTTTGTTTGCCCAGAGGCAGCCTATGCGCTGATGCAAATTTATGTCATCTGCAAGCCTGTGCTCTGGGTCCTTTATGTACCTAACAGCGCCCATGGGGCTTGTCTCCCTAGAGAGGCCCTGTTAAGTTGTGGGTGAACATATCAGATGACACAGTGATTCTTCAAACAGCTCTTGTTTATTCATAGGCCAGAACAGAACTGAACTGAAGGGTCCAGCCAGCCTGCTTATATAGAGCTCCACTAGAACGCAACTGTAACAACTTTCTGTAACTATCCAATCACTGAAAGTCACTTTCAATCCCTTATTTGCATATGTGGACCTGAGTGAAAACTATCTACAGTATCCCCCTGCTGGCCCAGGGTGAGAACTTCAGTACATAACAGGCCCTGCTCTCCCCACTCCCAAGTTAAGAAAGCCTTACATTAGAGCGGCTCTGGGGCTTTGTGTTTATATGGCTGGAGGGATGGCTGCACACATTTGAAGCACATGACTTGTCCCAAAGAATCCTGGGAACTTAAAGGTGCTGGGAATTGCCGCTCCACTTCTGAGGGTTCTTTGGGGGGGAGCCATGTGCTTTCAATGTTGGGCTTTTGCCCAGCCTCGCAGGCCCTGCAACAGTTATTTGCTTCCCACCTGTACTTCCCCCTCCCCCCCCACTCTATTTACTGGGCGGTGGGAGAGCGAGAAGGGTGACTTCATTTTAACCACCACCACCCTTTCCCTAACAAACAGATGTGGCTTTGAGAGAGAATGAATTACAGATGGAAAGTGGTCGTGGTTGGGGTGGGGGAGGAGGAGCTGGGGGAGAAGAAAAGCAAAAAGAACCGTGCAAACCGCAAAAGTTCTCAGGTTGCTTTTCCTTTTGCAAAGCTGAGGATGGATGGAGCGACCTGGGAATCCTGGCAGATCAAAAACCCGTTACAGATGTGAGGCTGGAAGGAAAAGAGCAGAAGGGATCGTTCAAACGCTGTAAATTTAATGTGCGGTGGTGAGGGGGATTGAACGTGCTGCCTAGCAACAAAAATCTAAACAGGAAATAAGCCGCCCCTCAAGGGAGATGCTTCGGAATTGCTAGTCAGGACAGGAGGAGAGCAGGCAGTGGAATGCTGAATCAGGGCCAGTTTGTAGACTTAGCTCGGTTAAGTGGGAAAGCTTTTCCTGGCCTGCAGCGCATCAGGCTTCACAAAGGGTAGGGCTGGGTGGGTTGCAAGTTTTAAATGCTCTCCTAAGGGAAAAACAAAACAAAAACTCCCTGGGCTTAAAAAAGCAACATGTCCAGGAGGAGTCCCATCTTCATTGTTTACTAGGCCTCTCCAAGAGGTTTGTTTCCCCATATGGGGGAGCATTCAGACACGCCAAATGCCCCAGCCGGAGCTTCCTTTGAAGTTTTATTTGCTTGGAGCAGCTCTGACAGCCAGACACAAGCTGCTGCTGCGCCTTCTCTCCCTCCTTCCCTCCTTCCCTCTCTGCTGCTGCCGCCATGGAAACTTCAAAGACTCCAGATGTGTCCACAGTTCACCCACACAACTGTCGCATGTGTGCGCACTGAGCTTCTTGGCTTCGTCACGGTCACCATCTCTGCAGTGTTAGTTCTAACATGTCTGCGCTCTAACAGCAGCTGCGAAATCTGCCCAAGAGCTAGACCATCAGGAGATCTTGGAAAGACTGGGCCAGGGTGCTTTTTGGGGGCCAAACCGAGTTTGGTGTCTGATCAGGTTTTTCTGTCCGTACTGAATTCACGAAGGGTTCTGCCGTAAACTGCTGTATGGATGAGCCAGAAAAAGCCGCCAAGCCTCCCCTTGCTTCTGTTCTTAATTAAAGCGATGTTATCACATAGGTTTCTCTCCCAGTTGTGGGAGTTCCAATGTACAGAAAACATTTCCCCTCAGGTTAAAAGGATGGAAACCCATCCATTGCCCAGGAAATGTTTATACTCGGTTCAGGAGCCACAAATGGAATAGGATCAACTTTCCTGCCTGTTGCACAGTGGAATCTGCCTGGGACTTGGAGCCAAATTCTTAGTAATTGACTCAATGACTTCTTAGAGGAAAAAAGCATTTGTGGGAGCCTGAATCAGAGGCTGGAGGCAGTGGCCTTTAACCCTTGACTTCCTGTTGCAGCCCTATGTGGTGCTCCTCTGCAGCCACCATTTGCATGAAAAGAAACAGTTTTACTTTTAAAAGTTATGCACACAGTTGCTAACCATATGAATGATGTCTTCTTAAGCTTTGCTGTATGTTGTCTTAAGGGCAGGCGGAAGTAGACTACAGTCCATCAGTGAGAAGACGGCTGGCTCTGGTTCCGACTGACAGCTTAATCCTTGCTGCAATTCTTCAGAAGATGCTAGGTTGGGTAGTCCATTACATAATCCCAGAAAGACTCTTCCTGAGAACAAGCAGCAATGTACCTTAAGTAGAAATTTAATTTAAAATGCTGCAGTGTCTGCCCTTAAATCTTGCAGGTGGCACATTCATTAATTACCTGTAATGATAAGGTCCCCTGGTCAGAATTCTTCTGACATGATTCTTGTTATGTACAGAAGTTCTCACCCTGGGCCAGCAGGGGGATACTGTAGATAGTTTTCACTCAGGTCTGCATATGCAAATAAGGAATTGAAAGTGACGCTCAGTGATTGGATAGTTACAGAAAGTTGTTACTGTTGCTTTGTAGTTGAGTTCTATATAAGCAGACTGGCTGAACCCTTCAGTTCAGTTCTGTTCTGGCCTGTGAATAAACAAGAGCTGTCTGAAGAATTGCTGTGTCGTCTGATATGTTCACCCACAACTTAACAATTCTATATTTTCTTGCAGACAATGGTAAGTATGTGACCTGGCGTGTAGCACTTTTTGCAACTGCCGCCAGGAAAATTAGAAAAAATTGTATAGCCAAGATAGCTATCAACTGTAAAGGAGTTGAATTTATTTGATCCCCAAGCCAAACGGAGGACATAGATGATGCCTTCCTGGAACAGATGGCCAAGCATGCAAAAGGAAGGGAGATAGTAGTAATGGGGGACTTCAATTACCCGGATATTTGTTGGACGTCAAACTCAGCCAAGAGCATAAGGTCAAACAGATTCCTCACTGGCCTTGCAGACAACTTCATTGTCCAGAAAGTGGGAGAAGCAACAAGAGGAACAGCCATTTTAGATCTGGTCCTAACCAATGTTGATGACCTGGTTAGTGGGGTAGATGTGGATGGATCATTAGGCGCGAGTGATCATGCTCTTCTGAAGTTTACTATACAGCGGAAAGGAGCAGCCAAGCATACTAGGACTCAATTTCTTGACTTTAAGAAAGCCGACTTCATAAAACTTAGGGAAGTGCTGGGTGAGATCCCATGGACAGCAATACTAAAAGGAAAGGGAGTTCATGATGGCTGGGAGTTTGTTAAGAGGGAGATAGTAAAAGCACAACGTCAGGCAATACCAATGAGACGGAAACATGGAAGGTGCCTAAAGAAGCCAGGGTGGCTATCTAAAGAACTTTTAACTGAGTTAAGATTAAAAAAGGATGTGTACAAAAAATGGAAAAGGGGGGAAACCACCAAAGAGGAATTCAAACAAATAGCCAGCACGTGTAGACACAAAGTCAGAAAAGCTAAAGCACAGAATGAACTCAGGCTTGCTAGAGAGGTTAAAAGCAACAAAAAAGGCTTTTATGGGTATGTTCGTAGCAAAAGGAAGAACAAAGAAACAGTGGGGTCACTCAGAGGAGAAGATGGTGAAATGCAAACAGGGGACACAGAAAGGGCTGAACTCCTCAATGCCTTCTTTGCCTCAGTCTTCTCCGATAAAGAAAACAATGCCCGACCTGAAGAATTTGGAGCAAATGATTCAGCAAAGGAAACACAGCCCAGAATAACTAAGGAGATAGTACAAGAATACTTGGCTAGTTTAGATGTATTCAAGTCTCCAGGGCCAGATGAACTGCATCCAAGAGTATTAAAAGAACTGGCAGATGTGATCTCAGAACCACTGGCAGTCATCTTTGAGAGTTCCTGGAGAACAGGCGAAGTCCCAGCAGACTGGAGGAGGGCAAATGTTGTCCCTATTTTCAAAAAGGGGAAAAGAGAGGACCCAAATAATTACCGCCCAGTCAGTCTGACATCAATAGCAGGGAAGATTCTGGAGCAGATCATTAAGCAAACAGTCTGTGAGCACCTAGAAAGGAATGCTGTGATCACCAATAGTCAGCATGGATTTCTGAAAAATAAGTCATGTCAGACTAACCTGATCTCGTTTTTTGACAGAATTACAAGCCTGGTAGATGAAGGGAACGCAGTGGATGTAGCCTACCTTGATTTCAGTAAGGCATTTGACAAGGTGCCCCATGATATTCTTGTAAAGAAGCTGGTAAAATGCGGTCTTGACTATGCTACCACTCAGTGGATTTGTAACTGGCTGACTGACCGAACCCAAAGGGTGCTCATCAATGGTTCCTCTTCATCCTGGAGAAGAGTGACTAGTGGGGTGCCACAGGGTTCTTCTCTTGGGCCCGGTCTTATTCAACATCTTTATCAACGACTTGGATGATGGACTCAAGGGCATCCTGATCAAATTTGCAGATGACACCAAACTGGGAGGGGTGGCTAACACCCCAGAGGACAGGATCACACTTCAAAATGACCTTGACAGATTAGAGAACTGGGCCAAAACAAACAAGATGAACTTTAACAGGGAGAAATGTAAAATATTGCACTTGGGCAAAAAAAATGAGAGGCACAAATATAAGATGGGTGACACCTGGCTTGAGAGCAGTACATGTGAAAAGGATCTAGGAGTCTTGGTTGACCACAAACTTGACATGAGCCAACAGTGTGACGCGGCAGCTAAAAAAGCCAATGCAATTCTGAGCTACATCAATAGGAGTATAGCATCTAGATCAAGGGAAGTAATAGTGCCACTGTATTCTGCTCTGGTCAGACCACACCTGGAGTACTGTGTCCAGTTCTGGGCACCACAATTCAAGAAGGACACTGACAAACTGGAACGTGTCCAGAGGAGGGCAACCAAAATGGTCAAAGGCCTGGAAACGATGCCTTATGAGGAACAGCTAAGGGAGCTGGGCATGTTTAGCCTGGAGAAGAGGAGGTTAAGGGGTGATATGATAGCCATGTTCAAATATATAAAAGGATGTCACATAGAGGAGGGAGAAAGGTTGTTTTCTGCTGCTCCAGAGAAGCGGACACGGAGCAATGGATCCAAACTACAAGAAAGAAGATTCCACCTAAACATTAGGAAGAACTTCCTGACAGTAAGAGCTGTTCGACAGTGGAATTTGCTGCCAAGGAGTGTGGTGGAGTCTCCTACTTTGGAGGTCTTTAAGCAGAGGCTTGACAACCATATGTCAGGAGTGCTCTGATGGTGTTTCCTGCTTGGCAGGGGGTTGGACTCGATGGCCCTTGTGGTCTCTTCCAACTCTATGATTCTATGATTCTATGATTCTATGACCCCACCTACACCAAGCATCTTTCTCACTTAACTTTGTACATAATTGTCTATTGTATTATTTAATATTACTTTTATTATAATAATAATAATAATAATTTATTATTTATACCCCGCCCATCTGGCTGGGCCTCCCCAGCCACTCTGGGCGGCTTCCATAAAAACCAAAAATACAATAAAATATCACACGTTAAAAACTTCCCTGAACAGGGCTGCCTTTTAATATATTAGTGGCCCCGCGGTGATCTTAGCGTATAAATTTTATTGTTTAATGTTTCAATTTGTATATTAAGGAGTTTCTATAGTTTTGTGCAGATTAGATCATGTTTTGACAATGTAAATGTTTTAAGTTTTTGTATCAAACTAGTATATATTTTATTGAATGGCATTGTATACATTGCAGCAGCCTTTGGCTATAAGCAATAAACTTGACTGACTGACATTCATTAATTACTTTTCTTTCTTTCTTTTTTAAGTCTTGTTGTTTGGCAAAGGCAAAAATGAAGGTCATGTTGTGAGCCGCCCTGAGACCTCCGAGTATAGGGCCATGTATAAGTTGAATTAATAATAATAATAATAATGATGATGATGATGATGATGATGCTATAAATTTCAGGGAGGTCCAGTGCTCAGTTCCTCCCACTTGAGGGCTGCCAGCCAAATGCACGAAGCAACTTGACTGGAAAAGCGTTGGGCTTTGAGGTGACATGAGAAGATAAGGAAGTTCTGTCTGGATGACCCTCCACATTGCATGGAGAGGTCATTGCAAGAGGAAGAAGAAGAGGAGTGTGGATTTGATATCCCGCTTTATCACTACCCTAAGGAGTCTCAAAGCAGCTAACAATCTCCTTTCCCTTCGTTCCCCACAACAAACACTCTGTGAGATGAGTGGGGCTGAGAGACTTCAGAGAAGTGTGACCAGCCCAAGGTCACCCAGCAGCTGCATGTGGAGGAGCGGGGAAGCGAACCCGGTTCACCAGATTACGAGTCCACCACTCTTCACCACTACACCACACTGACAGGAGCCAGGAGGAGCTGGCGCTTTCTGCTCTTTCTTCAGTTCTCTCCCTGTGGCTTCAGCATTGGCATGGTCTCCAACATTCCTCAGATGAAAATAGGGACGCTAGCCAGCCTGGGCTTTGAATTGCAGCTTCTTCTTCCACTCCAGAAGACTCTGGAAGGTGCCCAGCCCTGTCGCCAGCACAGCCACTTTCTCCCACAGGGTCACCCCAGCATCCGTAGGTCCTGGGTCTGTGGCCATCCTTCAGTTTCCTCCTCCTCAGAGGCCAGGGCAGGGATGCAGCCGCAGCACCTGACCGACTGAGGAACAGGGAAAAGGTGAAATACTTTATTAGGGGTATTCAAATGACCCAGATCTTGTTTTCATAAAAATAGGAAGTGGCGGCATATTGGGTGGGAGCCGGGAGGCATAGATCTGAGAAACATGTTGGAAGGATGCACGGATCTGAACTTCCAGTAACACGTTGAAGGAACTGTACTGGAGGAAAGGCCCCTTGGGAATTTGGGTCTCTGTGTGACAAAGTGAGAAGCTGTGATGGCTTAAGAGTTTTCGTGAGCATTTCTGGGGCAGTTGGAGACTATGGATTGGCTCCTGTTATGTACTGAGTTGAATAGGATCCAAAAGGCAGCAGTCTGATTGGTCCTAGAACAATAAGATTCAGAATGCAGCAGTCTGATTGGTCCTAGAACAATAGGGTCCAGAATGCAGCAGTCTGATTGGTCCACAGGAGCCACCCAATCCAGCTCCAGGTGGAAGTGAATCCGCAACCTGACTGGCCTACAGGTGAATCCCAGAATTAGCCAATCACGTGGGGCCCATTGTGTAAATAATGTATATAAAGCAGACATTCTGGGGGAACTTCTATTCCTCCTCACCACTATGAGCTGAATAAAGAGCATGAAATCCACTCTCGACTCCCAGTATATTTCAGCTCCCCAGCATCTTTAATCAGCCCCGCTTCCTGTTCCCCTTTTTCTTGCTCATGATGAGTAGCTGTAACATCTTTGGAAAGCATCCAGGCATCCCAGGGTGACCTCTGCAACAAGGCTGACTCCTGCCATCACAGCCTCTTTGCAAGCATCTATAGCACACACAAGCCCTGTTTTCTTTCACCTCCTTTGCATAAAGCGGGATCAGCTTGCCATGCACTTTGCAAGAAAGGAACACGAATGTGTGAATTAGCCGCTGAGAAATGTTCCATGACTGGGGGTGGTGTGGGGGGGACAGGACTGAATACTGCAACTGAACATGTGCTTGGAAGGAAATTAAGGACAGGCCTTGAGAGAGGCTCTAAACTCTTTTGCAAGCAAATTGTTAAATCTGAAAAACCTAGAAGGGACAACCTCTCCCTGTTACGTTTTCTGTAATTCTTTCGTATAGAAATCCAGAGACTGCCAGGAAAAATGGACTGTTAAATGCACACAAACGCGCACGCGCACGTGCGCACACACACACACACACACACACACTTTCTAATGTAAAAAACAAGTATTCCCATTTCCCCTTTCATTGCAAAAGCAAAGGAAGGCGGAGAAGACGATAAATTCAGGTCTTCATTAGAGATCAGAGAGAAACTTAAATCATTTTTTTAAAAAAATGAAACAGAAACAGAAAGCAAGGCATGTTTCTTGTCTCTGCCAGCAGCTTTTAATTACCAAAAAGGCCTGTGAGTCTTGTAATCGAAGTAAAGTTCTGAGGGTTTTGTCTTTGATGGGATGGCAAAAAAATCCAGCTCACCAGAAAACAGGAGGAAGACTTTCCTTCTATGAGGTGCTTCCATGTGATAAGGCAGAGAGCTCTGGACAAACCTACCAACTGCAGAGACTGGGCTTCAGTCCACGATAGTCAGGGCCTTTGCGAAATAGTTTCCATGCACCTTTGCTGCGGCATAGATGAGAGTGAAGCTGGTTCCCAGATGCCTGAAACAGAGTTAGATCAATGGCTCCTGGGAATCACTTCTGAGGGATTTCTCCCAGCCCTGCTGACCCATGACCCTTTCAGTGGTGATGGTCAAGCCCATGACCTGGGCCCTTGGGCACGCAAAGCCTTCTAACATTAGCTGTGTGTTATGTACTGAAGTTCTCACCCTGGGCCAGCAGGGGGATACTGTAGATAGTGATGCAAATAAGGGATCGAAAGTGACGTTCAGTGATTGGATAGTTTTAGAAAATTGTTACAGTTACATTGTACTGGAGCTCTATATAAGCAGGCTGACTGAGCCCTTCAGCTCAGTTCAGTTCTGGCCTGTGAATAAACAAGAGCTGTTTGAAGAATCGCTGTGTCGTCTGATATGTTCACCCACAACTTAACACTGTGGCTTCCGCTTACTGGCCCTGGCACCCCAAGAAAAGGCGAGGTGCATAGCAGCTACTAGAGCAAGCACCCAGCGCCCAAACCAAGGGTGTTTAGCCAGGAATTTTGCTAGGGGCAAAGCCTCCAGAGAGCGCCATTGACGCTCCCAGCCTGCCAGCCAATCCACAATGAGCCCGGGCTGCCCAGCCACTCCCATAGGTCCAAAGAGTTTTTGCTTTCGCCTTTGTCACCTGATCCCATCCTGCCTGCTGAGACAGACGCCCCTTCTTTTTCTGCCCCAACACTTCCTCCATGCCTGGGGGGCAGGGGCCAAGATAGTTGTCGTCTCACATTGAATATAACTGATCTGTAGAAAGGACTTTTATGATCTGAAAATGGAGACTGTTATGTACTAAAGTTTCACCCTGGGCCAGCAGGGGGATAGTGTAGATAGTGTTCACTCAGGTCCACGTCAGTTATTTTAGGCGGGAAACCCTGGGCTGTTGTTGTTACAGTGTTGATAGCCGGCTGCCTATAAAAGCAGGCCGGCTGAGCTGTTTGCTGTTCAGTTCTGTCCAGCTTACAATAAAGAGCTCCTCTGGAGAAATCACTGTGTCATCTGCTATGTTCGCCCACAACCTAACAGAGACGATGTATGTACCGTATTTTTTGCTCTATAAGACTCACTTTTCCCCTCCTTAAAAGTAAGGGGAAATGTGTGTGCATCTTATGGAGCGAATGCAGGCTGTGCAGCTATCCCAGAAGCCAGAACAGCAAGAGGGATTGCTGCTTTCACTGCGCAGCGATCCCTCTTGCTGTTCTGGCTTCTGAGATTCAGAATTATTTTTTTCTTGTTTTCCTCCTCCAAAAACTAGGTGCGTCCAGTGGCGTAGCGTGGGTTGTCAGCACCCGGGGCAAGGCAAGTAATTTGTGCCCCCTAACCCGTGGATTTGCGCCCCCTAACCCGTGGATTTGCGCCCCCTAACCCTAACCCCCAGATGTTGCGCCCGGTGCGGCCGGCCCCCCCTGCACCCAGTGGCGTAGCGTGAGTTGTCAGCACCCGGGGCAACGCAAGTAATTTGCGCCCCCTAACCCGGGGCAAGGCAAGTAATTTGCGCCCCCCCAACCCCTAACCTGCGAGTTGCCACGCAAACAACGCTGCTTGCCCGGAGGAGGATGGAGGCAGAAGCAGCCGCCGCCTGTGGCTGGGCCGAGGGGATGGCGGCGGCGGCAGGGTGCAGAGGCTGCCCGTGCCCGGCCAGGCGTCGGTGGCGGCGTCGGCGCTGCTGCAGCGGCTGCTCCTCCTGCGAGCAGTGCTCGGAGTGCAGCCACAGCGACAGCGGGGGACGCGCGCGCTAGGGCGCAAGGCTGGCGGTAGCGGCGGGGAGCCCGGCGGAGGAAGGAACTTGTCCCTTCCCTCTGGACTCGCGCCCCCCCAGATGTTGCGCCCGGTGCGGTCGGCACCCCTGGCACCCCCCACGCTACGCCACTGCCTGCACCCCCCACGCTACGCCACTGGGTGCGTCTTGTGGTCTGGTGCGTCTTATAGAGTGAAAAGTACGGTACTTTTGTAACCTGAGAAAATCTTCAATAGGAACATTTTCTTTTTTTTAAACGGTGAGCCCAGCAATTACTGTGTCTCAGGAAGAATCAGTGGACCAAGTTCTCCAAACATTATAGCAGTGACTGCGCTGTGGAAACAGACATCTCATTAGATGTTCCATTGGCAAAACAGAAGTAGCGGCAGCTTCTCCAAGACGGAATAAGTATCCACAGGAAATGCGTTGGCTTGTAAAGTCAGCTTGAAAGCCCCCCCTTTTTTTGGCAGTGCTTTGAATGAAATCCCCTGCTGGAAAGGGAAACTGGATCTCTTCCAGGGTCAAAGATGGACTTGAGCAGAGGCGTAACACCTTGGGGAGAGAGGAAGGACACAGACGCCAGCTTCTTTAAATATCATTGTTGTTCCAGTTTCTAAAGAAAGGGGTGAGAAATCACTTCAAAGCGATGTGCAGGATCTATTACAGAACTAATAGAGCTTCAGATTCAGGACTGCTAATCCCAGAGGGATCCCAGAGGGATCCCAGAAGTGACTTCGGTCCACATTGCTTAAATGACTCAAATGGTTAATTTTGTGTGTGTGTATATTTCAACAATCCCAAAGTTGAAGAGTTAGTAGCACAGATGTTGCAAAAGTGGAGTGTTGTGGTAAATCGGCTGTTCTGTTGAAGAGTGTTTAAAATCTTTATGCATGTTGTCTCTAGAAAAATGGCACATCAAGGAAGCTCTCGTATGATGCAACCGCACATGAATATGCTGCTA
The DNA here is from genome assembly GCF_965112155.1 of Podarcis liolepis. Lineage (NCBI taxonomy): Eukaryota > Metazoa > Chordata > Lepidosauria > Squamata > Lacertidae > Podarcis > Podarcis liolepis. The sequence goes on along the minus strand of NC_139559.1, from coordinate 95,602,563 downwards.
GAATAAACCAGAAAACTGGTATTTTGTAAAATGTGCTTCATGCAATATTATATAATCCAATCAAAATCAGAGGTGTGGTAGTTAATTTTTTAAAAGTGATCTGTTGTGGAGCAACCTCATTGTTGTAACCCAGACCTCGTTGCTGGTTGTGAAGGCCCCTCCCCCACAATAGTTCAAACTTCAGGGCCTCCAAAATGTAGGTCCACCACTGACAATGAGATATCTTTTCCCTTTTCCCTTCCCCCACCCTTTTCATTTAGTGATTTATTTAAGTGAAAACAACAGGACAGTCCTGCAAATGTTAAAGACAACCTTTGAGCACATGAAAACCTCCATCCCTTATTGAGAATGTGAGCACAATAAAGGCAGCAATGGTAATGAACACCCATGGATCACTGACACAACCCCCCAGCCCAGCTGCTGTCCTGAGCCGCCATAACATGGCTTAGAATTGAATAGACTTCAGTGATTCTCAAACTTGGGTCTCCAGCTGTTGTTGAACGACAACACCCATCATCCCTGACGGCTGGTCCTCCTAGGAAGTTGGTAACGCAACAACAAAGTTTGAGAAACACTGGCTTAGAGTGACCCATAACTGAATGGCTCCCCAACTAAAGATGGAGAAGGAGAAATCAAATACACACTTGCAATTTTAAATGTATTTAATGCAATTTCACTCTCAGACTGTGGTGCTCTTTCTTATGAATGAGAGAGTGAGATTGCGTAGTGGAAAATTATTCTCTCTCCCATATACTGGCGGTCACTCTGTTAAGTTAACTAGCAGTGACAAGCAAAAGGGAGGAAGTTGCATAATTAACTTATGAAATTTATTACCACCATAGGGCTAGAGCAAACGAATGCAAAATAGTTTGATCAACAACTGCCATCCGTTGGGTGGTATTCAACTCAGTTTTGCTTGGAGCAGATCCACTGAAATGAATGGACCCAACTCAGCCATGCTCATTCATTTCAATGGGTCTACTCTGAGTAAGACGTAGCCGAATACCATCCATTATAACAGAACCTTTGTGTATGGAAACAGTATACCTGTGAACGCGCCAGAAGCAGAGCATGACTTATCACCATTTTCTTTTTCAAACAAAGAATATGCAGCCCTGGCTTTAATGCCAGAAAAAGCCACCTCTTCACTCAGTGAAGAATCAGAGCTGAAATTTCAGTCTCAGAAGCGTCTGTAGGAAAAAATGTACAGGGCAGTCAGATTGAGGAGATAGCCTAGTTGCTCTCAAGGGTAGCAGCAGCAGCCGCAGAAGCACTGGACCACTGGGAGTCCAAGTACGCCATGGTATAAATTTAAAACAATTAGAAAGAACAGACACAAGAAGTGTTCACTGCCAGAGACAAGTGACCTAGAATCCACACGAAGCTATACCGCAGCCTTCTGCTATAACTCACAGCAGAACGTGACTAGATTCAAAGGCTGCCTTTTCCTCAACTGAAGCCACTCAATTTTAAGTACAATTCACAATATACTTAGAAATCAGTTATGAAATACCATTTCTCACTTTTGAGCTGGAGTCAAATCGCTTCCAGACAACCGATTTAGTGAGCGTTCACGAGAATGTTTGCACAGACATTGCAGGAGAGTTAGAAGTCATCAACTGTTCACCGAACATTCATTCTGTTCTGTTTGTGGGGAGGTTATACAACGTTGTGTCATGCAATTGTTCTTTCACAATTTCCAGTGCGTTTTCCTGCCACCTTCCTGATCACAAAAATTATTAGAAAGAAACCCCCACAAAAGCACTTGAAGCCACTTAAATTACACAACCTATGCTTGTCGTATTGTGAGCGAATCCCATCCACAAAATAGTGACATAGTTCTATGTGAGTTGAAAGTGGGTAATAAAACAGGGGTCAGAAAAGTTTTTCAGCAGGGGGCCGGTCCACTGTCCCTCAGACCTTGTGGGGGGCCGGACTATAATTTTTTTTGGGGGGGGGGATGAACAATTTTCACCTGCTCGCAAAGAGGCCTGAAGATGCTTCACTTTACCTGCCCCAGTTGTTGTCCCAATAGCTGGGCTTTTCCAGTCAGCCAGGCGCCGTGGAGGGGTAGGAGGCTGTGTCGGCCGGCGAAGACAGAAGCAGCAGCCCCGGCGGAGGAGCCGTGGACGGAGATAGGGGAACTAGGGTGTCGCTGGAGCTTTTACGCACCACCTGCTGCTGCTGCTGCTTCCTGAGAGGCACTGCAGAGAAGAAGACAGAGCTGCCCGCCAACATGCAAGTGGAAGCTTCAGCCACCTCAACAACCTACCTGAACGTCATGGGAGGAATGAAGGAGGCAGGCGGCGGCGAAGAAAGCGCATGTGCTGGTCCCGGGAGGGAGTTACCGTGCGGCGTGGTCTGAGTCTGGTCCTAGGTTGAGGGTATGGAGGCTGTCCACCAAGGGTGAAGCGGGGTCCAAGGCAAGGAGCCAGGCGTGGTCAGGAACTCTGGAAGAGCAGGACAGGGTGCTGGCAGGAACAGGTTACCAACGATGTTGCTCCCGCAACCTGGGACTGGGCGGGCTGGCCTTTATCTCCTCTGAGGCATAGGGCGGCCCCGGTCCACAGGTGACTCGCCTCTCCTGGCCTGGAGGCGAGCTCTCCTCCTGCGAGAACTCAGTTCCCTCCGCCTCTCTGCCCTGAGCCTCTGCAGCTCAGGAGAAGCTGGAGGGTTACTGGACCCAGAGGCAACCTCACCTTCCCCTGACAGGGCTGGGAGAGACGCACCTGCAGGCAATGGGTCCTCAATCACCTCCGGAGCCAGAGCGGATCCAGCTGGTGTCTGCTCCTGAGGATCCGGCACAGGTGAGGGCCCTTCAGATTCAAGCCCCTGCCCCGGCTCAGCCGGCCCTGGAGGCAGGGACTCTTGTGCAGGCTGGGGTTCCTCTGGTTCGGCCTCTGAATCAGATTCCCAGGCCATCACAGGTCATGAGGAAGCGGCGCGGAAAAGGGGTACGGAGAAGGAAGGAAGGGCGGAATGAGGAGGAGCAGGAGGGAAACGTCACACGCACTCTTCACAGCACTGCCCTGCTGAGGCGGGCAGGCGGGCGAGCCGATTCCCACTGTCGATGGCCCCTGGCATGGGACAAGATTGCTCTGTCCCTGAGGAGAAAAGCGCTGCCGTGTGAGGGAGGCAGAGGGAAAGAACGCGCAGAGATTCCCGGACCGTCCGTGGGCTGGATGTAGAAGGCAATTGGGCCTGACTTGGCCCACGGACCTTAGTTTGCCGTACCAAGTAACAGAATATAGTCATTCCTGGTTTAGATATTAATTTGCCCCTTGAGATGTATGTACAAGCCCAGAAAAATGAGTCTTGGTGACAAGTCTCAAGAGCCCTTTAATGCTTGTTTTGGAAGATTAAGGTCGGATGTTGGAGTCACCCATCACGTGGACCAAGATATCACTTAGCTATACACTTAGGGTTACATTCCTGAAAAGACTCTGGGCTTCAGTTACTCAGAAAAATTGGCTGCTAAACAAAGACACGTTCAAGCACTTTTTAGAGATGAACTTTTTCAGTTAAGACTGAGTCGTGCCATAAGAGCAAGTTAATTATGAGATGCACAAATGATTCCGAGTTATATGGCCCTCTTAAGAAGGAAGGGGCTTGTTTGTTTGTTTGTTTGTTTGTTTGTAAACAACCCACCATTTGAAAATGTTGTGGCAGTGTACAATAAATAAACAAACATGAAATACAAAACACAAAGCTAGAATAGGGAAAAGACATCAAATCTATTCGTAAAACCAACAGGAACAATATCCAACAATGAGACCCTGAAAAGGACTTCATGAATAAGAAAAAGCCCTTAAGAAGGTGCCTAAACGAACAATGCTAATTGGCACCACCCAAATTTCCTAGAGTACAATATGGTTGCATGCAATACCAAGCCAGAACATGGTTTAGCATGCATGGACAGGCTCCTAGAGAGGAGATGGCCGACATTTTTGTTTCTCCTCTGTTTCCTGCTGCTGCTTGCTAAATCATGGTGTGACTCAACGACTCATCTGAACCTGGGCACATGGTTTGTCTCACTCCGGAAATACCACAAGCTATAGGCAAGGCCTGTTCTATGGCTTACTTGTGGTTTGTCTGGAGGACGTTCAGATGACATGGAGAGCCAAACCATAGCCTAACTCACAGCAGCAGGACTAGAGGAGAGCAAAGTGGCCACGATCCTGTCTCCAGGAGCCTGCACATTTATGCTAAACTGTAGTTTGGCTTAGTGTTGCATGCAAACCAGGCGTTGAATGAATCATGAGTTATATTTTTTTTTAAAAAAATAATGGTTTTATATGCTAGCTATATAAAATCTCAGCTAATTTTTCTAAGTGGTCTTAGGCAACCCATTGCTCAGTCAACCTTAGCCTCTCACCTCAGGGCCCTTACTGCAATTTGGAGCTAATAATACTGACCTACATTTATTGGGAGAACTTAGGATTAGTAAGATAATGTTTGGGAAGTCCTCTGAACACACTCAGTCACCAAATAGATGCTAGAAGTTATCAATATTTCTACCTTCATTGAGCAAACAGGAGCAAACATTAACCTAGGTTGTGTGGGGAAAGGACAAGGAAATATTACCTGCCAGAAATTTTGAAGGGTTAAGTGCCACTATAGACAAAAGCAAAATATATGAAAGTTCCAGGACAGTATTTGTTTAAACTCACCACCCTCCCTTGGAATTTTGGCTAACAATCAACAATTCACGGTATCAAGTCACCCTCTTTTACTCTTAAACAATCTGAAATTGCACAATTAAGGAAAAAAACCCTCACCTGCCAACTCTAGTGATCTTGCAGGAGATGGTGAATATGATCTCCCTCTTTGGCAATCACTCGTAGCCAAGTAAGATTGTCTTCCATGAATACGGTCTTAACAGTTAGTCTGTAAGTGACTGTGGAGGCCAATTCTGGATCCACACGTCCTTCCACAGTGGGGACATTGGTTTCCAGGCAGGAGTTGATCACGGTGAGGGTTTGCCAAATGTGCCTTTTTCTTAGCACGTTTCTGCACTCACGGAGCTCAGGTGATGCTAGATTTCAGCATTAATGTCTGCCCTTGTGGAAAGGAGGTAGGAGAAGTGATTGACATTTTCCAGTGTTACACCATTGAGTTGGATTTATGGTGTTGCAGAGGGCTTGTTTTGTGCTTGTTGTTGCAGTGCTTTGGTATTTTGGATGTTGAGTGATAGGCCAAGCTTTTCAAAAGCTTCTGTGAAACTATTTAGGATGGTTTGGAGGTCATCCTGTGAGTGGGCACACACAACATTGTCATCAGTATATTGAAGCTCTGTAACAGAAGTTATGGTAACCTTACTTTTTGCTTTCAGCCTACTCAAGTTAAAGACCTTTCCATCTGTTTGATATATGATTTCTACCCCGGTGGGGAGTTTCCATTCAACAATGTGTAGGATCATGGCAATGAAAATAATAAATGGTGTTGGGGTGATAACACATCCCTGTTTAACACCTGAGCCCACTGTGAATGGTTCACTTTCAGAGCCATTGTTATCTGCAATTGTTGCTGTCATATTAACATGGAGGAGCCAAAGGATGTTCACAAATTTATCTGGGCAGCTGATTTTCAGAAGGACTGTCTATAGAGTATTACGGTTTACAGTGTCAAAGGCAGTGGCGTAGCGTGGGTTGTCAGCACCCGGGGCAAGGCAAGTAATTTGCGCCCCCTAACCCATGGATTTGCGCCCCCTAACCCTAACCCCCAGATGTTGCGCCCGGTGCGGCCGGGCCCCCCTGCACCCCCCATGCTACACCACTGGTCAAAGGCCTTAGTCAGGTCAATAAATGCCATATACAGGGGTTGGGGTCGCGCTCTGATTTTTTCTTGAAGCTGTCGAGCAGTGAAAGTCATGTCTGCTGTCCCCCTAGAAGGTCAAAAACCATTTTGGGATTCAGGAAGGCCTTTAACACACTATAAGGAAAAGGACTAAGCCACAGGTTTCCCCATCCCTGGGCTAAGAAAAGCTACAAATTGGGAATTATCTGAAACAAATAGCTCTTGATCTGTGATATGGGGATGATAATAGTAAAGGCTACCTTTACAGGATTGATGTAAAAATTCCTATAAGGTAACGTATTTGAAATATTGAACACTCTACAGCACTCTAATATGCATGCTATTATTTTTCCTTATTTCAGTAACAGACTAGAACTAAAATAGAATGAAAAAACATGCAATATGCCTCCTGTATATCAATCAACTGAATCTTTAGCTGATTCACCGATTACCGTTTGCAGGCCTCATTACACAATGTTGTTTTTTGATTAATATTTAGTGCTGGAGGAATAGGTTTATGACACAGCCCCTGAACTTAGAGCGGTTAAGTGCCAATCTGGAGGGGGAACGTCAGCATTTGGTAGTAACAAAAATATTTCAGCTGAGATCACACACTCTCAGTAACAAAACGGAGCCAGCTTTGGCCTGTTCCTAATTTCCTTTTTGGTTACTTACATAAGTCATTGCTGGAATAAAAGGGGAAAGTAGCCCTCGGGGAGCGAAGATGAAAAGTAAGAGAGGAGGCAAAGGGAAGAGCCAGCAAATGGTTTTTGAACATGTGATGTTTGAGCATAACGTGATCTGAGCCGCTAAGAATTCTGCCCATGATTTTTGAACATGGTGGTACGTGGCAATGCTTATTTGTAAGACGGCGTTTCCCATTAGTGACAAATGCTGGCTCTAACCCTCAAGAATCAATGAAAGCAGTGAACAACCAAATTGCCATTCTGTCTCCAAGCAGTGAGGAAGATACAGAATGGGTCGAGGAAGAATACACGAAAACTCTGCTGGACCTGGCCAAAGGCCGACCTCGCCCAACGCCCTGTTCTTACAGTGGCCAAGCTGATACCTGCGAGAAGCCCACAAGCCTCTGCAATCTCCCCACTTGTGATCCCCAGGAACCAACACCGTTGGCTTTATCCTCCATGAATTTGTCTAACCCTCTTTTGTAGGAGCAAATGCCAGAGTTTATGTAACGTGCAAAGTTCTTCTTTCATGGAATGGCCCTGGATTCTCCTATTATGAGGCAGAAAAACCTCTGCCTACCCACACTTTCTACGGCATGAATCACTTCATCCATCTCTTGTCATGCCATTGCTTACTCATCTTTCCTCCTACGGAGTGGCTCTATCCCCTTGGTCATTTCAATTGCCGTTTTCGGAAACTTCCCCAGCTCAGATATATCCTTTTTGAGGTGTAGCAACTGGAATTGTTCATAGTACTCCAAGCGCAGTTGTGCTATAGAAGGCATTGTGACAGAAGTAGTTTTGTTATCAATCCACAACGCGGAATTAGCAGTTTTCACAACTGCCACATAACTGGGTCAACATTTTCACCAAGCTGTTCACCGCAACGCCCAAATCACAGTCCTGGTTAGTCACTGCTAAGTCACATTGAGGCTGTATAAACATTACCATTGACTCCACAAACATTACTCCAGTGAGCTCCCAATCACACAGTGTTAGCCACAAACCATCTGCATCCTGTAGCTTCTTGGGAAAAACAGTCCGGTTGGATGTGGTTTCCCACAAACCAGCTCCAATCCAATTTGAAAATGGAAGCCACATTCACTTTGCTCTTAAGTGGAGGTGTGTACATTTTGGACACCCATTGCACATGCGCAGCTAGTGGCTTCATTTAACAGGAGTTTGGGGGGTTGCAGGCAGAGGGAAACAAATCAGGTAATCAGACAATGGTGTACACAGCAAGTAAAAATGTGTCTTGCAACGCAGTGTGTGTGTGTGTGTGTGTGTGAGAGAGAGAGAATTACCTCCCCGTCTTTTAAGCAGTTAATGTGTATGTAGCCTGTACCGGGAATCTGTGTTCATGCTGCAGTTGGAAGTCTGATTCATACAACTTCTTATTTTATACATTATCCAGTGGGAAGGATACACAATGGTATTACTTTTTATCTGTTTCTTTATACAAGAAGAAAACAGAAAAAAAAAAAGAATTAAAAAAAATCATGTCACATGAGTCAGAAAAGAAATGTTCTAACCCATGGATAGGCAAACGAAGGCCCGGGGGCCAGATCCGGCCCAATCGCCTTCTCAATCCGGCCCGTGGACTGTCCGGGAATCAGCGTGTTTTTACATGAGTAGAATGTGTCCTTTTATTTAAAATACATCTCTGGGTTATTTGTGGGGCCTGCCTGGTGTTTTTACATGAGTAGAATGTGTGCCTTTATTTAAAATGCTTCTCTGGGTTATTTGTGTGGCATAGGAATTCATTCATTTTCTCTCTCCAAAATATAGCCTTAGTTTGCCTACCCATGCTTTAAGCACTGTGATCTGTGTACAAGGACAGATAAAAACATAAGAGCTGCTGTATCTTTCTTTTTTTAAAAAAATGCATTATATGAAACTGAGAAAATCAGGACATGAAAACATGTCTTTCTGCAGGGGACAGAAGAAGATATACAGTGGTACCTCGGGTTACATATGCTTCAGGTTACAGACTCCTCTAACCCAGAAATAGTGCTTCAGGTTAAGAACTTTGCTTCAGGATGAGAACAGAAATCGCACGGCGGCAGCACAGCAGCAGCAGGAGGTCCCATTAGCTAAAGTGGTGCTTCAGGTTAAGAACAGTTTCAGGTTAAGTACGGATCTCTGGAACGAATTAAGTACTTAACCCAAGGTACCACTGTAAAGGCAAAACTCCTAGTCTTCCTTCACACTTACTCCTGCTCAGTTCTGCTTCAAAGTAGGGAGCTTTCTACACCCAAGGCCTGCCCCCCCATCCATTCATCAGAAAAAGAATGATCAAGTTTCACAAAGCATTTTAATCTTACATTTTCTTACTCAGGGCCAGGGTGGGGTGGTTCTCTCTAATACAATGATGAGAAAGCAAAGCGAAGGAAGATGCATCAAGAAGCTAGTTTCTACATAAAGACATGGTATGTTTCTCTTCCAAAGGAAGCCAAACCTAAAAAGCAATGCCTTAAAACCTCTTACTGCTTGGGGAAGTGAGGAGCCCTGTCAAAAGAAGTAACTTGGTGCCTAGTGCAGAGTCCAACATGCTGAGGACCTCGGTTTTCTTGTTTTCTGCTCAACAAGCACGAAATCGTGACACATCCATTCTAACCGAGAGCATTCGGCCGAGAGTCCAGCATGGATGCCTGGACTTGGGCAGAACTGGCCACGGCACACCAGCAGACCTGGCTGGCTGCACATCTGCAGGTAAGTTCGTTCACACTCAGCACATGGCTCTGGAATCTTTCCCTCAGCCCTCTCAGTATATAAATCAAGCAGCAGGGAAGTTTGGAAACATGACGAATATTTTGGCTGGAGTGCCTCCTGCTTTAAAGACCCGGAGAAGAAAAAGGAGGGTGGAGGACGGGGGCCCGATACAAAGCTAACCAAGCTCCGAGTGGAAAAGGCGGCTGAAATTTAATGTTCTTGGAAGCTGGCCCTGGGCTGTTCAGACAGGGGAAGGCCAGGGACTCCCCAGTGGGGGCATTGCTCCCTCTCTCTGAAATAGCAAAGAGAGAAGCCTTGGAATCAGTTGACCGCATTGTCCAACCATTTTGTGGAGGATTCCAAGTAGGAATGAAAGCCACAAAACAAAACAAATCATAGTTGTGTGCTTGGAAAAGAAGGCGACAGAGTGGTGATTTCATGCTGGATTGCAGCCCTGAATGGAATACCACGCTGGGCCAAGCAAGGGGAGCAAGCTGGCTCTAGCTTCTTTGGAGATCTTATTGCCGACAGCAGCAGAAGCTAGCTTGGTGTCCTATACATGTTGTTGAACTACGGCTTATATAACCTCTCACCATCTGCTATGCTGGCTGGAGCAAGACACAGTCCAACAGCATCCAGAGGGCAACCTCTACCGCTTGCCTAACACAACCTTCTTTTTGAGAGAAAAAGATAAGAAGAAAGAGCGTGGATGGGGCCGAGAAGAGAGCGAGAGAGACAGAAAGCCCATGCTATTGTCACAGGCACTCTTGTTGTTGAGCAGCAAGAGACCCCAAGGTTCATAGCTTTGAATTTGGCACAAAGTCCAGCCCCTGTATCTCTTTCCAGCTTCCAGATCCACACCAGATTTTTTAAAAAACTAGGTCCCTGGTCTATTGTTTCCCCACCCCTTGGAAGATGTGGTGTGGCATCTAGCCAGGCGAGCAGAGAGGAGGCTTATCCCCTCCTGAAAGTCCACCACCTGCCAGTTGTTTCCATAGTGACATGTTGAACCCTTTACAAAAGTAAAAAAAAAGGTACTTGCAGGTCCAGCTAGGGCCATTGGCTTAACAAAGAACCTGGTTTGATAAGTTCAGCAGTTCCTTCTACTGCAGACTAGTCTTTCAGATACTAAAGCACAGGGTTTGGCTGAGACCCACATGCACCACCCTCCCCTCCCCAAAAGAAAATCCTATAGCACAATGTATTGCACTATACATTCAACCCACCTCAACCCACCCCGCAATACAAGTTGGCTTCCAGTTGCAGGTTGGAGTTGACAAATAGAGGGGAGGCTTTCGTTGCAATTTCTCACACTAATGGCCATGAGGTAACATGGATCCCCTTTAGTACTACTGTGTTTTGTACTGTGTGGAAATTGCAAGCTGGACAGGCTGCAATGATTTCAGTGCAGCAGTGGTGGGCGGGATGCTATAGAGAGGCATGGAAATGATTTGTCCTTTCTGCTATGCAGTAGCAGCTTACTCTCAGACTGTGCCAACATCATTTTTATTTTAATATTGTGTAATCGTCCTTCCTGCCAGAGAGGTACCTATTTATCTACTTGTACTTTGATGTGCTTTTGAACTGCTAGGTCCCGGCTCCTGCCAATCTAGCAGTTCGAAAGTATGTCAAAGTGTAAGTAGATAAATAGGTACCACTCTGGCAGGAAGGTAAATGGCGTTTCTGTGCGCTGCTCTGGTTCACCAGAAGCAGCTTAGTCATGCTGGCCACATGACCCGGAAGCTGTATGCTGGCTCCCTCGGCCAATAAAGTGAGATGAGCGCTGCAACCCCAGAGTCGTCCACGACTGGACCTAACGGTCAGGGGTCCCTTTACTATTTGCTAATTGTTTGTTTGTTTGTTTGTTTGTGTGTGTGTGGGTCTTTGGTCAAAAACCAGTATTAAAAATAAATGTCAACCTAACCATGTTACTAAACTGCCTTTAGAGATGGACAGATTGCTTTGAAAGTGTTTTCACGGGGCTCTCTTGCCACGAAGCCTTCCTAACACCACCTTTTCCCTATTAGGGCTGAGGACCGAGGGATTAAAATTCACAAGCAACACCAGCATTTTATTCAAAACAAAGTTATTTCCATCTAAAAAGGAGCGACAGCTGAAGAGTTGTAGATGGAAAAGAAGAATCAGCTGGCAGTGCTGAATCCCTGCTAAGCCAGAGGAGAATTGGGAGGTGGGTGGTTTGCCCCCACTCCCAAGATATTCATACTTTTTAAAATAGACACACACTAAATTCAAGGCAAGACATTTCAGGATTTGGTTCCAGCCGCCATGTGCGTGCAGTTAATTGAAACCAGTAGGATCCAGAACTGAAATGACTAAGGCTGGAGACAGTCTATAATAGATTTGGTTGATGTTGGTATTGCAGAGCCATTGTTGCCTGTGATAGAGGCACACATTTCTTTTGTCCTGCAATAATCCCCTGGTCAAAAGGCAAAAAAGGGAACCACTAGCAGCAGGCTTGCACACCTTGTGGTGACTCAGGAGGCTCCTCTCAGGACTCTCATATGTCTACAGGCTTCGTGGTTTTTCTGCCACTCTTCATCTCCTTTTGAACTAAAGCATGTTATGAACCCTGGAGACATCAACAAGATCACTTGAGAGCCAGTGTGGTGTAGTGGTTAAGAGCGGTAGTCTCATAATCTGGGGAACCGGGTTCGCGTCTCCGCTCCTCCACCTGCAGCTGCTGGGTGACCTTGGGCTAGTCACACTTCTCTGAAGTCTCTCAGCCCCACTCACCTCACAGAGTGTTTGTTGTGGGGGAGGACGGGAAAGGAGAATGTTAGCCGCTTTGAGACTCCTTAAAGGGAGTGAAAGGCGGGATATCAAATCCAAACTCTTCTTCTTCTTCTTCACTATGATATCAAAAAATTAGATGTGGGTGCCTTAGGATGATTGAGAGAAGAGGAAAACTGTGTTTTATGATATCTCAACTTCAACTGCAAAGGCGCAAGAGTCATTTTGTAGTTTGTTTTTGAAAGCTGGTGAATACGAATAGGGGGCATTTTCTAAACTATTTGAGATGAAACCTGGATTTGGTTCCGAATGCACACTTTGCAGGGAGCTGCAGCCAATCTCCACTCTCTGATGGGTGTATTTGTACAGTAAGCACATTCCCAAACAGATGCTCAACTTTACGTTTTCCAGTTGTACACTGTAAAAAAAGTCATGTATGAACAGTGGCGTAGCGTGGGTTGTCAGCACCCGGGGCAAGGCAAGTAATTTGCGCCCCCTAACCCGTGGATTTTAGTAGGGGCAGAGAGCAGCGAGTGCCCCCCCAGATGTTGCGCCCAATGCGGCCGGCCCCCCCCTGCACCCCCCACGCTACGCCACAGTGTATGAAAAAGCTTATCTCACACAATTAAGCCTGCTTACAGATCGTTCAGAGTCTTGCGTTGCTTCAAAAACCTGGTTGACGGAAGGGGACAAAGAAATGTGCATATACATGAAGGGAAGCTAAGCCTCTCTCAAACCATCTACTCTCTTCAAAACTATTGTCTGTTTCCACTCCAGCAAGCTGACGGGAATCTACTGGCATGCAGGGATGTAAGGAGTGGCTTCTCCAGGTTCTGAATTAGTAGCCAGCAAACTATTTTATTGTGACAGTTCTTGTACACTTCAGGGTAGATGGACAAAGAACAGCACAAGAACTTGATTTAAGTACGGCATTGTTTAGGAAATGTTTACTGGATACCATAGTCGCAAGCTTGTTTTGTTCCCATGTAATGGGTACCAGACATCCATAACTAACCCAGTAATGACTATATTTATTCACAAATAGTGTTGTTGATCCCCCAACCCGAGGCGTAAAGCTTCAGCTATAAACATTAATCTCTCCTATTGTGCAGAGAGCTTTGAGCTGGCATCAAAAAAGGTACATCAACATGACTTAATTCATCAATTGGCCAACAGCTAAGCATTCATTTAGGGCTCAACTGCTATGTTATTGCATTATTAGCCTGTGGTGTACAGAATGCCTGCTTCAAGCATTTGCTATTCATTAATCTAACCAGGCACCCCCTTCTGGTGTTATGCAATGGGTGAAGAAACTGCACGCACCCAGCTCTTTTCCTACCCAAGAGCTGAAATATCTGGTTATGTTATGTAAGCGTCTACATTATTTCCTCCTGTGCTCCAACATGCAAGATTTTCCTCTTCTTCATTTGACAGACCTCATGGTTCCTTCCCCTCAAAGCTGACTGACTTTGTATGAATTCTTCCAAACAGCAAGGGGTGGGTAGGAAAACAAAACAAAACAAAAATATTTAACAGCGATAGGGAAAAAAGCATTAAAACTCCAGATGTTTTCCGAAGGAATCAGTGTAGTAATGAAACTGGAAGCTATTTGACTTATGGAGGACTATTGAAGAATTCACAAATGTATGCTCTCCTTCCTCAGCACCTACATCCAAGCTTTTTTTTGCTGGGGCCCACAGCAGAGAAACCTCTTTGAGCTTTCCCATGCCTATTGTTGCATAGTACAGAGAGAAAAAAGAATTTAAAAGGACACGTTTCTGCAAAGAACTGCAGTATTGACACAGCATGGGGGGGGGGGATGAGTAAGTGGCAAAGGGAGATTAGAATGTGCATATATAATTATATTCCTGAAGTTCAGAGTGGATTCTTACATAACCAAAAATGGCACCAACAGCATTCTAAAAAGCAGACATCACCTTGCCAACAAAGGTCCGTATAGTTAAAGCTATGGTTTTCCCAGTGGTGATGTATGGAAGTGAGAGCTGGACCATAAAGAAGGCTGATCGCCGAAGAACAGATGCTTTTGAATTATGGTGCTGGAGGAGACTCTTGAGAGTCCCATGGACTGCAAGAAGATCAGACCTCTCCATTCTGAAGGAAATCAGCCTTGAGTGCTCACTGGAAGGACAGATCCTGAAGCTGAGACACCAATAATTTGGCCACCTCATGAGAAGAGAAGACTCCCTGGAAAAGATCCTGATGTTGGGAAAGATGGAGGGCACAAGGAGAAGGGGACGACAGAGGATGAGATGGTGGGACAGTGTTCTCGAAGCTACCAGCATGAGTTTGACCAAACTGCGGGAGGCAGTGGGAGACAGAAGTGCCTGGCATGCTCTGGTCCATGGGATCACGAATTGTCGGACACGACTAAACAACTAAACAACAAAAGCACACAAGGTATCAGTAGGAGTGGTGGTGGCACTGGGGAAATACAAAAATATTTAGGGAAAACCTTGAAAGGGAGAAGGAACCTGCCAAAGCAGCTCTTTGAGGACTGATAATGTTCCATGGCAATGTGATGCAGGCTGGCTGTTGGCGGGAGACGGGATTGAAAACCAGGTGAGAGGTGGTGGGATGGAGCGGCATATCAAAAGAAGGCTGACTGTAACACCAAACAGGAGTATTCCACACCACAACATTTTGCTGCAGGTTCCAGGCAGGCAACTCACCCTGCAGTCCATAGGCCAACCACACACCAATTTCCTATGTTCCTAATGATTGAATCAGCCACCACCAGGATCCCTCTTCCTTCCAGCCTTCCAGAGAAGCACCATTGGCATGAAAGGACAGCTGCCCATGGTCCAAGGAAGGGGTCCCTTCTAAGGGATTGTTTCTCTCTTCCTCAGAGTGAAACCTTCCTTCCTTGAGATCCTTTCTAGGCCAGCCATTGTGGCCTCAAGGGAACAAACTTGTTTCCAGAGAGCAAGGAGTTCGGCGCACCGAGGACACCCTCACAGCTTTTGTCCAACAGGCAGGCAGTTGTTCATATGGCAGACAGTGCAAAACACTGGGGAAACCGTATGCGCCTTGTTGGCTTTCCAAATGCATAAGTTATTAGAAGCTGAGGGTTTTGTTTAGATCAAGGAGAGGAGGGGCAGAGTAGCGCGCCCTGGCCTCACCCTGCTGTCAAATTCACTCCACGGTTTAACTCGCCTTGATGGTTTGTCGGCTGGGGTTCACTTCAGTTTGTGGACTCCCATCGCTCTGCTATTCTAAATTTATTATGCCTGGCTAGTTCCCCCTGGCTACTATTGCAGTCAACGAAGTCAGTGTAGTATAGTACAATAATGGTTGGACTTGGGTGTGGGAAACCTGGGCTCAAATCTCCACATCATAGAATGGTTTTGACAAAGTCGTTTTAACTAAACATGAAATGTCCTCACAAGTTTATTATGAGAATAATCACCTACCTTCAGATACAGTGCCCTGGAGATCCTTTAGCAGAAGGCTGGGATAAGCAAGCGATAAATCTATCTATTGCACAAAGGAGAATAGCATGCCAAATTTAAATAACCAAGGCTGCTATGTTCAGAGAAGTTAAGACAGGTGAAAAAGACCTCCCCTGAGATTCTCGAAAAACACACGTTTCAGGAAAGAGTTACAGTCTCCCATGGCAACACCATCTGAACTGCGGTGACCCAGCTGTGCCCCAGACACTGTCTGCAAGCATAGAAGCTGTGTGTATGATTTGGAAGCAGGTCTTGTCAGAAAACCCGACAACCAACTTCTGCTGCGGTGAACTGAACTGAATGGTTTTATGAGGGAAAGAAATCCCTGGAAAAAAATGGACAGAACCCCCCAGACAAATTAATTCCACATTACTGTTTAGCAGTATTAAATACTTTACAGGATTGTAAAAAGTTCCATAATTTGGAAATAATGAAAACTCTGCTCTGTCTCATTGAAAGAACACCCAAAACTCAAGAAAAACCAACAGTGAGTCAAGAGGTATATGGTACTATCAGGGAAATAAGGTAGAAAGGAGGTTTAGACCCACCGCGCCAGACGTTAATGCACCTAATTTCTTAACAAGAGCTAAATTAATGTACCGGTACTCTAAAATGGTGTAATGCAGAGAAACAGCACAGAAGGATTGACAATGGAGTATCATGTGACTCCATGTTCTCAAGAATATGTTCTGACTGAGGATGACTTTTTATGTCACATACAGTGGTACCTCGGGTTACATATTCTTCAGGTTACATATGCTTCAGGTTACAGACTCTGCTAACCCAGAAATAGTGCTTCAGGTTAAGAACTTTACTTCAGGATGAGAACAGAAATCGTGCTCTAGTGGCGCGGCAGCAGCAGGAGGCCCCATTAGCTAAAGTGGTGCTTCAGGTTAAGAACAGTTTCAGGTTAAGTACGGACCTCCGGAATGAATTAAGTACTTAACCCAAGGTACCACTGTATATATCTATTTTCAGTTTAATCCTATGTGTGTGTCCATGTATTCAAATAAATAAATCCCATACCACGTATGGGAATGGAAACCCCAATCACATCTGGCAGATGTGAACTAAATTAATAGCACAATATGTTAGTTATTTAGCTAGATTCTCATCAGCTGCCGAGTGGAGGGTTCAGTCCTGCTGGGAAAGCAGACCAGCCAGGAGGACTGAACCTTTCACTCAGCAGCTGGTGAGAGGAAGGTTTAATACTGCTGGTGCTACTTTTGCCAGCGCATCCCTATGGGAAACATGCTGCCAAAGCAAACCTAAACCTGTGGATCAGGTGGATGACAGGTGGATGAGATCACAAACCTATCAATAACCGGACATGATGTCAGGGACTGACTGGATAAGGAAGAGTGGCAAGCGCTGTCTACCCTACAGCCCCCCAGGAATGACACCGAAGACGACTTAGAAGGAGGAGGAGTTTGGATTTGATGTCCCGCTTTATCACTGAGTCTCAAAGCGGCTCACAATCTCCTTTCCCTTCCTCCCCCACAACAAACACTCTGTGAGGTGAGTGGGGCTGAGAGACTTCAGAGAAGTGTGACTAGCCCAAGGTAACCCCACAGCTGCACATGGAGGAGCGGGGACGTGAACCCGGTTCACCAGATTACGAGTCTACTAGCTGGGAGGTGCTGGAATCAGGGTTTGAGTGATCAGGTGGGGGTCAGAAGGAGGCCTTTCCAGGACAGGGCTAGAGGCTGAGAGTTGCAGTGTGAGCACAGACTCAGAGAGGAGCCAGCGATTGCCGTTGCTACCCGACAGTCTCAGACCTGCTGACTCTCCTCCCTCTCTGACACCCCCCACTCTAGGAGAGTCCTGCAAATTGCTGAGCAACAGGCCAGACAAGCCCAGAGGAGGAGCCCTCCTGATTGACACAGCCTTTGTCCGATTGGGAGAGATCCAGAGTGAGAGGCTAGAGGCGAAGGGCAGGGCCAGTGGTCAGTTTCAGCAGCATCTCAAGCTGAACAAGCTAATTGCATTTTGTGCCCCATTGTTCCTGCCCTGTGGATGACCCACTTGCCTGATGGCTCCTTGACACATGACGTCAGATGACCGACAGGTGAGGGGGCCTGCCCAAGTCTCAAAAGTTTGCCCATGGGTGTGGTGGGGAGATAAAGACCTCACCCACAGGGCCAAAAAGATTCTCCACTCCTTTTCTTAGCTAAAATCATCAGCAGGACTCCTCCAAAGCAGCTTCACTGGCAAATTGCACCCTGTTGCTAATAGTAGAACTTCCTGAAACTTGTTATCATCATTATTGCTGTCATTAAGATAAGTTCTGAGTCAAAATGGTCCGCGTTTTATGCTCATTTTAAAAGGTTCAATTTGTGTGCATGTGTATGATGTATATATTATTTTCTTGCTGTGTTTGTCTTGGTAACACTGCCTGTATTTGATCGTTTATTGTCAGCAGACCAAATAAACTGAACAACATGACCAAGAGGTGTTGATGAGGCAGCTGTGGGATCTCAAAAACATTCCCAGTACTGCTTTGCAGTAATTTTCCTTGTTTTTAACAGGGAAGCCACAAATGTGATCAATGTCTTTTATCTTCTGGAAATCATACAATTGATTCCAATGCCCTTAACACGCTTAACTGGCTATGGGATTTTGTGCCATCAGTAAGATGATGGGCCCAGAGATTTTTCCTTGTCATATATCTCAGGTATATGACTTGAGAGATTAAAATGCCAGTCGCTGCTTATAGTCGATCACAGCAATATCTCCAAGAGCAATATCTCCAATTTCAACAAATTCACATTGTGAAAAGTTTGTGACAAGTCTGTTGAATTGTCACTTAGAACCCAGCATTCACATTTTCAGTGATTTGACTCACTGACCATATTACAAGCACGGTACAATATTCTGGTGCTGTTTGGGAACAATTCAGAGGGTGGGCTATGATTGATGAAAGCCCAACATTGCTTGGGGAGGAAATACCTTCTCCTAGGGAAGAGGATCACCCTGTGGAAAAGTACTCTTAGCTGCTCCCAACTTTGTTGCCCTGGAAATTCAAAACACTTGGGGTATCTTGCATAAGTGCTCCAAGATAATGCTTTTTAAAGTTTGCTTCAAGATTATGAAGGAAGCTAGAAGAGACTTGAGAGTTTAGTACTTGTAATATTTTAGAAAATTAATTAGATGCTTCATGCTTTTCTGCTTTGCTGTTTAACACCTCAACCAATTTGCTCATTTTAGTTATTGGCAATAGTATATTCCCATTTTGCCTCTTCTGAAAGCCAGCTTGTTACTGCCAAATTTCAGTTGATCCAAGGTGTCACTCCATTTAGAGAAAGCTGGCTCCACACTCAAGACTTGCTGCAATAGAAATGTGAGTATGTAAAACGACAATGCACGTGGTTGAAATTTTAAGTTATTTATTTCAGTAGGAAAATTCTATTTTTAAGTCCATACTTGTAGCCATGTTGAAATAGCTAATGCAAACACGCAGTTCAAAATGCACGCACACACACACACACACACACACACACACACACGTATTAAAAATCGGGAGGAAAAAGGACAAGGAACAGCGAAACTGCACATCACTCATTGAGATCATAGTGCATTCAACCTCAATCAAAATGGTGCTTCAGGTCAACAGGGAAGAACCTTCATTAAAAATGGCTTGTGTTTTGCATAATGTGGACTTTGCATCTCTTTCTTTCTCCCCCTCCCATAAATTAACTTGCAGTAGGTTATGAATAGCATAAGCAATAAATTAATTTGTAATTCAGCATTCCAGGAATAGTAGTAGTTATTGAATTTGGACATTGCTGAACAATCCAGAAGGAAAGCATCTTTCTCCTTATTTCTCCATTGCACAAAAGAAATATTTTTGGCTTCTTGGTTGTTCAACAAGGCCAAGATTCAAGAACTATCCCAATATGGACAGCAGCTTCCTTCATCTATACACAACCTTTCACAATGAGTCTCTTATGATATTGCAATATCCATTTCTAGATGTGAACATTTACTTTTCACAACCTGCAGCTGTCAACCGCTTGCACTATCATATCTGAGGTTTAGACTTAAAAATATATTCGGTTATGATTCACATGGGTGTGGGGCTGTGGGGGGAATATAACAGTTTCCTCAATATCTGAAGAAATAACAATTGTTTCATGAACATAGCCTTCAGTTTTATTTATTGAGTTAGTTTTACTCAAGTTTAATTTTGTTTCTCAAAACCCCAGTACATCAAAGTTTAAAGAAAAATGTGTTACGTTACTTACCAAGTTTTGCATAGGATTTTTTCCCGATGACTTCCATACATTGATATACTTTTTAAAAAGGGAACATGCTTTCTGTACAAATGAGTTCAAATAACACAATAAACCAAATTGGGGGGGGGCATGTTCCGATTTCTTTATGAGTGCCATTAGGTGACTGAAAAAACCCAATGAAAATATTGAAATGCTCTAGAGATTATTTATATTTAGGTAGCGGGAGATCAGATGTGACCTGGTCTACCTTAAAACCGTAGGTTGCTAGTATGACAGAGACATTTCAAACACACAGCATCATGGAGTGCTCAGTTCGTAATTAGGTTGAACTAGCTTAAAAGTCCATATTGTGTGATATCCAGAGCTGCTCTTTTAAATGACTCAAGGGCTCACTCACTCCCATGGTGCCGATGAGAGTTGGGCTTGGGTTCCCTGAAGTGCCCAGCTTACCATAGGACCTTACCACCTAGCAAAGGTCTGAACTGTCATCCAAATCAGCTCTATACTATTGTTCAAAAAACTTGAGAATGGAATGAATCAAAACCGCCGGGTCCACTATATACTAATACTGAACTTCAAAGCAAGAACAACTGAGTTATTATACTGACTATTCAAGCTTCAAGGAAGCTTCTTCCATGGGGCTCCTTCAAAAAACAAAACAAAACACAATTTGCATGAATGGGGTAATGCATGGGAATAGTGATGGTTGGCTAGCCCAGTTGGTCTTCAAACAGGTAATTAAGGCACTGGCAAACATCTTATGCAGATATGTTGTGCCCAATGATGGGCAGGGAATGGCATTCTGCTTTGAAGGGACATTTTGTATCTGCTTATCATTTTTTAATTGCAGCTTTTAACCTTAGACACAAGCCATTTTTAATGGAAGGAAGGGAGCAACTTGCAAACAGCAAACTATTAAAAAGGGTATTTTTTTCAGGGAAATGAAAACTGGCTATTTCGTACCAGTTTTAGTGTTTTTCATAGCGGCCAGCATACCAAGTGAGAAAAGTAGATCAGGATTAATAACACTTAGGAATGAAAGAGAAATATGTACAAAACATTGAGAAAAAAAGATGCAACTGGAAAGATCACCTCATGACTGAGCTTCATTTGAAACAGATTTGTGTGTCCCTGGCTAATACACAGGGTTATAGGAATGTGTTTCAAAATTAGCAAGTAAACTATGAGTTTTGCTTCACAATATTCTTTACACCAGTCTTTATAACTGGTGGTGGTGTGTCTCTAATAGCAACATTTGCAAACAGGCATTTACAGTTCAGGTGTAACCCGCAATCTATTTATGCAAGCAATTTCAGGGTCATTTTTCTTACAATCTCCATGTAGGGAAAAATGTGTGAATCAAGATACAGGCACAGTGCTTGCATCAATTTCCCCTGAATCCACACATTTCCCCATGTACATTGACGTAATTTCCATGAAGGAAGAAGTCACGTGTGAAGTTGTCCTCACCTGTGGCTTCATTACAAAGATATATTTTTTTTGCTGAAATATGCCAGGAAAGGAGTCTGATGACATTAAACAACTTACACACTGCTGCCCAATTGCAAATGAGCAGGACAAGAACAAAATTATCCGGGATGGTAGAATGAGTGAAAAACTAAGTGAAACACCATGTGAAACAACTGATCCCTAAAGTTTATTGCATGGAAAGTGAAGAAATCTGATATATTTGAACTTAAGCTTGATATATTCAGTTAAGGAGTGCTATAGAGATTCTCTAATCAAGGTGTTGATAACAGCACTGTGAAAAACAGGCATAGTAGGAGGAAGGTATTCCGTATTTGTTGTATGATTTTCAACCTTAATAAGGGTGTTTTTTTTAGATTTTAACAGGAGAATTTTACTCTTTTGAATTAAACATTCCTTGTAGGAAATTTCAAAACATCTTATTAAACATCTTACCAAATTGTAAACTAAATTACTGTAGCACAATCCATTTCCTTTTTACAAAGTGCTCACAGAAATCGGCACATAACTCAGAGAGTGTGAACTATAGTGTGAATCGTTTTGTTAAAATCAAAACATCACTTATTCAAGATACTAAGACTACTTGACTGGTTTTAGGTGGAATAATAAAAAACATAGAAAAATATATATATATATTTAGCAACCAGTATCTGAGGTCATAGGAAAAACCTGAAGTGTTTTCAATTTATCACTGTCAAATAAATTTGACAAGGAATTCCTGCTACTGTTAAAATTCACACAGGTAGCATAACATTTTTAAAGGTTACTTGTGATAACAAGCGATTAAAATGCCTCATTCAGACACAGACTGGTTTAATATTTTTTGGATGGGAGCCTTGTTTTAAAAGCCATTTGTTTCAAAGTAAATAAATTTAATGGAATTCATAGCACTGTGGTGTGAAATTTTACATCACAGGATTTAACACAATGCCTTTTGAATCATACTGTAGTAATTAATTAGTTCTTTCTACTGATAGTATATTTAAAAGACTATTCATTTACAAAAGAAACTATAAAAGAAATATTATAAATCAAGCCTTTTTTTACCTCAAATTTTTGGTAAACGGGGGGAGGGGTGTAGTAACATGTGGCTATATGTAAAAAGATGTAAAAAGCTTATTTTTGACAATTTGACCACCTCATAAAACTGGAATGGCTCAGTAGTTGTGCGTAATATTAAGACAATCTAAATCCATGTAATGTATCAATCATGTTAGTTGAAACCTATGAAATTGTCACAAGTCTCTCTGCTAATTCTCATAAACCAGAGAAAGCAGTTTCATTTTCAATCAAAGCTTTCTGATAAATATATTATATTTGAAGCTGGATAAAAGCATTGGCAAAAGGTAGTCAGGACTGTTTGCCAGCTTTTAATACTGTCTTTCCTATCTTTTGAAACTTGCTGTATGGATATAAGAAAAGGCTGTCAACCCGGTTTGGTTTTGAGTCAATCTGTGGGATCATTGTGTGTGCGCTGCAGTCACAAAAACAATAAATCTCCATTTAACGTAGATTTTGATGTGATGAAGTGGTCTCATGAGCACTACAAAAGGTTTTCTAGATTGTAGCTAACCATATCCTTAAAAGACTTCAAAACTAATTCAAAACTAATGTACTGTGCTATAATTTGGACAGAATATTGACAAATCTCACAAAGACCCATTTAGTGTGCCACAAACCTAATGAAGTACCACGGGGGGAAATGTGATGTGAATTGGACCTCTGTCTTTTGCAAACCCTGCATCATATAAAAGGGTTCCCAGTTGCATCTCTCTACTCATAAAAACATGAAGAACAAATATGGTTAGCCTGCAATGTATCTACACAATTGTTTTCTCTCTTTCTCTTAAAAAAATAAAAATTCCACAGGATTACCTTCCATAATACTAAGTACATACATTTATAGTGTTGTGTTGAAGTTGTTTTTCATTTCTTTCTTTTTTTAAAAAAAAGCTTATTCTGAAAAGAAACATGTAGTAATTTTAAAAAGGAAAGTTGTGCAAATTCTGTACAGTAATACTGCTGGCTATGAAGATGTCTCTCTCTCTTTTTTTTAACGAAACACCCAACATGGGTTATTGTGGGAGACATGTAAACTAAGTGACACAGAACAAGCAAGTGACATAACACCACTACGAGGTCAGAACTGAGCATTCATTCCTCATGGGGCAAATATTCAAAACCTGTTAATGTTATTATGGGAAGAAAAAAGGAGCAGATTCAAATGCCAAGATGAACTTATATTTGCAGCTTCAGAGCATCTTTCATGTCGTTATTATTCTTTTCCTTTGCAGACGGCTGCCAGTCTCTGCCCTATTCTAACTAATTAGGGGGAAGCTCTTTGGAAAATTTGGGCTCTGGAAGTATGAGCCAGCAAAATTCTACTCTGAAGCAGATAAAAATAAAAAGATTGTTACTCATCTGTGAATAAACTTAAGCATAGAGCTAACGCATGATAATCTGCAGAATGAATACAATCTTTTCTCTTATTAACTAGACTGCAGTGCTGTGGTATATTCCTACTTGCCCTGTTTTCATTTGATTACCATCATCGGAAGGTTCTGAAGAAGCCTCAAAGCATTTCAGAAAAGAACCACATGCAAAAAAGAAGAGAAAAGAGAGAGACGCATCTTTGAAATGCAATAATTTTCCACAAATGTGGTCAAAAAGTGTAGTTACACATTTAATTTTCATGTAGGAAATAATCCACTCTTTAATTTTTTATTCTCTCAAGGCCTTCTCTCATGTCGT
The DNA here is from genome assembly GCF_965112155.1 of Podarcis liolepis. NCBI lineage: Eukaryota > Metazoa > Chordata > Lepidosauria > Squamata > Lacertidae > Podarcis > Podarcis liolepis. The sequence goes on along the minus strand of NC_139559.1, from coordinate 95,578,674 downwards.
CCTTACTTGTCTTGGTTATGCTGAGAGTTGCATTTTGTGAGCTTTTGCTACGGAGATCTGATTTCTATATCTGATAGAGAAGAGTTCAGTGTAACTCAGAATTCCAAACTACAAATACAGGCATTGTGCGTCTCAATCTGCAAGAAGAGATGTGAAGTAAGGCTGTCACTTGTAAAATGTTATCAATGCAACAAAAGATGGGGCTTTAAGCGGTAAACAGGCCTGTTGAAAAGCTTTACAATGCATTGTTGGGGAAATAAAAAGAGTGTCACCCCTTTGAAAATACACTGAGGAATAAAGGCTCAGTTCTGACCTGATGATATTTCCCAGAGCTTGCTTTACCAAATCCTGCAGACTATTTCTATCAGGAAATTTACAACCAAGAACTCTGAAAAAGGAGGGTGTGGTGTTTTAATGTTCAGCTGTTGTGCCACTTGTCGGAAAGAAAATCCCCATGTACAGTACTAGCTTCCACAAAGACAGTGCTTTGAGAAAAGAGAATAAACTTGCATATATTACATTTATCACATTCTAAGCATAAACAAATAAAACAGTGATGCCAATTATCTGAGCCCCCAAAGAACTGATATGGAGGGATACAAGTATAGTAACTGCACATTCTTCAAGAACACACAAGCTGTGTCCTTGCAAACCTGCCCATTAACACAACCCTTAAGCAGTATGAGGTTTCCTCTTACAAAGAAACAAAGGTGGACTTTTAAATTCAAAGCTAACAAAGTTAACACAAATGCGAATGAGCTACATCTGATTTAACCTAAGCACGGCACCGCCAGAGGTTTCTTTCTTTCTTTCTTTCTTACACACACACACACACACACACACACACACACAGTATTTGGTGTTTCATGTTGGGTTTCCTGTCATTCTTTAAGGCAGTGGTTTCCACAGGTCGATTCAGAAAATATTAAGCAGCAACATGGTCCATGGCAGTTCCTCTTGCACTTCCATCCCCTGAATTCTTAGTATTTTTTTGTGTTCAGTACTTCAGAGATTTGAAACTCTGTTTACCATCTTTGTTCTGGCACAGAAGTATAACTGGGGCATGTTTCCGCCAGAACCTCCATCCTCAAACTAGGAGACAGGCAGACAGCATTCAAAAGTGTCATCTTCGTTCATGTTTTGAAGAAGTTTGTCACTCAAAAGTCATCAAGTTGGCAGGAACCTAAAAACACATGCAATGTTTTTGTAAGGAAAATTAGATTTCTAGGTTATAGCTCAGCTCTGGTGCAAAAAGCAAACAATGGCTTTCTGCGAGGAATGGAGAAATCTGTCAATCTTGGTTTTGCTCAGTTTCTCATCTTTTAAAATCTTAATTCAGTTTGTCACATTTTCACATCAGTTTGTGGTGTTTAGTTTTAAAAGCTCTCATGAAAATTCACCAGCATTTTTAGTGTGCATTTCTCCTATTTTTTTGGTAATATAATTTTTGTAAATTATTTTCACTAATAGATGCCTTTCAATCTATATTTTCCCCAATATATATATTTTAAAACACCTTTCTGTTCGATAACTGCAACACAAAATTCAGAGAAGTACAAATTTCAAACTCCATGTATTGTTTTGGGGAAAGCAAATTAGGTGGGTTTGCATTAAAATGTGAATCAGTCTCGCCTCCATGCCTGCTTCCTGATGTAAAAAATAAACCTTAAAGTATCTTATATTTTGGGTATCATCTCCAAAGGCCTGTGAGCTGGAGACTGCCCACTACTGTACAAGTTGGCTTGCATGTGAGGAAAGATATAAACAAATGTCTATTTTGTTTTCTTGCTTGCTAGTAGGATTTGTGGCCTGAATCAGGCAGAATATAAGGGGGTAGTCTCTTCCCCTTGCTCAGTCTGGAGTTGGAGTCAATCCATGACTATTCCTGAAGAGCACCTGTGTCTCTTGATAGGATAGCAACAATAAATGTTATTCGACTGGGTGTTGTTGTTTTGCAGTTAAACAGTGATCTTATTCAGAAGCCAATTTATTAGCCTTGCTGAGACTATCACTCAGTCAATCACCGCACCACGAAAAATCAAAGGATGCTCCTCTTCATATTCCGAACTATAATTTACTATGAGAGCATAAATTCAATGATAGACCGTCCTGGACAAAGGAAGGAATAACAGATGTTCTCTGGGCAATCAAAAAGTTATTTTCTTTACCACTGGAGAGCTACACATTTCCATAAGGTCAAAACAGAAGTGACTGTAGGAATCCATTATTAGATTGCTCTTCCTAGTGAGATCCAAAGTTGAGGCACAACCAGTTGCAACCTTCCTAATTTCTTTGAATTCGAATAATTTTTCCCTCTGCAGAGAGTCTCTGAAGGCTGGTCAGAAGTCATAACAAGCCTCTGGCGCACCCAGAGCCAGCTGACTGGTACTGAATGCATGGCTTCAAGGAGATTGCAGTAAATCAGTTGATTGGCAGTTATAGCAACCTCCTTTAAACTTTGACAGATGTCAATCGTTTAGCATCACTATGATAGCAGATGATTCATGTGGGTGGCCCCACCCACCAGTCAAAGCTGGCCTGAGGGGGATGGGGGTTTAGGAATCTGACTGGATCTAGTTCCCCACTCACAATGTAATCTAATGCCTAATATTTGTGTAGGTCTGTTTATTTTTTGAAAGTCTGTTTCTAAATTGAGCAGAGCCACTTCTTAGGTATTTTATACAGACATATGCATTTAACATGGCATAGTAACTTTCAAATTTCACAAAAGGGGCAGAAGGGTAAAGGTTATCCGCTCTGGATGTCTCGGCCTTGGTTTACATCTCATTCCTTTGAGTGCTGGATATGTATGTAGTAAGGAGTGATGTCTGCTAGCAAAAAAAATTGATATTGTGCTCATGGAAAAGAACTGTACTACTACACTTTTCAGCTGTACTAAGTCTATGTTTGTGTGCAAGTGGAATAGACTTGTGCAAATGCAATGGGACCCCTTCCTCATTTCCTCCTCCCTGCAGCCTCAAAATCTGAAACAAGTGGGTTGGGGGTCCCAGGGTATAGTATGAAAGCACACGAGGCCAGTACCTTGCTGAAACTGAACAGGTCTGGGAATGGTTAGGGCTTGGATGGGGGACTGCCTTGGAGTCAAAAGTTTGCTGCTTTGGTTACATGGTGGCAGAAAAGCACAATATAAATGTAAGAAAACTAAAATTAAATAACCATGTAAGTGGAGCACATTTTGAGGGAATAAAAACAACATAAACATATATAAAGCAAAGCATGATTTCTAGAATTGTAAGCTACAGAACGGAATCAGGATTCAAAGGCACAATAGTTATACAATGGTGAACTTTTAAAGATAAATTGTGGAGGGCATTAAGAGTGGGTAGGAAGGGAGAGTTTCACATGGCATAAAATCTGAAAAAAGTTGAATATAGTAATCTGACAATTATGAAAGATATATATTTATATACCTATCCATTCCTATGAATTACTTCTTAATTTCCCTTGGAAAATGGTGATTCATGTAAATCTTTAACTTTGTTTTCATAATCTTGCTCAAGGCCCTCAAAGCAGACTTTATTTTTTATTTTATTTTTTAAAAACCTCTAATGCAATCAATGGGAGCCATTTATTTCTTGGACTGTATGAGGAAATGTGACACATTGCCCTAATGCTGCATTTTTGATTGCTTGTGTATTTAAATGTGTCCCAGGGGAAATAAACGCAGACCAGGAACTCATTTTTACATGCACTTAACATGCACTCATTGTTTTAAGCTGCTAATTAGAGATATATGAAGCTACCTATCTTCAGTAACGCCAGGAGCTATTAGAAGAGACCTTTATGAGAACTGAACAATGGTTATTCAGAGCAAGACTGAAGGCTGACTTTTGTACAGAACTGTTTAATATTTAGCACTCACTGCTAGTTGCCAAAGCAGGCCATAATTCCCTCACCTGTTGTCTGTTGCTTTGGCAGGCAGCACTCAGATGCTTAAACCACAGCATTGCATTCATTCTGTTACCCGCTTGAAACTTGTATGAGTTCCCTAAAATACAAAAAGAGGGAGAACTTTCTATCACGAATAACAGTTAAGCTCTTAAAAATGAATAAAAGAATGCAAGAAATGGGAAATAGAAAAATGCATATTAATGTATAGTCGTAATATGAAAGATACCACATATTTAAACAGAATCCCACCAAACATGGCCCTGAGTGGTGTATGGTACTTGAAAGGCCGGACAGACATTTTTATTTAAATTGATATGAACACAAAAATGAAAATATCTACCTGCCAAGTAAGGGGTGCTGTAATCACATGTCTAATATTTCACTTCATGCAATAGAACCCTTTAAAATGTGAGATCTCTACTCAAAAGAGGAGGGAGAAGCTATCCACTGAGCAGTCAAGACCCTCCTGAGGTTCAAATTCCTGGCATACAAATCAGGAGCTCTTGAGCTGATTAGGTAATTCTCATCCAGTCTACCTTTTCACATTCTGGATTCTGACAATATGGGGTTGAGAGCTTGATGGGCAAAGCAGTAACTGTTACATCTGCCCTGACTTGTCCTGCACGATGAAGAACTCAAACTCACAACCCCAGTTCTGTCCAAGGCTTTAATGCGTAAATCACATTGGTATATAAGGCAAGTTAAAGGTTGCAGGGTTCAGCATTGAAACCACTAGTATGGAAGGCTCAAGAACTCTAGCTTTCAGATCACTTGCAGTCAGAATTTCCCCTGCTGCTTCTCAAAAGCAAGGGGAACAGGTTTTTTTATTATAAAAAAATAAGGTAATTCCTTGAGACATTCCTTGAGATAAAAGAGCCATGAATCGTTTTAGTAATTAGAATTTAAATTCTTTTCAGCTACAATGCTACCCTGAAGAAATACTTCATATAAAGTTTAACTTTAAAAATAGCAATGCCCTGGAAAGCAGACTGGAAAAGTCACACAAATATTTGGGAACAGTTCTGAGCTAATTTATTTAATGTGGTTGTTTCTGCTTCTATAGTATTTTTCCTGAATGGTTTAACTATCTGCAAGCCACCCTAAAATCCAATCTTGGACTGTAATGTTAGATATTACATTTTAAAATATGAAAAAAAAATCCCTCAAAACATTTCAAAGTGTCCAAAAAGACAATAAAATATTTCTATAGTACACATTTTCTTTTGCTGTCCAGTGTTTGTATGCATTTTATTCTCCTGAGGATCATTTGCTTCCATAATTAGTGGCAAACAGGCAAATAATCCCATTGTCCCAAGATACCCAGTGTCCACAATCATACGGGAATCTACCAAGGCTATTCAGTCACTGACCTTTCTCAGAATCTGTGAGCAGGAAGAGATCTGGATGTTCTGGGTCATCAGCCATCATGACCATCCATCCCACAACAGATACAGTCTTACTTGGGGTAGATTTGAACTGGAGGAAAGCAGGAAGCAACGAACAAAACCACGTTAACGGAAAGAGGAAAAAACAAACAAACCACAAGATATGCATTAAATGCTGCAACACAGAACAAACAGCACTGGCTTTTTACATCATTAATGCAAAATAGATGTTAAAAGCTGAACAGAGATGCTACATGTTACATTTTAAAAGTCTGCCTCTCCAATCCAAACATAATGTAGAATTCTGATTTTGCATGAGTGAAAAACAGATGACAGAAAGGATGTATACAGCTACTACCAGAATTGGCAATAGGAATTGGCTTTTCAATTTGTCTGAAATCAATTGAAGACTTCTTTCTTACAATGCTCTGCTTCAAATAAAAGTTATTGGCCATTTGAAATCAGAGACGAACAGGACACAATTTGAGGAAATCAGTTTGTGTACACATTTTGAGATGAGTGTGACTTTAGTACCCATGCTTTAGGGACCTGAAGAATTTAAATACCAAGGAAATGTACCACTGCAGATTCATCAGACTGGAGATTATCACAATGGCTGCTTTACATTGTTTAGTAGCTACAGTATACATTGTGCATGGTATGCAAGCTTTGTATACTAAGACAGATCCAGCTGAACTCAGAAGGCTGCTTCCAGAGCATTTCAAGTAGGAAGATTTACAGAGTTTGGAATTATTTTTCAAGACTGCTGTTCAGCTGAGTTGGCAGCAGAAAATCAAGATGGAGAGGCTAAGAGAGGGAACTAAGGGAGAAAAGTAGGCAGAGCAGCAAGTATCCAGACAGGAGCAATGGTTAACCAGAAAGCAGCAGTGAAAATGTTTGTAGTTGCAGTGTTCCCAATGAAAGGAGAGAAGAAAAAATGTTAATCCTGCTGTCGGGGGAAAAAAGGCAAAATACTGTTCTGGAAAAAGCAAGGTAGCTAAACTATCATCTCTAGCGGTGAATAAAGAGCATGAAAAGGTAATTAAGAGAATGTATGTTGCATATTAAAATATCTATAATATCTGTTTGATTCTATCTATCCCTCTGGATGAAGATCATAAATATCACTGGGAGATGTAGTACAATGCATTGCATACATGTTTTCTTTCTGTCGCCTTCAAGGACTTTGCGGCATAGTAGAAAAGCTGAGTTCCAGACAGCGCTGCCCAGTATTTTGTCCAAGATGCTACCTGCAAAAGCAAAGAGTCATCAGATTAATACCTTTAAGAGACTAAGGCAGTTTCGTTTTCATTTTATTTCTTCAGATTTTTTCACCCCAGCCCATTTCAAAGGGGTCTTGAGCGGGGAAATACTTTCAAAACAAAGACATTCCAAGAAATGGGTCCGGCAACTGTTTCAAAAACAAATGCTTCGTATAAATCAATCACTTCCGAACTTTGTTGCAGTGAGCCTCCTCAAAGGCAAATGAGCATAGCAAGACAGACCCCTTGGTAAGTAATCCACATTTTGTGGTAATCCACATTTCTTCTCAGTCTAGGAACGAGAAAACTATGAGAAAATAGGGAGAGCAATGTGATGTGGGGCAAACACACAAAGAAGAGAACTTCCTTTCCAAAAGCTGGGTTTCCACACTAATGCCCGGCAGAAGCACCACGATTTATGGAGGGAAACACAAGCCACTATGCTCTTTTTCAGCAAGTCCCCTCATGCTTCCTTTTTGTCCTTACTGTCTCGTTACAATCCATACAATGTTCTAATCAAGTAAAACTGGCCTGGAGGCAAAATGTACTTATGCATTTCCTTAAAAAAAATGTTACTTAATTCGAGAAGCACAGATGCAACCAAATACTGACCGCCCAAATTAAACAAGCTAGCACCACCATGTTAGTAAAAAAAGGAAGGGGGGGAAAAAGGTAAAGGTATGCAAGAATCATTAAGCAAAAAGGAAACCTATTCATTATCTAAATTTAGAGCAAGTATAAATATAAATGTTTTGGTGATTTCAAAGGTTGTCACAGTAGCCTCCATGGTAACATGTTTGAAATTCTAAGAATTTTGCCTTTGCATCCCTATTTAAAATGACTAAAACAGCTATATGTATTATTGCCAGCTTTGGTTTTCAGTAATGAGAGCTGATTCAATAAATGTGGAGATGTTTTTCTCAATAGTAGCGGCTTCTCCTAAGACCTGCAACAACTGGACCTGATGGAATGGGGGGTCCCTAGGATGGTGGTAACTACTACTACAACAGGGGTGGGCATCCCTCAGCCTAATATCAAAAGCTCTCCCCTCTGCAAGTGAACAGCTCAGGAGTCTTGCAAGAGGGATCCTCCCTGTTAAGGCAGGGAGAAAGAGCAAGAGAATAAGAGAGGAAAAAAGAAAGAAGAGATAACATAACCTCACCCAGTTTTGACTCTGGCCATGTCTACATGTGACCCCTGACAGATTACCTCTAAATGAATGCAGCCCAAAGCAAGAAAATGGGATAAAGAAAGAGACCATGTTCTGTGCTCAGTAACTCCTTGCCTAGACAAAGGATGTGTGTAAATGCGTTCAAAACTGCTCATTATGGGTTGTCTACCCCTGCGCTACTTCAAGAATGCAGCAATGGCAAGGGCAAGGCAGCATCTACAGGAGGGCTCCAGGAATCATTTGACTTGGCTGTGAGTTGCGATGCCACAATTTTATTTGATTTATTTCTATCCTGTCTTTCAACCAACTGACTGCTAAAAGGACCTGAGAAACATTTTAAACAATTCATTCAATGTCTTACTGTCGGTTTTTTGCCTTCTTTCAAGACAGTCTTCCTTCTGAGAACGCCTTGAATAGTAACAGCTCCTGGATACAAATGAACAGCTAAATCCTCAGACTCTGCAGAACTATAAAGAAGAATGAGTAAAAGACGGGAATACACAAAATATCCCAATAGCAGTTCTCCAAGCATGATTTAACTTGAAATTAACATCTGTGTTAATGTTGCCATGTCATTTATTGGATTTCACTATGGAAAAAGTCATTGGCTATGACTTTTGGCTGCTTCAATGGATGTTTCTCCCAGAAGCACAAGTAACATGCCCTCCAGTTCAGCAAATTAAGCTTAAATAAAAATAACTTACAACATTACGGATAGACATAATACAACTACAATAAATCCTAAACAGCAAAATGTTCAGATTCAATTTCATTTAAAAAAAAACCAAACCCCACTCATCTCAAACGTGTGATTTTTAATTATTCAGACCTGGTAGAAAGACGATTTGTTAAGATTCCGAGTTGCAGAAACTGAAAAAAGCAAGAGCCAAATACATGCACAATACCACATCAATTTGTTTGAAAACAGTGACAGAAGAAGCATGGAAGCAGAAAGCTTGACCCAGAGCAGTTAATTTAATCTGTTTCTACATGGCTTGTAGTGAACAGCTGACCAGCCTTCAAGAGGACAAATGTGACTGATGCAACTGTGTGTGTCTCAGTGCATGCCAAGCAGCTTATGTGGGCACAGCCTTCAGCTCTCTAGAGACAGTCTGAGAATTTCTGAAGCATCTTGGAAAAATTCTTCCATTCACTCTTCATCTGTTTGTCAAGTGTAAACTTGACAGATCTAACAACCTGAACCTGTCAAGAGTCCACCAGTTTTGGCAAGGCATCCAATGCGTATCTTAACTCCAGACGATGCTCGGTTTTTATGGCTGTTTGAGCTAGGTTTCTTGGATGGCCACAGCGTTATAGAGAATGAAGTTTAATTAGGAATGTAAAACAGCTGGACGTGTATGGAAGCTTCCAAGCAGTTTTGCATAAAATGCCATTCAGAATGGGTTGAAGCCAATAACGGATGTTCATGCAATTTATTAAAATATATGACCCGGACGGGGGAGGGCACCAATGCAAAAATTTTAAGAAAGTATTTTGAATATTAAGGCGCTCAGGTACCAACATCATTCTTGCCACCCCAATTACTTTCAACATAATACTTTAAAAACACATCAAGGCTTTTCCAGGTAATAGTGCAATACTTTAAGAAATGAAATTTGCAGATCAGAACAAGCCAGCCACATTCTATAAAGATATGATTAAGACACAAAAGAGGGAAGACCTATTTTTAAAGGGAAAGTTCATTGACGTGATTTGCCCAAGGAAGCCAGAAAGATCAGGAGTGTCAGAATGCGCCCACTTCAATATCAACCAAGTCACCAACACCAGAGGAAAAAGTCTGACCCCTGAACACAAGGGGCTGGTACCTGCTGCCCTTCATGTGGCCTCGATAGCCATTTCGTGCCATTCTTGTCACCGGACCAAGAGAATGGTATAATCTGTTCCTGTTGAATTCCATTATAAATTGTATGTATTACACATTTTAAAATTCACAGTCATTATCATTTGTCAGAACACTGCAAACAGGCTTCCTTTCTGCCACATTGCTACTACATCTCGCTCTGTGACCAACAGCATACTTCATTGAGAAAAAATAACTTTCTTATTTCGACATGTGCTCTTAATATGAGCACCCACTGTATTTTGGCATTTTTCCTGGCATCCCAATGAATGGTTTGAGAATCAGAAAAGCTGCTTTAAAACTTATCTTTTTAAAAAGGCAGAACAGAACTCTACATTGCTAAACACTTAAAACATATTATGAGAAGCCATTACTACAATTTTGTAGAAAAAGAACAGGAGAATAATATCTCAAGTTTTGCCTAGTTCTTGCAAGGAAAGTATGTGCTAACTGAGGGTTTTTGCGGGGAAACCTTGGGGGCAAACACACACACACACTCAGACACAGAGCTTTTAAGCACGGACTTGTGCCTGGAAGGAGCAGGCAAAAGGAAAGTGTGGATAAGCCCTCCAGATAAATTAGCGTTATTTTTATGTGTAATTATTAGTTTATTTCCTAAATGTTTATACTTATTTACATAATGGCTTGTATCACAAGATGCAGTATTTTCAATGAATATCAAAGGCAAGGCTGCGCTTACATCGTTTCAAGTAATGAAACAACTTTTACTTTTAAACAACTTCAGAGCTTAAAAAGAAAAGCACAATTCCCAAGAGCAATACAGCTGATCTGATTAAAATGGTAAAAATACAAACAGATCCATAAATTTCATTTGGATACAACTTCAATACTTACTATCTTAAATATTCACTAATAATTTAACAACCTTTGGTTAAGAAACATTATTTATCAACAACTGAAATTGTTGACCATTTAACACCAGCCAAGAGGGGCAGGTTTAACCACATCCATTTCTGTAATGTATAAATGGCTTAATATCCAAGTTTCCAAGTGGTGTACAATTGGGATACGGCATAAAATCATTTAAAAATCAGAAAAACTCACTTGAAATGCCTGCTTAAATGAATGAATAAAAAGTCTTCACGAAGTGTGAAGAGTTCAATAGGGAGGGGGTCTGAGTAATGTGAGTGGGAGAGAGTTCCACAGAATTGGACCCACAGTACTGAATGCCTGGTTCTTGATTGATATGAGCTATGCATCTATCTGAGCCACTGGGGAACTACTAATAGAGACTCCTCCAAATATTTTCAATGACTGGGCAAGTGTATTAGGAGTCAAGTGGACTCAAGTTGCTAAGGGTCTTGTAAATTAATACAAGACTCTAGAGATGGTAGCATAAGGCAGCATATTTTATTAATAATATTTATAGATCGCTAGATCATAAAAACATCAAAGCAGTTTGCAATAAAAACTATGTATAATAAAAACACATAAAAATAAAATAAAATTGGAGACCATCTACTAACCATTATGGAAAGATGTATTCTTAATTGCCTATGTAAGGATGCTAGAATAGAAAGGTTTTCAGCAGTCATTTAAAGGTTGAAACAGAAGGCACCTGCTCAATCTCTACCAGTGGAGTATTCCACAGGACTGGGCCGATGACACTGAACGCTCTATTTTTGTAAACCGCTTTGAGGTTTGTTTTTTTACAATCAAGTGGTGTATACATTTTATGAAATAATAAAAAAAAATATTCTAAATTACACCAGCAGCTTTTGTAATAGCAGTTTGCAAAGAAATATGAGCAGAATTGAATATACAAATTAGGGAGAAATTTTATCTAATAAGAAGAGATGAGAGTATTCTGAGAGAAATTTTGTAACCCACAAAGAGGCTGCAGAGAGGATGCTAAATCCTCAGAAGTTAAAATAAAGTGATTACAGTTGGAAAACTGGTGAGTAAAGTTCCTAACACTGAAACAATTTATTTACTGTTTTGGCTATATATATATATATATATATATATATATATACACACACACACACACACACACACACTGTTTCACACATTTCAGAAGCCCCCCCTGACAAAAATAAATCTACCTTCAAGGACTCTTCCAATCTTGGAACACTGAAAATAAATGGGCCTATTCTGAGTAATATTTAATACCTTAGCTAGCACAACTGCAACACCTCTTCATTTAGACATTCCCACAGCAGCATAATATGATCCAAATATGCAACAAGCATAGTCAAAAGGACACGCTTTTAACTCAGAATGATGGTCTGATCTACTTTGCTTATAATGGGATTTTTCTGTAATAGTTTCTTTATCAAAACATCTGGGTTATTTGTCCCAGATGTCCATTGTAGTGGAAAAGGAAGAAACATAAAAATTACTAATTAGCAAAATAAAATTTAGTAAAATTAAATAAAAATGCACATATGCTTTCACAACCACACCATGATATGGCCTGCCTGTTGGTTACTCTCAAAGCATTCAAAAAATTATTTATTTATTTTAATTAAAGCTGGGGGGACGGGGATGGGGGGGCGACGACAATAATAGTTTTGACACAGATACACTGTACTTCCAATGTCCTCCACAAAGCAAAGAACCACACATAGTCTCACTCTTTATGCAAAGAGCTACTATTGTGTGGTTCTTTAGTTCTTGCTAGATCTGTATACCAATACCAATACTCCAAGACTTTGGCCACCTCATGAGAAGAGAAGACTCCCTGGAAAAGACCCTGATGTTGGGAAAGATGGCGGTCACAAGGAGAAGAGGACGAGAGAGGACGAGATGGTGGGACAGTGTTCTCGAAGCTACCAGCATGAGTTTGACCAAATTGCGAGAGGCAGTGGAAGACAGGAGTGCCTGGCGTGCTCTGGTCCAGGGGGTCACAAAGAATCGGACACGACTAAACAACAAAGATCTGTAGTATTTTACAGGCTCTGCCCTTGGGCTTGTGCCTCTGGCAAGGTACCTGATTTATATATACCTGGGTGTGGCAGAGCACAAGGCAAACTTCACACTTTTGCACATTTACAATATATGTTGAGTGCAAGGGAATGTCACTAAAATAAAGCAATGTGCCTTAGTCACACTGCAATTTCACAAATAATAACTGTTATGTGCTGTGTTTCAAATATTTTTAATTTCAATTATTCAATTCTAAATATTTTTTTAAATATTTCAAATATTTTGTACTGCTTTTCAACAAAAAAATTTCCAAGTGTTTCATGTGTTTCACTAGTTTCATGTGCACTTTCCCATGGGTCTCATAGGTCTCATAAAGCAGATGTTCTCAATGGCTCCTAGCTCTCAGATGTTGATAACCAATGATATAAGAAGTCCATTCCTCAAACCTCTTTTTGCTTTGCCAGGCTCTTAGTGGCTTCAGGGGAAAAGCCATCCTGGCCTAAGTGTGTTACACTAAGCATCAATCACAGGTTAGTGTCAAAAAAGAGGAAATGACCCCTCTTTTCACCTTGGTAAAGGGACCCCTGACCGTTAGGTCCAGTCGCGGACAACTCCGGTGTTGCGGCGCTCATCTCGCTTTACTGGCCGAGGGAGCCGGCGTTTGTCCGCAAACAGCTTCCAGGTCATGTGGCCAGCATGACTAAGCTGCTTATGGCGAAACCAGAGCAGCACACAGAAACGCTGTTTACCTTCCCGCCGGAGTGATACCTATTTATGTACTTGCACTTTGACACGCTTTCGAACTGCTAGGTTGGCAGGAGCTGGGACCAAACAACGGGAGCTCATCCCATCGCAGGGATTCGAACTGCCGACAGCAAGCCCTAGGCTCTGTGGTTTAGACCACCCGCGACAGGGTGAGCTATCAATTGCTCCTGTTTAAGATGTCACTTGGTGGGACTGCAACACCATGATATACTTATAAATACTGTATCATTTTCATAGGCAAGGTAGAATTGTGCAAATAGAACATAACATTTTGGATAAATCACACTGACAAGACTTGCAGATATCTTTGAAGCACTTCCAACTTGGAAACTGCTTTTGATAATAAAGGACTTAATACAGGCCAATTCTACAGTGCAACTTTCAGAACTGGTCAGAAAGTCCCTTAGCTGCAAGAATGGCCAGGCAACAGATAGATACATAGGGTATTACTTGGGCAAAAATGTTTCTCATGCAATAGGGAGTTTATTCCAATATGAGAAATGTGAAGGGCACAAAGCATCGTGATCTTATAGGATCATAGAATTGGGCCATCTAGTCCAAATCTCAACTAGACCATACATAACAGATGGTCATCCAACCTCTGCTTAAAAACCTCCAAGGAAGGAGACATCACCACCTCTTGTGGGAGTCTGTTCCACTGTCAAATAGCTCTTACTGACAGAATGTTCTTCCTGATATTTAGCTGGGATCTCATAAATCAACTGTTGCCTGTAAGTCACCATGCAGAAATATTAACTATCAAGGTTGGTGGCCTGAATGCAGTCATGTGGTTCAGAGGAGAAAAGCAGTCTATGAACAGCTCAGTCTGCCCCTGAGCAACAAACTGCACAGGCCACAGTTTTTTTGGGCCAGAAGTTATTGACTGGCTCCTTGTGAATAGCACTACCACCTTCCGGACATCCACAATAGCAGTACCGCAGTACCGCTAAGACTAGTAAGAGCAGTTCCCTTAGGAGCTGTCACAGTGGCACATAGAATGAAAGCCTCCAGTTCAACCTTGTTGGACCTTGTATTTTCCAGCTTACTAGCTTCCTGACCATGCTTGCATCACCCTCTCTGAACTCCCAAGTCTAAGTCAAGTTGAAGCTATGCAATAAAATGTGAAGAGTTATAGAAGGTTCTTGTAGAAGAGGACAATGTACATCCAAGGAGCAGACAACACTCAACATGTGATATTGGGCTTGAAAGCCCATCTGCCATTCCAGGAAGCACTGCAGGGCTGCTAGTGCTCTAGGGGACGACTCTAGGCTTCAGGCTATGAAGGAATTGGGAGCTGTCTCTCCTCAGTTCTGGATGTTGCTTTTGGCCTGATCCAGCAATGATCTAGACACAGAAGTGGAGGCTGCAGGGGCACCAGTTGGGGAGCTGGGTCTGGGTGAGTGTTTAGAACTGACTGCAGAAGTTAGGAAGAGCACTGCATCTGAGGTATTGGCCAAGAACTCATAGAGGAAACTCCCAGACTACCAGAGCCATTAGGACCAGACTCAAGATCTCAACTGACACCCTTCCCTGAGCCAGAAGAACCAGATACCTGGCAGCATAAAAAGAAGGCTATGGAACAAAGGAGGAATGCCCACTTTCATGCCAGAGGGCTGGCCTTTTAAGGTTTTCTCAAAGGGGAAGGACCTGGAGGTGGCAGTCTGTAGATAGAGACATAAAAGGTCTTGGATAGGTTGCTCACTTGGAGCTGTCTGTGGTCTAGTAGCCTTCAACTAGCTTGCCTTGCCTCCAGCCTTGCTGTCTTACCCATGGGTTCCATCACTGAACCATAACACAATAGATGTTAACAATTTTCCAACTGGGAGTGGCAGCTAGTCTGACCAGGCACAGATGTTAGACAGAATTCTCTTGAAGCAAAAGTCCAGTGACACCATACCACTGAAATATATTGTCATGTGATATAGTTAGGATTGCTTCACATGCTATTCTGTTCTATTTCACGTGAGAAAAGCTTAGAACCTCAAAAGAGCTCCCTGACTAAAAAACAACTACTTAGGGATGAGTACACATTCCATGCATATTTTGCACATATTCTTCTACATGGAAACGCAGAAGAACTGTAATCTGTGAAGCATTTGAACAAAACAGAGATATAGTGGCTTCTCTTACCTTTCAAATGCTGGCCATGAAGTCTCTTCACTCAGCTCAGAACCATCACTGCTACCTAAAATCAGAATAACAGTTTAAACTAAATAATCCTCTCATTCTATGATTTATTTGCCAATCATAACGGAATCGTCCATAATAAAGTGCTATTAAAAATATTATTATTTGAGCCAATCTGTGTGTTAGAAGATAAAGATAAATAGTATAAAGCAGCTTTTATAAGAGGAAATGGAAGATGCAGGTTCGTAACACTTGGGAAAAGAAGTACAGTTGTGTATTCTTGCTGCTGCTCTTCTAATATAGTTCATTTTTACAAAATGCTGCTGTCAATCTTGTTAGAAATTGAAGCACTAAAGGCAAAATAAAGTGAGTGTCCCTTGCTGGAATAATTCTGATTATGCTTTATTAAAATAAAACCTACCCAGTATTTTATTTGAAAATCAGCAATGGGGGGGGGGGCAAACATCACATAGGGCTAAAGCTTTTTGCCCTTTCCCAGAGGAAAAAACTGGATGCTCGGCACAGCAAATGATATAATGGTTGTTATGTTATGGTATTATACAACTGTTAAAATTTGAAAATCAACAAAATTATATTGGAAAAAAGAGGAAAAATTTGGATTCTTTTAATTCTTGTACAAAGGGGGGAGGAGATAGTAGTAAAAAGAATTAAACGCCTTACTTTCAGGTACATGCATGTTGAAAATACATGCCCTGTGGTTCCAATGCCAGGTGAATACCACAAAAGTTCAATTACAGAATTTTAATATGATATTTAAACCAAGCCAAATTTCTATTGCACAGAAAGGAAAACATGTGTGTGTGTTTAATAAATGTGTATCTTGCACTTTCACCACTAAGGGCTTTGAAGTCTTTTTGGATCCCAGTGAATTATGGCACATAAACTACTCCAAAAATGTATGCAACAACTCATGTTTGTCCCGCACAGTGGCAAAAAAAAAAAAAGATAGCAAAGCAACATTACTATGTGACCATCAAAGCCAAAGAGATATAGGTTCTTCTTTTCAAACAAAAGGCCACAATTCTAAACACACTCACTGAAGAGACAGGTGTCTCTGAATTCAGAGGGAGGTAAATTTTATTCTGAAGCTGTGTATGCCCACCCAAGAAAGATATATTTTAAGGGTAGAAAATAAACGTATGAACATGTAACTGAAGACCAAAACAGAAATGCACTCTATTATTAGTGTGCATTGAACTTCATGGAGTAACGAAAGGGTAAGTCCCTATGCTGAGATGTGGCTGACGCATTTGCAATCTTGTCGTTAAATGAACGGGTGAGACAACACAAGAAAACAGTATGTAGTGGCGGCAAGAGTGCTAAAAGCTAAGTTTAATGGGTAGGGTTGAGGGGTTAAGGCTTTCCTAAAAAGATGGTATTGGTAAGCTTGGAGGAATTTGAAGGAAAAGGTGAAGGAAAGATACACACAGGGCTAGATTCAACTCACTGGTTGCACTAGTGGAAGTCCATGCAAAAGGGCTTCCCTCTCCCCTCCTCCTTCCAAATTGGCTGGGGGGGGGGGTTGGGTGGACCCCAAGAACAGTGCATGGAGAAAGGAAAAGGAAGATTGTTCCATTGGGACAAGCAGATAAGCTTGCACTGATGGAATGTTTGCAACCACACAAGGTTGAATTGCTCCCATAAACCCTAGACTTAAAAGCAGGAAGGGAGAAAGTATGGACATTGAAAAGAGCAGGAGGCCCCTGTTTAGCTAAGGTGGAGGAGTGAAGCTCATTGGCATATGGGGATACGAAGGCAGAGAAATAAATGGTCACTGAAGGCTTTAAAGATTAAGACAATGGAGCCATGGTGAATAAGGAAATGGAAATGAAGCCAGTTTAGGAACTGAATATAATTCTAAGCAATGAGAGAGGCAAATCATTATAGCACTACAATTGTGGATTGAAGTGTTTCCCCTAAATCTGTCTGAATTCAGCTTGCACTCAAAACAAGTCGTAAGTATCTTCCAGCCCAGACAGAACCTGCATTTTTCATGCAATTTCTAATACACCTTAGGGATTTGTGCATTCAAAAACTATAAATGAAGTCTTTGTTACAAAGGGGTAAAAATGGTGATACATGCAGATTCTTACTCATGACGCTTCTAAAATCTTCAAGTTAGAGAAAACAAAAAAATCAGATTATTTTTCTAAAAACATTGTGACCAGTAGAGTACATATGAGCGCATTTTGTGGTTTGGCCGTCAATTGGTCTGGGCAAAGTTACAACAGAAATAGAAATGCGATGCGATGACAGGCAGGATGTGAACAAAGGGTGAAATGGTTATGATAAATGATAAACCCCCAATTAATTTAAGGCAACATACATATTGTTTATGAATGTTTACAAGTACCGCATTTATTTAGTGCCAAACAACGTATGCTTTCTGATAATAGAAAAAATGTTGAAATAATTATATCCAAAGCAATTAAACATAACATATTTCTGTGATATGTTCATGACGCCAAAATGAGCTACACTGTAGTGGAGCCTGAATTGCAAAGTTAAAATAGAAAGAAGGCCTACTTAGGTTGCAACTGTGCTTTCCTCAAAGAGATATTACACAGAGGACTTCTTCTGAAACAGATAAGCAAGGGCTTGCCCACACTACTGTTTGTTCCGTGCCTAGAAAGCCTGAGTCCGAGTGGTCTTCTGCTTGACCTGCGTTTTCTAGGCACAGTTCCAAGTGGTTTTACCCTCGCCCTGCTCCTTTCTCAGGGAAAACCCAAATTACCATTTGCTCCAATTGAGCGCTAAAGAGCAGCTTTTCCTGGGGGGAAGCAGAAGGATGAGAGGACGTGTGAATAAGCCCCCAGTTGTATTTTCCTTTGGAAACATAAAAAATAGTAACTAGCATAGTGTCATTAGCAACCTGGAGCAGAATTCTGAAACAGCTGCCACATATCCTCTAAAACCAGAAGAGGGAAGGTCCTTGGCAGAATAGCAGTTACTGGCTGGGTAGGGAGGCATTCAGGAGACGAGAAAGTTTTAAGTCTCTTATTCTATACTCTTCTTCAGTTCAGCAAGGAAGGATGAAGGCAACTGTTTAGATCTTATTCTCTTTGCTTGGTGCCTCACGTCCAGGGTCTTTCCTGATACTAATGGAGCCCTGAGAACAGCATGGAACACCACAGACACTGTCAAACTTATCAGTACAGAGGCAGCAGTAGAGGTAAAGGGGCAAGGGACCCCTGGACAGTTAAGTCCAGTCAAAAGTGACAATGGGCTCATCTTGCTTTCAGGCCGAGGGAGCCGGCGTTTGTACGGTGTTTTCCGGGTCATGTGGCCAACATGAGTAAACCGCTACTGGTGCACGAAGGACCGCGACGAGTGCCAGAGTGCACGGAAACGCTGTTTACCTTCCCACTGCAGCGGTACCTATTTATCTACTTGCACTGGCATGCTTTCGAATTGCTAGGTTGGCAGGAGCTGGGACAGAGCAATGGGAGCTCACCCCATCACGGGGATTCGAATCACCGAAGTTCCAATTGGCAAGCCCAAGAAGCTCAGTGGTTTAAACCACAGCGCCAGCAGCAGTATCAATGCTTGGCACTGGATTTGGCGCTGAGGATAGATCAACTGACACACACAGCAATGTTATGACTATTACAGAGCCAGCTGTTATTAATTACATTGACAGAACTGAAGAGACGCAAATTTGCAAAGCCTGTGACAGCAAGCATGGGGACCTCTGACTCATATGCAAGATCAAGCCCAACAGGGGTGTGAATTGGACCCACAATGCAGTTTTTCCCAAACCATGACCATTGGCTCCACCACTGGCATCATATGTAACATCACATATGGGACAGGTAACAATTGGCTGCAAAGTAAAATTGGGGGTGCACTCATCAAGGGTCATCAAGCATGCCATCCACCCATAAGAGGGGCAATCCAGAGAAGACCAAGACCAAACAGGATGCATGCATGGCCAGAGCTGCTGCCTTGTGAGCAAAGCAAAATTCAGAAATCTCTCAGAAGCACTTTTACTTGGGTATTTCCATCTTTGGGCAGGAGGGAGTTGGTCACTAGAGCAGATACTGGCGAGCCAGTTGATGGGGGTTTGAGGAGAGCCATGAACTCAGGCTCCAGATTATAAAATTTATTAGTAAGAAACACATTATTAACATTTTATATTGAAGTTTTTTCAGAGTTTATCCTTTTCTTAGGGTAAAAAAGCCTTATGTGGAACTGTTCCAGTACCATAAAAAATGATCCCTCTAATACTTTTGGATACAAGCCTAGAAATACCTTTCACTGCTCAGTAGGCTTAACATCTTACCTATTGAAATTCCACTAGAAAGAGTGGAGCTCTCTGCCTGTCCCCTGGATGGGGCATGTGGTTCCATGACACTGTCATCTAACAGATGCCTTGGTCCTGCATTGGGGAATGTTGCGCTTTTGAACTCTGCTGTGTTTGTTTTATGAATAAAACTACAAAAAGAACAAAGGAGATAAAAACAAAATGCACAACTACTTTAGGACATAACACATTTTACGTATCAAGGTAATACATTTTCTAGTACTCATGTTCTAGTTCTCCACAATAACAATCCAACACAGCATGGCAAGTATATAAACAAAAGAGTACACCAAGTGTGTACGACAGGGATCTATTGCAGAGGGGATTCACGCATTTTGAACATGGGCACAAAAAGTATGAATGTTTAAGTGGTAAAATAACCACACAGTGATTTACCACACCTTCTTTTTAAAATGACTGCCTTTTCGCTGCAACAACACTAGCAATAAAGGATTGGCTCCCTGGTACATGCACCATTCACAATTCATGGTGCTATGTGTAGATTTTGCCATTAACACTAGAAAATTTGGGAGCAGTTTCAAAAGTAAATGTAAAGCAACCCTCCCTGTGTTTTGAACTTTCTAATGGTGTCTTCATGAGTTTTTGAGGTGATTAACAAATAAGTGCTAATTTGCGTTAGATAAGCTCAGGAGGCACAAAGGGATATTTCAAATGGCAGCAGGATTCCTACAGAGAAGACTGCACAAACTGTGGTCCAACTAGCCAAGCACAGCCACCAGTTATGTACTGTGGCTGCCAAGAATCGGATAGGACACCAGGCTTCTGCAGGCCCACACAGGTTGCAAAAGCGGGAGACTTTATAAATCCCTGGTAGCCTTCCATATGTGGCTGGTGGCGAGCTCGCTCTACCTTAATGAACCTAAAACAGGCCTGTGAAAAAAATTCAACTGCAAACTGCTCATTCATGGTGTCCTGGCTTATTTTACACCATGGGTTTAACGATACATGCAAAGCAGGCCGCTAGATGCTAAAACAAAACGACAAAAAGGTACCAAGACAAATTATTCTTTAAGTAATAAGATTGGGGATCATGGGATAAAAGGGCTAACATATGGGGATTATGTCAACAACACACAGCATCTAAGCTGAATATCAAATCAAATGCTAACTTGTATCCTAAACTGTGACATTTTCTATGCCCGTGTGGCATCAGATTCCTTGGGGATGGAGGAGTCGGTGGTAGTAATGCTCCTTCAGCTGTAGTATTTTTTCGAACACTTTGCGGAGAAACTCCCACTTCAGGACCTGGAAAAAAGAGAGAGAGCAAATTTTAGGTGAACACGACACATACTTATCATACTCATGACTCCCCAATTTCTATGCCCAAAGTAGAGTTGATAATTTTAAAAATACATGAATGGATTCTTATATAACAAGTATTTATTTAAATATATTCAAAAAATGTCCAGTAGCACCTTAGAGACCAACTAAGTTTGTTCTTGGTATAAGCTTTCGTGCGCATGCACACTTCTTCGGATACACTGAAATAGAAGTCACCAGACCCTTATATACAGTGGGAGGGTGGGGTGGGGTTTTTCTCAGGAGGGTAAGAGGAGATGGGTGATTGATTTAATGGGTATAGTAAACCTGTGGGCGACTGTTAACAACTGCAATTAGTCCTACAGGAAACGACAGTCCTACAGATGACCAAAAATAGCTTTAGCATATGTAATGAGACAAGAATCCAATATCTCTATTAAGATCAGGTCTCTCCATGGTTTTCAGTTTAGTGATAAGTTGTAATTGAGCCACTTCTCTTTCAAGTCGGTTTCTGAGATTCTTTTGTAATAAGACAGCTGCTTTGAGATCCTGTACTCAATGTCCTGGGAGACTGAAGTGTTCTCCTAATGGCTCCTACTGGTATTCATTTATTTATTTTAAAAACACACTAAATCTTGTTGAAATATCAAAACAGACTTTTGGCCCTGGCATGAACATAGTAACTAGTATCCTCAAACTGAAGTCAGACAAGGAAATAGGTTTGTGAAAACTAGAGAACTAACGCATGTGAAAATTGGCATGCATAACACATTCTTTCAGCTGATGCAAGTATGTCATGCTATACTATGGAGATGTAAGAGATATTTCAGTAATTGGCCAATGTCATTTTTCTGTATGGTATGTGGACATCCTTAATAGTAATATTGGGAGATATTCCTGCAATCTGAAGATTCTCCAAATATGAAAAATGTCTCTAGAAATCTACTAAATGCCTTATTCTCCAGACACAGAAAATGCACACACTATTAGGTATGGATATTTTATGTTATTACTGACTCGCTTCTAGAGAAAGAATATTCAGATGGAGGGATTTGTAAAAAGTTGGAAATGAATTCCTAGAAAAATTCTCTCCTAAGCTCTAGACACAGCAGCTCTCTATCCCTAAATCTGTCTCCTGACTACCTCATCTCCATTTTTTTAAAAGAACACAGAAAGAGCTCCTTCGAATGCTCATTGCTTTTTACCAAATAATGGAAGTCCACAAGAACATCCTTCTCAAAATACACACAAATGTAAAGCAGCCAC
Source organism: Podarcis liolepis (assembly GCF_965112155.1). Taxonomy (NCBI): domain Eukaryota; kingdom Metazoa; phylum Chordata; class Lepidosauria; order Squamata; family Lacertidae; genus Podarcis; species Podarcis liolepis. Next base: position 95,556,431 of record NC_139559.1, on the reverse strand, counting down.
TGATGTCACCTTTAATATAGCAGCATTCAAGTAATTTGTTGGCATTTGTTAAATGTTGAAAACATGTTTTTAGTGTTTGGTTAGTATGTAGTTTTTAATCGCAGTTCATCATATACGCGGGTGGCGCTGTGGTCTAAACCACAGAGCCTTGGGCTTGCTGATCGGAAGGTCGGCGGTTCAAATCCCTGTGACGAGGTGAGCTCGTTGTTGCTTGGTTCCAGCTCCTGCCAACCTAGCAGTTCGAAAGCACGTCAAGTGCAAGTAGATAAATAGGTACCACTCTGGCGGGAAGGTAAACAGCGTTTCTGTGTGCTGCTCTGGTTCGCCAGAAGCAGCTTAGTCATGCTGGCCACATGACCCGGAAGCTGTACACCAGCTCTCTTGGCCAGTAAAGTGAGATGAGCGCCGCAACCCCAGAGTCGTCCGCGACTGGACCTAACGGTCAGGGGTCCCTTTTCCTTTTACCATAGTATTATAGAGCTGGAAGGGACCACGATGGTCATCTAGTCCAACTCCCTGCAATGTAGGAATGTTTTACCCAACATGGGGCTCAAACCCACAACCTTGAGATTAAGAGTCTCATGCTCTACCAACTGAGCTATCCCAGGTAAGTTTCAATTTTAAGTTTTATTCTTATTAAGAAACAAGAATTACCTCCAGTGGTTAAGTTATCACTGAACAGCTGAAACCAGCTACCACTGTATAATAGTTGCAAGACCTAAAAAGCACTGGGCCAGTGTATATTCTTCAGGACATCTTTGATACTGTTTTTAACACCTTTAACAGACAAGTTTAGAAAGAAAGAAATGTTAAAAAATATTTAAACTTTATTGTTGTCTGGTAAAACATTTACCTACTAAATCTTCACGAGATGCAGCAGAACGTGGGGTACTTGTTCCGGGTTCTATCTTTAATGAAAGCCTGTATTTAGAAACAACCACAAAAAGGTTTGCTTATAACGCAATACAGGTGGGAACCGGTAGACAATGCTTTTTCATGTATTCATATACTATTCACCACCCTGGGGTCTATTTAGAGGGGAAATGGGTTAGAAATACTTTTATTAAACAATTGAAACATGTAAGTTAGTCAGGACTAACTTAAGTCATTTTCCCTTGGATTATTTGAAGACTTTGGTTGCTACCTATGGCTTATCTTTAAATTACAATCAAGGGAGATGCAAGGCAGACTACAATTCAAGGAGCTCCCAAAAATTCCAAATGGTCATGAAACTAAGGGATTGCTCTTGCCTTCATTTCTTGTTCTTTATGAAATACCAAAAGCGGCTTGGTCATGCTGGTCACATGACCCGGGAAAACTATCTGTGGACAAACGCCAGCTCCCTCGGCCTGTAAAGCGAGATGAGCGCCGCAACCCCAGAGTCGTCTGCGACTGGACTTAACTGTCAGGGGTCCTTTACCTTTATGAAATATTACTTAGCTTTGAAAGCAAAAACAATTGTTATATTCTAATTTACTCGATTTTATACTTACTTATAATTGTCATCTTCCACAAACTTCTGAAGTTCTTCTATATACTGAACAGAATTCAAGTATTTTTGAACATGAGGCAACACAGGAATATCTAGACAGCAAGCAAACTGTAATCAGCATTTTGGCATCCTTTATCAAGAGCTGACTTTTGCACATGTATTTTTTTTAAATTGCTTATCCAATCCCATAGATTCACTACATTTTATTAATTCCTTAAAATACGCAATTAACACCTCATGCTTCTCACACCCCATTAATTTCTGGGCAACAAAATACGTTATGCCATCCTTTAAAAATATAAAACAAATGCAAACCAAAGCAGGGAACTGTAGATTAACCGCACAAATGTATGGAAGAACACACTATAATGGACAATGGATGTTATTTTGTTGTGGTACTAACTCCTAGAGGGGTAGCCAGATTAGTCTACTGCAGCAAAACAAAGGGTGGAATTCAAACATTCTGTTCCAAAGGGTCAGCATAAACAAACAGATTTTCAAACATCACTTAAGTATATAATAATATACTTGATAAACTACTATTACTAAGGAAGCATGCCTAACACCTGACCTGTGCTCTAGGTGTCCTTTTACCTGCCTCTACTTTCCTCCACTACCATGGAAGCCCCTGCTCCACCCACAGAAGGCTCAGGTTATTTTGGAGGTACTGTGCCACCAGCAGTAAACAAGTGCAAGGCTTTGAAATGGGACATTGTGAGGGTGAGGTGGAGCGAGGTCAGTCAAGGATCCATTGGACAGGTGAGGCTCCTGATCTGAGTCCTTCTCTTGCACCACCCTAGAACTGCCACGGGAAAGGGTAAAAAAGACTATTCCTCTCTCTGCTGTAATTAACCAGAGCCAGTAGGGCTTTGGAAGAGGTGTTTGTATTGCGTTAGAGCTGGCTTTTGCCTTGCTGCTTTTTCCCAACAGTTTGTTCTGCCACTCCAAATGTCCCCTGAGTTGGGTAAAACTTGCCTTATGAGTATTATGCTCCGTTAGGAGGGAACTCTTGCATTTGATGGGTAGCTGACCCCAGAACATAGGTGATTAGAATTAATGGATTTTATATTCAGAGAACCTTATTCAATGATTAATTACAATGCTGCAGTATGAATGCATAGCAACTTACCATATTCACATGACTGCTGTAAGTCTGAAATTATTCTGAGTATGTTATTCATTAAGTTTGATCTCTGCTCATTTTCCAAAATACTCCCTGTCGATGGGTATGCCGAGTCAATGTATGTCAAATCTGAGAGATAAATACCTGGACAACATAAGATCACAAAGAAAAAAATTTTTTTTGTCTTGGTCAACAAAATACAAAATGTTTAGAATTGTATCCAATGCTGCTGTTTCAGAGGCACAGCCGATTTTTCGTTGCACAACGGAACATTCCTCTTCTTCACTGCTTGTGCTGGAGTACCCTCCAGAGCAGATTTTAAGGGTGTGCAAGGAAAAGAGAGGGAAAGTCCACTGTGTAAACACAACTCTGTGTGTCCAGTGTTGGACAGAATCCATAATCCGAAGCATATCCTTTCCGTTGTGCTTTAAGCTGGAGAACAAGTGACAAGGCACTGAAGATATGAGGAAGATGTAGCTTTGCCATATCTGAAAACTGAATGCTGTTACTAGGCTATAAGGTTTCACATATTTAAAAGCATGTTTACAAATCAACAGGTTAAAAATATTTGGTTAGTGGGCATTTCTTTTCCCTTCAACCTTATTTTTAAATCAACAGTATTTGCTACATCCAGGGTTTTTATAATAACTTTCTAGATAAACCACATTTACACTTTTAGGTCTTGTTATGTAGTCATGGCGTAAAAATTAAAGTTGTCATATTTAGAGGAAGCTGAGTTCTTACAAATAATAGCACATGGTCAAGAAGTCACAGAAATGAGTAAAATACTTTATATCTTAGTCTAAAATAACATTCTGAAATATTTTATAATATTCTGAAATTGCCACGAGCAATTGTACACAGACTTTAAAAATCCTGTTTAAGACGTTTTTGAAGGACAATTTGGCAAAAACATCCCTACTGTAGCACAGAGTTAATTCAATGAATTAGATAATGTTATTAAGTTTGTCTCAGCAAAAAAAGTGATGCCAGAGAGGAAAGAATGTCACATACTTAACCCCAACCTACAAGGGATGTCAGTAATATTCTGAATTTCAGAGAATGAGCTGATTATCAAGTAGCAAAGAATTGGGTTTGATGGTTGATCATGTGGTTTGGTTTGCATTTTAAAGCAAAGCTACCTAATTTGCACTTGAATTTGAATTTTACAATGAAGTTCTCAAACAAACAAAAATGTGATGTGTATATTAAAGGTAAAGGGGACCCCTGACCATTAGGTCCAATTGTGACAGACTCTGGGGTTGCGGCGCTCATCTCGCTTTACAGGCTGAGGGAGCTGGCGTTTGTCCGCAGACAGATTTTCCGGGTCATGTGGCCAGCATGACTAAGCTGCTTCTGGCAAACCAAAGCAGTGCATGGAAACGCCATTTACCTTCCCACTGGAGCGGTACCTATTTATCTACTTGCACTTTGACATGCTTTCGAACTGCTAGGTTGGCAGGAACAGGGACCGAGCAACGGGAGCTCACCCCGTCGCGGGGATTCGAACCTCCGACCTTCTGATCAGCAAATCCTAGGCTCTGTGGTTTAACCCACAGCGCCACCCGCGTCCCTTGATGTGTATATTAGGGGAATGTAAATAAAATGCAAATTTTAGTGAAAATAACAAAAAAATGCATGTTAGAAAAAATGACTATAAAACTATGTATATTAGGCAAAACTGCAAACAAAAATGCGCATATTAGGATAACTGTGCACTATATGCTTGAGAAGTTTTGTGAATACTTTAAAAAAAATCACAAAGTGATGCAGAAATCTAATGAGCTGATTGAAAAAATGAGAAAGGGAAAGAACCAAAACTGACAGATTTGAACGCCACTTGATCTTGCCAGAAGTGATCTTTTTGAACTGACCCTTTGCCCTAAAATATTCTTCCAAGGCTTCAATGTTACAATAAGGTTCTTCCAAAGTGCTAACCTTATATCAAAAGGTCTCCTAGGAAAATTTCGAACTAGATTGGTTGGATAAACAAAGCGTCACCAGTCCTCACTGCCTGACTGACTACAATGCTGCAATTGTATACTGCCAGTCCAACATGAAGTCAGGCTTTAGTTTTACTCTCTGAATTAAAGTAATTATTCTTAGAAATGCATCTATGGTGATTTGGCGAGTTTGCTTACATCTAAGTTAACTTGGGGAACTAAAGTACTTAAAAATAAGGTTTGCTCTGCTCTTCTACATTCTGAGAGTTATTATATGCCATGCTGTAAAAATAAATGCTTGCTACAGATAATTAAAAACTGCTCTGATGTGCACTGATTCTAAATAAACACAATCTTCATAAATTGTACTGGCAGAACTTTAAGCTTTTGAAGTATTCAAGTACTGTAGTTAAATAGAAAACGATGCAGAAGGGGGCACCTTTGAGACATGGTGGGGTGCCTTGAATTTGTCTGGTTGTTGAGTTTAAAGATTTGGCAGAATGATGGCAGCCAATGTAGGAGAGTTCAATGGTAAAATTAATTTAAATTACATGTAAGTTTTGCAGGTTTCTAGCATGAAGTTCATGCAATTGTTTACCTTGCCTACATAGATATTTAGAATAAAACATTAAGATAATTGCTATTAATCAAAATTAAGTGTTTTATTTTCCTCTCAAAATACTGTAAAACTGTTAACTGGCATGTGACTTTTTCTTATAGTACTAAAGAAAAGTCCAGCTCTCTCCCTTCCAACATATTTCTCCATGTATGCAACGTTCACAAAAAGAATTAATATTATCTTCTATTTTATTGATTACCACTGCAATTTAATAAGAACTGTTTCTTATTAAATAAACTTAAAGAATTGAAGGTGACATTCTGGTCTGCATTCTTCGGGACTGTAACTGCTTCATTTTACTGTTAAATTCACTCAGCCTGTTTCTTCCATTTCTGGGAACACAAAAGTGAGTTTACTAGCCTGACAATCTCCAGTCATAACTAAGCTTACTACTGCAACAACTCGACAGGGATCTTTAGGCTGCACAGCAAAATATTTTGCAATTGCCTAAACTTTTCTTATTGTTTCTCCATCTGCTGCCCCCCCCCCTTAAACCAGCAGACAATCTCTCCTTGTTCATACTGTGGTTCTCCCCCTCCCTCTCCCTCTCCCTCTCCTTCCCCCCCTGCCAGTTTTCTCCTTTTTCCAAAGGTTGTGGGTAGGAAATCCTTCGGAGTCTTCCCCCGCCTCCTGTTCTCCAGTGACATCATATATGGGCTGACTGCTTAAAGTCTAGGCATGCGTTTGTTTAAGAAACACACCCAAGTGTGCAGTATATGGAAGCAAGGTCTACTGTTGCTGGCTAGGGCATTTCAGCATGCAAAGGCAAGGCAAAGCAGCTTCAAAACATCTCCATCTTTCCTGGAGCAGAAGAAAATGATTTTGATATGTGGTTCTCTTATTAAACCAAATGGGGTGATCTGTACTCGGATGTAATATATGGCAAGAGAAAGCAGCCGTTCTCCCTAGAACGTTGCAGATTGCCAGACAATTGTTCTGGCACCAGGAGGAGAATCTACACAAAAAGGGGTCTGTGGATTTTTATGCTCCTTCAGAAGAAAAAGCCATTACAAGGTTGGTGTCTATACATTTTCTTTGTTGTCAATCGGCACACAACTTTTCTGTAGTTATTTCAGATTGTAGATTACATATGGATGAGTCTGCTGCTACATTTTATGTGCTGGCAAAATTCATACATACTAATGCACACAGTTTATTTTTTTCTTTTATTGAATCCAATAAATTTTGAGAGTGCTCCATTACAAGTATAAGGTTTAATGTTCTTGACTGCATTGTTTCATGTTTATACAAGAGGGAAGGAAATCCCCCACCCACCAACATTCAGAAAAGCTGGCTGATGGTGATCATGAAAAACCAACTGTACCGCTTGATCTGCACAACAAAAAGGATTTTCTTAGGATTCCTTACTAAAACATTGACAGTCCTACTAAAAGAAAATGAAACTAATCAAGAAGTACCCCTGAAATGGTGTCACAGGCTTCTCCCCAAATATATTACTAGGAGAATCTACAATTAAAGTCTTAACTTGCACTTTTCCTATTGATAAATCACTATTCCTGCTGTACACCCAAATGGACATTTTGATCAGGGGCTCTCATTAAAACTTGGATTTTCCATTGCCATTTAACACTTTCTTATTCATGGAATAGCTTTTACTGTCTAATGACAGTGTTAACCTGAAGGAATTTACTGCTTGAAAAACTAAAAAATTGCATGACCAGTCCTGAATGGGAAAAAGTAAACCCAGCGTAAGTTGTTAGTGATCCAGCTACAAGTATTAATTTTGAAAGCGTATAGCTGAAGATTACCCAAAAGCTGTAATCTACACTGAACATCACAAAGAGCAACAGCTGACTATGAACCCTGGATTCACAGTAACAGTGATGTTCCATGTTACAGTGGAGTAGATTAATAACACGATTTGCAGATGAAAGTAACAGCCTGGCTTCAATAACTAGCTCTTAAAATGATTGCATTTTAGAATCTATCATAGTACATAAAACTAATACATGTAGTAGACAGTAGCTCAAATTATTATCAAATGTTTATTCAGACAAAAGCAGCATAGTTCCTAAATTCATTAGGGCATCTAGCTGGGGAACAAGGTTGTCTCTGGGTCTGGGGTCACCAATATTCACACAGTCAGCACTGATGGTAATAAATGGACAACAGTTTATTTCCACATTTCGTGTATGAAAAGCAATTTCGGAGCCTTAAGCAACTACTAATGACTCCAAGAATTACTATGAAGTCATTTCAGGAGTTTTTTATTAGCCGTACTTTAAAATGTGGGTTCCTGTGTTATTTAAACTCCATAACATTTAAGTACTTTAATAGTGGTTTTAAAGGTGATTTAAAAGAATATATTCTTTAAAATATGCCGATTAAGTCTAGAATATGCTAATACAAGAGCACACATTTTTGCTGTTAGTAAAAATGAGCTTTCAACATTAGTTTCCTTGAAGCTACTGCTATTTAGTTGCTCATTTCAACTTTGACACTGGCTGTGATTCAGGGACTTTCCTCACTGTAATCTTTGAAAGATAAAGAAATCCAAGTATCATAGCTGACAATGGGAAACCTATGTTTGTACTTGCGGCAACTCATTTGTTGGATAGCTGCCATCATGTGGAAAGAAGCCCAGTTCATTTCAGCAGAATGTACTTTCGAATAACCAACACAAAACAACAAAACAAATAATCAATGTAGGACATAGACTGAGTCTTCCCAAACATTTCCTCTTGAACATGAAACTGCACCTAGCTATGAACAGCTTTCCTAAACTCCACCTGATAGTGTAGGATTAAGAACAGCAGTTGCTGGAAAAGGAATGCAAGAACAAAATGCACGTGTCCATGGATTGCAGCCTATGAATTTTAGGATCAATTTAGTTCCAGTACTCTGAAAGTGAGATGAACCATTTCTGCCCAAGAAGACTTAAAAATCAACACTCTTAACCAAACTTTGATGTCAACACACATGTGATCAACACAATTTAACATGGCACTACTGAGATTAGGATTCTGTACTTAAATGTCTGCAATTGACAGTTTATTTTGGACTACAATATTCTGGCAAGGATTGGGATGTTCAACATATTCAAAATGTTTGCCAGATTCAGTGGTGCACAAAGATATGAGAAATTGAAATGGTTCTGTGTATAGCAGACAAATAAGAAACATACATTGCAACTTAGGGTCCACACCTAAGATTTTTGTATGTTAATACGAAAACCACCATTCAAGTAACAAATGACCTTTTTGTACACATGTCAAAATATGCTAAAATAACATTCCCTTGCAACCCATTTATGAAAGGTACAGTTTCAACAATACAGTACTGTGAAAATTAATCAATCTTGAGCAGATGCCTTTGTTCCACTATGTCAATTCAGCTAGGCTGGCTTTGCTTTAAAAACAAAACTTTACTTGTTACTAATTAATGTATAGAAAGTTCAGTGAGAAAAAGCAAGTTTCCTCAATTGCCTTTAAAGAAGTAGTTACAGATAGGTAGCCGTGTTGGTCTGACATAGTCAAAATAAAAAAATTCCTTCCAGTAGCACCTTAAAGACCAACTAAGTTAGTTCTTGGTATGAGCTTTCGTGTGCATGCACACTTCTTCAGACACTTCTTCGGGTATCTGAAGAAGTGTGCATGCACACGAAAGCTCATACCAAGAACTAACTTAGTTGGTCTTTAAGGTGCTACTGGAAGGAATTTTTTTATTTTAAAGAAGTAGTTATGTTGCTTTAAGTAAAGTGTTGCTCACAATACCCATCTGAACTCATCTAGAAAATTGAGAAAGTAATAAATATAAATACACTGGCTTGCTTTGTTTCCATAATAATACAATGTGTTATTGAACAATTCACATTCGGTAGGTTAACTTCAGGACATAAAGGCTCAGTTGCCTTGGTAGGTGCTGGAGGTTTGTAAGCAGAGGCTGGGTGATGCAGCAGAGGTTTTTTCTATATTGGAGCAGAGAACCTTTGGAGGACACACAATGATAACATACATTATACACTAATAAATTAAGCACACGGTAGAAAACAGGGTTACAGAATGGATTTCCTCACACTGACAAGGCACTTGAGGAAGGAAGCCACACAGCAGCGCTGTGTCCATTATATAAGCACTAAGTGCAATCTTAATTCTTTGAGTGCTAGTTGAACCAAAATGGTGCCAGTCATACATATGGAGGTATGGGGGAACTCCCAAGGTTCATAAAAAAATAAAAATATTGAGGGGGAAATCCCACAGGACTCCCCCCTCCAACCAACTTTCCAATGAGGACTGATCATCTTTTATTGGCCACAAAGTACTGATTGACTGTTGGAAGGGAGACAAAAAAAATCTGTCAGGAGGGGAAATGGAACCGAGCATTCTGAACAGGAGCACTTCAACATTTTGCTGCAGGTTCCACTTATCTGAGAACAGAGAAGGGAAATAAACATAAGGAAAATTTCAGAGATTTTATGTGGGGAAAATGAGGGAGTTCTCTCACGAAGGAATGTTTAGGGGTTCAAAAGCAATAGCTTCCTTGAAGTCACCAATGCCTAAAGCTATGAAAAACATTAAGCACTGTCCCCATGGGTTCTTATTTGATGCATACATCAAAGTACTTTCATGTCAGAATATTCAATGTATAATGTACACCCATGGGCAAATGGATCTGTCCAATAGCTGCTACTGTAAGTGATAGGTTGTAGTCAAAACTGGTTTTTGCTTGACCCAGACCCTTAAGTCTTCGAAGAGTCTAGAAATTATCTTCCAAGTACCCAGAAGGGAACATCTTAACAAATACCTATGGTAGTAGTATCTCATAAACCCATTAAGTATTGAAGACAGCCTCAGCTGGGAGCAAACTAGATATGTTTGTTGAAACACTCAAAGAACTCTAAGAATGCTTGCAGAAGCTATGCTGGTTCTGCTTTAGCAAGACTTCTTATTCTATTATATGCTTGGTCATTCTATCTTTAACAGTAGTTTCCATTTTCCCCAGAATAGATGTTAAGTTAACCAGCCTGTAATTACCAGGAAACTCCATGGATCCCTTTTTAAAAACTGGTGTTACATTGGCCACATTGCAAACCTCAGCTATGGAGGCTGGTCTGAGGTACTATTTATATATTTTTACTGGAAGACCAGCAATTCTACATTTCAGTTGTTTAAGGACTCTCAGGTGGATGCCATCTGGACCCAGTGAATTTGTCATTTTTAAAAGGTGTAATAAGACCTAGAACTTTGTCTCTTGTCAGCACTATCTGTCTCAGTTCCTCAGGCTCTCTTCCTGTGATAATTAGTTCCAGCACAGGGATCTGTTGTTAGCAATGTGCTCCTCAAATTTATTTTTTAGCATCCGCCTATATTTATTTGCCTATATAGGTCCGCCTATATTTATTTGCCAAAGTTTGTGTTCATTTTTGTTCTTCTCATTTCGATAAGACTTTCATTTTTAAAGGAAACTGGTCTTTAATAGCTTCTTTTGACTCTGCTTGTTAATCATGCAATCATCCTCTTGGCAAGGTGCTACATTCTTGATCCATGGTATACCCTCTTGCTGAGCTACTATTGTGGCTTTAAATAACTCCCAGTTATTCTATATTTTGATCCTCTTGCCTTTGCCTTTCCCCTTGCCAATCTCACCATTTGGGAGAAGACTGTGAAAATTGAATTTGATAGCATTATAGCTATGGTTCCATGACCAACTGTTCTTTTACACACACACACACACACACACACACACACACACACACACACACTTCTGCCATTACAATAAAAAACCTAATCTAAACAAGAAGCAGTAGAAGAGAAAAAGAGCTATCAGAATACAGAGTCTTCTCTCACAGATATATCCTAACTTTTATCCCATATAGAGAAGGCTGAACCCTCCCATCTCTCACCTGGCAGCATTTGCCTCTTCCTCCAAGCCTCCAATCCTGGGAGATCTCTGCTTCCCTGCTTGGAAGTGGCTAGTCATGCTGGGCTTGCAAACAGGTTCCCCCAAAGTGATTAACCCACAAACAATTTATTATACTTTCCTGCCCATCTAGACATACCTATGTTAGCCAGAACTACTTCAGTGCATTGACCTCACATGCTGCAAATATGAAGCAAAATGGTTGGAGGCAATTGTCTTCGTCTATCCCACAGAAGTGCCTCAAGATCATGCTAACTTGCCTGTTTGGCCCTGAAGTACTAGATTATCTGATGCTGAAGCAACTCCAATGCAACACTGCCAAATAGTGATGCAAATGGTCTTAGTGCTTTGAATAATGGGGGAAATCTACAGAACCACCATATAGCAACCATTAGACTGAAGGAGAGGCTGCTGAATCCAGGAAGGAATTACTGCAAGGTCGCCTTTAGATTCACCTTCATAGAATCCTAGAAGCCTATTACTAGTATTATCTCTAAGTAGTTGTCAATCTATTAGAATTCTCCTGCATTTTAAAGCCATCCCAAGTCACGTTTTATAGCATTACTACTGCCCAATAGCTCATATTTTAGTTGACTGATCTATTTGTGGTGCAAATATATAACATGATTTCCTTCCCCCCTTATTTTTTTTTACTGGGAATACAGTATGACTACCATAAGTTTGGAGGGGATAACACCCTACAGAAATCTTAGTAAATATCCTACAGAAATCTTAGTTCTCTATCCTTGGTGACTGATGGATTTCATACTATTTTTTAATAAAAGGACCTTAACAATAATTTTTTAATTTTGTTTTTTCCATTTAGCTTACTTGAAAATGAAGGCATTCTCATGGACTTTGAGTTTGCTGTTACTTCTGTTACTACCAAATGGACACTGCACAAAACAGCTGAAACTCAAAAACACTCTCAGACGAAACCCACGTTCTACAGAAGGAGAGGAAGGGAAAAAGTGTGGCTATACATTTATTGTTCCTGAACAAAAAATAACCGGACCAATTTGTGTCAACACCAAAGGGCCAGGGCCAGAGAACAAAAAAGATGAAATTACTAGAATGGACATCGAGAATCTGAAGGATGTATTATCCAAACAAAAGAGAGAGATTGATCTCTTGCAGCTAGTGGTGGATGTGGATGGGAATATAGTGAATGAAGTAAAACTGTTGAGAAAAGAGAGCCGCAACATGAATTCTAGGGTTACTCAGCTGTACATGCAACTTCTGCACGAGATAATCCGCAAACGGGACAATTCACTTGAGCTTTCCCAGCTGGAAAACAAAATCCTCAATGTCACAACTGAAATGCTGAAAATGACTACAAGGTACAGAGAACTGGAAGTTAAATATGCAACACTAACTGATCTTGTAAATAATCAGTCAGTCGTCATCTCACTGTTGGAAGAGCAATGTCTGCGGATATTCACTCGCCAGGACACACATGGCTCTCCTCCTTTAGTTCAAGTGGTGCCTCACCACATTCCTAACAGTCAACAATACACTCCTGGGCTCCTGGGAAGTAATGAAATTCAAAGAGACACAGGCTACCCTAGAGACAGAGATGTAAGGCCACCCCCCGATCCTGCTACTTCTCCTACAAAAAGCCCTTTCAGGATCCCACCGTTAACTTTAATCAATGAAGGTAAGACATTTACTGCTATTTCTAGAACTATTATCTATGAACCTTTGGGGTGGGGGCTTCTCAGACAATCTGAAGACTTCTGGTTGGTGACTGGGAAGAAAACACAAACCAAAGCCAAAAAATCACTGCAGAATGCTCTTACACTCAGATGGCCAGTTTTCACCCGAAAGCCTTTGTCCCACAAACCTGCTTCTTTCAGCTAGGAATGACCAAATGAAACCTTTTCAAAAGGGTGCTGACCAACTTATGGAACTGTATGAAGAGTGTTCTGACCTAAGAGACTGTAGTTTTGTCAAGCTCTTTGTTAAAGAAAGTAGCATGGGCCATTTTCTTGCACCTTTTACCTTCTTCATATCTTCTAGCAGCTTTAAGCAGTTACATTCCAGCAGCACACTGTAGGCAATGTAGGTCTCAGTCCAGTGTCTGAGACCATTTACTCACAGCAAAAGGTTTGTTTGTATAACATGTTTATGTATACAGGCAATGCCTCCAATGGCTGCAAGTTTCTACCCTGGTAAAATCTACAAAATATTGTTGAGGGTGTGCTATGTATTCAAGCTTTCAAGTTATTTTTTTCTAAAAACAAAAGGCTAAATTTATTTCAATGGTGACAAATTATTCAGACAATTGTAAGCTACAGGACTAAAACAATCATCCATTTGAAGAGGCCTGACATTTCTGCAACTGATATAGATTATATGGACAAGAAAGTTAAGAGAGAATTTGAAACAGAGATCAATATTACTGTCCTCTAAAGGTAACTATCTAGCTGCTATAATGTTTTAAGGGATAATGGAAGATTATGGTTCAATTTTTTATTTTTTTATTATGACACCTGTTGATACTGAGATATACACACACACACACACACACACACACACACACACACAAACTATTTATTTCTGGAAAGGGTAGAAGAAGAGAATATTGTAGCTAACAATCTGCTTCATTCAGCACATTCTTGATGATAATTTACTAGCAAACTGTGAAAAATAACCTGGGGATTACGAGCTGTAGAAAGTATCCATGAATGATATGATTTATGATACATCTGGAAGAAATTTCACTTCTGCAACAGCCAGGGTTCAAAACTCTACATTTTAAAATCTCCCATTCTTCTATCTGTGAAATCATTCCTTCTTGCATATTATATTCTTCCACAGAGAAATGGCTAGCTTTTTCTTCTGTCACAGCTGGCCATTTTGACCAGCATTCAAAGAAAAACCACATGCTGAATGAAATATTGAATGAACAGCTGCTGATACAAAGAGGGATACAGTGCAGATGAAATACTAGATGTAAATAGTACTTAATTATTTGCATAATATGTAACACATTGGGAACAGAGCTAATTATTAATCAAGGTATAAGGCTGCCCAATCATACAGCAACAAAGCAACACTTTTGCCATGGTGTTGGAGGACACTTGCCCTTTCACATTTTAACATACCAAACATCTTAGAATCTGGCTGCTGCGTAAGTGTGAATATATGAAACTGGGTACAAAAAGGCAGACCTCAAAAACGAATCTGTGCACAGTGTCTTGTAAACAAGGCCCACTAAATTCTACATCGCTCACTTGCACCTTGGTGTGGGCAGAACTGTAACCAAAGTAACACAACTACCTATTTCTCTAGCATTGTTGGGAAAGGAAATCTAATAAACAATACCATTTTAGGTCCCCTAAAATGAAAAGAGAGGGTAGAAATGGGACTCAGTGCAGGAATACCAAACATTTACTATATATACTTCAGTTAATAATGAATATTGTTAGAAAAGTGTGCCAGTGGTGCATGTGTACAGTGGTGCCCCGCAAGACGAAATTAATTCGTTCCGCAAGTTTTGTCGTCTAGCGAATTTTTCGTCTTGCGAATCACGAAATCCCATAGGAGTGCATTGAAAATCAATTAATGCGTTCCTATGGTCAAAAAAAGTCCAAACAAAGCCAAATTTGGTACAACAACAGTTTATTAACTGCTCTTTAAAGTCACACATACTGTAAAGAGCAGTTCAAAAATTGAAGGGAAAATAAATTAACTTTATAAACAAAACATGTCTTTGTTTTTAGACAAAGGAAACAAAGCCGCGAGACGTTTTCGTCTTGCGAAGCAAGCCCATAGGGAAATTTGTCTTGCGAGGCAAATCGAAAACGGAAAAACCTTTCGTCTAGCGAGTTTTTTGTCTTGCGAGGCATTCGTCTTGCGAGGTACCACTGTATATCCATTTGCCCATTAGCAAAACTTGTTAGCACTCAGTATTTCCCTCAGAAAGGCAACCTTTGAGGCCTAAGCTGGCAAGAAGAGCCTATTTCAGCTGACATACAGCACTGCTGGTGGGGTTCAGCATTAGGGCTAATTTAGGGTCCAAAACTACCCCTGGAACCTCACCATCCTGAGACAAAATTCCTTAAAAGCTTAAGATAGATATTTACTTCTATCTGGAAGCAGAAAAATGGAACGAGACCAGTGTGGCCACCGTAAATGATATATGTCACAATGAATTTGGCAAAGGCATTTATTTAAGGCTAGAAGGATATCTTTACAAGTTATGAATAGCTTTTGCAAAACTATTTATAACTTACTTCTCCATAAATTGATCAATAAAAAAATCCTTCAACAAGAGATGAATTTCCATACCCTCAGAGTTTTACCCACATGGAAAATTTACAATGAGGTGGAAGACATTTGTGCAGAGCTGTTCACCCCAATGTTTTATGAAGTTCTTCTTCTGAAACACGAAAAACTGGCTACAAAATAATCTGACATGGGCTAATAAGTCCTAAGAATTGAAAAGAAGTTAAGTCTCACTTCCTTGTTTCTTTGTTTTCATTGCTTGTATCTGTTAATATTCTACATAATTGAAATATATATAATTGAAATATAAATGTCTATAATTGAAATAATATATAGAATTATATTCATAAGATCTGGAAACTTCCTTCAAATGAATTGAGAGCTTAACAGGCAGGAGGCAACACAAAAGTATTTTAGTTGCTTAGCTTTCCCCCCCTCTCATATTTCCCAGTGGAAAGGCATGTGCAGCAGGAGAGGGGAAATTTGAGGCTTGAAACCACTAGTGAAACAATCTTCTTGTGCATTCGTTTGAGACATTCTCTTCCCTGGACTTTGAAAGATGGAAAATGTTCTACCTAAGCTGGGAAACATTGGGGAAGGGGGCAGGGAAGCTTGTCTATAGCTCAGTGGCAGGAGCACATACTTTACTTTTCTTTACTAACTCCCAGGGTGGTTTCCAATAAAATTATAAAACTATAATAGAACATATCAAAATACACATAGGATAAAATCCAATGTAAAATTATTACAAATGAAGAGCAGTAAATCTGGTGATTTACTGATTTCATCAGATTGAAATCAAACAACTCAAATCACTCATAGGCCTAAAAGAAGAGGTATGCGTTAACCAACCATCAAACATCAGAAGCTCATTAATGTTGTTGCAGCACGACAGAGAAGGTCGTGCCCCATGTCATTGCATAGTGAGCCTTGTTCAACAGTGGGACAATTAAATAGACTTTCCTTCTCAACACAGGTCCAGGCCACCCAGTAAAGGGAAAGGAAGAATAGGAGGTACCTTGGTCCTGGGTCATTCCGACTTTACAAATCAAACCATACTTTGGGCCTAGTAATATATAGGTAGCCAATGAAGATCCTTGGGTCATCCAGTCCAGTACAACATCCTCTGACATATATAGCATGTAGAGACAGAGATGGGTGTCATTTGTATATTGGTGACACCAAGCCCCACCGCAATGAGCACCTCCAACGGCTTCATAATTATCATTGGGGGCAGAACAATCTTGCGGAATCCCACAGCACAACTGCCAAGGGATTAAGCAAGAGCTTCTCAATATCATTCTCTGCAGCTTGTCCGGCAGGAAGCAGCAGAATCATTGCATCACTGTGCCTCCAGCTTCCAACCCACTTCAGCAGTACGCCACGGGCAATGGTATCAAAAGTCGCTAAGAAATCTAAGAAACTCAATAGCGTTGCACTCCCCCTGTCTCTCTCCAATTAAAGGTCATCAACCAAAGGGATCACCTCTGGGCCTGAAGCCAGACTGAAATAGTTCAAGAATTTGCATGCAGAAATTGAAGGTTCAACACCTGGCAACACAAGCTGAAAAAGGAATCAAGTGCCAGGACTGAGAAAGACCGCTATTCTAGAACATGGAAACAATTGCTGGTCAAAGTAGACACCACTGAACTTGATGGACTAGTGTGACTTATCTCAGTACAAGTTAAAAATGTTTAAAAAATGATTTTCCACACCTGCAAGCTACAGCAACTTTTAGTATGCACTTCTCTACCTCTCTACCCTAGGCATGTGAAATAAATGATACCTTCTGATTAGGAAAATCTGTAATGATTTAGAACAGTTTGCAAGTTTGGTCCTGCAACTGTTAGTTTTGGGCAAATGAGCATTAAGAAAAACAAGCCGTAGTTACTGTTGTCAAAGTGAAAGCATAACAATATCTTATGCTGGATCATTTTTATGCATGTCAGCTTAATAGCTTTTTACAAAATATTTTACTATTAATGTAAGTAAGCACCATTACAGAACTCTGACGTATTTTTAAACTCTCAAATTGTTTTCAAAAGGTCCATTCAAAGATTGTCAAGAAGCAAAACAAGCTGGCTACTCCAGCAGCGGGATTTATATGATCAAGCCTGAAAACAGCCATGGACCTGTGCAATTATGGTGTGAGAACAGCCTTGATCCTGGGGGCTGGACGGTTATACAAAAAAGAACAGATGGTTCTGTGAACTTCTTCACAAACTGGGACAATTACAAGGTAATCTTTTTTAAAAAGACTCAGGTGGCCAACAAGTTATGGTGCACTGTAAAACAGAAATTATATGTTCCTTCCTCAGAATTATTTAAAGCATGTGTGTGCATTGGAGGCATCTCTGTACCTGCTTCAGAATTCTTATGTCACTGCTGTTAACAATGGCCACCTCTATGTGCAATGTTAAGCCACACCATGGCTTAGTGCAAATGAACCAGGATTTGGGCTCCCAAAGGAGAGACTGTGGCCACTTTGCTCTGCCCTGGTAGTTTTGCTGTTGCGCGGAGAAAATTCTTGGTTTAGCCTAGCATGTCATCCAAACCCAGGGAGCCTTGTGGCTGAGCTCTCTCCAGACAAACTACAAGCTTTAACTGAGCTTTGTCCTATGATTTACTGCTCATGGCTTGCCCAGGGGAGCTGAACTACAGGTTTGGACACCAGGCTAAGCCAAACCACGGTGTAATGGTTCCTAAGGGGTTGCTTGTGCGCAAGCAGGCAACTATCTCCCTGGCTGGGTGCAAACACCTGGCTGGGCTGCCAAAGTAAACCTTATCTGTCCGGACCGCCACCCACCCGTGGCTGACTCAGTCGCTGGCAGAATCCGTGAGTGGGCGTTTCTTAAACTTCTTCCAGCAAAGAAGCTCTTTGACGCCTAGTCTCCGCCTACCCTCTCTGCGCGAAAGCCTTCTGCGCAGGGAGGGCGTGGGCAACGGAGGACCCCTACTCTCCCCGCTGGTCCCAGGCAAGGAGTCATGGGACCGCCTCGTCACTTCCCCCACCTGCCCCCCTTCTCCACTGGTGCTACGCTGATTCTCTTCCCCAGAAGATGGGCTGCTTCTCCCAATCCCTGGACGCTCTCTGGAATCCCTCTGGCTTTTGCTCTCTCCCTCCAGCACTGATGGCAGTTCCCTGACACATGGCTTTGCACAGTGCAATAGAAAAGTGACCAGGAAGGAGCAAAGAGTCTGCCTTTAGTGCAATCCTCTACATGTGTACTCATAATTAAGCCTCACTGAGTTCAGAGGGACGTACTCTGAGATAACCATGTACAGTGGTGCCCCGCAAGACAAATGCCTTGCAAGACGGAAAACTCGCTAGACGAAAGAGTTTTCCGTTTTGGAGGTGCTTCACAAAACAAATCTCCTATGGGCTTGCTTCGCAAGACGAAAATGTCTTGCGAGTTCCTGCGGGGTTTTTTTTGCTCCCCCCCCTTTCTAAGCCGCTAAGCCACTTATCAGCTGATCCGATAAGCCAATAAGACGCTAACAGCCGCTAATAGCGCTAATCCGTCAATGGGCTTGCTTCGCAAGACGAAAAAACCGCTAGACGAAGAGAATCACAGAACGGATTCTTTTCGTCTTGCGAGGCACCACTGTTTAGGTTTGCAGCCATAATCTCACTTTATGTTCATCCTTTCCCTTTCCATTTTGTCCTGTCAATATTTAAGATTATGATATTTTAATTCCTTATTAAGCATTTTAATGTTATACAAATAGGATAGTCATCCAATTAAAAAACTCTTAGTCTGCAATCCTAGACATACTAAGAAGTTCCACTGAACAAACTTATTTCTAAATAAGTATGCATAGAATTGTGCTGTTAGTTAGCTGCTAGTCTTAGTTCATTAAAAAATTAAATCTGTATTAGCAAAAAGCAGAAATACTGAATCAAAACATGTATTTTTAAACGATAAAGGAGGTATTTCACCTCTTAGTCTCTAAAAAAGTAAGAAATGACTCTTCTAAGATGGAATTTGCCATCTGCAGTTTTAAAAAATGCATGGATTCAAATAAATTGTTTAAAAGCTGCTTCCTGATTAACTGGAGTACCATTTAAGTTGATTAATAATAATGTATTAACCAAACTGCAGCCATAAATATTGCAGCCATATGAATAAGTAACCATCTTTACCATTACAAAAAATAACTGAAAGCAGATAAGCAGTCTGAGAATGAAGATGCAGTGGGGCAATCCTGTGCCCACATGACACCCTGGCTGGTTCAGAAGGAGTATCTTATATGGGTTCTGTTTTCATCCCTGCATAGAGAAGGAACCATTATGAACTCAGCCTAGAATCATGTGTGGTGTTCAGGAATTGGATGTACTGAATAAGCATAGCCAAAATCTATGGAGGTGGGTAGAATTCTGTGGCAGGTCTGCTCTAGTGGCAGAACAAAGACCGCCCTCTTCTGAAAATGGCAGTCCATGTTGAGCCACCTCTCCCCATAGTATTTGGTACAACATAATGTATGTTGTGAGCATCTTACCAGCCAAAGATGCTGGAGGTGGTACAAGGAAACATACAGCAGGACATGAGGTGAATTGTGCTAGATACTACAAAGGAAAAGGGAAGAAGATGAACAATACACATCTTTCTTTGAACTCTCCCATCAATTAGGGTTCAGTATTGATTGGAAATTTATCCCAGTGTTTAAAGACACCACTTATAGTTATGTGATATATTTACTGTAAATAAATAACTTTCTAATTGAACTACAAGGCAATCTAATCAGAATTGTTTTGTTTTAACAGAAAGGATTTGGAAATGTTGCTGGAGAATACTGGCTGGGACTGGAAAATATTTACTTACTTTCCAATCAGGACAATTACAGACTTCTGATTGAGTTAGAAGACTGGAGTAATAAGAAAGTCTATGCAGAATACAGCAGTTTCCGACTGGAACCAGAAAACGAATTCTATCGATTGCGTCTAGGCACTTATCAAGGGAATGCTGGTGACTCCATGATATGGCACAATGGGAAACAATTTACAACACTGGACCGAGACAGAGATATGTACACAGGTAGGAAATACAACAGTATATAAATCTACTGTTTCATATTACAAGAAAGAATTGAGGAAATAATTCTGATCAAGTGAAGCAAAATTTAGAAAACAAACAAAACTATCCTCTAATGTTCAAGCTCATACACAAAGCATCTTCATGTACGATGACTCAAACATGCACAACTGGCACGTTACTTTTGGCAATGGTAAAACCACGTTAATTTCACACAGCAAATGTTCAAACGCACCTTCATATCCTGAGAACTACTATTTACCATGCCAGAATAAATATGGGGCCAGCAAGCCTTGCTCTGCCATCAGAAATTACCCATTCACACTATGTAAGGGCACATTCAAAGCTAGAAATACGTAAAACTACATGCATTCAACATGTAGGGACTTGCCTTTATCCAAATCTAGTGAAAGATTTGGGGCTTAAAGAAAACTGCAAAGTACAGGTTCATAGTAACTTCTGAAGAATATAAGACACAGAATATAAGGAAGGTACTGTATTATACTCAATGTATCCAAAACAAATTACACCAATAAATATGCAATGAAACCAAACAAAACACTGTTAATCAGAAAAAAACAAATCAGACACTGGGTTTCGACAGCTTATTCTTTCTCCGTTCAGTCAATTTTTCAACTGTCCTTGGAAGGAGTGGTAACAGCCAAACTCCATCCTTTCATTAGTCACAAAAGCATAAGAAGAACTAAGGTAGCAAAAAACAGAGGATAAAATAAAGATAGGAAGAAGGACTTCCCCAAGACTCAAACTAAAAAAAAAAAGGGAAAAAAAGGTAAAGGACCCCTGTCAGTTAAGTCCAGTCACAGGCGACTCTGGGTTGCGGCGCTCATCTCGCTTTACAGGCCGAGGGAGCCGGCGTTTGTCCGCATACAGTTTTTCCTGGTCATGTGGCCAGTATGACTAAGCTGCTTCTGGCGCAATGGAACACTGAAACCAGAGCAGTGCATGGAAATGCTGTTTACCTTCCTGCCGGAGCGGTACCTATTTATCTACTTGTACTTTTGGGTGTGATTTCGAACTGCTAGGTGGGCAGGAGCAGGGACTGAGCAACGGGAGCTTACTCTGTCGCAGGGATTTGAACTGCCGACCTTCTGATCGGCAAGCCCAAGTGGCTCAGTGGTTTAGACCACATTGCCACCCGCGTCCCTTAAGACTCAAACTAGAGCTAAAATCCAGAGGGACAAAATGGGTGAATGAAACCTAACCACCCCCCCGTATCTTATCCTTTGAGCAGGAAAGAATGGAAATGGTTAAGGCAGGATTCTATCCTCCTTACTGCTGCCCACCTAGCAGTTTGAAAGCACATCAAAGTGCAAGTAAATAAATAGGTACTGCTCCGGCGGGAAGTAAATGGCATTTCCGTGTGCTGCTCTGGTTCGCCAGAAGCGGCGAAGTCATGCTGGCCACATGACCTGGAAGCTGTCTGGGGACAAAGGCTCGCTCCCTCGGCCAGTAAAGCGAGATGAGCACCACAACCCCAGAGTCATCTGCGACTGGACCTAACAGTCAGGGGTCCCTTTACCTTTACAGGATCAAAGAAACCTGTTGCAAGTAACTTTGTGAAAATTCCACTGAAGCAAAGGGGATAAAGGTAGAAAGGTATTCTCAAGACAAGAGTGGACCCTGTTTCAGAGTGAGATATAATTCCTTCTAGAGTAAGGAGCAATAGGCAAGTACAACACACCCCCATACTCAAGATGCTTTTGGGCAAAAGCACAAATATTGTGACAGGGTTCTCAGTTCTGAAACACTCATAAATAATTGTAAGTAGGAAAAGCTCTATGAACACTAGACATATTAGCAAGTACATACAGATCCTCACTTACTCCCCACAAAGAAGGAGAAGACACACATCATGGAGCTCTATTAGGGAAGCTTATACACAGCAGTACTATTCTCTTAGAAACTGAAGTGAGAATACTGAGGTAGGAACATGTCTCCTAGGTCTTGAGAATGACTGCCAGAACAGTCAATTGTCTCTTGAACAAGGACAATGACCTTGTTCTAGAAGATCAACATGCAAAAGGCACAATTTCCTTAACAGAGACCTTTACATTCCTTAGCAAGACCCTTACATTTTATTTGCATGGTGAAGGACTTTTCAAGCAACATAGACCTGATTTGGGACACCTAGAAGTCTACAACTTCTTCAGAATCCCAAGACCTTAGGAAGGAGCACCACTCAACCACTATGTGGGCACAAAGAACCATTGTAGGTTTGGCTAACACAGGACCCTATATCAGCAAGTCCTGTCCTGCTGTAAGTTGCAAAGTGAGAGCTATGGGCAGTGCCACCCGATCCATAGACTTTGCAGCTAAGGAAACCACACAAAATATCTCCACTTTCTCTTATCTTACTTTAGAGACTGAGAGGAGTGGGAGGGAAAGCGCAAAGTTGACCAATGAAGACAGAACCATTTCTTCACCAAAAGACATGGGACCATTTTTAAAATAAGTCCTGATTCTTATTTCCAATGGGAGAAGAAGCTACTTGCTCAGCGATGCGATGCCACACTACTAAATTCGGGTTGAGGTCAGGGGAATGTTGCAAGATCACAGCTAGGAGAGAAATGTGCTTGCAAGCTTAAGCTTCCTATTGGTTCAAAATACAAAGACTATTAAAGTAAGTTATTTCTGCTGTGAAATTTCACTTAACGTTTCATTTCTTCATACAGGAAACTGTGCCCATTTTCACAAAGGAGGTTGGTGGTACAATGCCTGTGCTCATTCTAACCTCAATGGAGTTTGGTACAGAGGAGGACATTACAGAAGCAAGCACCAGGATGGGATTTTTTGGGCTGAGTACAGAGGCGGATCATACTCGCTAAAAGCCGTTCAGATGATGATCAGACCCATTGATTGAGATGCTCAAAAACATTTCCAAAATATTCTCTTGAACTTCAAACTGATGTTACATTTTGAGTTGTTTGCAAGCCCTACAAAGTATTATTTTAAACATTTCTTACTGTGATATTGTATATGATAATTATGCAAGTTCTAATTGCTCACAAAGGAAGCAGGATTCTGCATTTAAAATAAATTTATGTTAATACAAGGTGTATGGGATTTAGTGGCAGTAATTAAACCTAACAATTTTGCAGGCTACAAGAAAACATCACGGATGCAGAATAGTTGAACTTTGAAACTGAAGTACAAGATGCTGCTGCTGTGTGAAGCATGCAACTCAATTCATTTTCATAGATTTAAATCTATTTAAGTTTTATTTCAAGGATTACGTCCAGTGGAAATCTAATTTTGAGATGTGGGCACACAAGTCACAAAACAGACAATGAACTAGAGAGCAACTCTGGTTTTGCAGGCGCATTTTGCATCAATAAAAGTATTCTTATTTTAAAACAGTAATGGTAACTATCATTAAGTATAGCTTTTACAGGACATGAGAACTTTGCTGCCCTTTGGATAGGAGGGCATCATGCCTAAACTTTAATCCTAAATATGAATAAAATAATAATAAAACAAGTATTTATACAGCATTTCCCCTAAGTGTTCAATATCCTTCACTTAGGTTCTGAATAACCCATTCATGATACTGTGAGGTAGGCTAATATTATTATTAGGTCTGTGTTGCAGATTGGGATTCAGTCTGAAAGATAAGCCATGCAGTGAGTTTAAGGCTAGACTGACTGAGGGACTTTCCAACTACGGGTAATTTGTTCATGTGATTAACTCTATAGAGGGTACCAAACATGTTACTTGGAAATAACTTGGTGGTCCACCAGTACTTCTAACTGAGTAATACATTTAGCACAGAGGTCGTCAAACTAAGGCCTGCGGGCCGGATATGGCCCACCGGGCTCGTTAATCTGGCCTGCAACCTTGCAGACCCTGTCGCCCACTCAGTCAGTCCCCACACTAAACAGGCGCAGTGCACAGGCCTCGCCGCATGGAGACTGACTTCCATGACATGGCACGGCTTCTGATTGGCTGCAGGAAGCTCCTGCAGCCAATCAGAAGCCACGGACGCTTCTGGGCGCTGCCCCTTCCTTCCTGCTGAGGTGGCCGAACAGGAGGAAGCGGCTAAGCGGGAAGGAAGCGGCAGTGGCGCGGAGGCTGCCAATGACAAGGCAGCATCGGTGGCTGCGGTGCCTTTCGGGAGGGGGGTGCTTTCGGGACCCCCTTTTGCTGACCCCTGATTTAGCATCTTGGCATAACCTCTGGAGCTGACTGGGAAGTGTGAGGGAGGAGGGGGAAGGGGAAGCTATTGTGCGTCTCTTGGTGTAACACTGGATTTCACCCAGTGAAATTCATGGAGTAGCAACTGTTTTATTTGTCAGGTTTCTTAAAATTCTGACATTTACCCAATTTAAACATCCTACTCTGTTTAAGCTATAACTGGTAACTGGACAGGCTACAGTGGGGACCTTCCTTCCTATAATCTCTTAATAAATGCTCTGTCTGCCATAAAATAATTAGATAGTACTGGATTTGGTACTTTAGGGTTGCCAAAATGGCTGGGAAGTGATTCTTATACATTTAATTCCTTCGTGTTAGGGAAACACTTGCAACAGCTGCTTTTTCCCTCCACAACAGAGAGTAGACAAGAAGGCGCTGGACTGGAGAGAGGTCTGGAGATCACAGCCTATTAATCTGAATTTTTGAAGCTTGAACAGTTACAGGTTACTGAAAAGGCCAAAATGTATCTGAACTACATTTTTAAAACTTGGGTGTTCTCCCCTCATTAAACCTTAATTCCAGCAATCAGGAGCAGCAGCAAAGTATTTCAAGCAGCCAGATGAATGTGGATTTTGTTTTTGCATTATTTTGACAGTGCCACATACCATTCTGAGTTTTTAGAAACTAGTTTTAAAAACAGCAGCTGGGTTGTCAAGAGCACAGTGTGAAATACCCTCAGTAATTTCCGCTTGGTTCAACTCTGAAAACCTCATTCTTTTTTAAAAACTTAAATCTCTTTTTGGAATACATTACTATTAAACATTTGGCTAAAAGTTATTCCAATAAGCTCATGTGAGTGGTTGACAGATACTGCTCACATTCCTAAAACTGTATCTACAAGCATGCAAAACGACTGTATATTGTGATTTTTTAAGAACTGTTTTAATGAAACAGCGCAAGACCCTAGCTATACTCAACTTCAAAACTTCTGGTTCACTTCTTCGAATTAAAGAAGAAGGAACGTACCCAAATGGCTTCTGGAATGGGACTTTTCAACCATAGTACTCTCACCTCAGTTCCATAGAATAACTTGTCTGCTCACCAGAAATAAGAACCCCTGCCCTTCTGATATGACTAGCACAAAAAGTTCAGCACTACAAAGAGAAATATACTCCTCCACGGATAATTTGGGGGGAGGCAAAAGGGGGTGGTTTTTCTGTTTGTGCAAGGACATGAGCAAAAGAAACCCATCGAAGGAAGGGTCAGTGCTTATCAAAGACCTTGACACCCTAACAAGTGAAACCAATATTGGTGGGCCAAGACCCCAGTAGCATCTCAAGTGGCATTCCATAAAGTATAATGGGTTGCCCCCAGAAGGAGAAAGCCAGCATGGAAACATGCACGCTGCATGCACAGAGTAACTGTCCACATGCACACGGTCCCCCTCTTTAGACACTGACCAATGCAAGAAATATGAAAGTTGCCAGATTACTACAAAATTAACATTCAGTGGGCGACTGCACAGCAAGAAGATGTAAAAGTATGTAGGACTTTCGTATAAAAAATATTATTTGCCCCAGGAAAAAACATGCACATTAAGCACTAAATAAAAATGCAGCATTTTAGAAGTGAAATTATTTTTCTTCGTTATAACAGCGTCTTGATTTTCAGCTGTGCTGCCTTATGGTTTATGAGCAAAACAGGATGAGAAAGCAATACATGGAGTGATTTTTGTTGGGTTCTAAATCAATGTTGTATTTTTCTCTGTTCTAAAGGATAGGCATATGGAACAAAGCATGTGGTGATAAAAAAATGGGTGCAATCCAATAATGACGACCTGTTCATGCATTTGAGTTCTCTTCCCTTTCCTCCCCTGCAGTTACTTAAGCCCCGCCACAATCTGGGGACTGGGGACCTTCTCTGCGCACAAAGCTGCAGGGAAGGGAAGGAAACGAATATTGTCCAATTGTGTGACACTGAATCATACGCAGTATCAGTAAGACTGGACAAACTTCCTGTATGCCGGAACTTTGTAAGAGCATCTCATGCCACACTGAGGTAACTGTCAATGAATTTAAACATTAAAAAACTCCCCTCCTGCTCTGTTCTATGCTCTTAACAAACAGGAAGCCACAAATGTGGCTGCCAAGGTAAACTGGATGCAATTCCAACAAAATGAGGCACAGCCCCCAATCCAAAGAAATAATTGTATTCTGCATGGTTGTTTTTTTAAAAGAAGGAACAGCCAGCATTTCCCCTATTCAGTAACATAGCAATGTGGACAGACAAGCCTCTGCTATACCAATAATGCTGCCACAACCACAAATCTTTAAGATGAGAAGAGACTTTAAAATCCCTTGGTCAAATTCACATCCCTCTCACATCTGTATATGCCTTCCTTGACAGCTGCATTTAGCCCCTCCACTGTGACCTCAGGAGGGTTCCTCTCTCTTCTCCTGGCTGTGCTCTTTGAAACAGAGGATACTTGAAAAGCCATTAAAAATGCTGCCGCCATCATTTACCCCCACCCTTTTCCCTATGGTTGGTGGAAGGAAGGAAGGAAGGAAGGAAGGAAGGAAGGAAGGAAGGAAGGAGTTGGCCTAATGTAGGGTCCATACAGGCAGGGGCGACCGAAGTGGGGAGTGGGCTGCCCCGGGTGCCACTCGGGGGTGTGTGTGAAAAGATGGCCCCTGACTCCCCCCCAGCTGTAGAGCGGCCAAGGGCACGTGCAGTCAGTATGGATGCCACGCATGCGCACTCCGTACGGGATGCCGCACATGCACAGTCTGTACGGACTGCGAATGTGCGGCATCCCGTACGGAGTGCGCATGTGCAGAAGCCCATACAACCGTCACACATGCGCAGTCCATACAGATGTAGTGCATGCCATCACCGGGCGGTTTGCCCCGCCCCTTGGCATCCCACCCCAGGTGCTGGAGAGGGTTCCTCCTCCACTGCAAACAGGTACTAATATTTTAAAAGATAAAGTGCGAGACTGGCTTCATTACTATCAGATAATGGAGGCATATAATTTGGACAAGAAAATTGGCTTCCAGGTGGAAAAATCAAAACTAGAAACAGAACTATTAGAACCTAAAACTAAGATTTTGTCAAAGATGTATAACTTGCTGTTGAAATGGAATACTCAGGATGAAACGGTGAAATCTGCTATGATTAAATGGGCACAAGATGTTGGACATAACATTATGTTTGCTGACTGGGAACAGTTGTGGACCACAGGTATGACATTTACGGCATGTAATGCCCTAAGAGAGAATATTATGAAAATGATATAGAGGTGGTACATGACACCAGTCAAGCTTGTAAAAATCTATCATTTGCCCGATAACAAATGTTGGAAATGTAAAGAAACTGAAGGTACATTCTTTCACCTTTGGTGGACGTGCCCAAGGATTAAGGCTTTCTGGGAGATGATTTATAATGAAATGAAAAAGGTATTTAAATATACCTTCCTGAAGGAACCAGAGGCCTTTCTCCTGGGCATGGTCAGCCAATTGGTGCCAAAGAAGGATAGAACTTTCTTCATGTATGCCACAACAGCAGCAAGAATACTCATCGCAAAGTACTGGAAGACACAAGATCTACCCACCCTGGAAGAATGGCAGGTGAAGGTGATGGACTATATGGAACTGGCAGAAATGACTGGCAGAATCCGAGACCAGGGAGAAGAGTTGGTGGAAGAAGATTGGAAAAAGTTCAAAGATTATTTACAGAAACACTGTAAAATTAATGAATGTTAGAATGATGTGGGATAGAAACTAAGTGGTCTTTTGCTGTAATGCTATAAGGGAATATGAGAAAATGGTTATTAATGGGGGGGATTAATGTTATAATATTTAAAAATTGAAGATTAAGATGAATGAAGAGGGGAGGGATTTGCTGAATTAACAATTGGAACTGGAATACAGAAAAGGAAGGCGTGAGGAGGTCCGGGAAATAAGCAAATGAAAAATATGTGATGGAAAGATTGAACTGTTTTTTAACTATTTTTATTTTGTATTTTTCTTTTTTCTTTTTCTTTTGTAATTTTTTGAAAATCTTAATAAACATCTTATAAAAAAACAAACAAACAGGTACTAATATTTTTATGATACCAGTAAACAAAGTTAAAACGTTCATCTTACCTAAATAAGGAATGCAAGGAGTCATCTTCAAGCTGTTTATATAGTTTCTAAGTCTCTTATAATTTTCTTCTTTACTCATTACATATTCCAGCTTCTCAAAAGTAGTTTTGTCCTTTCGGCTCAGTAGCTTTAAGGAGAGGGGAAGAACCAAAATATAGTTATTAGGAAACCCAATGGCTCCCCACCCCCCACAAGTTAACAAGTATTTTATACTATGCATAAGGAAATACTGTACTGAAAAGTTACAACTGTTTTATCATATACAATTTGAAAGCATTTTAATTGTGAAAAGTTCTGAGCCGTGCTATACTGTATAGTACTATAGTAGTTTGATGACGCAGGATTAGTACTTTGACAATACAGGGTTTCTTTTAAGTCTAAATAGTAGCCAGAGGTGGGGGAAAGAATGTTTTGTGCCTTCAGCTAATTGAATTAATTAAAGGATTAATTATCAAGCCTCAATATGAATTGCTCTAAGCAGCTAACAATAAAATCAAAGCAGTGTGAGTTATAAAAACAAAAATCATCAGAAAATAGATGCATTGGTAAATTGATATATTGTTGAGCTATCATAGTGGAACTTCACAGATGGCTAGTAAAAGCTAACACCACCAAGTCCAGTCACAATTGGTGGGCCTATGGTACAATAATAATTTTTGGAACAACTATGCGGTTCAATTTACAGAGTGGTATTAATGTCTGAGATTAGAAGGGAAACTGTCAGCAGGACAAGGAAGAAAAACGTATTTGACAACCCCCCCTCCCTCTGACAGCACTCATTCTCCAGAGGCTTGGGGGAACCCACCAGAGCAGATTTAGGAAGACATGGACCATGGGTGGGCAAACTAAGGCCCGGGGGCCGGATCTGGCCCAATCACCTTCTAAATCTGGCCCACAGATGGTCCGGGAATCAGCATGCTTTTACAGAATGTGTGCTTTTATTTAAAATGCATCTCTGGGTTATTTGTGGGGCATAGGAATTCATTCATCCCCCCCCCCAAAAAATATAGTCTGGCCCCCCACAAGGTCTGAGGGACAGTGGACCGGCCCCTTGCTGAAAAAGTTTGCTGACCCTTGACATGGACGATGCTGAAAAGTGGAGATGGAAGATTGTCAGAAATGCTTTCCCTCTCCTGTCAGTAGGCAGTACCACTGGGCGTCACTCAATAATATTACCGTTTCAAACCATCCTGAAAGCACAAACTGCTGTAGCAAGGGGTAGACTCCATGAGAGTGAAAGAGTAACACCCCCCCAAAAAAGAATTCTTATGTCGTACACACAGCCACTGAGTCAGTTATAGTTCTCACCTGGGATGATAAATGAATGTTTACAGAAGGATGCCAAATTACAGAACGGTTGAATGAATATTAACAGAAGGGGCACTGAATCAATCGCTAGGAGTCTATTTAACAGAGAACCAAAACAGACAAACACGAAGGAAGGGCGTTGATAATATAAGCTTTCTGAGAGAGCAGAACACCTGTGCTTTCAGATCAGACCGTCAGGAATAAGTGAAGATGAACGGTCACTCATAAGGATAGACTTCAAAGGGAACTGAAGGGATTTAGGTAAGTTTATATTATGTGCAACACCAGGGCGCCAACTTGAATAAAATATTGTGGGGGCCCAGGTAAGCCCCACCCCACATAATCGACCATATGATGCCATGCGCGCGCGCACACACGCACACACACACACACACACACACACACACACACAGCATTTGAATGGGAATGCCCATCAACTTTGTGGAGGCCCAGCCCCCTCAAATATTTTATTGTGGTGGAGGCCGAAGTCTCAACAGCCCCTAGGAGTTGGCTCCTATGGTGCAACAAGTACCCTATGTGAAATCAACTACAGGCAGGCCCCATTTATGCGCGGGTTACATTCCAAGGCCCCACACACGTGTCTGTATAATTGAAACCCCCTTAAAAAGCCTACAGACACCCTGTTCCGCCCCGCCCCCATCATGCTCTTTTAGTGACATTTCAGTGACGTCTTTATGACATTTCCAGGTCCCTTCCAGATTTGGTATGATGCCCGTATACACAGTTGCACACATACTGGACACCTGTAAACGGGGAGCTGCCTGTAAACAACCTCTCTTGGTATGCCCCGTGGAGGACCTTACCGTCTGCAAATAACGATATCCTAAAGATTCCGGGCCCCAGAGAGATCAGACTGGCCTCGACCAGAGCCAGGGCCTTTTTGGCCGTGGCCCCGGCCTGGTAGAATCACAAGAGACTAGGGCCCTGCAGGATTTGACATCTTTCTGCAGGGCCTGCAAGACGGAGGTGTTCCACCAAGCCTTTGGTCTGGGTTCAGTCCGACTCATTTTCTCCTTGCACAAGGGAGGTTCCCAGCCCGCTCACAGGTGCTTATACTATCAGTGGAAACAGTTGGTAACTGCCTTCAATTTTAACCTGAAGATTGCCACTTGTCCAGTTTTAATTTTAATTTGTTTGAATTAATTTTGGGATGTATCTTAATTTATTGATCGCTTGTTTTTATGCATTGTCTTACTTGTATGATGCTTGCCGCTCTGAGACCAGCTTTGGTCGAGAAGGGTGGGATATAAATAACATTATTATTATTATTATTATTAATCATTCCGCTTCCACTGCACAAATCCCTAACTCAGTGTCAACACCCGAGTTCACTCACCGCCCAAGTTTTGGTCAACCTGAAGATGGGGGCACTTTGTAATCCAGACACCACAGCCATAAGAGCATGTAGATTATTCAACTCATAGAGTTTCTGAGAACAGAACAAAACAGAAGTTTAATGTCTAGTACTTTAATGTATTGAGTTTGCCACAACTTAAATTATCAGCCTATTTTACAAAATAGCATCATGAACAAAAAACTGAAAAACGGAGGAAAATTATACCTCTCCAAATAATTATGATAAAGGTGTAATTGAAAAGCATACCTTCATGACTACGACCTAATAGATAAGCTTTGTGTGTGACCCTGGTCTGAAATAGACTAAACACTGGCCAATAAACCATAGTTAAGTCACCAATCCAAACACCCATGGACAGTGATGTAGCATTCCTGAGTTAGTCATATACTAGCCACTGGATGGAAAATAATCATTTATCTGCATCATGTCCCAGAAAGTATTCATGCCACACCATACATACCCCAAACAAATGAACTAGCAATATTGCACTTAACACCTTTTGATTGCTCTTCAAAGTATAATCAGGAATCATCATCATTAAATATTGTTTGAATATTCCAGGTTAGAGTTCATATAACTAACAAGACCAAACATTTCCTCTAGTCATATGTTAATGGAGCCAAGCGTACCTAGGTCTCTATCAACCCTGATAAAGGCTCCAGAACAAAAGTTTCTTACCTTAGCTGTTTTAATATAGTGGCTCAGAACTTCAGCTCGTATTTTTAATGTCTGTGCATGAAGAATCTCTCTAACTACCCAAAAACTTACCTAAAAAAAAAGAAAGAAAGTGGTAATAATGCATATAAAAACAGAAAATAAAAAGTGATATTGTTAGACTGGGGATTTTGGCATTCTCATGTGTTTTCACATTATGAAAATTAATTTTCATTAGCAGCCTAATTAGTTACCAGAAACATGCAAATTCATTCACTTCTATGAGCATTTCTAAAGTTTTGCTGTTTAATCTAATTATATTAACAGGCTATATTTAACAAGAATTGCATAGTGAACCTACTAAGAAGATAAAATGTGTAACATGTATACATAGTACCAATACTCAAAAATATTAAATGCTATAACTAATTCAAACTTACTACTACCATACCATGAAATTGATATTATATCAATTTCAACCCCTATACAAATTTCAGTTTCAATAAACGCCTCCCCAAATGCCTGTCATCAACAATGGGAGGAAAGCTGCTCTTTGCATTCTGAAATAGCAGCTGTGTTGGGTGTGACCGATTCTGCTCAGGACTGTGGCAGGAGCAAAGGGCTATCCCCACTCTGCTGTGCTGCCTACAACGAACAGATGGCCTATCCTTATTCACCATACATAACCTAGCTACATATACAGTGGTACCTCGCAAGACGAATGCCTCGCAAGACGAAAAACGCGCAAGACGAAAGAGTTTTCTGTTTTTTGAGTCGTTCCGCAAGACGAATTTCCCTATGGGCTTGCTTTGCAAGACGAAACGTCTTGTGAGTTCTTGCGAGTTTGTTTCCTTTTCCTTAAAGCCGCTAAGCCGCTAATAGCCGCTAAGCCGCTAATAGCCGCTAAGCTGCTAATAGCCGTGCTTCGCAAGACGAAAAAACCGCAAGACGACGAGACTTGCGGAACGGATTAATTTTGTCTGGTGAGGCACCACTGTAATAGATTAAATAAAGTAGTAAGTATTATTAATCAGTAGGCTATATTATATAAATCAGTAGGCTGACAAGGCTACACTGAATGTACAGGTAATATACCTCTGTAAACTGAAAATGATCCCAAGCTGTGAATACTGATCCATTCCTCCCCCCTTTCCTTTGTTTTGTTTTACTTTTCTTTTTATTGTTAGCTATATAAACACAACATCCCCAATTCAATAAAGCAGTGCTTTCTTCGAGGGGGCAGGGGTACGCATGCTCCTAAACATTTTGTGAATCTGTTTGGTCTCATTGGGGGACAGTATTTCAATATGAGTACCCCTACACATTTTTTTAAGAAAAAAGCACTGCAATAAAGTATTGCTGTAATAATAAAAATGGCACAAAGGCAAACTATATGGTGAGCATCACATCTAATTTGGCATTGACTTTTAGCCTTTACTGCAGGCACTGTGATCACTGCAGATGGTGGCAGCAGTCACAAAATTAAAAGATGCCTGCTTCTTGGGAGAAAAGCAATGACAAACCTAGACAGCATCTTAAAAAAGCAGAGACATCACCTTGCCAACAAAGGTCCGTATAGTTAAAGCTGTGGTTTTCCCAGTAGTGATGTATGGAAGTGAGAGCTGGACCGTAAAGAAGGCTGATCGCCGAAGAATTGATACTTTTGAATTATGGTGCTGGAGGAGACTCTTGAGAGTCCCGTGGATTGCAAGAAGACCAAACCTCTCCATTCTGAAGGAAATCAGCCCTGAGTGCTCACTGGAAGGACAGATCGTGAAGCTGAGGCTCCAATACTTTGGCCACCTCATGAGAAGAGAAGACTCCCTGGAAAAGACCCTGATGTTGGGAAAGATGGAAGGCACAAGGAGAAGGGGACGACAGAGGGCGAGATGGTTGGACAGTGTTCCAAACTGCGGGAGGCAGTGGAAGACAGGAGCGCCTGGTATGCTCTGGTCCATGGCGTCACAAAGAGTCGTACACGACTAAACAACAACAACAAATTGAATTTGAAGGGAGAATTTAAGTGAATTTAAGGGAGAAAGGGAAATCAAGAACCTAGGAGGTACAGTGGTGCCCCGCAAGACGAATGCCTCGCAAGACGGAAAACTCGCTAGACGAAAGAGTTTTCCGTTTTGGAGGTGCTTCGCTAGACGAATTTCCTATGGGCTTGCTTCGCAAGACGACAATGCCTTGCGAGTTCCTGCGGGTTCCCCCCCTTTTTTCTAAGCCGCTAAGCCGCTTATCAGCTGATCCGATCAGCTGGTAAGCCGCTAAAAGCCGCTAATAGCGCTAATCCGCTAATCCGTCAATGGGCTTGCTTCGCAAGACAAAAAAACCGCTAGACGAAGAGAATCACAGAACGGATTCTTTTTGTCTTGCGAGGCACCACTGTACTAAAACGTACATGCTGATTTGAGCAACAGGGAATTATTTGAACACATATTTCAGGTACAGTGGATGCTCGGGTTGCGAATGTGATCCATGAGGGATGCACTTTTGCAACCCTTAGCAGCGCATCTGCGTATGCGTGGGTTGCGATTCGGCAGTTCTGTGCATGTGTGACCACCAAAACCCAGAAGTAACCCGTTCCGGTACTTCCGGGTTTCGGTGGTCTATAACTCAAAAAAACGCAACCTGAAGCGTCTGTAACTCGAGGCATGACTGTACACAGCATGTGGTGAGAAACAGTCTCGACATTGAAGTCTGCATCTTTTAGAGAATTGTAAAGTTTAGTTTCCAATAAAAGTAGGAATGTGTTTCTTGAGAAATTTAGCTGGATTTGTCACTCCAATCAAGTGTTTACCTAGTTTATCTCATAATGAAGTTGTAGAGCCTCACATTTGTTTATATATAATACAGCCATGGAATTCACCTCTCTTTAGTTCTGCATTGCTGTTGATGCCACAGAGACTCTGGAATTCCAAACCAAAACCCAAAGTTTACCACTAGAATAATTTAAAGTTGGAAAGCTTTTCCAAAGCGTAAAAATTTATATGAGGGAGGCGTTTGTGCTTTAATGTACTGTTGAAAAGAAAAAATGACAAGAGAGAAATATGTCTCTTATGGCTTTGGAACAGAGGCTAGACTCGTGACTAATGTAACAAACACACATGCACAATGGGACTCTGAACTTGCAATCATGCAATAACTGCTGCCTTCTTGCACACCTGTCACCTCACGTGATTTGAAGGGCCTTTCTGAATAAATTGGTGATGTGTCATTGTTCTGCGTGGGTGGGAGTCATCCTGGGTGCGCACAGGCTCTTGAGAATGCCTAGAGGAAATCTCAATGTCCAGGCCAATACAGTGGCAGTACTAGGCAGGGCTAATATTTACGCTATATGAAGAAGTCCTTTTGAGCACTGGAATCCCTGAACAAATAGACACTCCTGCTCACACATATTTTCTCAGCAGATATGTTCTATGTATTCTACAATTTTGGTTTTGGATTTAATATAGAGAGTCAAGAATTTCAGAATTCTGCATTAATTCCTGAAAAAAATGAGATTCAGGGTGTTGTGAGAAGTCAGGCAATGGTACTTACATACGGAGTAACCCTGCTCAATTTCTGTCAGCAGAATCATAGGGGGCAACACAGCCCATCCTAAGCAGTCCACACTTATCTAATTAGTAAAAGAATTGCATCTCCCTGTTACTCAAGCAGAAATATGGTCTGCACTTGGGACACTGCCCTGATTAGGTGTTGACCGTCACCTTTCCCCCCTAGGACCGTCCAATCAGTCTGTGACAGGAAACTTGCATTTTTTTTTATGTGCAGTGACAACCACACATAACCACACATAACCACACAATTAAGAACTTAATTCGTTCTGGAGGTCCGTTCTTAACCTGAAACTGTTCTTAACCTGAAGCACCACTTTAGCTAATGGGGCCTCCCGCTGTTGCCGCGCGGCCGGAGCGCGATTTCTGTTCTTATCCTGAAGCAAAGTTCTTAACCTGAAGCACTATTTCTGGGTTAGCGGGGTGTGTAACCTGAAGCGTATGTAACCCGAGGTACCACTGTACTCCTTCCATCCAGCCTAATCCTCAGTCCAATCACCTTTCATCTCGGGTATCCCCTACCCTGCAAACCAAATATTTAATTATCTTCCACCATGAAACAACACTGTTCTGTCTTCCTCAATCCAGCTGTTCTATGGTTCCGTCTGTTCCACCCAGCCAGCCAATAGTTCAGCCTGCTGCTAGACCTCCATGGGATACTTCAAGACAGGCTGCTGCACCTTCAAATAGCCTGTTTCCATGCTTTCTCCCCATTGTGTAATTATGTCTTTCTTGTGTTTGTTATTTTCCACAGCTGGAATTAGGAATCTTGAGGGAATACGATCCCTTAAGAAAAATTCTCTATTCCAGCAACATATGAGATGAGTTCTATGGAACCCAGGTTACTTGTTTGGGAACCACAAAGCATTGACCTAAATTGTGACAAATGAAGCTTGGTGGGCCTTTGGGGCTCCCACTACATTGCTGGGCTATCTATGAATATCCTGGAAAATATTTTGTTATCTAGAACACCAGATCCCCCTGGAACCGCCCCTTAACTCTGCTGATTCCAGATTCCTAATATCACTCCCCTGGAATAACATCCTCCAGCCCTGTAATGCTCCGACTCATTATGTATAAGCAAACAAGTTAAGTATATGCCATTGGTCCAGGAAACATATGTAGCCTGTGCAAATGAGCTAACTCACTGCATTGGGCAATTTTACGCTGCAAAGCCATTTTACTTTCTGACTGCCATTTTGACTTTGTACCTAAATGGACCATTTTTATTGACACCAAAATTGGGATTTGGTAGCTCTTGCTATTCACCTTGTTAGTTAAGTACAGTGCAATATCCTCCATAGCATGCTATCACCCTAGAGCAAAGATTTTTTAAAAAAATATATCATGCCCCTGTATGTTATATGCATCCTACATTTATTTGAAAACTTCACTGTGCAATATGGCATGAAAACTGAGAGGAACCAAATAAATGCTGCTGCCCATAATGCCAAATAGTAGTTATACGACAGAATTCGTATAACTGTACAAAAATCAAACGGCATCCAGCACAGCTGATTCTAGCAAGATCTGCTGCCTCCCTCCCTTGGAAACGACTTGCTTGCCCTGTTATATGTTAGTCCCCACTAATACGTATTACTTATCATTTATTAAATTTGTATACCACCCTTCATCCGCAGATCTCAATTCACAACATAAAAATTCAAGATAAAAAACACAAAATAATAAATAAATAAATACTTTTTTGTTTATACCCTGCCCTCCCCGGCCAAGACCGGGCTCAGGGCGGCTAACAACCAATAATAAAAACAAGTTGATAAAAATACAATTTAAAAGATACAACATTAACACATTAGGGTGCAATCTCTTCATAGGAGAAAGGAAAAAGAACGAGGGTGAGGGAATCAAACTGATTCTAAGCCAAAGGCCAGGTGGAACAACTCTGTCTTACAGGCCCTGCGGAAAGAGATCAGATCCCGCAGGGCCCTGGTCTCAAGAGACAGAGCATTCCACCACGCCAGAGCCAGTGTTGAGGAGCCTCGCTGCAGCATTCTGCACCCGCTGGAGTTTCTGGGACAGCTTCAAGGGCAGCCCCGCGTAGAGCGAATTAAAGTAGTCAAGCCTGGAGGTGACCATTGCATGGATTACTGTGGCCAGGTCAGGGCGGGAAAGGTAAGGGACCTACTGCTTGATGCGGCAAAGGTGGGAAAATGTCGCCTTGGCTGTTGCTGTAACCTGCACCTCCCTGGAAAGGGAGACGTCAAGGATTACACCCAAACTCTTAACGGAAGTCAATGGCACTAATTGGGGCCCCGCAAGAGAAGGGAGTTGGTCCCTCATCCCCATGCCATCCCAACCCAGTCATAGGACCTCTGTCTTCGAAGGATTTAGTTTCAATCGGCTCCCACGAAACCATCCAGCCACAGCTTCCAAACATCTGGTCACTGTGTCCGGGATCGACTCGGTGTGGCCATCCATCAGCAGATAGAGCTGAGTGTCATCAGCATATTGGTGACAACCCAGCCCAAATCTCCGGATAATCCGGGCAAGGGGGCACATAAAGATGTTAAAAAGCATCGGGGAGAGGATAATACAGAATAATAACAAGAACGAAAGCAAACCAATTACCCCCACACCCCATCAAAACTTCCTCTGTGTGCACCTGATTTCCAGAGGTAAGGTATACTCTGCTTCAGTGCCTGTACGTCATGAAAACATTCTGTAATAAAAATTTTAATCTGTTCGTCTCTGAAACTTCCTCATATAGTCACTGCATGCAGCCCCTCAGGAGCTATCCAGGAAGGCAGGAGCCCCCTCTTGAGGGTCCAGGTGGACAGATCTCCAGAACACTAGTCCATCTCTCCAAAGTTTTAAAACGATGTCTATGCGGCCACAGAATCTAACCATAGCTGTTAAGTAAGCAACCTGTTCTTTCTGTAAAAAGGTGTGAATTCCACTTGAATATACAGCAATTGCTAATGCGTAAAATCATTTATTTTCTACTTTTTGTTCACTTTTTTCTACTGGAATCACTCTCCTTCAAGACTACTTCTGAATATAAACAGTACAATGAATACCATCTTCCAATTTTCTTCCACTCTTCCGAAAAGTGTAACAGTATTCACATTTGGCAAGGATGGTAGTAGTAAATGGCTTACAGATGGCTTTTAGTAAGAGCATTCTGAATTTTAAAACTAGCAGGGGTATTGTGCAGTAGACTGTAGTATGTCAAGAGGGTTCTAGTATTTCCATGGCTAATTAGTTAACTACTTTCACATCTGTAGAAGCTGTGCTAAAGTGCATGAGTAACCTCTAAACTCAGATTTTGAAGTAGAGGAAGTAGGTGATGCAAATTGCAGTTTCTACATATATTGTACCTTTCACCTCCAGTTTGTGAAGAAAAGCCCCATTGTCTGGAATTAACTATGTTGTGTGAGAACTGCTGCTACACTGGTGTCAATTATTTGTCTGAAAATCTATGTCTCATGGAATGTGCATATTCCACTACCTGACCTTGACTGTCTTTGCACTGAGATGTAACTATGAGAAGTTGTTCATACCATTTTATTTTAAAATAGATATTAAAAATAGAATGCATTTAGAATGAAGACACTAATTCATCAGCTCTAATAGACATAAAAAAGTCAGACCACTCTTGCAATACATATGTTAACAATGAGCAACACATAATATGTCTGAATGGCTTTAATTAATGAATACACACACACACACACACACACCTTCTGCGGCAGATATTTTTCTAATTTGGTATTGTCTGCTAAAGTCAGCATCTTAATTGTAGTATTTTATTGTAAATCAGTAAAATTAGGAGCACTTCTGGCTCCTAATCCTCTCTCCACCTCTTTCACGTTGCTTCCCCCTGTCACTTCCATCCCAGAACAGTCACTGCTGCCATTGTTCACAACCCCTGCTCCTGTTCTTAAAAGACAAACCACGTGAAATAAGGTTGCAGGCCACTATTAGGGAACCCTTATTAAGTAGCGGCCCTCTGAGCCCTCCATGCAAGGAGGAGAATGCAGTTCCTTATGGGACTGGCTACAGAGGGATACAGTCCTTGCTTCTCTGGCTATACCTTGTGAAGAGGCCCTGTCCACAAGGCCCCCTTTGATGTATTCGTCATAGTATATGCTGCCAATAGCTCCTTGACTAGGTTTGAAACCACAGTAATTTTAGCAAAGATCCCGGCCCTGCCTCGAGCTGTAGAGGGAAACTTTGTATGAAGTTCCATATATTCTCTGCAAAATGTCTTGTGTTTGTAGTCACCATGGTATATCTTGGTGAGTCCAGCATCACTAGCATGACGTCCATAGCATACACTAGTATGAAGGTGTGGCTGTGTGCAGCACAAACACGTGCGATGCAAACTGTCACTGAAGTTGTAGTTAGCACATGGAGCGTTTATATTCTAGGTAGTGTTGTGCTGTAATTGGATCCTGAGACTTGCTATATCCCAGAGACTCCTGTGCCACCAAAGCATGGCCAGTGAAGCACGGGATAAACGAAACTGTGGATGAGGCCTTTGTTAGTTAATTAAAACATCAGCCTAGAGTAATAAAGGCACTGTGTGCTAGTAGCTAAATCCTGTAATGACTTATAGATCAGGTGCTAAAACCTAGGGGTGGTAAACTTGTAGAACTTTGTTCTCAGCTCTACCTAATAGGGAAAGCTTGAGAGGCCATGGTAAATGAAAAAACTACACTAAACCCCAACTTTGGGAAAGTGTTAAAAAGAAAACCCCACTAATCTACCCCAGGAAGGTAACCCCCAATTAACTCACCATCCTTTGCCCACTTCCCATTTAATCAACACCCTGGGTGTATAACGGGCATGCAGACCAAATGGTGAATTGCTTGCCTGGTGCAAATGTTGCAGGTGTCACCTGTCATCTAGATAGCCTAGCAGAAGGGTCAGTGGTCATGATGCACATTGACATGAATGACATGGGGAAATGTAGGTCTTGGAAAGGAAACTTAGGTTGCTAGGTAGGATGTTGAAAGCAAAGACCTTCAATGCAGCTTTCTCCAAAATGCTACCAATTCCATGCACAAGGTCAGCTTGACAGGCAAAGCTGTGTGGTCTCAGTGCATGGATGAGACAGCGGAGCAGGGAGGAGGGGTTTGGCACTGTAGAACATTTTGGAACAACCTGGGCTTATAGAAAAGGGACGGAACCAGACTGTTGGCACTTAAAATTAAAAAAGGTAGCAGAGCAGCTTCTAAACTAATTTTAAGGGTAGGGACACAGGAGCTGAAGAGGGTCTGTTTTGGAACAAACCTACCACTGGAGATGAAGATGAAAATAATAATAATGATAATTTAAATGGGTGGGGGAAAGTACCTCGCAATGGAAGTGCCGGGATACAGGACAGTATTTTGGAGAGCTCAAAACATAG
Source organism: Podarcis liolepis (assembly GCF_965112155.1). Classification (NCBI taxonomy): domain Eukaryota; kingdom Metazoa; phylum Chordata; class Lepidosauria; order Squamata; family Lacertidae; genus Podarcis; species Podarcis liolepis. The sequence continues at coordinate 95,515,540 of NC_139559.1, read as the reverse complement.
TAGGTTGAAAAGCTATGGCGCTCCATGAACCATACAGTATGGTGACCTGCATATACAAGTCCACACCTACACCTTAGACTACGGTTCAGGAATCCTAACAGTATAGTTTAGAGAAAAGAAATGAAAAGGCCTTCATGTTTCTGATATTGTCAAACAGTTAGGAGCCAGAAACTCTTGCTAATCTAATATCAGATGCTAGATCCCAATGCATCTTCTGCCCATTCCTTCAGCACACTCTCCAAACACGGTCAATTCAGGGATGTAAACAACAAGCTAGCTTAATAAGAATAAAGTTTCCAAACAGTTTTAAAACAGCTAATTATCATACATGCAGCCAGAGAGGAAATCCAAAACACTATGCAGTCAAATACACAGCAACATTTAACAAAAGAAATAAGTTGCGTCTTTTAAAGCTTCATGTAAATGGAATGATTTGATGTACACAGCAAAGGTGCCACATGTAAACTGAAAACTTACATGGTTGAATCTTCTTGTAAAGGCAACTGCATTTGGTGCAGAACTGTATTTTTCTTTTTTATTCCAACCGCAGCTTGACAGTTCCTGGATTAACAGTGAGAAATAGTTTAAGGCTGACGTAACTGTTTACCCACATTTTGAAACAAGGTAGGAATTTCTTATTTTATCATCAGTGCAGTTAACACAGTGCATCAAATAAAACACAAAATAACACTCTTCTTAATGGTTGCCAATAAGACTGCAATTCTGATATATAAATGTGAGTTCTTTCCTCTTAATAAGTTACAACGGCATAAGACCCTTCAAGCTTGCAAGGTAAAATAACATGGAGCAAGATTTGGCTTGACACTTTCTCCTACAATTTTTAATAGACTATTTAATGGGAAAATGCACCATTAAGTACAGAACTGACCACCTGGGACAGGAATAGCTACTGAGCTGTCACCTGGTCATGAATACTTAAATTTGTCCAACTGTGTCCATCAGGACTGCCCACTGATTTTTCCAGCTGTGAAATGCCAGAATTGATAACTGCATCTATTATGCCCAGTTGATGCAAAACAGGAAAACAGTATTGTCAACAGCTTGATTCATACAAAACAGCGAAGTTTTGTTTGTGCTGAAACTTTTCAGTTGCATCTAAATTGTGCCAACTATGGTCTTTGCAAGCTGTCTACAGGCCATAACTAGAAACCCACTTCAAACAAGTAAATGAAGGAGAGGATCCAAGAATGCAAAAGTGGGAGGGGGAGGTATACAAGCCCAAAGCTTTGGTAGAAGTGGCCAAAGTATGGGGAGCTGTTATATGTGAATTGAGCCACTGAGCTACAACCTATGGACTACCAAAAAATTCTCCTCAGGACACTTGGCATCATCTCATCACAATGGCATCATTTACACTTCCTTGCTATCTATCCCCCCGAAGAGATATGTGCTTCAAAAAAAGGGGGGGGGGATGGAGAATTTTTTTTCTATAATGCAAAGTGTGTCTAAAACACGCTACAAGAAAAGCCAAGAAAACTGATCACAATATTTCTACATCTCTGCCTTCCAGGCTGTGAAATGATCTAAAGAACACTGTGAAGATGGATCTAGCACACAACAAGACTTAGTAGCCAGTACTGTGAATAATCACGCCCAATTCTACTCTCAACTGCATATTCCATATTTGTTATCCACAGCAGGGTATCAAACCAGTCAAACTGACTGGTCAAATATTGTTAAATAATTAAGCATTTCAATAATTAAAATAGGAAAAAAGGCTAATGCTAATCACCGAAATGTTTATTATGAAACAACACATTTAAATTACAAATAGGGTTTTTCTTTTAGTTTTTCACAGGGATGGTCAACTTGCTGCATTATTGCCACTGGGACTTGTGGAAGTCCTGGACAGTTGTAGGAGAGCTTGTCGTCCTTGCTTTGGCATTAAATCAAGCCTGGTTTTTTGTTTCCCTCCAGCACCGTAAAGGTAAAGGTAAAGGTAAAGGGACCCCTGACCGTTAGGTCCAGTCGTGGCCGACTCTGGGGTTGTGGCACTCATCTTGCTTTATTGGCCGAGGGAGCCGGCATACAGCTTCCGGGTCATGTGGCCAGCATGACTAAGCTGCTTCTGGCGAACCAGAGCAGTGCACAGAAATGCTGTTTACCTTCCCGGCGGGGGGGTACCTATTTATCTACTTGCACTTTGACGTGCTTTCGAACTGCTAGGTTGGCAGGAGCAGGGGCCAAGCAACAGGAGCTCACTCCGTCGCGGGGATTCGAACTGCCGCCCTTCTGATCGGCAAGTCCTAGGCTCTCCACAGCGCCACCCACATCCCTCCAGCACCATACTCAGTTTTAAAAACCATCAAGAAGTTAATTGCAAATTACTTTAGAACAACACCCAGACATTGCTTTTTCAGCAGTGAACATAAGATGACTGAAGTTCCTTCAGTCAAAAGATCCAATCAATTTAATAAAGGATGCCCCATGAATTTAGCAATGCTTAGAATGGTTGGGAATGAATGCTACATTAACAGAAGCTGAAATATGGCTGCTGATTCTTGGTATTTGTTGGTGCTTGACAATATTTTATTAACGTGTCAGATTTTCAACAAATGGGCAGCTAACCCAAAACACAAAAAGTGCTTATTCGTATGTGCTTAAAAGAAAATAGTCACATGGGCCATGTTTTCAATCACAATTAAAATAAAACTTGCCTAGACCCACCCAATTCACTGATGTTGTAAACCCAAAGCTACCTATTAGACTGGATACTGGCATGCACCAGACTAATTGTTACTGTGAAGCTGATTGAATTACCGTATTTTTTGCACCATAACACTCACTTTTTTCCTCCTAGAAAGTAAGGGGAAATGTCTGTGCGTGTTATGGAGCGAATGCCTACGGGTGGCAGGGGGGATCTGCTGCAGTTGTGAGCAGAGGATCCATGGTTCCCCTTCCTTCCCTCCTCCGTGGCTCGCTTTGAAACAGCAAAGCGGGAGAAGAGCCGCTGAGTGGGGAGGAGAGAGGGACAGAGAGCCTGCTTGCTTTAAAGGAGCAAAGCGGGAGAGGAGAGGAGCCGCTAACATGAGTGTAAGCGGCTCCTGTCCAGTTGGCTCCTTTAAAGCAAGCAGGCTCTCTGTCCCTCTCTCCTCCCCACTCAGCTCGCTAAATAGCATTATTAGCAGCATCCTTCTCCACACACCCCATGCGTGCTCCTTGTCCCTTGAGTGCTTTTCCTTCCCTCCCCACTTAAAACATGGTTACAAAGCATGGATCCACATGGATCCTCAGGATTTTTGCACTGGGTCACCCCAAATTCACCATCAGATCACATAGCATGTCCACGGCTACATCTTGCACCAAAAAAATCACGCACCCATTGTGGGCTGGGGTCGCAGTGGTGCAAAAACGTGGTTACAAAGCATGGATCCACATGGATCCTCAGGATTTTTGCATTGGGCTACTCCAAACTCACTGTCAGATCACATGTCTGTGGCCACAGCATGAACCACAAAAATCATACATCCACTGTTTTGTTTAGAATATTTTTTTCTTGTTTTCCTCCTCTAAAAACTAAGTGCGTGTTATGGTCTGGTGCGTGTTATAGAGCGAAAAATACGGTATATTCCATCCCAAGATATTAATGGGGACATAAAGTGCTTGCACATTAAGTTAATAATCTCTTTCATATCTTACACTTCTAACATTTATTTTTAAAAATCCTTCTAAGCTTTGAACGTGATTCAAAATCAGCATCAAGTTAATTTTCAACATGCTAGCTATAGCAGACTTAAATTGTTTCAACACCTTATGGCTTACAAGTCAAAGATGCAACATGTCCCCACAGAATAGAGGGTGTGGATTTCACCTGTAAAGACATCTCAGAGTATAGGCTTGGTCTGACTCAGGAGCTTCTAAATATCAAAAAAATACTTGCTAGGGAAGCAAAGCACTCCCTTTACCACTGATCTAGCCCAGGCATAGGCAACCTTTGGCCCCTTCAGATGTTTTGGACTACAATTCCCGTCATCCCTGACCACTGGTCCTGTTAGCTAGGGATCGTGGGAGTTGTAGGCCAAAACATCTGGAGGGCCAAAGGCTGTCTATGCCTGGTCTAGCCACTGCAAGTTCTGCACCAGGATCTAATTGCTGGCACTACCTGCAAGGAAGCTACCAGCTTGGGGACTGGAGGCTTCTATGTGGAAGCTCCCTTGGGACAGCAGCCAAGATGTTCAGACAAGATAAAAGCAGTCACTCATACTCTTTTTCTGGTTACTGTAAGTGCATTCTGCTTCCCTCCAGGTCCTACCTGCTGCTCCACCTTTCCTGCTCTATATCCCTACAACTGCTTTTTAACACCTTCCATTCTCTGATCATTTTTTGTCTTTACTAGGATGCCAGACTGAACACAGGATTGCAGCACCTCACAGATTGTTCAATGCTAACTGTAAGATAATGTTAATGCATATGTATTTCAAGTTTATTTCTCAAAAGCAGATTTTATTAGTAAAAATGCTTTGGATGCCAAATTCTGCTGATTTGATAGGTATGTTCTAAAATTAGGAAGTGATTAAGTATTTAGACAGTGCAACAATAATTCCAAGATAAACAATTTTGCTCAGGACTAATTTTGTTAAAGGAGCAGTGTTAATTAATTTCAATGATAAAACATTAACAATTATTTTAAACCACCTCTATGATGTATTTTATATCTGCCAGGCTGTTACAATAACCCTTCTGTAATCTAGTGTGAAAGCAGTATTTACCAAACTGAGGTACAGTGTTAGTTCCTATAAGAAACTCCTTTTGGAAGACGTTAATTTGATTTGGAGTGTGCTTAAAAAGGTACACAGAATTAAGTATACCACAAATATTGCAAATCCTTAAAGTAAGGCAAGTTAAGGACATATTCAGAGAAAACAAAACAGCCTAGGCTGGATTTGTTATGTTAAGAAACTGCTCATTTCACAGCAGCTTGAAGGCCATCATTAAAGGATGCTTACGAAAGAACTGAATTTTCATCTTTAAACAGAATAGTTATTCATGCAGGAATAGCTTTATCAAACTGGACACCCCAAAACAAAACACATTTATTTAACCCACTTGTGCATGATTTCATTTGAGAAAGAGAGCAGAAGTCATTTTAAAATAAAACATGCATGATAGTGAATGCTGTTTTTTTAAAATTTAGTTTATAATTTTAGGAAATGCAAATAACAATAATAAATGGTTTAGAAATTTTTGCAAAAAGACTGTACTTTGCTCTGATCTACAATTATTTCTCATTTAGAAACAACTACCTTCATGTCAGCGCTACAGTACTTTGCACAGTCAGGACAGAAAATGTGCCTGTAAAAACAGTCCACAGAAAATGGACTGTTTTTGAGTGGAGTTCCACAAAGTGAATATATGCCTTTCTTCTCAATGAAAATGTGTGTGAATTGTGGGTCTGACCATACCTACATTTGTTTGAGCACCACCTGCTAATGGAGTGTGGCCGCTGAGAAGTTTTCCACCAGGATAATGCAGCCATCAGCCCAAAAAATCTCCCCACCCCATCATAATCAAAAGTTCGGCCAAATATCCAACACTTTCCTACCCTGCTCCAAGCTTTCTTGCAAGCAGAGATGACTTGGAGGAGAATAATACTGTAATTAGTGGTCACCAGAAATTATGGCTGGCTAATAACTTCAGTGTCCTTGTATCTGTAACCTTCCACTCTGTTATCACAGAATGTTTGGAACATGAATTAAATATTTTCTCAACATTCAAACTCACTCAGGAAAACTACAAAAACTAAAAAAAAAAATCTACCTGTCTCCCTAGAGGTTCAAATCCATACGATCTATAAGACGAATAACTGAATAGCAAAAGTATACTTCATTGTACTGTTTTCTTCCTTTGCCTACCAATTTACAGTTCACTGGTCAACCAAATTACTCCAGATGACACCACTAGGTACCATTTAAAAATTATGTAATATGAAACACAAATTATTTGTACATGCATACACACACTGGCACACATATTTAGTTCCAGAATACATGCATGGGTTGACATAATAAGGAAATCTGGCTTGGATTTATTTAAAATCAAAAGGTTGTATTAGAAAAACTTACCTCGGGCTGAATAGCTTTAAATACAGGAATATCCATTAGTGTTATCTGGCCCTTTGAAAAAAAGTGATAAGGAAAGTAAGAGTTGTGTCCTTTTGAAATGAATGTTTCAAGATTGGGCCAGCTTTTTATTATTAAATACTAGAGAAATGGCCATCATAAAATGGTGTGCCCTCCCATTGTTCCTTGACCCTACAAAGAGCCATCTCTGCTTCCTGTAAAAGAGAAAATCTACAGTGGCAGAGGCTTAGATCATGGGTAGGCAAACTAAGGCCCTGGAGCTGGATCAGGCCCAATCGCCTTCTAAATCTGGCCCACGGACAGTCCGGGAATCAGTGTGTTTTTACATGAGTAGAATGTGTCCTTTTATTTAAAATGCATCTCTGGGTTATTTGTGGGGCATAGGAATTCATTCATTCCCCCCCCAAAATATATATAGTCCAGCCCCCCACAAGGTCTGAGGGATAGTGGACCAGCCCCCTGCTAAAACAGTTTGCTGACTCCTGGCTTAGATGCTAGGAATCCAGAAAAGGAGTGTAAACTGATCTAGCCTTTTCAAAGACAGATCTGGATCATGTAAATGTTGGAAGCAGTGACTAAATACAACTATCCTGTTCAACACATGGTAGAAAACTGGCTAGATAATCACATTTAATTTCAAAACAAATAATACCTAAAGTGTTAAGGAATTAGCAAGAGGTCTTAATTACAAATACCAAATTCCATCAGAAAGCTTAGCAATTACGTTAAACTATGATAGGGGCTCTCTCTCTCTATATATATATATGTTATTGATCAGAAAAAGTCTTAAGTCTAAAAGTTTTCCAGCACTGTTAAAGTATCAAAACAAATCAAATCTCTTTATTGGCATCACAGTATAAAAAATTTCAAGTTTTTAAAGGACAAGGGTGAAGCTGTCGAGGGTCATAAAGTCACACTTGTGATCGTGTGCACTTAGATATTCTGCTTTGTCCTGTCTGTTCGCCGAAAGGATGAATCATTAGGAAACCTTTCGGGTAAGATTGTGGCTAAAAAGGAGGCTACTAAAGCAGTGATATCTTTGTCCCGATCTGCCAGGAGAAACTTCATTTGACGACTTCTTGTAGTTATAGGCCAGAAGTCCAACACTTTGCTCAGCATCAGTTGGCGAGGTCTGCTGTGTAAACAGCAATCTATCATCATCAACGAGGCTAAAGAAGGCATTTATTTCCTTTAAGAAGTGGAAGCCTTGTCCAAAGGAAGAAAACCAGCACAAATTCTGGTAAACCAATACAACAGCGGCTGAAATTAATGATTGCTATTCTAAGATTTCCCCCCACTGAACAATCTCAGCATGTACTGGATCCTTTCCATTAAGAATGCCCATAGCACCTCATAATAAAACCCACAATACAAATAACCAAATCACATTACATGATACACAATACCACCAATAAAACAGATAAGCACAGACAAAGTGAAAAACAATTAATTAAAATACAGATCATTATTTATTTCTATGAGGGGAAGAAAGACCAGCTCACTAATAAAATTATTTTTCCTGCCTACAGGAAAAAGCTTCCCTCAATAGGGAGTTCAAAAGTCTTTCTTGAATTCCTGCCAGATACACATCAAATGTTTACAAGATCAAAAGAAGGGGCTTCTCAGAGGATTTAAACACTCAGGAAAGCCTTGTACTGAAAAAGGTTGTTATACAGATAGTCTGGTCCCAGGCAGCTTATAGTTTTAGAGATAACAACCAGCATTTTCAATACATAAGCCATTTGAATGAAGTGTGCAAATCAGGGTAGAAATATAATGGATATAAAAAATGACACCTGCCTAATCCTGGGATACTTAAGTAAATGTTATTAAAGAGTAAAGATGCCTCAATGACATAAGGAAAATGTATATTTAATATTCAGGTTGCATTATATAAGCAAATTGGATAAATCTAATACAGTGGTACCTTGGTTCTTGAACGTAATCTGTTCCGGAAGTCCGTTCGACTTCTGAAACATTCGAAAACTAAGGCGCGGCTTCTGATTGGCTGCAGCAGCTTCCTGCACTCAAGCGGGAAGCCGCGTCAGACGTTCAGCTTCCGAAAAACGTTTGAAAATCGGAACACTTACTTCCGGGTTTTCAGCATTTGGGAGCCGATTTGTTCATCAACTAAGCCGTTCAAGAACCAAGGTTCCACTGTACACAATATTCCCCCCCCCCCCCCGGATATAGCCATTAAAAACTTTAATATAAACGTTAATTCAACCCAATCAGTGTCTTCTGCAGCATTTCACACACATGCAACTGAAAGTAAGTACACCATGGTAATGGGTACAACACAAGTCAATACAAAACAAACTCAAATGACATTTCACAGTAGAGACCTTTGGGCATCGTTTTCACTTAAATAAGCTCATTAATGTAAATTATATTTTCCCTAGTAGCTTTCAGTTTAAGTTTACTGTAAGTAAAGTATTTTAAACTTACCTTGCAGTCTCTTTTCTGTTTTACTGAAAAAGGGGGAAAGGAAGCTAGCTGCCTTAAGGAGCTAGAACATATTAAAAAGAAGGTTTAAAAACCTATTCCTATGCTTCATTAAATCTGCCTAATAATGGGATTTAAACTCTGCTACTGGAGTTCTTTATGTGTAAGCCCTGGGTTTTAAAAAATAGGCACAAGCCATTTTTCTTTTGTGTTAGCATGCATCTATAGAGAGTCAATTATAATTAATATATCCTTTTACTAATACCAATCCTAAACTAAACTTTAGCACTACTTGCAAACCAGCTCATTATCTGCCCTCCTCACGTACTTACAGCAAATAATCCTAACTAACTAGAAAACCTAAAGATTAGAAATTTCCTCAGACCAAAAAAGACCTAACCATCACAATCCACAGGCACGGTTGGTCTGAAGAGAGGGCTGGTTCCTATCCCTGGAGAGGAAGTAAAAGGCTTCAGAAAGTCCTGTCTGATTCATCTAGGACAGGCATAGGCAAACTCGGCCCTCCAGATGTTTTGGGACTACAACTCCCATCATCCCTAGCTAACAGGACCAGTGGTCAGGGATGGTGGGAATTGTAGTCCCAAAACATCTGGAGGGCTGAGTTTGCCTATGCCTGATCTAGGAGGAGGCATCATCCCTATCAGGAATGTCTTCTAGCAGGATCTGGCAAATAATGTTATCATGCTATTAATTGAGAAGAGAGGTGCCGGAACTGAGTTCAGGTAAGTTCCAGCTTAAAAAACAACAACCCTGAATGTAATAAACATTAGGAGAGGAGAATGTAGGTGTAGACAGGCAGAGAGAAAATTGAATAAGCCTGGACTCTTATACAGTTACCTGGGAGTGACTCCTACTAAGCTTAATGGGGCTTCTGTGGAAACATTTAAAGGATTGGACTGTAAGACTATTAAATTAGCAAAATATTTACTTATTAATTACTTACCGCATATTCCTCAGGTGTAACCTTCAGAACATCAAATACCACTGCATCAAAACTTTTCTTCAGTTCAGCAGAACCTTTGTCACTTAATGACTCCGAGCTGCTACTCTTCTAAGAAAACAAAAATACAAAATTGTTTTTTTTTTTTTTAAAAAATTTTTTATTGCGTTCCTTTTCATAGGTTCACAAATTTGTTTACATAGCAACATGCAAGAAACATTTTTTTTTTATATATAAAGAAAAATGAAAAAAGAAAAAAAAAAAAAAAGAAAATTAAATATGTTACACATCATGTTTCATAAATTTACTTTCTTTTGGACCTCCCCACATCTTCCCAACATTGCATTCATTGTTCTAACCTGATCAGCAATTTGTTACCTTGTTTCATAACTTATTGTATCTTTGACTTTATTATGTTACCAATTTCGAAAGTTTGTAGTTTACTTTTGGTACCTTCACAATAAACATAATATATTGTTTCAAATTTGTTTCCTTTTCTTTTTTATCTAGGCTTATTTTATCCTTTGCTTAAATAGGTTGCGGAAGCGTGACATTTCCTAATCATGCACAATCTTAACATTCAAACAACTTATAATATTTTTGCAAATAATCCTTGAATTTTTTCCAGTCCTCCTCTATTGTTTCTTCGGTCAGATCTCGAATTCTGCCAGTCATTTCTGCCAACTCCATGTAGTCCAACAACTGTGTCTGCCAGTCCTCCAGTGTGGGTAAATCTGGTGTCTTCCAGTACTTTGCGATAAGAATCCTTGCTGCTGTTGTCGCATACATAAACAGAGTTCTGTCCTTCTTTGGCACCTTCCGGTCCACCATGCCCAGCAGAAAGGCCTCTGGTTTCTTGAGAAAGGTATATTTAAATACCTTTTTCAACTCATTGTATATCATTTCCCAGAAGGCCTTTACTTTCGGGCAGGTCCACCAGAGGTGAAAGAATGTCCCTTCTTGCTCCTTACATTTCCAACACTTATTATCAGACAGGTGGTATATTTTAGCCAACTTGACTGGGGTCATGTACCACCGGTATACCATTTTCATAATGTTCTCTTTCAAGGCACTACATGCCGTGAATTTCATACCGGTGTTCCATAACCTTTCCCAGTCCTCAGACATAATGTTATGTCCTACATCCTGTGCCCATTTTATCATAGCCGATTTAACTGTCTCATCCTGTGTATTCCATCTAAGCAGCAAGTTATACATTCTCGAAAGTACCTTAGTTTTGGGTTCTAATAACTCCGTCTCTAGTTTCGATTTCTCCACCTGGAAACCAACTTTTTTGTCCATTTTGAAAACCTCTTGCATTTGAGCATAATGTAGCCAGTCTCGCACCTTATTTTTTAATTTGTCTTGGCTTTGGAGCTTCCAGTTGTCTCCAACTCTTTCAATTAATTCCCAATATTTTGGCCAATAGGCCTCCATATTGGGCCTTTTTTTGGAAACTTTGGCTTCCACTGGTGATAACCACCTCGGGGTTTTACTTTCTAGTAAATCCTTGTACTTCATCCATACAGCAAATATTGATTTTCTGACAATATGGTTTTTGAACAATTTATGAACCTTTGCCTTGTCATACCACAAGTATGCATGCCAACCATACACATTGTCAAACCCCTCCAGGTCTAGGACATCAGTGTTTTCCAACAAGAACCAATCCTTCAACCAGCAGAAGGCTGCAGCTTCATAGTACAACCTTAAATCCGGCAGGGCAAACCCCCCTCTTTCTTTTGAGTCAGTTAATATTTTAAATTTTATTCGGGGCTTTTTGCCCTGCCAGACAAACTTAGATATATCCTTCTGCCACTTTCCAAAACATTCCATTCTGTCCACGACCTGTAGGGTTTGAAATAAAAATAACATTTTTGGCAAAACACACATCTTTATAGCTGCGATTCGGCCTGACAAGGTAAGTTTCAATCTTGCCCATATATCCAAATCCTTTTTGATTTCCAACCAGCATTTTTCATAATTATCTTTAAATAAATTTAAATTTTTGGTGGACAAAAGTACCCCCAGGTACTTCACTTTTTTCACCACACTTAACTCTGTTTCTTTCTGGTACCCCTCTGTCTCTGTAGGTGTCAGATTTTTAACCAAAACCTTGGTTTTTTGTTTATTAAGCTTGAATCCCGCCACCCGACCAAACTCCGAGATAAGTTCAAGAACTTTTTTTGTGCTAGATTCTGGCTCCTGTAATGTCAAGACTAGGTCATCTGCGAAAGCTTTCAATTTGTATTGTTTCGCTCCGACCACTATACCCTGCACCAACCGGTCCTCTCTGATCATATTCAGCAATACCTCCAGGACAGAAATAAATAACAGAGGAGATAGGGGGCACCCCTGTCGTGTCCCTTTTTCAATTTTGAGTTCCTCCGACACCACATTATTCACTATCAGTTTGGCTTTTTGTTCTGAGTAGATTGCTTCTACTCCATTTTCAAACCCCCTTCCCACTCCCATCCCTTTCAGGTTTTTCTTCATAAACCTCCAAGAAATGTTGTCAAATGCTTTCTCCGCATCAATAAAAATTAAAGCGGCCCTTGTGTTCCTAATTCTCAAGAGCTCCAATATGTCAATAATGTTTCTGGTATTGTCCGACATATGTCTGCCAGGGAGAAAACCTGCTTGGTCCTTATGAATTACTTCATTTAATACTTTTTTAAATCTATTTGCTAAAATGTCTGCAAATATTTTGTAATCCACATTCAGGAGTGAGATGGGACGATAGTTCTTAAGCTGGGTCTTTTCCATCTCCGACTTTGGAATCAATGTGATGAATGCTTCTTTCCACGTTTCCGGTGCCCTCTTCCCCTCCATAATCTGGTTGCAAACCTCCAATAATGGTTGTATCAAAAAGTCCTTCAAAGTCTTATAATATTTGGAGGTGAGCCCGTCCGGGCCTGGAGATTTGCCGAGTTGCATATTTCGAATGGCACCTTCAATTTCCTGTTGGGTTATTTTACTGTTGAGAATTACTCTTTGGTCTTGGCTTATTTTAGTTAGACCATTTGTTCTCAAAAATTGGTCTATTTCCAATTCTTGCTGAGGCCCCTGTGCATAAAGATCTTTAAAGTATCTGTGGAAGCACTTCCTTATTTCTTCTGGTTTCTGAACTATTTTTCCTTGAATCTCTAAATTTGTAACTGTATTTAACTTTTGTCTTTTTTTCAACTGCCAAGCTAACAATTTTCCACATTTATTTGCTGATTCAAAAGATCTCTGTTTCATTTGTTTAATTTTCCATTCAATTTCTTGATTAATCAATTTCGAATATTGTGCTTGGTGGAATTTGATTTCTCTTAATACCTCTTTTGATTTTGGTTTGGTCCTCAGCTTTTTCTCTCCTTCACTTATTTTCTCTAAGATTTTTTCCTTTTTTCCATTCCAAAATTTTCTTTTTATTGTGTTCTGTTGTATCAGAAACCCTCTCATTACAGCTTTACTTGCGTCCCAGACTGTTCTCTTCTCGACCGTAGTGTTCAAATTTATTTCAAAATAGTCCTTTAAAGTTTTTTGGGCCTTCTTAACGATCTCTTGGTCTCTTAGCAAGGTGTCATTCATCCTCCATCTAAAGGATCCGGTTGGGATAAGTCTCAATTCCATTTTTAAGGCATTATGGTCGGAGCAGGTTTTTGGGCAGATTTCCACCTTTCTTGTTTTAGGTGCCAGCCCTCTAGATATCCAAATTTGGTCGATTCGTGTCCATGACAAATGGGCCTCAGAAAAGAAGGTTCCTTCTTTACCCAAGGGGTTCCTTGTCCTCCAAATGTCAATCAAGTCCATATTGTCTGTCATTTCAAAAAACGTTTTGGGGAGTCTGCCGTCTGTTGTTAAATTTTGATTTTGGGATTTATCCATATTTGTTGAGACCACCCCATTCGTGTCTCCCATCACGATAATATTAGAATAGTCCAGGTAGTCAAGCAGTGTCTCATGCAGCTTCTTATAAAATTCTGATTTTCCATCATTTGGTGCATAAATTCCTAGTATCAGAATCTTTTCCCCTTGTGTTTGAATTTCAATTGCGAGAATTCTTCCGTGGTCATCTTTAAATAAGAATTTTGGTGTCAGATTCTCCTTTGCATATATTACAACGCCTCTCTTTTTAACTTTGTCTGATGAGATAAATTCTTGGCCTAATCTTTTATTGATTAATACTTTCCTGTGGAGCCTGGTCACATGTGTTTCTTGAAGACATATTAAATCCAATTGTTCTTTTTTTAGGATATGAAATATCCTCCTTCTTTTTTCCGGAGAATTCCCGCCATTTATGTTCCAACTAAGTAGCTGCAGGGACATCCTGTTCTAGTTGAGATGTTCTTAAGATGAGGTGTCTTCCTTTTGCTCCAATCCCGAGGGGGCAGGCGTTGGCCCGCTTCCAGGCAGAATTGATGTTGGTAAAGGTGGAAGCCAATCTGCTCCTTTTTGGAGATCTTCACCGTGATCGTGAAGGAACTTTTGGTTGTCTTCAGGTGTTCTAATTTTAACCTTCCTTTCTTTGTATGTAAAGGATAATCCTTGTGGGAACTCCCACCTGTAGGGAATTGCGTTGTGTCTCAGTAATTTTGCTAGTTCTGTATAGGTGGCTCTAAGGTCCAACAGCTGTCTTGGGATATCTCTATAAATTTCCACCCTTTTGTCTTGTATTTGAATTGCTTTTTTGAAATGAAGGCCTAGGATCTTATCTCTCTCTTCCTTTGATCTTAGAATTATCAAACAGTCCCTGGATCTGTCTTTCCTTACCAGTCTTCCCAATCTATATGCCGAGACAATTTTAAAGTCTGTATCTTCTGTTATGCCCCAGAACTTTGAAAATTCTTGTGTCAGATATCCAATCAAGTCTCCTTGCTCAAGTTCTGGAATGCCTCTCAATTTGATGTTGTTCTCGCGATTTTTCAATTCCACCATTGACAGGTAGGTTTGTTGTTCACCCACCTGTTTGTGCAGAGGCTTGACTTCTCCTTTTATTTCTTCAACTTCTTTTTGTAAGGCTCCCACTTTTTGAATTGCTTCTCCAGCTAGTTCACGGTTTTCCGCTGTTGCTCCTTGCAGGTTCTCTATTGCTTGCGTATGCTGGGAAACTTGATCAGTCAATTTTTGTATCGAAGAAGTCGCTTTGTCTATTTTCAGAGACTGGTCATCCACCTTCTGGTTTAAGCTTGATAACTGCTCCAATATTTGTTTTAATAGTGTGTCTGACCCACCTGCTGCCATATCTTCCTCAGTGGGCTTCTCTGTTATTTCAGCTTGCTCCCTCTGTGTCACCAGTACAGCTGGAACCGACGATCGGCGTCCTTGGGTCAGTGTTGTTTGTACAAATTGTCCTGGTTTTCTTTCCTTTTCCTTTTCTTTTTCCTTGGCCTCTTTAGTTTCCTTAGCTTTAGATGCTCTTGTTCTCCCTGCACCACTCATTACACATCTGTCAGTGTTCAAGGTCAAATTGTCTATTGTTCCATGGGAAAGACAGAACCAGTTATAAACAATCAGTAGAATGAAAGCCAAAACAAAGATCAGTTCCCAGGATTTTATAATCCGAAAGCCCTGTAGGGGGAGTGCCACCAAGTTTCAAAGACAAAGAAGGAAGTATTCCGCCATTAAAATTCCAAGTTGTTTCTGCTCAATAAATCCAATAATCCAACAGTCCCTTCACCGGCCAAAAAAATTCCCCAAAGCACCTCTTAAAGTTCAGCAAAGTTCCATCAACGGTGCTTGCAACAAAGTCTCATACAGTCTTTTCTGCTCAAATGTATCAGTTGCACTCCAAAAAAGTTTTTTGCAACTGTTTCTGCAGTTATCGCAACCTCTCTCCCCGGCAGTCCGACGTCTGACTCTTTAGACGTACAAACCAAAAGAGGCAGGAAATAGGAGGAAAGTCCACATTTACAGCTTAATTTAGTCAATATCCATTCCTTCCTTCCGTAAAATAAAGAATAGATCTAGTAGCGCAAGAAAGTTAAAACTTCCCAAAGTCCCGTTTCAAACGCTTCCGCTTCTTAAGACTTTGCTTTGATCTTGTCAGCAATGTCGGGAGACGGACTTCCCTTTTCTCATCTCCCGATTTCAGCCAAATCCAACAAATTCTTTTACCAAATTTAAATCCCTTTACTCACGGGTATGTTGCTTGCAGATTAGTGTTGATTTTAGGAAGAAAGGTCAGCGCTCATCTGCAACAGCCGCGCGGCTTCACTTCCGCGGAAAGAGCGATGAACTCACAGCACCGCTACCCCTCCTTCACTCCGGGTCTCCTTACGGGGTCCCTTCTGTGTTTTCAGGGCAGCTTCTGGTGCCCGCCGAGTCCCACGGCCACGGGCTCACTCTACCCGTGGTTTATCTTAATGGGTCGTCGCTATGCCGCAGCGAACGACCCTTTTCCGCGGAGCCCCTCTTCAGAGAACGAAGAGGACCGCCATTACAGTTTCGCGCCGCCTCCGGAAGTAAAAATACAAAATTGAAAATGTGAATGTATACCTGCTCAAAAGCCGAAAGAGAGGCCTTGGTAAATAAAAACATCTCAGCCTGGCGACTAAAGACTGACAGTGATGGCGCCAGGCATTTTTTCCTGGGGAGAGCATTCCACAAAGGGGGAGCACCACTAAAACATCCCATTTACCTAGACTGTACCAAATTTCAGAGGCACCCTTCCCAAGTTTAAAAAAACAGTTTTAAAAGTTTCAAGATCCCTGCTTAAAATACTCCAGCAAAGAACAGGAACTGATTGCGTACCAAAATACATTCTTCTTTCAAGCTACACTGTTGTATACATGTACTATGCTCCTGCATTTTTTAAAGCTGACTATTGCTGACTCCTTACCTCTGAAGCAGTAGCTGCAATATTTACATTGCTGGGCTGCCCATTCATTAGGTCCATACTGTCCACACCATTGATTTACTGCCCTACATTTGCAGCGATGGCTTTACTGATTCATCTTCAGAGTCATCACTCCTAAAAGAAAATTTAAAAAGCAGCTTATGGTTCCATAAATCAAGAAAGTCAAACAGATCATCCAAAGTGTAACATGGGACAGGAATGTTTGTCCAACTATGGGATTACAGAAGACTTCAATCAAGTACTCCCTTTCCATGGAGGCGCAAGTTACAGCAACAGTCAAGGCGACATTTTCCCACCTTCGCCGCATCAAGCAGTTGGTCCCTTACCTTTCCCGCCCCGACCTGGCCACAGTGATCCATGTGATGGTCATCTCCAGGCTTGACTACTGTAATTTGCTCTACGCGGGGCTGCCCTTGAAGCTGACCCAGAAACTCCAGCGGGTGCAGAATGCTGCAGCGAGGCTCCTCACGGGGTCTCTGCCATGGGAAGCATATTCACCCAGTGCTTTTCAAACTGCACTGGCTCCCGGTAGAGTACAGGGTCAGATTTAAGGTGCTGCTTTTGACCTTTAAAGCCCTTCACGGCCTAGGACCCTCGTACCTACGAGACCGCCTCTCCCGGTATGCCCCACGGAGAGCCTCAAGGTCCATAAATAGCAACACCCTAGTGGTCCCGGGCCCTAAGCAAGTTAGATTGGCTTCAACCAGAGCCAGGGCCTTTTCAACTCTGGCTCCGGCCTGGTGGAACTCTCTGCCTCATGAGACCAGGGCCCTGCAGGATCTGATTTCTTTCCGCAGGGCCTGTAAAACGGAGTTGTTCCGCCTGGCCTTTGGCTTGGAGCCAATTTGATTCCCTCCCTCTCTTTCTTTCCTTCTCCTCCTACGATGAGGCTATATTTTAATATTTTAATGTTGTATTTTAATTTTGTTTTTAAGTTGTAATCATTCAACTTGTTTTTATTATTGCTTGTAAGCCGCTCTGAGCCCGGCCTTGGCTGGGGAGGGCGGGGTATAAATAAAAATTATTATTATTATTAAATATACCATATTATGCAACTGATATTGTGATTCCCTTGCAATCCAGTTGACCCTTCAGAAGATTGTGGCAAGATATATGGATGATACACAACAGCAAATTAGAACTAATTGGTTATTTCATGAGACAAAGTTCACTTTTGAGTGCACTATCAAATAGTGAAGTATTTGTGCCAAAATAGTAGAGGACCTGAATTCCATCTGTATAAATACTACATTGCTTTTAATTTAAGACAGAAAATCTTAAAAGTCTCTGATGGTTCAGAAGAATTGCTACAGAGAAAGGGATAAGGGGTTGAGATCTTGTTCCGGCTTCTTGGTCTTTCTGCTCCCATTCCTACCTCATCCATGGAAAAGAGAGATTCTCTGCCCTATGATAGCATGCAGCTGCCAGAGGGTTGGCCAAGAGGGAATGCAGCCTTTAGGCGTAAAAAAGGTTCCTCACCCCTGAATTAAATTAAACAAAACCTGAAGGTTCAATAACATATATATGCTTATAAAATTGGTTTGATAAAAGTTGTTATTCTTAAATTGCTTTGGGATGTTTTATGGGAAAAGATTCAAAAATAATTATTGCAACTCTAATGTCATTCCAACTGTGAATGAATGGTTAACCCGTGGACTGGTTGGCTTTTGTCTTATTTTTCCAGTTTTATATTAAATGCACATAGTCTCCAGTTTACATTCTGAAAAATAGGGGTTTGTGGACCAGTGGAGATGGCCAATCTTTGGTGGATCACTTTGATAGGTGGACAGAGCCAGCCACCTAACAGTCTTGATACCGGGTGACTGCAATTTCAAAGAAAAAAAAATCATTAGCCAGCTGCACTCCTGATTCTTCCTTTGACATTTTTGTTGCTGCTTGAAACAGTGTATCTTAGGCTGCAATGCTACAATTATGGCATGGCCCTTCCCAAAAAATGGCTGCCAAACTTCTTCTGTTCTCAAATGGGGAAATTAGTAAAATAAATAAACAAATCATATATTCCGACAGAAATTTGGCAGCTGCTGACTCTCATTTTATGTGCACAATTATTCTGTATTTAAGCACATGTATGATATATTATGTTGTAGTCTCATTACAATGCCGGTTGCTGCTTTGAATAGGATTTTCTTTGGCAGGAAAGCAGTTTGTGATGTAAATAAATAGCTTTAAAGAGATCGAAATAAAGGAATACATTAGCTTGATTATCACCAATTGCTTAGCTAATCGGAGACTATTAATGCATTAAGCTGTTTATTTTAAGAGTGCTGCTTGTTTTCATCAGTTTACAGAATGCATATTCATGCTGCTGTTTAGCCAACATCATTTTAAAATGAGAATGTAAACCTTTGAGAACTGCAGATTTACAAAAATATTTGGTCTGCCTTCTACTTGATGCACTGCTGCCACCTTGTGCTGAGAACAAATCCCAACAAACTTTTATTGGTCCTATTTCATAGTGATTTCCAGTGTACTTATTTTTAATCAGATATTGGTCACATTCATATTATTAAATTTGATCTTTTTAAGCTGAGATTTGTATGCAGCCCTTTGTTTCTTCCTTCATGGAATGAAGCAATCAAAGCAAGTAATCTCTAATTAAACAGCTTCCCATTTCATTCAAACTAGGAAACTATGGCTGCCACATTCAGAACAAGCTAGGATATTTAACTACCTTCAGACTCTATGGTTTAATATACTGACTTGTTCCAAAACCAATAAGTAAAGTTTCCTTGTTTAGAGGAAATTGGGGTGTGTGTGCCTCAATCTAAGCATGTTTAAAGAGATTCACATTAGGGCGAACAAACAAAACTCACTTCACTTATATTGGTGGGGTCTGAACTGGCAATGGCAGTGACAGACCAAGAAGGACATCCTGTGGACATTGTTCTTCAAATCCTCTGGAGCAGGGTGGAAAGTTACGCTGTGCAAGGGCAAGACTCTTGGGCACACAGAACAGCAGCATTCTGGGCCAGAGGAGCTAGGACAGCAGTTGGCAACCTCAGAAGACACCAAGGTGGCTGTGAAAGGTACAGTGCACAGAATGATTCCTGCCACTCCCCAGAGGAGAAAGAGACAGGAGGAGATGGACTTGGAGGAGTCTTTTCCCGTTCTTGACCTCACCCCTTCAGATCCAAGGCTACTGACCCTGGATAAGTATGCTGATAACCCACTTGCTACCTTCCATGGAGATGATATCAGAGAAAGGGAATGCACTCTGGGGAAGGCAAGCTGAAAGGAAGGAGTAGGAAGTATTCAAGCCATAAGTTTCCTGCCTTTGTAACCTATCCCAACAATATCCAGATAGGCTCCAATACGCAAGGGGGAGATTCCAAGAGGCTTTGGAAGGGACAGTGGATAGAAAGATTCCTGCCACGTCCCAGAGGAAGAGGCATGTGGTGGTAGTAGGTGACTCTCTGCTGAAGGGGACAGGAGTAGTGAGCAGAGGAAACAGAACGTCCTGGGTGGTGTACTGTCTTTTCCTATATTATATTATACTATATTACACTACACAGAAATGTTTCTTTGATTGTCCTTGAATCTCCCCACCACACTTGCTATCCTCTCCTGTCACATCAATGTGGTGTGCCATGCCCTTTGAGAACCTCTGATCTAGAGTGGGGTGTCTTACTTTCACAACTTCCTGAAAGTAGGCTATTCAACACACATGAGCCCAGTGGTGATATTCCTTCCTGAATGCCTCATTTGTGATGTGCTTTAATAAAAACAAAAAAAACAAGATTTCCTTCTTAGGGTGGATCTACGCACAGGAAAACCCCCGCTATAAATAAGTAAGAAATTAAATTGCTGTAACAAAAGAAAGATTGCTTTGCTAGGATAATGAGAACTCCTCCTGATCCATCAATGTACCATTTGCTGTATAGTGCTTCCTGTATTGGGGATGTTTAACTACTTTTCATCATCTTCTTTTTTACGACATGCCAACTGCAAAATAATTAAAAATAGTCTTACTTGATTTAATTCTCTGAAATCCTACACAACTAGACTTCAAAAACCCTCAACATTTGCAAAGATGAGAACTCTGTTACCCTCCAGGTGCTGTTGGATGCCAACTCCTGTGAGCCCTAGCCAGTATGGCCAATGGTGAGGGATAATCTCAATAAAGTAGGACTAGTTAATACAATAACTAAAAGGGTTTAAATGAACCAAGGATCATGCAACCATCCAAACTAACTATAATTAAGGACAGTACCATATATTACATTTTAGCCCACAATGTTTCCAGCCTGAAAGTTTGCTTTGCACTTTCAATCATAGTACTTCTCAAACTTAAAATTTATAAACACTGTACTCACAAAGCCTTTCAAATTATACATACAGATTCACTTTACCCCATCTCATATTGCTCTTTCAGTCACACTTTAATCTGGGGGAAGGTAGTTGCACAAGTATTTTCCCCAAGGGCTCTCATATCATTTAAACCAGGTACAGGTAGAAGTTTAACCCTTCTGCTCTTAATTACTGGCTCCATCTAAATCTAAATCCTCCTGGTCTACTACCCTTAGTGACACAAGACCCCCATAAAAGTGTGTGGTCCAAAATTGTGCACCAAAAATTTCTCTCCTGCGGACTCCACCCACATCAGCTTCTCACGATGGGCTTTATTAAAGCAAAAGGGCTAATTGGACAGCGTCTGAAGGACTTAGAGCAACAGAAAAATCTGGCCATTATAAAGAAACTCTGTCCTTGGTATGCCTTTTTTTCCTCCTCTCAAGTTTAATTCCCTGGCACCATATTTGTATAAATTAACTGTCCCAAAATACAGATGTGCCTTCACACTGGCCAGATTGGATGTAATGCCCTCTGCCGTACTTGAGGGCAGATACCAAAAGATTCCAGCTGAGAAACGACTCTGCCCCTGTGGAGATGGCAATCTGGAAACAGTGGCTCATGTTCTCCTGTCCTGTCCCCTTAATAAAGACCTGAGGAATGAGATCATCACCCCACTCCTACTTACCATCCCAGGCCGCCCATCTGCGGCCACATTCTTCTTTCTGTTAACAGATCAAAATGATCAGACAACAGCAAAGGTTGCTAGATTTATCGAGGGTGCGATGAGATTAAGGGCCACTATCTGAATGATAAACTTGATCATTTGATTGTCCTTTTTACCCACTGTTGTCTTTTTAATTGTATATATTGCTTGTTTTATGTTGCTATAGCCATTGGCTAATGCAAATAAAGTTTATCTACCTATCTTCTGCTCTGAGCCATTTGCTCAATAAAAAAAAAAAAGCTGTCAGTACCTTCTCTCAAATGCATTTTTGTTTACCTAAAATTCAGTATTTTGTCACTCTTAACTCCCTTTCCTTCCACTTTGATGACCACAGGTCAATGATCAATAAGACATGACATTAGTCACTGCAAGATCTTAAAATGGAGGGGAACCACAAATCTCCCTTCAGAACAAAAGAAGCAATAGGACAGCTCATGTTGTTGTTAGCAGCTAAGCTTAAATACCTGCACCAGAAACCAGATTTTCACATCAGCCTCCAAACATGTTTAAACAGCACCCAACCTAAGTTAGTATTTTCAAAAACATTCTGCAGGGTCAGTCATTCTTCAGAGATTACATGATTCAGAAACTCCGTAGCAGGGCAGTTTACAATAAGTAACTCAAAACCTCAGGTGGGCATTTTTCAACACCAATCAGAACTCTGGAACCCTTCACAATACTAATCACCATTTGCTTACTCTATAAATACATGCACCAGACTTGAACAGTTTGAATTGTTCAACATGACTGTTTTTGTGTTCAGCAGCCAAAAGTTCTCTAACATTTAAATAATGCAAGCACGGTATCAACTGGCCAGTGATGCTCAGCACTACGTACACAAATGTGGCTATATACTGGACAATGAACAATCTACACATCCAAAATTTATGCCTAAATAAACTGTGGCACTTCAGGTACAAACACTTGCACCATCCCTTAATGTGTAGGTGGGTTTTGTCTACAAGTCTCTTGGATTTGATCATCAAAAATTTGAGGCTTCTTCACAAAACGACACACCTGATATTTTTCAAGTACAGCTGGCAGTGAAAAAGTGAAAAAGTCTGTCATCTAACACAGGAACAAAAAAACCCTATGATAATTCATATAGAATGCCAATGGTTGCCAACTAAACCATGAACATGTCTCGCAGAAAGAGGGGTCAGAGTGGTGAACTCGTAAGTTCATCAGCACTCTCTATAGAAAAACGTCTGGTTTCTTACTCCCAGATCCTATATTCCCATCATCAAATTGTACAACATAAATGAAGTAAGCAAATTTACACCATGGGTAAAAAGTTAAACAGCATGCCTAGAAAATATCTGAAATTTTTAAATGCCCAAGCACATGTTAAGTTGGTGACTTTACAGGGCTTGACTGGTAATATTCTGCAGGTGAAGAAATGTACATTTCACTAGCTGTGGGTCCCACTGGATCACCTCAAATTCATCTATCGAGTAGCGGCCCCAATAGAGTCTTCTTGCACCTGCTCGTCCAGAGCCACAGCAGATGCCTCATCTTCACACTACCAGCAGGATTTGAGGGTGTGACTTACCTTCCTACCTTCATTATAGTACCATTATCAGCCTGCATCCATCACACATCCTCATTGTCTGCAGGGACCCCCAGAACAGCCCACACAAACTGCATAGTGGGCACCCAGAACACAGGCTGACCAAAATCAGTAGGCTCCCCTATGCCATGCCAAACCTTGGGATAGCTGCATCCAATAAGGTTAGCACCATTTCCAAGCCAGACCTGGACTGTTTCATTTCAAGGGGGGCTCCTGAACAGCATGCCAGGAGGCAAGTGGGCAACATACCCATTCTCTTCGGTCCTTTGAGACTGGGAGAGAACATAAGAGAATGCTAACTGGGCTGTCACACCCTTAATATGACCAGCTTCTCCATTATTTCTAGAAGGAAAAGTAATTAAATATCTCATTTCACACAGAAACTCATGCTTCCAAAATAGCCAAATTAAGCTGTGCTGTAACTTATTTCCAAGACAAACTGAACACTTTGTTTCAGAGGTGCATGTATTTCTAGATTTCTCCTACGTTAGAAAAAAAAGTTGTTATAAATTACACTCTCAAAAATAGCAAAGAACCTGTGATTAAGCTATTTTGAGTGGGGGCGGCTCCAATGGGTGTCAAGAACCAGAAATGGAGTAATACCACTAAGAAAGCATAAAGCAGTTTACGGCGTGAGAAATGAGACTGGCTTAATCCTGGATGTAAAATAGCCAGTACTTTATGTTTATATACTGTATAAACATAAAATTATGTTGGTGTTTCAAAAGAAAAGTCACATTATGCTTGAGTAACAAAACACCTAGTAAAATAAATAAAACCACAAAGGGAGAGAAATTTATGTGTATGTACTTTACATTTAATCTCGTCATAATTGGAAACATGGAAACACAAGCTGTTCTGGGCCACAAAGTGATGGTCTAGCAGAAAAGCTTTCACAGTTCTGAAATAGACAGCAATCCATCAAGGAAGCATAAGTAGTGCAAAAGCCAATAGGGTGGATCCAATCTATTTCCTAATGTGAGTGGTTCAATTTAATATCCACATCCCCGTTTGGCAGAGAAACCTCAGTTCTGGAAGATAAAAACCACATACAATTGTTATCTTTAGCAAAGATAACAAATACCAACTCATAAATAACAAATCCAAAACAGAAATGTGAAATCAAATTGCATGTTTGCACAATGTTGCACAAAAAATGTTTTACATTTAAAAACACAATACAAAGAGATTTCTCAAGTTCTACGAATATATTTTCTGGTTAAAATCCAGAAAAGCCGATGAGTGTACACACTGAGGTGTATTCATAAAATGCTGTTCCAGAAGACATTTGTGGGGTAGTAGCCAGAAGAGGAAACCGTGAAGTGTCCCAATATGAATGCAGAACATCATGCATAGCACCGTTGGGACTTTCCTCAGACCACATCCTTCATCAGCCTTACATCACATTTTTCTTTGGGGGGGGGGGGTGAAGGGAATTCTGATAAGGACTCTAGTTGGCGTGGATGGGGGCTAAAGAGGAGTGCAATTGGGGGTAGAAGTCAAGCCTGCTATACAAAAATAAAATTTGCATTGACTACGCCTACCGCTTTGACTCTGGCCCTGCCCACCACTGGCGTGCGGCCCCTGGAAGGTTGCCCATGTGACCATGAGGCTGGAAAAGGTTCTTGACCTTTTTACAACCAAAGCCTGAACCAGACACAACAAAATTTAACATAGTCTCAACCCTGCACAGCAGAAGCTGAACAAACTGAAAATCTGGTATACTGTATATTTAAATGCAAGAGGAAGGCTATGAAAATATTTTATGCCAAGGCCATGTTAAATAATTTGTTTGCTAACAGCAGCCTAAAATCAGCCAAAATTCATTACAATTGGTGAATTTAATGCTTCTTGCAAGAGACTTTAGGTGTATTTCTTTGATAAGGCAGAGAACAGGCAGGAACTGTTCCAGCTTAGAGAATAAAAGATGAATTTTACAGTCAAGAGTGTTTAAAAACAAAAAAACAAAAGGCAATAACACTACCTCAACATACACTTTTATACTGATTTTTTTCTTTTTAGCAGTTGATTGAGCCCCAACGGTATTGAGATTTCGTAATTTCATGCACTGTACTTAAATCTTTTATTTGAGTAATACCACATATGATTGAGCATCCTTTATAAAATGACTTGTTGATTTTTACTACTGTCACTTTCTTTCATCTGGATAGTGGAAATGCTAGGATAGCGAAGAAGCAAACTTTGTCAAAGATATAGGGTTGAATCCAAGTAGGTCAATGCACGAATGGAATGTGCTCCTCGTTCCTGAGTTTCCCGTTCCTGCCCCTGCAATTTGTTCGGGGCAGGTGTTTTCGGGGGGGGGGGGGAGAAGTACAGAGGGGGGTGGAATTTCTGTTGCACAAGTGGAGCTTGTTTTGCCTGTGTAATGTCTTCATTGAATACAACCCACCGAATTATATTTTATATTATCTTGATCAAATTAATACGGCTACTCATATATTGTAGGCTAAGAGATATGCCACTGGGACTTTATTACTAAACACATGCATCTGGGAGTAGGCATGTCTAGTACTACACTGTTAGGCAGCAATCCAATACTTAATTATCTGGGAGCAAGTCCCACTCAATGAGACATATAAAGTAGACATGCAAAGGACTGCAGTGAATTATGTATTTTCTTAACTCATTCTACCTTACCAGACAGACGTGCAAGGATATCACTTCCTGATAATTGACAATCTACCTCAAGTATGAAACTTTTGTTGTTGTTCAGAAATGTAGCCAGATGTTCTGATTGGGCTTTTAAGTTCTTATATAAAAAGCAGGACGGTAAGGTCATTGAGGCTGCAATTCCAACACTACTTACTTGCGAGTAAGCCCCACTGAATTCAATAGGACTTACTTCTGGTTCTGCTGTATGATGCCTGACAGTAGATTTTCCTGCATTAACAGTTTTTAGGCAAACCATGGTTTGCATTTGTTCTCCCAACCAAAATTGAAAACCCTAGTTTGAACAGGGTTTAAATTGAGCCAGCAAAACACTACCATAAACAAATGCTGTCAGCTCTTTTTCTTACTTTTTATCCATATGTTTGAGAAGTTGAATAGTTCGTAAATATGCCTAAAGAAACAGGCCTACCGTCTCCAAATAAAACATAGGTCCAACATAATAAAAATGTAAAGACAAGGGAAAGCTGGCAGTAAAAACATTTTAAACCTACCCTTCATCAACGAAAAATCCCAGGTTGGGGTACAGTAAAACCCATAAAAACACATCATAGTTTCATCAAGACCAAATTCACAGGGCAAGCACAGACAAACCACCCTGAACAGATAAAACAGTAATTAAAACAGAATCAAACAATAGCCACCTAATTGACAAATGCCTGAGCAAACAAATATATTTTGAGCTGGCAATGAAAACTCAGAGGGAAGGGAATTCTACAACCAGGGCACCAACCGGAAGAAAACCCTTTCCCTAGTGGCTATGTAGCAGATCTCATTCAACTGCAGTAGGCTCAACAGGTCTTCCCTCTAAGTTCTTAACTCAAGGGCAGGATGATAGTTTTAAAGTAACTGATATTCAACAGAGAGGTTCAGTCATCTATGTTTATCCATCTCCTATAGTGCACACTAGTTGCACTAGCAACTGCAAAAAAGATTGTTCCTCATTCTGATCAACTTAAGATTTTATAGTAAATTTCTGCTTTTTAATTAGCACAGCTCCCAGTGTTGATGAAACTCCTTCTTATACGTACATGACACAAAACATGGATGTGTATACACGCAGGTCCTGCTTACAATTGTCAGGTGAGTGTTTGCATAACGAGTCCACAATTTCCACTGTTTCCTATGGAAACATTTCTACTGTAGGATTGTCTGCTCGCTTTCACCTTCTCTCGATGCTTTCTTCCTGAAATTGTTGCAGCCAATCAGCAAAAGAGAGGCAAAGGGCGGTGGGGGATGAAAAGCTAAAGTTTCTGTCTGCAAGACTGGGGCCTCTAAATGCTTGTTCTGACATTACATTTAAGGAGGGAAAGAAGTGAAAGGAATTTGCAACTCCTTTTTCCATCTCAGAGGTCACCATAAGAAAAAATCTAAGAGGCCCCTTTTCACAAGGATTCTCATACTTTTCCTTTCCCCAGTTCTGTGTAAGTATCAGTTGGCCCTTTGAACTTAATAACTTGAATACCAAAGAAATACGACTTCCTAATGCCAGCATCTGATGTTGTTGAAAGAGATCTCTTCACTAAACTTTTAAAGCATATGAATTGCTACTGGGGAAGTTAGAGAATTTGATTCACTGGAGTATTTATCCTGTGTTATGCTGTTATGTTATTGCTTTATTATACGATTTTTTATTTTTTCTCTTTCATAAACAATTCTCGGAATGCCGAAGACAAATATGAACTACCCCATCCCCCAGGGTTACTGTTATTAAATGAACCCAGAAACATTTTACCTGAAACTTTATAGTAATACAAATTCAGAAATACTTCAGGATACAAGGTAAACCTCTAGAAATCGTAATGAGAGGGGGGGGGTTACCTACAAAAAGCTAAGATATGATTTCACACAATATCTAATTCTCCAAAGATCTGTCATATTTAGGAATTAGGATATATTATAATGTAAACTATATGGTCAAAATTAACCACAACAGTTTATATGAAAAGACAAAGAGATTGATAGATGACTACCAGTTTTACAGCTGAATGTTCTTCCAAAAGTTTTGTTTGTACTCATTCCACTGCTGATATCTTTCCAAATTTTTAACAACTGGCAAAACTTACTTAATTTCTTTTGGTCTGGGAAAAGACCAAGGATTGCACCAAAAACACTTTACAAACCAAAAAGAGCAGAAGGCTTAGGATTTCAAAACCATAAATGCAATTATCTAGCTGCAAAGCTAAATCATATGACAACCTGGTTTATGCATAATGAAGCTTCAGTAATGATAACAAGGAATAATCAGCACATTTAAAATGCTGTGTGATTCTGTACAAAAAGAGACAGTGACATTTTAAAAAAAACAATGCAACAGAAAATCAATCTAAAACAAGTACAGGGTTGAGAAACCTCAGCAAAACTATCCTAGAGTGTTTTTGCCTTGCTGGAATGTGTCCTTGAACTTTGATAATGCATTTTGCTTGCCTGAATGGAGGACAGATAGTGAGTGAGTGAGTCTGTGCAGAAACTAGCTTACTGTGCAAAGAAAAATGTACATTCATAATAACAATAATATTTTATTATTTATACCACGCCCATCTGTCTGGTTTCCCCCAGCCACTCTGGGCAGCTTACAAGATATCTAAAAACATAATAAAAACATCAAGCCTTAAAAACCTCCTGATACTCTGTCCTCTTTTGTCTCCAACCCCTTCCACCATAATAATAATAATTTATTATTTGTACCCCGCCCATCTGGCTGGGTTTCCCCAGCCACTCTGGGCGGCTTCCAACAAAGATGAAAAATACACAAAAATGTCACATATTAGAAACTTCCCTTCAGATGTCTTCTGAATGTCAGGTAGTTGTTTATCGCTTTGACATCTGATGGGAGGGCGTTCCACAGGGCGGGCGCCACTACCGAGAAGGCCCTCTGCCTGGTTCCCTGTAACTTGGCCTCTCGCAGTGAGGGAACCGCCAGAAGGCCCTCGGAGCTGGACCTCAGTGTCCGGGCAGAACGATGGGGGTGGAGACGCTCCTTCAGATATACTGGACCGAGGCTGTTTAGGGCTTTAAAGGTCAGCACCAACACTTTGAATTGTGCTCGGAAACGTACTGGGAGCCGTGCGGCCCTCAAAGGCTGAAAAGGGTTCCCCATCCCTGGCCTAGTATAAAGAAAACCTAGCTCTGGACTATTTCCTAACTCAGAGTCATAACTAAATATGGAGTAGTGCAGTGGACGCTCGGGTTGCAAACATGATCTGTGCGGGAGGCACGTTCGCAACCCGCAGTGCCGTGTCTGCGCGGGTCGCAATTCAGCACTTCTGCACATGCGCGAGCACCAAAACCCGGAAGTAACCCGTTCCGGTACTTCCGGGTTCGGCGCAGTGCACAACCCGAAAACAAGCAGCCTGAAGCACCTGTAACCTGAGGTATGTCTGTATTAATATGA
The DNA here is from genome assembly GCF_965112155.1 of Podarcis liolepis. Taxonomy (NCBI): domain Eukaryota; kingdom Metazoa; phylum Chordata; class Lepidosauria; order Squamata; family Lacertidae; genus Podarcis; species Podarcis liolepis. The sequence continues at coordinate 95,486,502 of NC_139559.1, read as the reverse complement.
AGCAGAGAAGTAAAATGCCTCCCAAAGAAAATGTTCAAAATAGTAATAAAATTAAAGTAACTAGATAGTTGGTAAAGTTCTTACCAAGGCGAATGAAAATAGAATTTTGCAACATCAGGCTAAAGCAATCACTCCGCTGGGCAAGCTGAAATGCTTGTGGATGTACAACCCCCTATGCTTTCCCCACTCATGCTACTCTTGAGTTCTCCACCCCAAGCCAATGTAATGGGGTGTTGTGGCTGTGGGGAGTAAAAAGCCCTGTTGCGTAAGCAGAAGTCCTTCTGCACAGCAGATGGGTCGCTTTAGGTCAGAGGTGTCCAAACTTTTTTCAAAGGGGGTCAGATTCGATGAAGTGAAGGGCCAAATTACCCTGGGAAATAAACTGCCACAGGGGCCAGATTCAACAGACCAGCAGGCCGGATTAGGCCCTCAAAACAGACTTTGGACATGGCTGCTTTAGGTGAATTCTGCTCTGGTTGAACTTAGACCAGTCATCTTTTAGCCTAACCTACTTCACAAAGTTGTTTATGAGGATAAAATGGGTAGGGAGCATGCACACCATCTTCAGCTTCTTGGAGGAAATGCTGGATATAAATGTAATAATAAAGATGGAAATAGACGTGGGCTATAGCTCCAACGGCACTGTGGTCTAAACCACCGAGCCCTGGGCTTGCCAATCGGAAGGTTGGCAGTTCGAACCCCCACGACAGGATGAGCTCCCGTTGCTCGGTCCCTGCTCCTTCCAACCTAGCAGTTCGAAAGCACATCAAAGTGCAAGTAGATAAATAGGTACTGCTCCGGCAGGAAGGTAAATGGCATTTCCGTGCACTGCTCTGGTTTTGCCAGAAGCGGCTTAGTCATGCTGGCCACACGACCCGGAAAAACTGTCTGCAGACAAACATTGGCTCCCTCGGCCTATAAAGCGAGATGAGTGCTGCAACCCTAGAGTCGTTCGCGACTGGACTTGACTGTCAGGGGTCCTTTACCTTTTATAGCTCCAATAGAAAACATGGGCAATAACCAACATCATGTGAATGGACCTCTACTCTCAGGATGAGACTTCCCTTTCCTGTTCTCTTTCTCCTTGCTGTACCCACTCCCAATCTGACCCAGAGGGTCCCCGGACCTAAGGTGTTATTTAACACCCAGATAAATCCAAATATACCCAGGTGATGGTGTAGGAGGGGCATAAACACAAGAGGAGATATTGCACATATTCTGGGGGCTGGGTGAAAAATCAAAGAGGTACTGGGAAGTAATTTTAGAGTATTAGAGAAATGACAGGATACAGTGGCATCTGGAACAATAGTTGTGTGATTTGGCAATACATGAGATGCTGAAGGATGATTATCCATCTACAAGCAACAGCTAAAATGCCAATTACAGAAACAGTTTCATCATGAAGGTTTAGATGTTTAGGGTGTGGGACTAGTACTGTACCTGGGAGACCAGAGTTTGAATCCACACACAGCAAGGAAGCTCACTGGGTCACTAGAACCAGTCACTGCCTCACAGCCTAACCTTGTGGCGATTAAATGAAGAGGGAGATAACTGTATGACACCATGACTTCCTTGGAGAAAAGTTAGGATATAAATGCAATAAATAAATAATCTGCAATGAGATGCATATACTTAAGCTTATTATTAAGAAAAGAGAGAGCAGATGGAATAATAAAAGCTTTATAGTATATGTTCATTATATACTGGAATGATAAAGAACAGAATCATGCTCAGTCCTACAGTTTATTAGTTTTGTAAAATTAAGAACATTGCCTATATTCTTATTTTTCTCAAGCAATGTACTATATCAGATGATATTTATTGTTTTATTTGCTTAATGGATTATTTGTGGATCATTTTTCTGTGGATCAATTCATCCTTTTCCATAACAATAAAAAAATTCTGAGAAATGAACTAATCCACAACATCTCTGGAGATCCACCTCACTTTTGTTTTTTCTGTCTAGAACTGTCACTGCACCCTGGTGAGTCAAAGAAAAAGACATGTTGACAGATCAGGTGGAGCAAAATACTTCTTACAGAGCCAATAATCCATTCCAACTTGAATCAAGATGTATATACAAAGCAAACACTAACTCCCACCTGGATACAAGCTAATGGTGAATTTGCACATGCACTTGGACTGCCTCAACGGCGTTTGTTCTCTACTCTGAAGAGAAGTGCATAAACACACACATCAACATACATTGCTAGATAAAAATAGCAAGACACCAGAACACAGGGTGATTTCTGATGCCATGTTGTCACGCAACAATATGCAGTTATGTTGGGACAGCATTCTTGGACTCCATCTTCATTTTCTCTTTAAACATTTCCCATTTAGACCAGTAATTTACTTCTCAATTAGAAGTAAATTACTGGTCTAAATCTTTGCTTTAGGGGTATACCAGGGTATTGGGACAGCTTCAGATCCAAGCTGCTTCCAAGTTATCCCCAGGATGCTCTTTTCGGCTCGTGATGTCAGAGATCAGGTGTCAGGTCAGGTCTTCAGGTGTTTCTGTGACAATGGAGGGCAGGGGAGAGTGCAATGTCAGAGAAGGATATCTAATCTATTTTATGCTCCTAGGATCCCTTAGGCATTCCATATATATATATATATATATATATATATATATATATATATATCCTGTTGTTTTTTTGTTTGTTTGTTTTTGTTTGTTTGAAGAGCTGGTTCAGGATATTTACAGCTAGACCTAGATACTGGCTACTTGATTCAGGGCAAAAATAGGACAGTTCCCCCTTTAGGTCAGCAAGGCTAGAATCTTATATCTAATGAGTACTTCTATAATCTCTCGATTCTTATGAGGCACTGGCAAATTCTAATTAATTTCCGGCACCATCATGATATAGAAGTCCTTACTTTCATAAAGTCTGTGTAAAAACAATGCTTGCCAATGAGGTGAGGAACTAAGAAAACAAATACTCCAAAGGAATAAAGATTATAGAAACCACACGGGACAAGACAGAAGAGGAAAAGATGTGACCGTTCAAACACATATTGCCTTTTCTATGTCAGGAAATGCGTTGTGGTAGCAAAGACTAGGTTGCAAAGGGGACCTACTACATTCGTCTTACAACCAGCAAGAAATTAAAAGGTTAATGGGGAAGAAAAAAATCCTCCCTCTGCCTCTGAAAAGGCAGTTGAAATCTTATAGTCTACACTGGTATCCATGAAAACAAAGATTAGCTTATGGAGGATCTCCATCTTTCATAATTATACCTTTGGCATCACAGAAATGTCTCCTTCCAAAAAGTACACATACACAAATACTCATCTCCTCAGATTCTCTCCAATTTTTTTCTGGATTTGTTGTTTTGGAAGTGAAACAATAAAAAGCAGTCAATGACATTATAGGAAGTTATTAATTTCAATTACGGTATCACAGCTCAGTGAGCACTTGAGGCTTGACATACTTTTCCTTAGAAAATCAACTTACTCTCTCAGACCAATAAGAAGCGTTTAGAAAGTGAAAGTACACGTTACAAAAGGTTTCTCCATGGAAACATTGCCCTACAGCAACTTATCAGCTATTAAATTAACACAGCATTTATTTCTTATGGTCTGGATATTTGTTAACCCTGACTTTGTACTTTCACTTTAAGTGGAAATTAAATCCCCTGATACTCTGATTAGAATGGGCTAAATCAAGGACATTGTCTGTTCAAATGTACCTCCTATCTCCCAAAAGCAAACCTTATTTACATGTAGAATGGCAATTTTAAACATTAAAGAGCAAAGGTTGTATCCAAGTGTCAATCACCACTTTGTCCTAGAAAGCAGTGCCCCCCAGAGGTAAATGTTTATCATCATTTAGCCCTATTAGGTTTCTACAGATTGTAAACCTCTTAGCTTCCTGTCCAATTCAATGTGCTGTGTGCTGGCTGGGGCTTACGGAAGTTCAAGTCCAAAACATATGAATGGCGCCAGGTTGACTTATGCCATAAAACACTGTTTAAATTGGGGGTATAAATAACTTTTTTTCAACAATGCTAACACCTTAAATTGTCAGGCTAGCTTACACTGACAATTTATATTTGATGGAGTAACCATACAAACCAATTACCGTATTTTTTGCTCTTTAAGACTCACTTTTTCCCTCCTAAAAAGTAAGGGGAAATGTGTGTGCCTCTTATGGAGTGAATGCAGGCTGTGCAGCTATCCCAGAAGCCAGAAAAGCAAAAGGGATTGCTGCTTTCACTGCGTAGCAATCCCTCTTGCTGTTCTGGCTTCTGAGATTCAGAATATTTTTTTTCTTGTTTTCCTCCCCAAAAAACTAGGCGCATCTTGTGGTCTGGTGTGTCTTATAGAGCGAAAAATACGGTATATATTTTGAACCATAATCTTACTTTAGGGCAGGAGTGGGAAACCTGTGGCTCTCAAGATGTTGCGGGTCTCCCAACTCCCATCATCCCTGACCCAGACTGGCTTGGGATGATGGGAGTCCAGGGCCTTAGGAGGCCATGCCTCTTGATAACCCATTCTTGTGTTGACACAACTTTATACAATCACATACACACATACTCACAGAGCTCATCCCTTCTGTACAAACTTTTCAGAGCTACGTTAAGAACAATGTAAATCCTATAGATCCCTTTCCAACGGTGGTTGGTTATTGCAACCAAACTAGAATACTCTACTATTATGGTGTAGCATCAATCAGTTGCATGCTGTACAGTCCTCTTTCAACACCATATTCTCCAAATAGTCACATCTTATTTATACCTCCTAATTTGAACCATGAAACCCCCTTCAGAATCAAGGGTGAAGTTCTGTGAACTGGTTTTTTTAAAGCTACTAATATGAGAATGGGGAGAAACTCATTTCTGTATTTTTTATATTAGAACTGGAACTGCAAATTTAGTACCAAATTGTTAAGAATTCGAACATCCCAGTTCAGCTCAATATTGACACACACTCCACCACCCTGCTAGTTCTTAAAATGCACCATTCTCAACCCCCTGTGATCTGTGGGGTTTGAAAGACTGGCTGGTTGTGCTGGTGTAGACAGACTAAGAGTTAGGAGACAACAGGACGACTGAACCAAAACAAATGGGGAATGTAGACCAAGAGGCCATGGAAGAGAGCATGGGAGGAGAGTTTTGAAGCAGTAGTGATGATGGGAAGAACTGGTGCAATGATGCCATTACGTAGCATTGTCAGTGAAGACAATTCAAAATGAGAAGCACTCCTGCCATGGTGGTCACTTTCTGTGGAAACTGATGCCCTTTGCAGAAGAATGCCTTTCCTGAGACAGCAGCAATGAATGGCAGATTTGGGGGTCACGCCCAAAGGCACTACTCCAATGAATGTTTCTTTGCCCACTATGCAAGCTGCTTGCTGCTTCTAGTGGAAACACAGTGATCCAAATTCCCCAGTAGTAGCCTTCAAAGTAGCCTTTCCGCCTTTTGATGATGCACAGGCATTTGCACAACTTCAATTCTCTCCAACCTGGCTGACCTCTGCTTTTCAAAAGCACTAGGTAACAGCTCCTCAGCATCTTTTCCTAGTCCCAGCATGGGAAGGGGTGGAAGATGACACTGAAACTGGTGCCGAGCTCCAGTTTCCATTCTCATTCATGCTTTTATCTTTGTTGTCAGAACTGTAACCCCGGTGCACCTGCTTCATGACCCAGAAAGCTGTCTGCGGACAAATGCCGGCTCCCTTGGTCTGAAAGCGAGATGAGCACCGCAACCCCACAGCCACCTTTGGCAGGACTTAACAGTCCAGGGGTCCTTTACCTTACTAGTCTGAACAGAAAGTGAAGGTTCTGTTGTCTACCTGTGCCAGTATGCAGGTGGTTGGCAATTCCTGGTGCCTTTCCCACAGAGGGAGGGAGCTGCACCAGGTTCTCAAATAAGGATACTTTAATCCAAACCCAGATATATTTTGCATGTACCTCATGATCCCAGTCACAAAAGCACAAGCCCCAATAATCCCACACAAAGATGCAAGTTCCACTGATGCAAGTTTCAATTGATGCAGTTTTCCCTACAGTGATATGTTCAAACCTGTTCATTCACCTCAGGCATCCAATACATACATATAAACATCATTGAAAGCACACACCACCAGTTCTCATCCATGCTGAATTTGGCTTTCTATCCTGTAAGTACAGTAATGTATTTCTCACTCTATACTGGGAGAAGGAGTTCTGTTAAAAACACTTCCTCTGCTGTGGGTAGAATTTTTACACCCTTACCGCTATTCACACACAATAACACAATCACCAAGTGAGAAAAAAGAAAATATAAACGGCACCTACACAGAACCACATTCCATTATTCTGTATTATTTAATATGGAATAACTATTATTTTATGGTTCTGTATTCAATCACTAAAAGTAATGTCACTCTGGGAATATTTTACTGAAAGGACTACAGCATATATTTTTAAAAACGACACTCTGTCCTGACACATGCGCTGAAATTCAGGAAATTCAAGCTTATCACTCTGGTGCATGAAAGAGCACATGCTTGAGGAGAAGCCACTGCCCTCCCATACTTCACACATCCTGCTTATTGTGTGAAAGATAGAGGTCTAGTGGGCTAATCTTCAGCCTCCAGAACAACTACTGCTAATGTCTCAAGAGCCTCCATTATCTCCATTGCTCTCTGTAGCTGCTCAGCTCCACTACATTTCATTTATTAGACTTATTAGTTGCTTGTCACCCGGAGGTCTCCAAGCATCTGACAGAAAAAGAATATATATATACAATACCAGGGGAGGGGGGATCATATAATACATTATTGTTTCATATAAATTCCATTAAAAGTACCAAAATAATAAAGCAATACTCATGGGAACTGGGTGTGCAAAAACCCACTAATAGTTAGTTGCCCTGTATTTTGAGAGTGCTCATTTTCATGCTGTGCTGCCTGTATAACCAACCAGACAACCCACACATCAAAAGCGCAGAACCAAACATGGCTTCTGTTCCAACAGGCCCTCTTGCTCTTTTACTGTGCAGTTATGCAGAGAAAAAACAAAATGGTGATACTTTTGTTGGCGAAGCAAGGTGTTCTACGAGGTATTTTGGGATCTCTCCAGTACCAGTTAAGGACAACTGCCCTAAAAAGCTGTTTGGTAGCCAGAGTGAAAAAGGCTCCGGGCTCCACCTGGTAATCTACTTGGCAAAACGAGGTGAATCAAAATTAAGTGGAGGCAATTTCTTCAGGATAGGTATGTGCCAAATCAAGCGCAGCATATTGTTTTCACCTGGTGCTTTGTGTCCTACACTTCAAAAGCAAGGTGTCAAGGCACCAAATCAAGGTCATAGGAAGCTCCTGTGGGAAATTCGTTTAGAATTCCCTATTGCAAAACATAACTCCAAAACTTATTAAACAATCAGAAGCTAGTTCAATATATATATAATTGTTCTCTCTCTTCTATTTACCTGAGACTACAGCTACAGCTGTCTCTTATGTATTAGCAACTTGTGGTCCCTTCAACAGATCCAACCCTCAGTAATACAATGAAGACCCCACAGTTGCCAAAATAGAAGCAGAAGGAGCACTTGAAGGCAAGTGCACCGAATGTACTACAAGTGCACTCTGACAAGACAGCAACTGAGCAGGGATTGACCATTCGCCACTTCTTATTCAAAATTATCCTCTAGTAAAAATAGCTACCGCACAGCAAATAGCTTAGAGAAATTGGAATGGCTTCTAAATTCCACTAGTTACTCTGCCTTTGAAAGGCATGGCAATACTCTCTTGGTCAATTTTTCCATGGAGGGTTGGATGGAGGCTGCACTCCTATCACGACATATTCAAACCCCTCACCTCCTACATAGTTAACACGGACGATAGAGCTGTGACTCACCTCAAGCTCAGGAATAGGAATGACAATGTCTCATGGTAAGGAGAGGGGAGAACTAGCAAGCCTGCTAGTCCATGCAGAATAGAGAAAGCTCCAGGCATGCACATGTATGCTTTAATTAAACACAAATTAAGGGAAGGCAAGTTCTAACCCTGCTCCAAAACAGAGCAGAGCAACAGAATACGGATAAGAGATTCCTCTGGCATCTTAAAGGCGAATCAATTCATTCTGGCCTAAGATTTCATAGGCCAGAGTCCAGTTTAACAGATGAATGACAAGGCACCTAAGCGGGTGGGTGAGTGAGTAGGTAGAATGCACAAGTGTGTTTATTTTATACATGCATCCTCAGTACATAGAAAAGAAGACTGTTGGTTGCATTAGATTTTTGGCCAAACTCAGCAAGGCCAACAACCCGCCCAATGTGACGGTACATAGAGTAGAAAAGCACACAGAACTGAACCAAGAATTTGTCGGTATAACCCTAAATTGGAGTTTAACGAGTCCCAAGCCCTAGGCTTTGCTGTGACCATTTTAGCTTGATCAGGCTTCACTTGATAGGCGTGCAAGGTAAGCGACTCAACACTCGCTCTGGACTTGTATCTGTGCAGCTGATGGGAGAGAGAGCTCGAATAAACTTGGCAATGTGGGCAATGTGGTCAAGTCAGATACGAAAGACAAGATGCCAAGCAAGGCGTGGAAAGTTCCTCAAAGACCCCAACCACCCTCCTCTTCTTCGCCGCCCCCCGCCCCCCGAGGCGTTGCAGGAAGAGCATGCGCTCGGTGGGCAAATAATGGGTGGGTGGGTGACAGAGAGGCGTTCAATGGAGCCGGAGGGGGGGGCGCGACACAGGAAAGGGAGTTGAATGGAGCCCAATGGAGGAGTTCAATGGAGGCGCGGCGAGGAAGGAAGACTTCCCGGGCTCGGCGGGAAGGAGACCCCCGCCCGGCGTGGAGGCGAAAGGGGGACGGAGAGGAGGAGGAGGAGGAGGGCGGGCGCCGCCGGAGCCGTGGGCGTCGGCAGCAGCCGCCCGGCCATCCCTGCGGGCCTCGGCGAGGCGCCCCCGGGGCCGGCTGAGGGAAGGCGCTGCTCGCCCACACGCCGCCGGTGCCCCAGCCGCCGCCGCCTCCGCCGCCCTCGACTCACCTGCTGACGAGACGCGAGGGCAGAGCGAACGCGGGACGCGGCGAGGAAGCCGAGCTGCCCGGCCCGAGCTTAGCCGCCGCCGCCGCCGCCTCCCTCCCTTCCTCGCCCGCCTCAGCCCGCTCGCTTCAGCCGCTCTCATTCAGCACCGGCGGCCGCTTATCCTCTGAGGGGAGGGAGGGGGGAGGAGGAGGAGGAGGAGGCGTCTCCCGGCGCACGCACGCACGCACGCGCACGCTCCCCCGCGCAAGGTAGGGAGGGCAAGAGAGGGACGCATGCGCGCGCGCGCCTTTCCCTCCTGGAATTCCGCTGGATGGGAAAGCGGGAGAAGAGAAGGAAGCGCGCAGGCGCGATCTTGTCCGGCCCGTTTTTTGTTCGGCCCCTTTAAGAGGCCGTGAGCGCGAGCGGCCCGGCGGCGTTAGGGGAAAAGCGGGCTCCGATTGGTCGCTGCCGCGAGAGAGCTCCCTCCCACCGCAGAGGAGTTAACTGTCACAATGGCGGCGGCCAACGGCCTCGGAGAGAGAGAGAGAGAGAGAAGCAGCGGAGGCCGGACGCCGCCTTCGGATGCCGCGCCGCTTCTCCCGGAGGAGGAGGAGGACTGGAGAAAGGAAGGTGAGATGGGGGCGGAGATGGGGGTGCCCTCAATGTGTCCGGGTTTATAAACTCCCTTTGTCTAAAAGACAAGTACAGTGGTACCTCAGGTTAAGTACTTAATTCATTCCGGAGGTCCGTTCTTAACCTGAAACTGTTCTTAACCTGAAGCACCACTTTAGCTAATGGGGCCTCCTGCTGCCTCACGATTTCTGTTCTCATCCTGAAGCAAAGTTCTTAACCCGAGGTACTATTTCTGGGTTAGCGGAGTCTGTAACCTGAAGCGTCTGTAACCTGAGGTACTACTGTACTCCTGACAAGACAGAAGTACTGTTTTTGGGGGACAAGGAGCAGGTTGGTGTGGGGGACTCCCTGGTCCTGAATGGGGTAACTGTGCCCCTGAAGGACCAGGTGCGCAGCCTGGGAGTCATTTTCGACTCACAGCTCTCCATGGAGGCACAGGTTAATTCTGTGTCCAGGGCAGCTATTTATCAGCTCCATCTGGTACGCAGGCTGAGACCCTACCTGCCCGCGGACTGTCTCGCCAGAGTGGTGCATGCTCTGGTTATCTCCCGCTTGGACTACTGCAATGCGCTCTACGTGGGGCTACCTTTGAAGGTGACCCAGAAACTATAACTAATCCAAAATGTGGCAGCTAGACTGGTGACTGGGAGCGGCCGCCGAGACCACATAACACCGGTCCTGAAAAACCTACATTGGCTCCCAGTATGTTTCTGAGCACAATTCAAAGTGCTGGTGCTACCTTTAAAGCCCTAAACGGCCTCGGTCCTGTATATCTGAAGGAGCGTCTCCACCTCCATCGTTCTGCCAGGACACTGAGGTCCAGCTCCAAGGGCCTTCTGGCAGTTCCCTCCCTGCGAAAAGCCAAGTTACAAGGAACCTAGCAGAGGGCCTTTTCGGTGGTGGTGCCCTCCCTGTGGAACGCCCTCCCACCAGATGTCAAAGAGAACAACTACCAGACTTTTAGAAGACATCTGAAGGCAGCCCTGTTTAGGGAAACTTTTAATGTTTAATAGGTTATTGTATTTTACTGTTTTGTAAGAAGCCACCCAGAGCGGCTGGGGAAACCCAGCCAGATGGGCGGGGTATAAATAATAATAATAATAATAATAATAATAATAATAATAATAATAATAATAATAATAAATAATTATAGTATAAAATCCGTTTATTTTAATTTTTGTGTGTGTTCCAGACCTTGTCAAGGTCTTTCTTAACTAAGCTGCGAGCTCGCCCTTCGCCTTGTTTCTTACATCTTTCTTTGAAACTGAGCTTCCCTTTTCTCCCTGCAGATGTTGGGCTCGCATTTAAGGAGAGAAACGAGGAGGAGGAGGAGGCTGAGTTCCGTCTTGTGGGAAGGATGCTAAGCAAGCCTTGGTCCGGATGGATGGACCTGTCTTCCCTTTACTGGGTGTGGGTGGGGTGCTGATGGGGTACCTTGGCTCTGCCAGTGCTCTGAAGAATGTGCACTAAAGCACAGGCCATTTCCTCTTTGTTCCGGACACTGATGACTGGCTCCAGAACAGAGCATAACATTGTGTAGTTGTTGGTCACAAATTCAGCAAATTCTTTGTACTGCTCCATGGGGAGGATGGTAATTGTCTGATAACGGCATTTTATCCGTATGGATGGACCTGTCTTCCCTTTATTGGGCGTGGGAGTGCTGATGGGATACCACTTCTCCACAAATTGCCGACCAGTCACGGCAGCTATGGGGATGTTGACCAGACCCACATAGTTGTTCTTGTCCTTTTTCTTCTTCTTTTCGACATCTTTATAGATGTGGATGGTGATGCTATGGGCAGGTGGAAGGCCAGAGAACTCAAAGTGCTCTCCCCAGAAGATATTATCGTTTTTCATTTTGCTGGTTGTGTGGGCAAATGAGTATCATCGCTGAGAGGGGTGACATTCGGCCGGGCCAGCCTTCCAAAGAATGTCACCCCTGGGTGCGCCACCTGCCCGCGACTCCCAAGCCTCCCCCAAGCTGTCAAAACGAAGGGGGAAGTCCGCCAGCACAGAGGCGCCGGAGTGTGGCGCAGCTTTGCCGGCAGCCTTCCTCTTTCATTTCAACAGCTCGGGGGAGGCTTGGGAGTCGCGGGCAGGTGGCGCACCCAGGGATGACATTCTTTGGAAGGCTGGCCCGGCCTTCCAGAAGGCAGCACCTGGCTTGCAGCACCCAGAGTGCAGCTCCACTTCTCCCAATGTTCCCGGAGGGCTATGGAGGAGGATGGTAGGTTAGATGGGAATGGGGTGAGCGAGGAAGTATTGGTGGCAGGGAGGGGTGCCCCGAATGTGTCCGGGTTTTTGTAACCCTAAACTGCATTTACTTCGCATTACCCTCAATATAACAAGTTGTTTTAAATTGTGCCTCATGATTCACTGCTCCCCTTGTGAAGTGCTAATAAAATTAGCAGGCTCCACTTACATCGTATTTTTTTTGTGTGTGTGTACAGTCCATAAATAGTGTTTTCCTAGAACCTTTAATAAAGTTTAAAAATAATGAGGCTGAAATACAGAACTATATACTTTTCTTGTTTTTAAGATTTAGAAATCAGAATAGTGTGTGATGAGACTGAAACACTTTCCTTGTTTTAATCAGATGTCTTAGTAGATTCTACTTATTTAAAAATGACAGGCATTTTGGACAGACTTGTTAGCAGTAATTATATCCATGACATGCTATTAGGAAAATATACTGCCCCACCAGTGTTTTGGCTTTTAAAAAAATACAGGATATTGCCATAATCAGCTTTTTAAAAATATATTGAGGTGAGGGATAATTGTAACAATTCAAAACAGGTTTATTTAGAAGTGGTCTGTGTTTACTTTCATTTGGATTTAGTCTGCCTTTTAGCCCAAGAAGGCTGAGTACCCTACACAAATTAGAATGCTAAAATTTTATCTCATGTTGCCCCTCTTTAATTTTAAAATACCTAAGGTGTTTCCCTTTCTTGAGTCTCTCCTTGTATTACCATATGTTTTGTATGTCTTGTGACATTTAAACACTTAATAAAAGCACTGCAGGGACGCGGGTGGCACTGTGGGTTAAACCACAGAGCCTAGGACTTGCCGATCAGAAGGTCGGCGGTTTGAATCCCCGCGACGGGGTGAGCTCCCATTGCTCGGTCCCTGCTCCTGCCAACCTAGCAGTTCAAAAGCACATCAAATTGCAAGTAGATAAATAGGTATCGCTCCGGCGGGAAGGTAAACGGCTTGTCCGTGCGCTGCTCTGGTTTGCCAGAAGCGGCTTAGTCGTGCTGGCCACATGACCCGGAAGCTGTATCCCGGCTCCCTCGGCCAATAAAGCGAGATGAGCACCACAACCCCAGAGTCGGTCACGACTGGACCTAATGGTCAGGGGTCCCTTTACCTTTACTAAAAGCGATGCAATATTATAACTGGATGGAAATTTTCTCAACGCCTGGTAAAAAAGACCTTGGAAACTACAAAGATTGGCCAAATAAAAACTGGCACATTCTGTATCAAAAATATGTACATAGCCATCTCAAATGTAGATGTATTTTCACTGAGGTGGGGAAATTGTAGTTAAGCATCTCACTTTGGGCACATTTTAGCCAAATTTCAGCCTGGCCTGCCTCCTGCTGAAATCAGTGTTTCATTTTGCTTGGAAGTAAATCCTGCTGATTCTACTCCCAACATATGCACACAATGTTTCCCCAGATTAGCATCTCAGCTCTGAGCTCTTTCAATTGCTCATCCAATAGTTGCCAGATTATACCAACAATCAGTGAGGCGTTCAACAGTGTCTTTTACATATTGGGTTCTTTTTGTCTCCCCCTTAACACTGCCTTGAAAACTTGTGTCTGTCTCTTTAAACAGTGCATTCTGTTCTCACACCAATGGATTCAGTTTCACTTTTCTAACTAGCACCACACAGATAGAAAGTTAAAAGTAAAATAAGATGAAGGTATTTGACAAACCAGAGCATCCTTATCCATTTGTAAACTTTCTTAATCACCAGTAATTAAGCTAAGCTTTTTGCTTTGTTTTTCAGCCTGTTAATTAATGCCTCTTATTATGGCAGCAGCCAAATTGCCTTCTGGGTAATAATTAATTGGCAGATGGCTCACCCAAGTTGTAATTGCTTCCAGTCTCAAAAACAGTTAAAATAAGGAAGGTTTTTGCTGATCTGATGCCCTGAAGGGCATTGAGAACTATTGTGTTGTGTCTGGGTACAATGGGGGTTCCTCTCTCTAAGACCCCTCTCCGCATCTGAAAACTTATTGTCTCAGGTGAATGGCTTCCATCAGGTCATGTAAGGTTATCCCTTATCTCCCTATCTTCAAAGAGGGAATGGGACACCAAGATCTTCATCTTGGCTATCATAATTTTTTCTGCTGACAGAAAAAGCGCGGACAGCCGAAAACTAGTCAGCCATCTCTGCTCCCCAAAAGTCAACTCCATACTCCTAATATATGTGTAATATTTGCACACTTTTTGTTTGAGAACTGCACTGCAAAATTTGGAGAATACAAATTTCGGAGAAAAGTTGTGTTTAGTTTCCCATATGGCTTGGGGGAATGCAAATTAGGCTTGAATTAAAAGGTGGACTGAGTCAGATTTCTCCCCCATCCTTATGAATACACATGCATGAATCAGCTATCAGCTCAGTAATGAGTTCACTGCCATCAAGTGTATGTCTAACCAACATATTTTCACATGACACCCATGAGGGCTGTTTGTGCCCAGAATATATAACAAATTGGCCTTGTGTTACTTTTGTGAATAATGCCCCACAGAAAAATAGTTGTCAAACAAACTTGCATGTTGAAAACTACCATTATTATGTTGATCCTTTAATGAAAGTTGCAGAGACAGGCATCTCTGAAGACATATGCTGTATACATAATGGACTAACAGAATGATGTATAATAGGATTTATGAACTATCTGTAAAGGCAAGATTCCAAAGACAACCGCTCTTGCCAGTTGTACATAGCAATGGATCGCCATTTTAAGTAAACAAAGTAAAGATTGTGTCTGCCACAAGAATTCTAGAGATTTATCCTCCAAGCTCTTCAATATAAATGCATCTGTCCTTTTGCTTAAATCCTTCCCATCTGTTCTCATATACGGTTCCAGTCTCAAGCAGTGATTAACCAGCTACTGTGGAAAAACACCTGTTCCTTTAATTCATGGTCATGGTTAGTTATTTAAAGTAAGCTATGACTTGCTAGAATTTTGAAAATCAGTATGAAAACCCAATTAATATGATACATCAGACAACAGAACTGCAGGTTATACAGGTTGCAGAACTGCGGTTGAGTGGTATAATTAATTAGAGACAGACAGTCTCTGGCAAGAACTTTCACCCTTAGCTCTTCAATGTGTGTGGCATAGTATTATCATTTGGGTCCATTGGTCCATGATATCAACTCCATGCCACTTTTTCAGAGCTCTTCCTTTCCACTCTCCCACTGTGTTTGTTTACTTTCCTCCCTCCCTTCCTGAAATCATTCAGTTGATTCAGCTGCAATGAAACCAAGTGCTTGTAACCTGATTTGGATTTGGGACATAGCATTTTAATTGTCGCAGCTGTCTCCTACAATCAATTGTATGGACTCCAAATAGGGAAAAAATTAGCTATTATAAGAATCCAGTTCACTTAGCTTCTATTCCCTAAAGTTAGACAACGTACTTCACACAAAAGCTGATGAAAGGTTGTGATCTAATGCTCTGATCAGAGGTGCCAACATGAATAAAATATGGGGGGGGGGCGGCAGGCAGTGTGCTTTTTTCAGGGGATAATCACGGGTATGCATTACTGGCACCTCTTTCTTGTTGTCAGAAGCACTTACTGTAACAACTTCATAAAGAGGATGGCCAACTATTTTTCTATTTAAAGAAGTACTGGGGGCAAGTAAGCCCCGCCCTTCATAATCGATCACAAGTTGTGGCACATGCACACCGTTTGAATGGCAATGTCCATCAGCTTTGTGGAGGGGCAGCCCCCTCAAATATTTCATTTGGGTGGGGCAAAGGAACCTGATAATAGTAATAGTAATAATAATAATTTATTATTTCTACTCCGCCCATCTGGCTGGGTTTCCCCAGCCACTCTGAGCGGCTTTCAACAGAACATTAAAAACATAATAAAACTTCAAACATTAAAAACTTCCCTAAACAGGGCTGCCTTCAGATGTCTTCTAAAAGTCAGATAGTTGTTTATTTCCTTGATATTTGATGGGAGAGCGTTCCACAGGGCAGGTGCCACTACCAAGAAGGCCCTCTGCCTGATTCCCTGTAACCTTACTTCTCGCAGTGAGGGAACTGCGAGAAGGCCCTCAGAGATGGACCTCAGTGTCCAGGCTGAACAATGGGGGTGGAGGTAGGTAGCCATGTTGGTCTGCCATATTTGAAGAAGCGTGCATGCACATGAAAACTCATACCAATAACAAACTTAGTTGGTCTCTAAGGTGCTACTGGAAGGAGTTTTTTTATTTTGTTTCGGTGGGGGTGGAGACGCTCCTTCAGGTATGCTGGGCCGAGGCTGTTTGGGACCTTGGCCTCTAGGAATGGCTCCTATGGCTCTGGTAGTCTCCCATCTCCTCGTCACTGTCACTCGGGTTTCTTCCTCCTCTAGTCCCGCAAAAGTGTTATGCCCACTTTCTGGGCTATGTGCAACCCTTGTGTTTGGCTGCTCAGAGTGACCTGTCAATCAGTGCCCACCCAGGTCAAGAGCCCTTAAAAACAGAATGTTGCCAACAACCCTTTATCTTTAATCCCTTGTCGTGCAACCAATGCCAGAGACTACAGGGTCAGAAGTGACCTTAAGAGGAAGTTTTGCTGCTATATTTTCTAGCATAGGGTTACACTGGCTAATATTCCGGCTCAGTTGTTTACTACTCATTAATACCACTCCACTTAAATAAACGGCTTAATTAGGCTTCTCCGGCTGGACTGATTTCTGAATGGGCTGTTCGTCCTCTCCTGTTGGTTGAACTGCGCTGGTTTAAAGTGCCCTGGAGGTCAAAAAGGGGTGATGGGTGGAAGCTGCCAGGCAGGAGACATGGAGTTTGGCTGGCTGTCCCCCTACTCCCAAGTAGAACACCGTAAAGCAGTGGGAATCCTGCACACCTTGCCCTAGGTGACAGAGGGGCAGATAGCAAGAAGAGAGAGTAGGACGCGTCATCCGCTGCTAGTGAGCTACTCTGCTGGGTTGGCACTGGAGTGGAGGGACACCATCCATAACAGCATTCAAATCAAAGACTGCCCAAAGACTTCAGTCGTTCAGCTGTGATGTTATACTAGCTCTTATGAACCAAAGGCTGGAATCCAGTGAGTGTGTGCACACCAACTGGAGAGCGATAGCAAGGTGAACACTATAAGAGCTTTTAAAAGTAGCAAATGTGATATATTCAAGGGCATGAGCATGGTTGCACAAGGAAAGAAAAAATCCACAGGGGGGAAAACATTTTGCTGCATTATAGAGAAAAACCTTTCTTACTTTCTGCATCCATTCCCCTATTTGGAATGCCAGAATCCAAAACAGTCATAAACTGCATTTAAAGCTTAATCATGAGCATGACTGGAGCTATTGTTGTTGTTATGCCGGCTTTTTAAAAATTCCATGCTATGATTCTTCATTTACTGCCCCAGTTATGCTCTGCAGCATCAAAGATTTAAGAGCTTCGAGGAAAGGCAGATTCTGCAATAAAAACACTTCTTAAGTGTACCATTAGCATTCATGCAGTCATGCTTCCACAGAGTCTTCTTAAATGGCTTAGATGCAAACAAAAGGCTTCTCTGTTTTCTTTTATAGCCCCAGCATCTTCTGGTCCATTCATTTTTAGCGCAATTGGATTCCAGCAGACATTATCCTTCAAGACGTCTTCATTCTGAATGAAGCTTGCTCTTCCAGCAACTCCCCTCCCCACCCAGCCCTATGAGGCAACGGGCCACTCATGATTTAAAGCAAGGGAGAGGCCTATGACAAGGAAGCAGGTTGGACAGATGCTCTAGAGACCAGAGCCTGTGATGAGCTGGCATCCATTAAATGATTCAGTGTGGCGAAGCGACGCAGTTGTTATCTGTCAACAGCAGCAGGCTGCAACCTGAACCCAGGAAAACATGACCCACAACAATGCAGATACAAATGCCAACATAGAATACAGTGGTACCTCAGGTTAAGTGCTTAATTCATTCTGGAGGTGTTTTCTTAACCTGAAACTGTTCTTAACCTGAAGCACCACTTTAGCTAATGGGGCCTCCTGATGCCACCGCGACGCCGGAGCACGATTTCTGTTCTCATCCTGAAGCACTAGTTCTGGGTTAGCGGAGTGTGTAACCTGAAGCGTATGTAACCTGAAGTGTATGTAACCCGAGGTACCACTGTACAGTGAAACAGTCCCAGCAGGGATATTAGGAAAACTTCCGTCTCTTCCCTTTATCTTCTTCTTGGTAGAGGGGGAAAAATGAAAATCTCATCAACCAAAGAGGCAGGGGCAAGAAATTGTCGGATCATGGGCCTGCCGACTCTTTCAGAGCTGATGAGGCAAGGTGAGGTGGCTGCCTCAGGCATGTGATGGGGGGGGCATTAAGGACAGCAGATTGAAGGCAGCCTGATATGGCCCTTACTCACTTCTGCATAAGTCTCATGGAAACGAACAGGGATTGCACAAGGTTTCCTATCCACTATGCAGTTCCGTTCCAGGAGTAAAAGGAGATTTGTTCAGGCTGTCACATACAGCTGCTGTTGATGAACTGCATATGAAGCAATAGTGCTTGCTGCCTTTTAAAGAGCAGAGACCCATCTGAGCCCTGTGAGACTGCCGTGCTGAGATTGGAGCTCAATCTGTGCCTGCTCCTGCAGGAAGAGCGTCAAATCATCTGCCGTCATATGATGCCACGTGATGGACCCTGCATTCATTGCATTGATATTTATTACGGCCATTGGCCCGTCACACGACAGTTTCCCACCAACATATATATACTTAAACCTCCAAATTTAAAACAGCTAAAAACTTACAAAAACAGACAAGAACCAAAGCAAAATAAGCAAAAGACCAACAACATACATTACAATAAATTTACAACATAAACATCGCCCTCTGCTCATAAATTAATAAAAGACATCAGTGGTGATATCACCTAGTTACATCCTAAAACATATACCATGGTTTAAAAGGGTTATCCGAGCCGCACAGGAGTCCGTTTTTCTTCTTTAGGGATAGGACGCTGATCAAGAATCTGGCAACCGTGAGTGATCTTAGGGGGTCTTCATCATTATGGACCCTGCACATCTGTCAACAAAGGCCCTCCCACCAGGTCCACTTCCTCACCCTAGACCTAGGCAGCGTGAACCATCCTGGGATATAGTTTAATGAATGGTGGTACAGAAATGCGTTAAAATAAATGCATTCCTGTGGGGCCCTATTGGCCTTCAACACGGAGAATTGGGCTTCAGGAGAGAAGATCGGCAATGGTGGGGAATCTGTTTGGCATTAATGGCCTTATCATTTAATAACTCCTGTAAGCTTTAAAAGAATCTAGGACTTTCTGACCAGAAAGCAGTGTAAAAACCGATAGTGTAACACATAGAGGTATTGCCCTAATATGGATTTTGGAATTTTTTCTTATGGGCCAACAAAACTGCCTTTAATATTTGGTCAATATATAAAACAACATTTTAAAAATCTAACAGCATCTGATATACAGTATGCAGTGGGAAAGTCGCCCCAAATTTTGAATATTTATGGATATTTTGTTTGTCTCTAATAAAATATATACTTCTTGGGGTTTTTTCTCAGTAAGCTCTAAGGTATGTTGAAAAACATTCACAGTGAAATTCACATTTAATTAATTTATTGCAGTGTTCAAGTCTAAATTACACTGATAAGAGGGAGTTGCAAGATGTCTCATCTATATTCTTACCCTTCAAAAGTAGCAGTAATGGAAATTGGTTCTTACTGACAAAACAATTACCGTATTTTTCGCCCCATAGGACGCACCGCCCCATAGGATGCACCTAATTTTTGGGGGGGGAATAAAGAATTTTTTTCCCCTCCCCAGGCACGGGGCAGGCACGGGGGGAGCCCGAGCTTCCCCCGACCCCAGCCCCCAAAACAGCCTGCTATCTGTAAGCCTAGGGAGCCGCGCCGGTCTCCCCAGGCTTGCGGAGAGGTGCACAAAGCCCGGGGGCGCTCTTCAGCGCGCACCAGGCTTCGGAATGCAGGCAGCTCTGCACTACCCTCCGGAGCCCCACGTGGCTTCGCGCCAGGATCCAGAGGGTGGCGCAGAGCTGCAGGAAGCCCTGGAGCGCAGGCAGCTCCGCACCACCCTCTGGAGCCCCGTGCGGTTTCACGCCGGGATCGGGAAGGTGGCGCAGAGCTGCAGGAAGCCCTGGAGCGCAGGCAGCTCCGCACCACCCTCTGGAGCCCCGCGTGGTTTCGCGCCGGGATCGGGAAGGTGGCGCAGAGCTGCAGGAAGCTCTGGAGCCCAGGCAGCTCCGCGCCACCCTCCGGAGCCCCGCGCGGCTTTGCGCCGGGATCCGGAGGGTGGCGCAGAGCTGCAGGAAGCCCGGGAAAGCCTGCATTCGCCCCATAGGACGCACATACATTTCCCCTTCATTTTTGGAGGGGAAAAAGTGCGTCCTATAGGGCAAAAAATACGGTAGCTTGGAACACGATGAAGTTAAAATTCCACTAGTTAATTTATTGTGGTTTCAAGAACAAGCACAAACAAAGTGTTCTTTGGGGATAAAAATCAGTAGAACACTTGATGTTTGGCACAGACTAAAAACCAGATTATCCCAGGTGTGCCACCACTTTCTCGCAGTTCCTTTTTGCAATAAATCATTTCCCTAACCTGATATTTTAGGTTTCCTTATGGCAGGTGTGGGAGAAAAGTCCCATTACATGTGCACACATAAGTCCTACTTACTGCTACGTGTACACAGAAGGTAAGAGCCTTAATAAGGTGCAATCCCTTAGCAAAAGTTGGCCCAATACACTATTAAATGTTCTCATTAAAACAAAAAACTACTGCAATTTGTTCAAATCTACAAGTACATACATTCCCCCCCTTTTCTGTTGTGACTGCTTTGTTCCCATTCCATCCACATATAATTTCCCCCAGTTTGCAAATAATCCTCTGTTCTGCACTTTACGGAAGAAGTAGTTATTTCATATAGCACCTCTCAACAAAGAATAAAAGAATGAGGATGCAGGATTTGCAAGTTCTTAAAGAACTGCCTCATTGATCGAATGAAAATCCCACCAGTACAGCATTCTGTTTGCAACACCAGCCAGAGAGATGCCTTGAGGAAGCTCATAAAAAGGCAAGAATGTCTCTTGCCTATTGTCTCTCTCCAGCATCTGGTTATAGAGATACAGTATACTGCCTCTGTGTAAAGAGGTTCCATTTCGCTGTTATGGCTAATAATAATTGATAAGCATGATTATCAGTTCATGAATAGTTTTGCTCCATTAATTTATCCAATATTTTAAAACAGCCATCTGAGCCAAGAACTGGAGGGCTGAATCTTCCAGCGACAAATTAGATTTGGCCCCAAAAGTATCACTGTGGAAGTGTGACCGCTTCAGTGACAAAGTGCTGTTGCAGCCACAGAGGGCAAATCTAATTTAAAGTTGTTGTTTAAAAGGAAAACAACTTGATTTGCAAGTTCACAGGTTTGCAAGTTCTGCCCATTCTTGAATATAGATTCCTACATCAACCGGAGAATTTGGGCAGCTGTACTTGAGGCTTAAAGACTGGCAAGCCACTTGCT
Source organism: Podarcis liolepis (assembly GCF_965112155.1). NCBI lineage: Eukaryota > Metazoa > Chordata > Lepidosauria > Squamata > Lacertidae > Podarcis > Podarcis liolepis. Next base: position 95,465,161 of record NC_139559.1, on the reverse strand, counting down.
AAAAGTAATACTAGAAACTAAGAGTTACATGCTGGCAGAGGCCTGAAGGGCCGTATTCAATGTCGACATCTGTTTTCCCTCCCCTGCCACAAGGGAGAACAATAATAATCTCACTTAAGGACTAAGTAGAAAGCTAAGACCATGCGGCAGCTTCTCGGTCTGAGGGTCTGAAGTCAACAACAGAAGCCCTGTCCACCTCTGCGTCTGGTCCTTTGACCTCTCACAGAAGCTAGACTTCTGTCTCAACACACCTGGGAGATTAATAAACTGAAGAGTAGGCATGCAGGAGAAATCCATTCAGCTGGCATTTGAAGCCTTATCTATCAAATCTGCACTTCCCCAAACAATACACCGACTGGCCAGCTAAAGCAGGTGAGGGTAGCCTATGGGTCTCAAACCCTCAGTGAGTTAGGGAATTCCCCTGCGTGTAAAAACAGGCTCCGGCAAACTGAATTCACACTAAACTCCTGATGAATTTTCGCTGCAGAAATGCAGAGAACTGAAATACAGTGGTACCTCGGGTTACATACGCTTCAGGTTACATACGCTTCAGGTTACAGACTCCGCTAACCCAGAAATAGTGCTTCAGGTTAACTTTGCTTCAGGATGAGAACAGAAATTGTGCTCTGGCGGCGCGGCAGCAGCAGGAGGCCCCATTAGCTAAAGTGGTGCTTCAGGTTAAGAATAGTTTCAGGTTAAGTACGGACCTCTGGAATGAATTAAGTCCTTAACCTGAGGTACCACTGTAGTAATAATAATAATAATAATAATAATAATAATAATAATAATAATTTTTTATTTATACATCGCCCTTCCCAGTTCAAAAACTGGGCTCAGGGTGGCTAACAACAAATTTAAAACACTTAATTGTAAAAGCAGCATAAAATACAGTATAAAAACATGAATAACAATAAAATTCAAAGTTCAGAAATCAATTTAGGGGAAATCCATCTAATAAGCATTAGATAATCCCCAGAGCTAGCTGGCTGAATTAGTCCTACTTGGGCCAGCGTGGAGGCCAGGGGAGAATTAGCTGTGGGGTCTCAGAGCAGGTGATCTTCATAAAAGGGGAGAGGGAGGGAAGAGAAGGGAAATAAAAGGCCAGGCGGAATAGCTCTGTCTTACAGGCCCGACGAAAGGAGGTTAAATCCTGAAGGGCCCTAGTCTCATGGGACAGAGCATTCCACCAGGTCGGAGCCGTCACTGAAAAGGCCCTGGCCCTGGTGGAGGATAGTCTGACTTTCTCAGGGCCCGGGACCTCTAAATTGTGGTTATTCATGGACCTTAAGGTCCTCTGCGGGGCATACCAGGAGAGACGGTCCCATAAATGAGGATTGGAAAATGACAAGAGGAGTGAACCACGAGGGACAGGTCCTTCCATCCTTACTGAAGAGAAATATATAGCTGAGCTCCTCTTTGGTTAGCACCTTTTGGCAAGGTAATGCAGGAATTATCCACCTATTCCTAGTTGTGTCTTGTGCAAAAGTGCGAGTAATATGTCTGCTAAAGACATGTGAAATTAGTAGAGCTGTGTGTGTCCCAAGAGGCAGTGTGTAAATCCTGATGTTAATTACTTGTCCCAGACTAGCTGGGGCCACAAATGCACCAAACTAAGGCTTGAATGTGTTTTTCAAATAATAAACTTAATCTTCTAGCGGTTCCTGTGGATACAGACACAATCCATCAACACTGCAGCATCTTATAAACACAAGAAAGCTCTTATTACATGCTATCATGTTGCTGCTTGTCTGATGCTCACTGCCATGGAAGGCTTAGGACACATCAGAGCTGTCATTGTCTCTCAAACAAAACAGAAGAGTTACAGGAAATTCTTGATTCCACCCATGCACACCTAGGTCTAGTGCCATCTAGGAACTTTGTCTCTGTCATGACACAAGCCACACAACACACTTCCTGCCTGGAGAGCTCTTGCTCACTTTCTGTTATGTACTGAGTTGAATAGGATCCAAACTGCAGCAGTCTGATTGGTCCTAGAACAATAGGATTCAGAATGCAGCAGTCTGATTGGTCCTAGAACAATGCAGCAGTATGATTGGTTGGCAGGAACCACCCAATCCTGCTCCAGATAGAAGTGAATCCACAACTTGATTGGCTTACAGTAGAATTCCGGAATTAGCCAATCATGTGCAGCCCATTGTGTAAATAATGTATATAAAGCAGATACTGTGAGGGGACTTTCATTCATTCCTCCTCAACACTATGAGCTGAATAAAGAGCATGAAATCACTTTGCGACTCTGAGTATATTTCACTTTCTAAATGACATTTTGGTTGGTCTTTATAAAGATTTTGCCTGGCTATGGTATGGAAGGTACTTTTTTTCTTATGGCCCAACACAATGTTTGTGAGTCTTAGAGAATACTGTATGTTAACTTCCTCAAACATGAAAATCAGGGATATCTTCCTTCCCAGTCTGATGACAGCAGTCCTTTCAGTTTCCTGGTAGAAGTCCAACCGCTGCAACATGCAGTTGCACTCACTTTCCTCACTTTGCCCAGGCTACACTTTTCAGAGAATTTGCTCTACTGTATTGTGGCCCCATGCCATATGTAGGCGTAATATATTTTGTAGTTGCTCAGAGACATCTGACATCTTTGCATCCCCCCAACATGACATGCTTCTCAGAAATGATAATGAAGTAGTTGTTCACATATGGCGTAAATTGAATGCTCTTGTGAAAAACAGCTCAATTGTCGTGAAGGGTTTTTGCATGCAAGAAAAATATTGTATCAAACATCTGTGCACGGGCATCTTTTTTGTGTCCAACATTTCTTAAAATTACAGTTGTATGATGGCTCAAACCTCCTGGCAAATAGAAGGGGGAGAAATGGAGGCGGTGAGAGATTTTACTTTCTTGGGTTCCATGATCACTGCAGATGGTGACAGCAGTCACGAAATTAAGACGCCTGCTTCTTGGGAGAAAAGCGATGACAAACCTAGGCAGCATCTTAAAAAGCAGAGACATCACCTTGCCGACAAAGGTCCATATAGTTAAAGCTATGGTTTCCCCAGTAGTGATGTATGGAAGTGAGAGCTGGACCATAAAGAAGGCTGATCGCCGAAGAATTGATGCTGTCAGAGCTGCTTGAAGATCCTAGCTCACAGAGGATCACGCTAGCCAGCGATCATTAAGTAAAAGTCTTTATTGAATTACAGTTTCCATTCTCACGCTGCTGCGCGCAACTCTACGTCTAGTAGCTAGATCGGCGAAGCTCCGTCTGAGTCTCCGCCCCGTGTGCACCAACTTAATATCCTAGCCTTGCTCCACCTTTTCCGCCTGACTGTCCTCCTCTGGGTCCCTCTACCCCCCGGGGCTTCTTCCTTCCGGGATTCTTCTGACGCTGACCCGGACCCTCCTGCCTCCTTGCGCCGGGCTTTAGGACCTGGTTCCCTTTCGGGGCTGCTTACTGCGCCGCCTTCCTCTGCATTTGAACTTGGCGCGCGCGCCCAACCTTCCACTTTCCTCTTAACCGTTTCTTCGCTCCCCGATGGAGGTGTGGCCACTCCTGACTCATGCCCTCCCTCCTGTGGTGAGCTGCCAGCGCTTCCCCCCTGGCTCCTTTCCTCTTCCCTGCTTCCTGGCGGTGACGCTGGTCCCGATTTCCAGCTGCTCCCCTCTGAGTCCCCTCTGGCTCTATCTTCCTGGGGTGCCCCCCTAGACTCCCCCCTTGCCCTGGCCACTGGTGCTCCTTTCTGTGAATCCTCTGATTCACTGGAAAGACTAGGAGATCTCGGGTCGTCGTCATCACTCATCTTTTCTTCTGCCTCCTCCCCTTCGCTCTCTGTTTCCTCCCTTGCCCGTGCCTCTGCTCCTAAACCCCTGACAGATGCTTTTGAATTATGGTGCTGGAGGAGACTCTTGAGAGTCCCATGGACTGCAAGAAGATCAAACCTCTCCATTCTGAAGGAAATCAGCCCTGAGTGCTCACTGGAAGGACAGATTGTGAAGCTGAGGCTCCAATACTTTGGCCACTTCATGAGAAGAAAAGACCCTGATGTTGGGAAAGATTGAGGGCACAAGGAGAAGGGGACGACAGAGGTATAGCTGTCAACTTTTTCCTTTTCTTGCGAGGAATCCTATTTGGAATAAGGGAATTTCCCTTTAAAAAAGGGAAATGTTGACAGCTATGGACAGAGGACGAGATGGCTGGGCAGTGTTCTTGAAGCTACCAGCATGAGTTTGACCAAACTGCGGGAGGCAGTGGAAGACAGGAGGGCCTGGCGTGCTCTGGTTCATGGGGTCATGGAGAGTTGGACACGACTAAACGACTAAACAACAATGACTTTATGAACCACATACATTTCATTTTGAGCCATGTATGAGCCCTGCCATGCTGTTAAAAACACTGCAATGTCACGTCACAATATATTTAAATGGTCCTTATGTATTGATCCACATATAGTAAATTTAGTGCTTTCATTTATGACAAAGTGCCTAATTGTGAAGGGACGCGGGTAGCGCTGTGGGTTAAACCACAGAACCTAAAACTTGCCGATCAGAAGGTCGGTGGTTCGAATCCCAATGACGGGGTGAGCTCCCGTTGCTCGGTCCCTGCTCCTGCCCACCTAGCAGTTTGAAAGCACGTCAAATTGCAAGTAGATAAATAGGTACCGCTCTGGTGGGAAGCTAAACGGCGTTTCCGTGCGCAGCTCTGGTTCGCCAGAAGCGGCTTAGTCATGCTGGCCACATGACCTGGAAGCTGTACGCCGGCTCCCTCGGCCAATAAAGCGAGATGAGCACCGCAAGCCCAGAGTTGGTCATGACTGGACCGAATGGTCAGGGGTCCCTTTACCTTTACTTTACCTAATTGTGAGAAATTCTATACCAATGCTCTAAAACCAGACAGTGACAAAACTGACACAGCAGTTCTTCCATCAGAGCAACAAAACCCAGCCCAATAAACCCTGCACCCTCGCTATTTAATTTTGCCATGGTCTCAGGTCTTCCTGGAGGCCAGTTCTCAGGCTTGTAAGCATTTTGCTTTCATCCCAGGCACATGAAGGTCAGCAGGGCTCCTGCTCAAGCTCTTTTTTGCTGTTTTGCATATCCAAAGGCAGAACCCCAGGACTCATAGCTAATCTACAAAGTGCAAGGGTCTGTTAGTAGACTGAGAGAGCTGCTAAATGAAACATTGCACCTAGAAGTTGGTTAACAACTGTTTGGATAAAGTCAAGCACTTAGTGCATCACTGCAGTTTGCTGCACTGTCAAACAACAGTTTTTGGCTCGCATTTAGAACTGTGAACTCCAAGCAGCAGGGCCGGGGCTATTTTTAGCAGAGCACTTAGTTTAATGAAGTTGAACTTGCCTCAAGAGGTTTCCATGAAAAGTCAAAATGCTTTCAGAAGTCTGGAATCCGGAGCTTTTGATTCCGTGTGTTTGCTCAGAGCAAACTTTGTTTCCCTTCACTCTGCAGTTTCATAAAGCTCTGACAATATTCAAAATCATCTGCCTAGACCACAATTAGACCTATGTCAAATTATATTTTTAAAGTAGGTTCCTGTTTAATTACGGTCCAGGCAGCTGATCTACCGTACTTGTAATATGTATATGCTCATTATCTTTCCTTATGGAACATGGAACATGTATATTGTATGGGAAGGTCAGCAGGAAAATAGTGGGGTAGAGGAAAGGGTTAAGAACTGGTAGCTACTGGTAGCCTTCTGACCCCTGCCTTTGCCATCCAAGTTGCAAATGGGAATTGCAACCAAACAGCCCACAAATTACAGAACACATATGCGAACACAGAGGTGACCTATGGGTTTATGATGGTTTCTGAGGAGAAGCCTTGGCAAAATAACCAAATCTAAGGTTTGCTTCCGTCCGATCCGCCACTATAAGCTGCAATGTGAAGGTAGCTTTTGGGGACGCCATGTGAAAAACTGCAAATTCAGGGATATCCATTTTAATTCTAATGGACCCAAATTTTACGTGGACCCTGAAGAAATGCAAAGAACCTCTCTTCCCCATTCCGTTTTCTTCTTTTCTGCTGGTGTGTGTGTGTGTGGAGAGAGAAACAGCCGGAGCCTGTGGCGTCCGCACGGCCGTCCAGATTCCAAAAAGGTGAGCAAGGCCTTGAGAACAACCACCTGCCCCCCAGCCACAGCTTTCAGCATTCAGAAACCAAGGCAGGAATAGCGTTCAGGTGGGCTGCAAGTTCACTGGATGGAAAACAAGTTTTTTCCTATGACAAAATTGCGCTTGAATGCTGGGGAAATTAATATTCCAGCAAAAGCACTCACATCAGGAAGGAAATGGATTTGTACAACAAATGAGTAACAACTGACTGGGCAACAACAGCAGCAAAAAAATCAATACGTTTGAAATAAATACATCTGAAATCAATACACCATCTCAAAAATCACCTTCCCTGTTCCTACACTGCCTAGGTCACATCTTGATTTTCCTGGCGCTCAGACCAGCTTTTTGCCTAACTGGCTTCTGCTGGGTCTCCCCACCTTCAGACCCCCCCATCTTGGGTGGTACCTACAGCCCCGTCCCAGAGGGCGCCCCTCTCCCCTGTGCACCGAGGAGGAGGAGGCGGCAAGTGAGCCAGCACAGGCAGGCAGCCACACAGGCAAGTGAGCCGGCACAGGCAAGCAGCAACACAGGCAAGTGAGCCGGCACAGGCAGGCAGCCACACAAGCAAGTGAGCCGGCACAGGCAAGCAGCAACACGGGCAAGTGAGCCGGCACAGGCAGGCAGCCACACAGGCAAGTGAGCCAGCACAGGCAGGTAGCCACACAAGCAAGTGAGCCAGCACAGGCAGGCAGCCACACAAGCAAGTGAGCCAGCACAGGCAGGCAGCCACACAGGCAAGTGAGCTGGCACAGGCAGGCAGCCACACCCTCACGCGGGAGGAAGTCTCTTGGCACTTACTCAGGCTTACTTCTGAGTAGGAGGCCGAGTTCTTGGCTGTGTCTCGTCGCTTCTCCCTTTACTCACCTCAGGGGGCTGTGGTGACACCCATCGACCCACCAGCAATGTGCTATTCCCCCTGCCCTGAGAATGTACTCAGAGCAAATATAGCACTGATAGCAAGGCGATGCAGACGCCTGGAACACATTCTTGTTTGGTAGTCACTAAAATGAAGTTTAATCTGCAGCAGCAAGCGAACAAGACCCCAAGGGAAGCAGCAGAGCACATGCATTTTCCCGGCTTCTGCTGAAAAGAGGGATGGAGCATGTCAGAGGGTTTTATGGGCCTATAACGAAGGCTCCCTTCATAAGTTGCTTTATTATTGTTATTTTTTATTCACACGGACTTGATCTGAAATACAAGTGTGGACCAGGTTCAACGGAATGTGAGAAGTGTGAACCACCAGCATGGGTAGGGAACCACGAAGGGTCGCAACTAATGAGCAAAACAGATTGGGGAAAAGCGTGGTGGGAAAGAGCTGTAACAAGAAAAAAAGAAGTGTTGAACAGAGCAGTAAGAAGTGCTCTGGCTCCATCTGGTGGGAGGAGCGAGGAAATGTCCTGCTACCACCTGCATCCCATCCCATTTTCTTTTGAGAAGTTTCAGATCATGTAGTGGAACATCTCTCAACTCTAGGAAGCTCAAGGAACTCGAAGAAGCTCAAAGCTACAAATGTTTATTTTTTTATTTTTTTAAAGATATTTATTAAAGTTTTTAAAGTATAACAGTAAAAAAGAAAAAAGAAAAAGGAACAAAATACAAAATACAACATAGAAACAGTTAAAAAACAAATAATTTTCCATAACATATCTTCCTTACGCTTATTTCCCCGGACCTCCTCATACCTCCCTTCTTTGTATTCCACTTCAATTTGTTAGTTGAGCAAATCCTTACCATTAAGCTTTTACCCATTTGTAGACCTTTTTTCACATCTCTTAAAGCATTACAGCTGGAAACCACTTAGTTTCTATCCAACATCCTTCTAACATTCATTAATTTTACAATATTTCTTTAAATAGTCTTTAAATTTCTTCCAGTCTTCTTTCACCAACTCTTCTCCCTGGTCTCAGATTCTGCCAGTCATTTCTGCCAATTCCATATAGTCCATCACCTTCATCTGCCATTCTTCCAGAGTGGGTAAATCTTGTGTCTTCCAATGCTTTGCAATAAGTATTCTTGCTGCTGTTGTGGCATACATAAAGAAAGTTCTGTCCTTCTTTGGCACCAATTGGCCGACAATGCCCAGGAGAAAGGCCTCTGGTTTCTTCAGGAAGGTATATTTAAATATCTTTTTCAGTTCATTATATATCATTTCCCAGAAAGCTTTAATCCTTGGGCACGTCCACCAAAGGTGAAAGAATGTACCTTCAGTTTCTTTACATTTCCAACATTTGTTATCGGGCAAATGATAGATTTTTGTAAGCTTGACTGGGGTCATGTACCACCTGTATATCATTTTCATAATATTCTCTCTTAAGGCATTACATGCCGTAAACTTCATACCTGTGGTCCATAACTGTTCCCAGTCAGCAAACATGATATTATGTCCAACATCTTGTGCCCATTTAATCATAGCTGATTTCACTGTTTCATCCTGAGTATTCCATTTCAACAGCAAGTTATACATTCTTGACAGATTCTTAGTTTTGGGTTCTAACAGTTCTGTTTCTAATTTTGACTTTTCCACCTGGAAGCCAATTTTCTTATCCAAATTATATGCCTCCATTATCTGATAATAATGAAGCCAATCTCTCACTTTGTTTTTTTAATTTTTCGAAACTCTGCAATTTCAATTTGTCTCCTTCTTTTTGTAGCCAATTGCAAAAGCTACAAATGTTTAAAAGCTACCAAGGCACAGCCTGTGAAATCAAAACTGCCATGATCCAAAGGGTGTTGTTTGTTCCTCTGTCGTGTCAACCAGTAGTTTTGAGCATCTTATGCTTCTGAAGTAGGCTTTGGTTGTGCCAACTTGGGTGAAATGGTTTGCCTGTGCTGGGCTGTAAATATCCAAACACGTACAGGCTTACAAAAGGGAACTCAAAATCCCAGTGTGCTGTTTCCAGTCCCTTTCCACTCCATATAAAGAGAATACTAACCGTTGACAGAGCTAAGTACTTCAAAAGCATAAGATGCTACTTCCAGGTCTTTCACCCTGGCAGAAACAACCTGCTGCTCTCAGGCTGTTGGGCTCCACTGCCCTATCTGCATCAAAATTAATTTCAGTGTTCCATATTTCACACTAGAGCAAGATCGAAGCAATATCGACCCCAATCAGTTTTCTAGCAAATCAACCAAGTTTGCCACTAAGAGTAAGCCTCCAGGCTGGCCCATTTATCTACTTTGTTTTTAAACAGAGCAGATGGAGTTTCTTTGCTTAGTGTTGCCTCTGCTGCCTTGGAGCTGTGTACCCAAGTCCGGCTCTGGGGCCATGCCAACGGAAGCAAACAACTTGCTTTGAATACCTTTCTTGTTCAAAGCTGCAGATGTTCTCCCTTGGGCCAATGGGCCGCACAAGCCATGGACATTCTAGAGGTGTTCCCTTTCTGCTGTCTGCAGAGCTATGTTTGCAGATGCAAACTGGAGCTGAAGGGGCAGTGTTTGGCTTTGGCTTGGCTCATGGCATCCTCTGGTTATTTTCCCTATTTGAAAAAACAACAACATGTTCCACAAACATTTCCACTCACGAGAGAGCAAGGGTTTAGAACAGGAGTCAGTTTTCCATAACAAATGCAGGAAGTCTTTTTCATCCACAGGTGAGGATGGGTGGACATCCTCTATCTGGTTTCTTTAAAAAAAAAAGTAGAGAAAAAGGCAACACTGTGGTATGTTTTAGCTTCCACTAGTGTAAAAGGTAAAGGGACCCCTGACCATTAGGCCCAGTCACAGACAACTCTGGGGTTGTGATGCTCATCTGGCTCTATAGGCCGAGGGAGCCGGTGTTTGTCCGCAGACAGCTTCTGGGTCATGTGGCCAGCATGACTAAGCCGCTTCTGGTGAACCAGAGCAGCACACGGAAATGCCGTTTACCTTCCTGCCGGAGTGGTACCTATTTATCTACTTGCACTGGTGTGCTTTCGAACTGCTAGGTGGGCAGGAGCAGGGACTGAACAACAGGAGCTCACCCCTTCGGTGGGATTCGAACCACCGACCTTCCGATCGGCAAGCCACCACAGCGCCACCCGCATCCACTAGTGTAGAAAATTGCTTAAAAGATGGGGTTTCCATGACAAACTTATAATACTGGTTGGATATACCAGAAGACACGGCAAAAAAGTAGCATCTGGTAAAGGCATGAGCTGTGCTTGCTTTCAATACTTCTTCATAACTAAGCCCATGGTAGGGTGGTTGGTCAGGAAAACAGCCAATTTAAACAATTAAAACAAGTCTCCTATTTTGAAATTAACATTTTTAAAAGCAACCCTAACCAGCTATGATCTCTCAGAAGCTTTTGATACATTAAGCCATGGTATCCTAATGGAGCAGCTGTCCGTGATGTAGGTGGACCCAGTCCTACTTGGATGGTCACTCCCAGAGGGTGATGCTTGGAGAGGACTCTTCAGCCCCATGGGGCATTCAGTGTCGCAGGGTTTGATTTTAGCCTCCATGCAGATGAACACCTACATGAAACAGCTAAATGGGGTCATCCAGAGGTTTGGAGTACGCTGTCAGCAATATGCTGATGATGCTCAGCTCTACTTCTCCTTCACATCTGCAGGGGAGGCAGTGGAAGTGCTGGACCAGTGTTTTGCCTTGGTAAACGACTGGATGAGAGTCAATAAACTGAAGCTAAGTGCAGAACAGACTACTAGACCAGATGGGTGGGAAATTGCCTCTGAAGGAGCAGGTACATAGCTTTGGGTTACTTCTGGATCCTTTGCTGTCACTTGAAGTTCAGGTGGCTTCAGTGGTGCAGAAGGAAATAGATAAAATATATCCGACACAAGTTATTGGTTTGCAACTAAACTGAAGTCGTTCTAAGGCTAAGATAATGCAAAATAAACAAGCAAAATGCATGGTTCTCTCTCTACATAAGGAAGGATAGAACACTCTGTCACTTATCCTACCAATAAGTGTCCAGAACTTCCCATTAACAAGGGCTGACAATTTCTCAATAAGAGGAAAAGTAAATAACAAGGCTGTGTTAGATTAGCAGAGTTATAAATATTCATGACTGAAGAGTATAGACTGTGGGAGGGAATAAATACCAGCCATATAGGAACCTGGGGAACTGCCTTGTATTGAGTCAAACAAGCAGTCCATTTACCTCAGTACTGTTTGCACTGACTGGCAGTGGCTGTCCAGGGGTTCAGACAGGGGGCCTTCCAAGCTGCACCTTGAGATCCAGGGGATTCAACTAGAGACCTCCTGCAAGCAAAGCAGATGCTAATACAATCTTGTAGTGAGATAAAAGGATGGTTTCTAGTGACTGTGATTACTTGCTAGACACTGGCTCCAAGTGGTAGCCCTAAATAATACATATCAGAGTTCATACCGCACCTAAAATTTGCTAGGCACTATACGGAGAATTAGTGATGTACAGAAGTGAGAGCTGGACCATAAAGAAGGCTGATCGCCAAAGAATTGATGCTTTTGAATTCTGGTGCTGGAGGAGACTCTTGAGAGTCCCATGGACTGCAAGAAGATCAAACCTCTCCATTCTGAAGGAAATCAGCCCTGAGTGCTCACTGGAAGGACAGATCGTGAAGCTGAGGCTCCAATACTTTGGCCACCTCATGAGAAGAGAAGACTCCCTGGAAAAGACCCTGATGTTGGGGAAGATGGAGGGCACAAGGAGAAGGGGACGACAGAGGACGAGATGGTTGGACAGTGTTCTCGAAGCTACCAGCATGAGTTTGACCAAACTGCGGGAGGCAGTGGAAGACAGGAGTGCCTGGCGTGCTCTGGTCCATGGGGTCACGAAGAGTCGGACACGACTAAACAACTAAACAACAACAACAATACAGAGAATTAAAAACAAGACAGTCCCTGCCCTCACAGTCTAGCGGACAAAAGCAAAAAGATGGGAAGGGATGTTGTGCAGTTGTCGTTGCTTTCCTCTTTTCGATGCTGCTCACAGAGAGACAGAACCGAGTGCCCAGAAGGGAACTAACAGCCCGTATACATTTCTGAGTGGGGAGAAGGGAACAAGTTATCAGACTCCAAACCTGTGAGTCAGACTTTGGGAGAGTCGTCTTGGAACAGCCCACCCACTACCCAAAGCTGTTCGCTATCCTTCAAGGAAGCAGCAATCACCATTTAAAGCATTCAGCGATGCCCCACTGCATGGCTTCTTCACGCCACAATGCCCCTCCTTGAAATGCTTGTTTAAAGCATTGCCAACCACCAGCCTTGCTTGAGGAACAGGACAGCTCAGGTGAGTTGTGGAGGAGATGCAAGGAATGGGCTGGTGGTGGTGGCACTTGCCAGAGAGAGCCCCGTGCAGTTGTCTGTTGGCATGGCTCCAGTAGTCAAATCACACAGGTTATATTTAACGCATCTACCCCGCCTTCCTGTCTCCTGTCTTTCCCTCTGACTGAACTGGGAGATGGACATGACGAGGTTTTGGGAGCTGCTGGCCATCTTGCTGTTTCTGGCAGGTACAATTGTTTTGTGGGAACAAGTTCTGGGACTGGAATGGGACAGAGTCTGAAGCTGCCTCTTAAGTGGGATACATGATTGATTAGGCTTAGGGTAGTAGACATCCCTGCCTCCCCCTCCCCCCCTTTAAATGTCTGTACTTTGGCCAATAGATTTAGATGTTTGCTTAGAAAAGTCCAGGCTCAAGGTTTTGCAGCTTCTCTCATTACTCCTTCGGTATTCTAAAAGGGACTGAAAATGCATTTGTTACATTTCTCCGATACCTGAAGTTTGCACAGGTAATACAAAAGAGATGTCTACCTGCAAGATCAGAATATTATCAGCACCAAGCACTAATATTTCCCCCAGAAATTGAATTTGTGGGGGTGGGATGTTTGAATTTTCAGGGGGCCACAGGCTCAGACCCTTTGTCTTTGGCAAATTTGGTCTCAGAGTGAATAGCATCACAGTAGAAGAATTTAAACTGTTTCAGAATCATGACCACCTCATTAGATTTAACCTAAATTCTAACTAAAACTAGCTACAATTCCTTGTTTTCTGTTGTAATTTTGCACAACTCTTAAGTGACTGAATGCAATGTGTTCATTGCAGCCACCTCATTCATTCAGTAGTTTCAGTCCTTCAGTTGATGCTTTATATAATCACAAAGAACACAACTTTTTTCAAAGTTAAAAATTATGTTCAGGGATAAGAGAACACACTGCACAGTGTTCAAGCTGTTGTGCTTGAAAGTAGATAGCAATTTCTACTTCATTAATTCTAGGAAAACAAGAGTGGGTGGAAATAATATCCTCCCCCCCCCCTAGTTAGAAAACAGCAGCGTCTGACAAGTGGATCCCTGGTGGTGTGTGTTCAGAGACCTCAAGAACATGCATCCATAGAGATTTCCCTGTCTCACTCCTCACTTTATAAAATTCCCCATGAGCATTTAAGAGGGTGGCAGCAGTTAATGTCCTGACATCCATCTCTTTTTGGTGACAAGTAAACCCTTCCTCTTCTCCCAGATGTTGAATGGAATATGATGAGTCTTTACTTGACTCACACGCTGGCGACACTTTTGAGTTCCCTTTTGAGAATGGTGCTGTTTTTTATACTGTTATGTTCAATTATTGATGGTTGATATGTTTTACATTTTGTGTATGCTTTTAACTGTTGTGCTGTGAAAGGCAATTAAGAAGCTGAACAAATCACTGTCCCTGGCACCATCCAAAGTAGCAAGGATGACAAGAGCTTCTCAGGATACTGTAACTGGCTTAGCTCCGAGGGTCTCATCCTGTGCTTGTCCTGGGCCTAGAACACATGTGTCAAAGCTCTCTAGGCATGAGTTTGGGCGCTTATTTGTTCGACCCTCCTATTTCCCTAGGAAAACCCACTCTATAGAACTGAATCGGAGCAAATGTTAATCTCCAGAAAACCCAACAGACATTTCCTCCAGTTCAGTGGTCAAGATTGGGTTTCCCCATGGAAAGCGGCAGGACTTTCAGAAGTCTGGATGAGCCCTAACAATGGGCAGCCAAATACCGTATTTTTTGCACCATAACACTCACTTTTTTCCTCCTAAAAAGTAAGGGGAAATGTCTGTGCATGTTATGGAGCGAATGCCTACAGGTGGCAGGGGGGATCTGCTGCAGTTGTGAGCAGAGGATCCATGGTTCCCCTTCCTTCCCTCCTCCGTGGCTCGCTTTGAAACAGCAAAGCGGGAGAAGAGCCGCTGAGTGGGGAGGAGAGAGGGACAGAGAGCCTGCTTGCTTTAAGGGAGCAAAGCGGGAGAGGAGAGGAGCCGCTAACATGAGTGTAAGCGGCTCCTGTCCAGTTGGCTCCTTTAAAGCAAGCAGGCTCTCTGTCCCTCTCTCCTCCCCACTCAGCTGGCTAAATAGCAGCAAAGTTTTTCAGCGAGCTGGGGAGGAGGGAGAGAAGCAGAACCTGCTTGCTTTAAAGGAGCAAAGCGGGAGAGGAGAGGAGCCTTCTCCTCTCTGCATTATTAGCAGCATCCTTCTCCACACACCCCATGCGTGCTCCTTGTCCCTTGAGTGCTTTTCCTTCCCTCCCCACTTAAAACGTGGTTACAAAGCACGGGTCCACATGGATCCTCAGGAGTTTTGCATTGGGCTACCCCAAACTCACCGTCAGATCACACGTCTGTGGCCACAGAATGAACCACAAAAATCATATATCCACTATTTCATTTAGAATATTTTTTTCTTGTTTTCCTCCTCTAAAAACTATGTGCGTGTTATGGTCGGGTGCGTGTTATAGAGCGAAAAATACGGTACTTTTGGGAAGCTTCCAAAAACACTGAGCACTCAGGATAGTACCGTGTGTGCATGCATGCGCAAAGTCTGTTTCTTTTTGTCAACACATAAAACCATGCTTCAAGTAACCTTGGTTGCATTTGCTCATTGTCTTTCTGGGCTAGATGCTGGAAGAGGAATGAGAAGCATCCCTGGCAGTGAGGCGGGATCCAAAAGCAGAGCCAGCTTTGCCGATAGCGTTGGAGGCGCAGCGAGTGGGATGAGCTCTGTCATTGGCGGCTTTTTTGGAGGCAGTTCTGGGAATTCTGCACAGCCTGAGGGGGATTCTGGGACCACCAGCTCCCAGCCAGGTACCATATTTTTCCATGTATAAGATGACCCCTATTTTTTTTTAACCCCAAAGTAAGAAATTAAGTTGTTTAGCTTTTTTTGGGTGGGGGGAGCTCACTTCTGCCAATTTCTCACCAGCCTGCCCGCCACTGCCGGTCGCTTGCCACACCACTGCCGATCGCGCACCTCGCCGCAGTTGCCAATTACCGTATTTTCTCCTCCATAAGACGCACCTAGTTTTTAGAGGGGGAATGCAAGTAAAATAAGTCTTTAAAGGGAGCGCTGAGCAGAGCCTGTCTGCATCCCAGGCTCTGCTCAGCGCTCCCTTTCACGAGCCGTGAGGAGCATGCGTGCGGCGCTTGCAGGCTTTTCCCTGTCACTGACAAGCTGCCCTTCTCCCTCTTCGGGGAAAAGCCCCCAAGAGCCACACACACACTCCGCGCAGCTCTTTAAAGGGAGCGCGGTTCTTGGGGGCTTTTGTGGGAGGTGGGGGAAGGGACAGAGCACATGGCTCTGTCCCTTCCCCCCCCCCACCTCCCGCAAAAGCCAGGGTAGCCCTGCGAAGCCTTTGCAGGGCACAGGGATGAAGGCTCCCCGTGCCCTGTGGAGGCTTCCCGCGGCCAAGCCAGAAGCTAGAACAGCAAGAAGGAGCACTGTGCAGCGCTCCCTCTAGTTGTTCTGGCTTCTGGGATAGCCGCGCAGCCTGCATTCGCTCCATAAGACGCACACACATTTCCCCTTACTTTCTAGGAGGGAAAAAGTGTGTCTTATAGAGCGAAAAATACGGTATCTGCCCACTCGCCGCCACCAACAGCCCACCCACCCACTTGCCGCAGCCACCAATCACCCGCCCAATTGCCGCTGCCAATCTCCAGTTTGCTGCTGCCATTAATCGCATCTCTCTCCCCCCCCCCCCGCATTCACTATTCGTGTATAAGACTATGGCCAATTTTTGCCTCACTTTTTTAAAGCAAAAAGCATCGTCTTATACATGGAAAAATACGGTATTTGGGACAGCTTTCTTTATTCAAATAACCCCATATTAAAGAATCTCAGGGGTGTATGAACATCATACACCTAGCTTTATACAAATACACTATTGCACGCAGGAGTGGAAAATTACGTCTGGGCGGGGGAAGAAACCACCTTGTGTGGCATCTCTAATTCAAGGCATCCCACTTGGCAACTAATCTTCTTGCTTTTCTTGCTGCTGCTCTCCATACAGATGCCATGTACCTTATTGTGAAAGTGGACTTGGTTTCACCTGGCCCAGTAAACATTTCTGCTCTGAATCAGCCACTTCTGAAGGAGGTGAGGAGCGAGAGAAACCGCTGGTAGTAATTGATCACAAATTTTGGTTTATGAAAGCATCCTTCTCCCATGCCAATAATCGGCCAGGTATGTAATAATGAAGAACTGGGTGCTATATAGCCCATAAGGAGGTTTCTGCCACCCCAGTTTATATTCTGAAAAAACCCAAGAATGTCATGTCTGTGCCCCCTGGGATGGCATTAAGACCCATTAAATATGGCGTCTCCATCCCAGTGCAGTAAGATGGCTCATCTATTTAATATACTGTACATATAAGTGAGTAAAGTAAAAACTAAGTTTTGGATCACCTCAAAGGAAAGCCCCACACTCCCTGAGCAGTGTCCTCTTTAAAATGCTCAAACATCATATCCAGTCCAGTTTTAGGGTAGACAACCTAGACCCTTATTCATTTCTATAAAAGCTGGTCTGAGCCCAGCCCAGGAAAATACACAAAACACTCTATTGTGCCAAAATGAAGTTTGGGGCTGTGACGGAAGTTTGCTTTGCTGGGCAGGTTGGGTCAACAAGTGTTTTCTTTTTCTTTTTCCCTGCCAAAAAATCATTAACGAATGGCAGCCTCTGATTGGCGGGGGTTTGAAAAGGAGAGGATTTGGAGAGACAGTTCTTTAGGTTGGGAGTCGGGATGGGAGAGGAGAGACAGTTGGTTCTGGGTAGAAACATCCTCTCTGAGGAATATATCACAAGCTGGAGAAAGGAGTCTCTGAGCTTAGTGTGAAGGACAGTGTGTGGTGTCCTGTGAGAGTAATAGGCCAGGAATTAACTGGGAGGCTGAGGCAGAGCTAGGAGAAGGAGAAGCTGTGAGAATACAGTCTATTTAGGTCTCATTCCAGTCAGGAGGGGAGAGATTCTGCTCCAAAAAGAGAATATTATTAATAATAATAATAATAATAATAATAATAATAATAATAATAATTTATTATTTATACCCCGCCCATCTGGCTGGGTTTCCCCAGCCACTCTGGGCGGCTTCCAACAAAACACTAAAATACAATAAGAAGACTCCCAATCCAGTTAAGAGGGGTGTGGAGACCCCTGGGGTCTGTTACTTGGAGGACCTCAGGAGTAGGGTTGTCCAAGGGGTGGGTAACTGACAGAAAATACCACCTTGCTTAAGAACCAAAGCATTAAGCGGCAAGCCAACAACTGAGACAGAACTGAAGCGAAATAGCATTATAATCCGAAGTATCCTATGCTTTACCCACTTGTGCCATAAACTTCCTTTGTTTAATAAAATATTTACTGTTTATTTGATCAATCCTGCCTGAGACTCCAAATTATTAAATTTTCCCTCGCACAAGATAATCTGGGGTAGTTTGTAGGAATTTGTGGAATTGGTGTTCTGCGAGGGGGGTGCACTATATTTAAGCGAGGGCAGGCCCAATGGCGCCAGGGGGGAAAGTCCTGTTGCACCGTTGCAGAGGCCAGACAGGATGCTGGGATGGCTGACAGAGGACACTCTGATGGAGAGGTGGACTATAAATTGTGGTGGCCCAAATCTCCATTTCCTTATGAATTTCTGCACAGACTGGCAATTGTTGGCGTACCTTGCCTCTCAAAACTATGTTTACTGGAATTTGAGGCAGTGGGGGGGGGGGGAATCTTCTACTACACATAAAAGGATGGACTAATTAGCGAGGATATTTCCTCTGTGATAGCTTTGTATACGGGAAAAGCATAAACAACTATGTGAAGCTCTCACAGAAAAGTTCACTTTAGGTTAAACTCCATTCTTGGAATACTTCACCTTCTTTTTTAATGTTCCAGGTGCAACAGATGTTGGCAGGTTTTCTCAAAGGCACCTTCCACTTGACATGGGTCACCTATAAAGAGAACAAGTAGACCTAGGAAAGGGCTTTGCTCAGATGCCACCTGGACCCAGAGGAGAGAAACTGCACTGTCACTTTGAACCATGGACTGATGCACTTCCAGATCACTGGGACAGAGATCAAGAGGGTGCTAGCAATCAGAATTACTTACCTGCTTTAACCTGACTATCCTACTTTCTTGTACTGGTGAAACTTGTTATTATTACCATATCCTCTCGAGATCTTTAACTTTTATATTCTGTTTTATTTTCCTTATACGCAACAAAATGATTTTGTAAGCGACTTTGTATATTTTGGATTAATAGAAAGCCATTGCAAATTTAATTCAAAATAGGGGGAGGGGAAGAAATGAGCAACAAGCACATGCCATGCCAAATAATTAACCCGTAAGAAAGGTTGCAAAGCCAAACTCTAACCCAACCTCACTTATATCCAAGAAGTTCCAAACATGGGCTTGTCATCATCAAAACTGTATTTCAGAAAGTATACCAACAGTTCTCTATTGTTAAATCTGTAAAATAACTTAAAATGTGATAAAATGGTAAGACAAGTAAAATGATAAGACTTTTAAGACAAATCAGTTTTTATTAGAAGTGGGATCCATGGACCAATTCATATCACAATTTGAGCGTGTTCATCTTATATGCTGTGGCGAATTCAAACTTTTCAATATCCCTTCTTGGAAAGAAAGCACTTACAAGTGTAGAAATTGCGATGTAACACACAACACAAGAGCAGATTGCGTGAATGTTGCTGTATGGGCACAAGGTATAGAATGGATGGCAAATCTGTGGCTCTCCAGGTCTTGTCAGGCAACAACTCCCACCATCCCTGGACAATGGGCTTGCTAGTCAGGGCTTAAAAAGCTCTACACAACATACCCTTGAAACATCATTTTTTTAATGAAAAAAGGTGAGGAAATCAAAGTGCATTTCACCTAGATTGCCACAAGGTGTCACCACATCTTTTTAGATCCTGGAGCTGTGCAATTTCAGGCAACCTCAAAGCCAGGGGTCAGCAACCTTTTTCAGCCGTGGGCCGGTCCACTGTCCCTCAGTCCATGTGGTTGGCTAGACAATTTTTTTTGGGGGGGGGGAACGAACCAATTCCTATGCCCCACAAATAACCCAGAGATGCATTTTAAATAAAAGGACACATTCTACTCAAGTAAAAACATGCCGATTCCCGGACCGTCCATGGGCCAGATTGAGAAGGTGATTGGGCCGCATCCGGCCCACGGACCCGTTCTCCATCTCTTTCCTTTCTTTTTCCAAATAGGCATGGGTGGGCCCAATCGCAATCGGGATCGTGAAGGGAAAGAAGGGGGGGGGTCCTACTCTGAGTAAAGCTCCTGATAAAATTCCTCCCCCACCAGTTGCTTAAAGGGAGAGTGTGCAACCCTGTTCAAAACAGACTGCATACCTACTCCTGGACCAGCTGACGCCCCCCCTGCCCCAGACCAACACGATGACCTTTCAGCATGCCCAGGCCTTTTAATGCTGCATTTTTAATTGAGACATTCTCAGGGTTGTGGGTTTGAGCCCCACATTGGGCAAAAGATTCCTGCACTGCAGGGGGTTGGACTAAATGGCCCTCAGGGGTCCCTTCCAACTCTGTAATTCTGATTCTATGTTTTGTCTTGTGCTGGATGTTGTGAACATGCCCAAGTCATTCAGATCAGTCTCAGAGGCCCTGCTCTGTTTACTGAAGGAAGGCAGACGGAGACTGGAAATAGGGCTCTCTCTATAGTAGCTCCTGTTCATTGAATACCTTTCCTGATCTTCTTTCTTGCCCAGGGCTTCCCATGCTTCCCATTGTATGTTTTTCCTATGCTGAGTTTTAACAACTCCTTAGATATTGAGATCTTGTACTCTGCTTTTACTGGCAGCTATTGATTATATTGGTTTTATGCAAACCACTCTTGCAGCCATAACAAAATATTAAATATGGTCACCCACATTCTTTCCACTACCGACCTCACACATGGGTTCGTATCATCCATAGGCTCCCTGGGGCCTAATGAAAAGGGAGACAGCATACATGTAATGTGACTAAGCCCACATTTCCAAGTAACCACACCCAGTGTGGTTTAATGTACATATTAAAACAGTACGGGAGACAAAGTGGATCATTTTGGCACCTCATAAGCTGCTGGCTGAAGGACAAAACAGCAGTCTCTTAGCAAGCAGTGCCTTCTGAGCGCTGGCCCCCAAGAAAGATGAGAATCACCTAAATAAATCCAGCCCCATACTAGCAGTGCACTGCAGGACACCATGAATAGCTGAAGGTTGCTGAGAGCGTCCAGGACCTGTCCATCTTTCAAGGTGACTTGAGACTGAAACCACGTGGGAAGCTGAACTGAACTTCCTCCAGGAAAACATGGAACTGCTTTGCCATAAACTACCGTGAATCTATCTTGAGCAGGGCTGAGCCAAGATATTTTGGCACCCAAGGCAAACCCCCTCATGGCAGGGTCTAACAGAATTTGAGCTGTGCACCAACTCCATTGAAAACTCAAGATCTGCTTTGAATGATGCGCAAAACCTGGCACTTTCTCTCATGGGCCCTGTAATCCCGAGGTCATAAAAGTGCAAGGCTTCATCAGTGGTTTGTTCGACAACTCAACATTTCAATTTCTAGACTGGATGAGCAGCTAAAGTTTCCTTCTGAGATTTCTGAGGACATTTCCATTCACCCCAACTCACATGGCTCCATCTTTCATCAGTGCAGACACAGGCTGAGTCCAAAGTGTTTAAAGTTAAAGTTTATTTTGTAATTCTTTGTAGGAATATCAATAAAAGACCTCAAATGTATCTATATCTGTACATATACAAGAAACTGTTCAAAAATATTCACAGAACAAAAATAAATCTTCTTTAGAACAAACCCAGACAATGAAATGCAGAAGTGGTCCAGCATTACTGGCATAAAAATACAGGCTTAGAGAGGGGAACGGGGAAACAAGGTCTTGTGTGTTAAGGGGGAAACCATATCAAAATAAATTATTCAAAGCTAACATTGCAAACGAAACAAAACGAAACAAAGGAAAGGGGAGGAAACAGTCCTGTAAGATGACCTTCTTGTTAAGGCCCAGGAGGCAGCAGAAAGATTGTGAAAGGACTTGCGGAAGAAGGTCACACCACAACATGCTGTCTCCTCTCTTTCCTCCCAGCTCTTTGGGGATCTTAGTTATTGGAAGGATAGAGATTTCTCTGCACCAAGATCAGAATGGTTTGGGGAAGGGGCTTGACCAAGATTAGCACAAAGCTGCCTCAATGGTCCCCAAGCCTGCCTGCCTGCCACTGGCGGACGAAGGTGGGGGCGGGAGGCAGCCCTGGATGCCATGCCGGGGTGTGTGACATCATGACTGTCCCTGCCCCCGGTGCGCTCATTGCTCACTGTGCACCTCCGAGATGCTTGGCGTTCGCCGGCCATACCGCCGCTTGCCGTGCACCCCCCTGGCGCCACGCCCCCTGGGACGCACACTAGTCACACCCCCGGATGTACGCCGCTCCTGGTGCCGGTGCAGGTAGCTCCACCACTGCTGCCTGCCTCAGAGAAGAGGTGGGATCGGCTGCGCGGCTTCCTTTGACGGGGGAGGGAGGCGGGATGGCAATCCTACCTTCCCCCCTCCCCCCATCAAAGGGAACGGTGCAGCGGATGCGGATCCCGCCTTCCCCCTCCACCCCCCCATCAAAGGGAGCCACAGGCAGCGCAGTTGGTGATGGCTGCCCTTAGGAGCTCCGTGCTGCCGTGGCTCCCGCCATCTCGCCTCGCCAAAGGCCCCTTCCCAAAGACATTCTGACCTTGGTACAGAGAAATCTCTCTTCTTCATCCCCAAAGAGAAGGCAGAAGAGAAGAGCAGGGAGGAAAGAGAGAGAGGAGAGAGCCTGTTTTGGTGTGAGCTTCTTCCACAAGCTCTAGTCGTGCACTATTTCTGCTGCCTCCTGGGCAGGCAGGCAGGCAGTCTTGGGGAACGTTGAGGCTGTTGGAGTGGGTGGGAGAAATGAGGAGCTGGCAACTGGCAGGTGGGAGAAGTTGCAGTTAGCAGCTGCTGTTTTTAAATTCACCGTTCTCCGTGATGGAAAGCCTGGTGGGGTTGGTGGGGGAGATGCCGTTCCGAGCCTGCATGCTGTAGTGTTCCTTCACTTGCGTTAGGGCACTCATGAGCCGCGTGTTGGCTGAGTCCAGAGACAGGATTCTTTTTTCCTGCAACAAAACACACTGATTCAGATCAGAACTGCCTGGCTTCACTGCAGCGAGGCCTTAATGACTTCACAACCTGCAACATCTGGGTCTCAAGGTGAGCAGCAGTTCTCTAAAGGAGGGCTGCTGCTTTTTCGCCATAGGCTGATCCAGCCTGGCCCTGCAGCAGAAGAGAACGAGCCTGCCTCTTTCTGCTACCCAGCATCTGTCCTGTGGAAGCTGCCAATTAGCCACGTTTAAAAGCTGATTGAGTGGTGGATCATGTAAGATCACAGAGGCAGAAGTGAGCAGGGAGATTCCTGGAGATTTAATGGGTTAGTTTTTGAACAGAGGGAAACAGAAAAAGGCAGCAGGAGGATATGAGAAAGAGGATTCTAGAGTGGAGGTGGCGTAAGGATTAGGACCCTCCAGAGACACCCTCCCACTGAGAGAGGGCTTGCAATACACCCCAGGGACACTGAAAATTATAAATGCAGATAGATGCCAGCAGTGTGAGGGTGCAGCAGCAACACGGGGGCAGCGGGGGGTGGGGAGAGACAGAAAGCAGCCCGAAGCTGGGGGGAAGGAAGTATGCATGACAGGAAGGAGCAAGGGGGAAGAGGGAGAAGGGGGGAAGTTTGTGCGAAGGGTGGCAGTGATGGTAGGGTGATGGGGAAGATGGCACTCATAAGACACAAAAACCAAACAGGGCGACTGGCTTCTTAGACCCATTCCAGCTCAGTTACTCCAGGACTCTGCAGAATCAAAAAGCCCTTTCTGGTTTTGATTCAGAAACTAGGGGCTTTTGCGTTAAAGAGACAAGAGAAGGCCGGGGACATGATTGGCGGACATGTAAATCTCTGGTACTACGTGGCAGGGGAGAACCAAATCAAAGAGGCACAAGGACTTGCTTTGGTTTAACCTTAACTTCCAACAAATACCGGCAGTCGTGTCAGGCTGGCCGGCCTTCGAGTGGAAAAACCACGAGATGTGCTTGGGCATTCCTGTTTCAACAGGAACTGATGCAACGTGCAAGGGCTCTGTAGGGCTCCACACAAATGAGGGAAGGCAGAACAATGTACAGAGGGCACAAACATGAAGGAATGAACATGTCACTTCCCTCTGGAGACAAAAGGCAGGAGACACACTGAGTGCTGCAGTTGCTGCACAAACTCTGCTGGTGGGGTGGGGCACAAGCCCTATGGCAATGGAGAGAGGGGGCACAGCAGGAGTGGCAAGGTCACTTCCAAAAGCACTACCTTAGCCAAAGGGGTGGGTTTTCCAGCACTTCCTCCCAGATGCGGCTGCTCTGTGTAATCTGAGGCCTGAAATTCTGAGAAAAGTAGCCTGCGCTGGAGGACAAAGGGTTCGATATGCAAGTCTGCTGCTGATGTCTGCATCTGGGCTTCAGGAGAAGCAACTCACAGTTACCAACATTCGTGGAAGAGCTTCCACATTTCTTGCTAAATTCAGAACCCTTCGTGGGCTGTAGTTTGGGCTGCTGGGACACTTTCACTCATTTACTTCCCCATCATGTCCAAAACAGCTCTCGGTCATGGGAAAGCACTGCGATCCATAAGGAGTATGTGCAGCACACATAAGAGATGCATTTGTGAAGACACTACCCCACTTTTTAAGGCTTACAGAGGTAAAACTTTTAGAGGGAGCAATCTGTCTATACATAGAGGAAGCCTGCCTAAGATCAGCTCCCTTCCTGACTGGTGTCCTTCTCCCTGCCAAAATCTATCAGTTCATTCTCCATAAAAGGAATAATTCCAAAATATCTATCACAAAACAGTACTTTGAAAGGTACCAAGCCAAAGTCTCGGACACTAAATGAGAATGCCTGGCACTAGAGATGCTAGAATTTCAGAATCCGGGTTCCACCAACTGGATTCGGGGAGGGGGGGTCTGATTATGTTAAGACACATTTTGGTGTCCGGCTCAAAAAACCCTAAATGTGTGTGCAAAGGGCCTACGGGAATCAATCTGGGGGAAACAACTTCCAGTTGCCTCATGACCATCCTTATAATTAACCTAGTTCATTTTTCTGAATCAGTTTTAAATTATATTAAGAGGAGCTCCCGACATACTTGACTCAGAAAGAATGACTGCAAAGTTGCAGATGAGAAGCTCTCACTGCTGCTGAAATAATCCAGCAAGATCTCTTATTGAAGGGTGACCCTGCTTCCGCTGGCATATGAACATGAGTGCATTTGTCCCTTCTGTGGCGATTCAAATTCAAAAGCAAAGGCGTGAGCTTGGGAGTTCAAGGGGAGGGGGCGCTGACGACACCCCCTCCATCAAAAAGCAAGCAAGGGGCAATCCAAGCTTATTCCAAACTGTCTCTGGATGAGGCGCAGGGAGTGGCAGGAGCTGGAATGTGTAGGGGGAGGTGAGTGCGCCAGGCCAGGGCAGGGGGGTGCTCAGCTAGAGAACTGATTGGGTGTACTTGCCTGCTTGAATTATCTCATCCCCATTTAAGACCTGTAATTTAACACAGCAGTGATGTCACTTGCAATCACAAATGGAAGCTCAGTGCACAGTGAAGCCCTGCGAGTTCATGGAGGTGCGCGGGGGGGGGGGGGGGAGAAGTGACATCCAGGGTCCCCCTTCCCCATCCAGCAAAAAGAGATTGACTAAAGAAACAAGAAGTGCCAGGGGGGTGAAATTTGGGGCAAATCATCCTAAAAGCTGATGCTACGAGGGTGAGGGCTGCTTGCTTCAGAGCACATGGGAGGGAGGGTAAACCAATGGCCACATGCGCTTCAGCAAACCAGCAGCGACCTAGTTCAGGGCCTTTGCTTCCTACCACTCTTGCAATGGCCTCTCATACAGTCCTGGTGGCTCCAGCCAGGTTCTTGGTTGCTGTGGGAAACTGAGGCAGCTCTGAGGCATTCCTATACCCCTCAGCCATCTTCTGGAGAATAACCCATGAAATGATTAAGTACTGGGGAGTTGTGTCCAGAGCTTTAACCAATAGCATGTTTCTGTCACAAATCATTTTTTGGGAGTGGGGCCATAGAAACAGACCTCACTCAGCCCAAAACACTCTGTTTGATTCCTCAAGTTAGACACGTGGCTCTGATCAAGCTGCCGTGTAATTAACTCAGTCTTGCAAACAAGTACTTAGAAACTACTAGCCCTTCTGCCTGTACAGATCGTGGCCCAAGAGCAAAAACAAAAAAACAAAAAAATAAAATAAAAATCCTTGTTTCTGGAAAAGTTTCCTGGAGAAGATTTACACTCATGACAGGAGATCAGGCAATAACTTGTTCAAAAGCATAAGTTATAGCAAGGCATTTCTGCTTAGATCTGAACTGAGAAATCATCATGGAACAGCTGGGAAAAGTAGCCAATAGGCAAGCTGCATGCTCGAGGGCAGGTGTAAAGGGGGTTGGCTAGCCCTTCGCAATAAATCCCTCGGCTTGACCGGAGTTGTATTCACAGTCTTTTATTTGTAAACTACTGTATTTTTTGCTCTATAAGGCTCACTTTTTTCCTCCTAAAAAGTAAGGGGAATTGTGTGCGCGTCTTATGGAGCGAATGCAGGCTGCGCAGCTATCCCAGAAGCCAGAACAGCAAGAGGGATTGCTGCTTTCACTGCGCAGCGATCCCTCTTGCTGTTCTGGCTCCTGAGATTCAGAATTTTTTTTTTCTTGTTTTCCTCCTCCAAAAACTAGGTGCGTCTTGTGGTCTGGTGCGTCTTATAGAGCGAAAAATACGGTATTTGCAAAGCATCCGAATCGTCTGTAACAGATCCCAGGCAATCCCAGACGTCGGCGTTGTTTTCTACGCTTTAACCCTCTCCTGTCCTGGGTGGATAGAACTGGTGCCCTCTCTCTCTCTCTGTGTCGGAGCTGGTGGAGTGGTGCTGGTGCTCTCTAACCCCAGGAAGCCGTGCCTCCGCCTCCCCTTGCTCTCCACCTCCTTCCAAGGCTGCCTCTTCTACCGGCCCCTCTCTCTCTCTCCTCCTCCTCCTCCAACTCCAGAGCTGTCCCAGCTGGCTCCGTGACAGAAGGGGAGGGGAACCTTAGGCCTGGGGGGCCAAATGTGGCCTTTGGACTCTCTCTAAACCACACCCTTCTCCAGGCCACACATGCCACCAACATCTACCTTGAATGCTTCTGCGCACTACGGTCTTTTCATGCTGGGTAAAGCAGAGGTGTATGGCTGATGATGAAAGACACAAAGACAAAGATTATCCAGCAATGATAAATTCTATATGGGGAAATAACTTTGTGCTCCGAGGGCAAGGGGGATTCCACACAAGAAGAGATCAAAGTGATTTCTCTTCCCGTGTGGCTTAATCCTCTTTTCTCTTTGCTGAGCAGAGAGCCAACAGAAGCCCAGGAAAAACTCCCAAACTCACTGCAGAAAAAGCAAGACAGGCGAAAATACATGCGCCCACATGCAGCTCCATTTCTCCCAACGCCAACCAAGGCAGGTGCCAAAGGAGGACGTTTCACAATAGGTACCATTCCAAGCTGCAGTCACCCAAGGTCACAAGCCAAAGCTTTGTCTGCGTCTCCAAGAGCACTCAAGAGCAGTCGCTCGGCCCTTGGCTGTGACCTAATGATGCTTTGAGTGTCAGGAGGGTACATGCTTTGACCCTACATAATCCAGGGAGCCTAAAGCAACAGCAAGCCTGTTCTGTGCAAGGGAATAGTTCTTGCCTGCCCCACTGAGATGCTGCCATGGGCATTTTCCAGAAGTTGCTTCAGTGCATCAGTGACTGGTCACAGGAAGTGGAATAGTGGGAGCAACACCTGTAAGCAAGGATACTTCGAGTCTTACCTGTGCGTCAATTATTTTCTGCTTAGTGTCAATAACCGCCTGCATCTCGGCATGGTCCTTCTTCAATTCTTCCTCAACAGCCATCAACCTACAGTAGAGGCAAATGATATAAGAAAGGGATCTGGCTGTGCTTTTGGGGCATCACAGAAAAACAACTCTCAACCCAGCAACTGACTTAAAAGACAAAAAACCCAACACATTGTGTTCCTCAGCCAACAAGCTTCAAGTCTTTTGAGGAGCTATTTGAAGGAAGGAGGAAGGTCTGAACTCAAAGGCAACACCCTCACACACAGACATGTGAGAAGATGAGCTGGCATTTGAACTCAGGTCCCCCTGTCTGCTTTATGCAGTGGGCTCTAGCTAAAGAACAGGGTAGATGATGGAGAATTGACTTCCTGGCTCCCCCCCCCAAAAACTGCTGCAGGTTCTTTGCACGATCCTTAGCTGAGTGATTCATCTCCCTTATGTCTCTGGTTCCTATGTGCTAAATAAAGGTAATTTCCTCTTCTGCAAGCTACTGTTACATTCCACAAGGGAGCTGCCCACATGTGAAGATGGAAAGCTCAGATTGCAATTCAGAGAAGTCTTTTTGCTCCTTCCTTCAAACTTTCCAGCCTCTCCCACTCATGACAAGACCCTTTCACCCTACCTGCTAATGATGCTCTTCATCTGACTATCCTTCTCCTCCTGCTGCCTTCGCAACCTCTCCTCGCTGTCTTCCAACCTGGCCTTATATTCCATCAGCAACTTCTGCATTTGCTGCTCCTGCACCAGGAGCCGCTGCTCATACTCCTCCAACCGCTGGCTCGACACCTTCAGGCGATCTTTGAGTTTGGTTATCTCCTGTTCATACTGCAGGTTGGAGGCAAAGATGGACATTGTTTAGTTAAAGCATTTATTAGCTCCCTTTCCGGTATTCAAGGGGGTGTTCAATTAAAGTAAAGTAAAAACAGCAAGAAATCTGCAAAAAAGACCAAAAACAAAACCCACAGCAACCCTCAAATATACGCCAGAAGAGACCAGCTATAGAGCTGAGTCAAAGGCCAAAGGGAAGAGATGTATTTTGCAGGGCTGACAGAGGGCAGATGGTGGACACCAGGGGGAATTTCTTTCCAGAGCTCCTGTGACATTTCTCACTCTGCATGGGTGTTGGTACTTGAAGCAGGGCCTGAGAAGATGATGTGGGAGATGACATAAGGAGATGCTCTTTGAGATAAAATAGGACCCAGGCTGTTTGCATGCGGGCAAACCACAGTGCCTTGAACTGGACTGCACTGGAAACATCTTGACAGCCAGTGCAGGTGCAACAAAACCAGCTGGGTGCATTTGCAATGCCTTATATCATAAGGAGATGTATAGCAATATACTGCACTAGCTGAAGCTTCCAAGTTGACTTCAAGGGCAGCCCTATGCAGAGCATGATATAGTAGTCAAGCCCGGAGGTTCCAAAAGCATGGATTTGCATTGCAAGGCTCTGTGCCCAAGAAGCGATGAGCCTGAAAACCATGTGAAACCAATAACTTGTTAGCAAAAAAGCAGGGCTGGATCAAAAACAACTGCCAGAGTCTGAAGCTGTCCAGCTGAGGGAAATTATCGTTCTGTAAATCACAGAAAAACCTACTCTGTGCTAGTGGCATTGGTAGGTATTTGAAGGTCTGAGAGAACATGTTCATGTCCAATTTGCGTATTGTGATGGGATGATGAGCTGCTTGTGCGTAAAATCCAAGTCCCTCAGAGTTTGCTCAAGTCCGCAAACCTCTGTCTGTAACGGAGCCCCTTAAGCATGGCTCCGTCAGTCGCTGGCAGATTCCGAAAGTGGTTGCTTTCGAAGTCTCTTCCAACATAAAAGCTCCTTAACGGAAACACGTCTTCTGGACTCTCTGCGTGACAGTTTCCGGCGAGGGGTGGGTGTCCCTACAGGAGGTCCTGAAACCTCCCCACTACCCTCGCTGGAAGTGTCCCTGAGCCATCCCTCCTGCTCACTTTCCCTCGGATCACCTCGTCTCCCCCTGCTGGTTCCCTCTTCCGCTGCAGAGTCTCTCCCAACCTGTGTGAGCCCTTCCACCTCCCGTCCTTCCGATGGCAGTTCCCTGACACGTATGTATAGATGGGAAATTAAGGCGATGGTTTCAGTGCACACTGTAAAAAAACCCCCACCAGTAACTGAAAAACAGAGGAAGGAGCCCTTAAGCCCCCTGGGCAATTCCCCCATTAAGACCCTTGCTCTGCCCAAGACTTGAAGAGATCTGTTCACCTGTCTGGATTCAGCCTCTATTGGCTACCCCACATCTGCCTGACTTCAGCTTCCAGACACTGATATTATATAACAACAACAGCATCCAGTTGTTTAATAACTGAAATACAGAGCTGGGTGTCGTCAGCACTTGGAAATTTCAGGTGTTTCCCTCTTCTTGCAGACCCGTTTGGGACCCAGAGCTGGCATGCAGCCACTACCTTTTCTGCGTGCTTTGCTTCATCTTGGTTTTGATCAGCATCTTCCTCCTCTTCTTCATACTGCCCATTGTTGAGGACCCAAGCAGCTGTCCTTTCCACAGGCGACATTGTGGCAGAGTCTACAGGTGAATGAATCTGCAAGCAGAACATGGGAGTGTGAGAGGCTCCCTATCTCACTGTTTGCCAGAAGGAGAGCTCTCCTAGCCACAGGTTACACTCAACGACACCTGGAGCCAAGACACTTTTGCACCCACACTTTGGCAGCGGCACGAGACAGCCTGTTCTCCAGAGTGCGCTTGTGCCCCACTCCACTGATGTGCATGAAGGAATCACATTAACAGAGCCCATTCTGTTTCTCCTCCCATGTGAAGGGAGTAAAGAAAAGTATTTTTATTAATTCCATCGACAGATGCATGCAACATTATCAGTTAATCATGTTTTTGCTATAATCTGAAATGCAACACTGTGGGGTGGGTTTTGTAGTGCTGCTTCCATTTCAATATATCACAATGTGGAGGAGTTCAACCCTACGTTTCAACATCTGTTCAGGCTTGGGGCATCTTGCTCAAGGTCTCTAGTTTCCATTGGACTTTACAGTGGTGCCCCGCAAGACGAATGCCTCGCAAGACTCGCTAGACGAAAGAGTTTTCCGTTTTGGAGGTGCTTCGCAAAACGAATTTCCTATGGGCTTGCTTCGCAAGACAACAATGTCTTGCGAGTTCCTGCTGGTTTTTTTCCCTTCCCCCCCTTTTTCTAAGCCGCTAAGCTGCTTATCAGCTGATCCGATCAGCAGATAAGCCGCTAAAAGCCGCTAATAGCGCCAATCCGCTAATCCGTCAATGGGCTTGCTTCGCAAGACGAAAAAACCGCTAGACGAAGAGAATCACAGAACGGATTCTTTTCGTCTTGCGAGGCACCACTGTACTTCACTTCAACCTGGTTTGCAGTGACAAGTCTCCCGGCCTCTCCTTCAATCCAGGCAAACCCCATTTTATAGCAATTCTAGCTTACTAGAAGAGAAGAGTTTTGGACTGCCTGATTGCCGGAAGACAGACTGTGGTATAAATAGGATCCACATATTCAATCACAGTGAAGCACCCTGCTCAGAGAATGCTTTGGGGTCTGTCAGCCGCTGACAAGACATATCACACTCTGCTTCAGGAAAGTATGGAACAGGAGCACAATACAAAGCAATCAAGAAAAGATGGTCATTTTTCTGTGAAAGGCAAGATGCAGATGGCAAAAAGCTCTTTCTTAAAGCCACAGCTGACTGCTTTAACTGCAACCCTATACACCAAGCAGGCGCTACCGTTTGAGACTGTGCTCCTCTGTCCTGCAGGGAGCACACTGTACAAGGAAGAGACACTGTGCAACATGAGCCCCCTTGCTGTCCAGGAAAAAGAATGACTGCTGCAGTTAATATGCCTTGCTTAGAAAAGCCGCCAGGAATTTTTTTATCATGGAAGATCGTTGGCCATTCTTCCAAGGAAGATGAGAGTGCAGAAGGGAACAGATTAGACTGCATTAGTTAGGCTTATGCAACCGCAGCCATCCCATTTATGATTAAGACAACAGCTGTGACGTTTTTAGAATAGCTGGCACTCTTCCCACCTTTGGTTTGACTCTACTTTCTTAGGATGAGCCCTGGAAAACCAGTTCAGAATTTCCCCCCAATGTGGCTGTTTGCAGAAAGGAAAAGCTGGCGGTAGAGGATGTCAGTTGGCTAGCGCATGTGACGCCAACCTCCCTCCATGCATTCTGCAATCTCTGAAGCAGTCAGTTTTGCATGGTTTTGAAAATTGTTTACACCTTTCAAAAAATAATCTGAAACCTGAATGTTTAAAATAAATGTACATGTGCTGATTTAACCGGGTAATCTACTTTAAGACACTTTTATGAAGGCAGAGGGAGGAGCTACACTACAATGAAGGGCTGATCAAGTATTAAATACTATTTGATTTTCTGCTATTGTTTCATTTGTAATGAAATGTGTTATGTGAAAGAAACCGCTGAGATTATTCTTAAAATACCATGCCTGTCTCCACGTTAACTTTCAAGTTTCAGAACACAGCATTGCAAAGGGACAAAGAATAAGCAGCAAACAGATGAAACAGGCGCACTCCATCAGCAGAAACCTAATTCCATCAAGTTGCCCAATACACTTACTTCATCATGAGAACCCATCCTAATAAGAGTAACTATAGCATTATAAAACATCTATGTTTCATATGTATGTTTTATATAAACTCATTTAAAGTGCATAGGCTGCAAGCAAGACAGTCCTCATGTTAAATGATGAAACGGGGGGGGGGGGAAGATTACTGAAAATCCCATTCCTCACATAAAATTAGTCGCTTTCTTTGCTACTATAAGGGTTATGCTGCTTCTCTCTACTTCTGCTCTCTGCCTTTCAAGGGACCTATGAGTTCCAATTAGTGCAAGAGGTAGATTTGAATAATTGCTGGCTTTTGTATTTTAAAAGAAACAGCAGCCATTGCGTCTTTGTTCCAGTATGCTTTCATGATTCAGTGCTGACCTGTGATCTGCTTGCATTGGTTTACATCAAAACAATTAAGTTAATCTGCAAAGAGCTTCCTGAACCTCATCTCCAGGTTTTCGCATAGTGCAGACAGGGCTTCCACCTTTGCCAGCAATGTTATTTCCTCCCTGCCCCCCTTTTTTTGCTTAACGTCCAGCCCGAAAGCGTTTTGTGAAACTCAAAGGCTCACTACTCTGCTAGGACTCTTGCTTGGTTCTAATGAAGGCATTTTGCTGCTGCTCCTTGTTTGCATTTGTTCCCCACCTACTCACTCAAGAGGAATACAGAACACACAGGGGACTCTTCAAGTCCAACAAAGGGCTCCCCTCTCTCGCTGGGAACAAACAACCATTAATAAGAAAAGGGGAATCGGACAATCAAACTTGCCCACAAAGAGACTGGCCACATTTGGGGGGAGAATTCCATGGCATAAACTACCAATATCTGCTGGCATTAAACCATCTCCCCTTCCGCCTAGAGATACTCATTACTTCTGCAGGCACTGAACAAACTACAAATGGATTAAAATCTACAAGACGTGAAGCGGAAAAGGGAGAAATAAGAAGTGGAAATCTGAGCAGGCATTTGCAAGGTCAGGCTAATGCTACTGGCTGTAGTGAAAGTGATGTCACGAAAGGGAAAGGGGTCTCAGGATACCTCTCAACACCATTTTCTAAGGCAGTGTTTCCCAACCGCTGTTCCGCGGCACACTAGTGTGCCGTGGAACTTTGCCTTGTGTTCCGTGGAGGCGGGCGAGGCGGGCGGTGAGAGGCGGGGCGGCGGCGGCGAGCACACGCGGGGCGGCGAGCGAGCGAGCTCCCACATCCCATCGCCGCTCGCTACTGGGCCTGCGCATCCGCTCGCTACTGGGCCTGCCCCAGGAGGTGGGGTTGCGGGCATCACGCCCTTCCCCACGTGAGCGGGGAATCCCATCCGCCCCCACGTGAGTGGGGAATCCCATCTCAGCCCCCGCGAGAGCAGGGGAATCCCATCCGGCCACGCCTCCTGGCCAGCCAATCGGCTGGCTGGAGGGGGCGTGGCTTGCCCTTTTTAGGGCCGGAGCGGAGGGGGCTCGCCCTCTCTTCTCTGGCTAGCCCCATCGCCGCTCGCTACATCCTATCGCCGCTCGCTACTGGGCCTGCGCATGCTCGGCGAGCACACGCGGGGCGGCGAGCGAGCGAGCTCCCACATCCGACGGCACCAAGCAGGGGCCCTTGGCCGTGCCGGTGCCCACCGTGGCTGCCTCCGCCCAGGAGGGCGGCAAGCAGCCACCGCCACCACCACCCCCGCCGCTGCCCGGCAACCGCGCCGCCGCCCCCGGCTCCCCGCGGCGGGTGATCGTGCAGGCTTCGACGGGCGAGCTGCGAGCTCGGCGGGCAGCGCCTCCGTCCGCAGCGCCCGCCTCGCGGCTCTCATTCCCTGCCCCTGCCAAAGCTCACTCAGCCAAGCTGCGCTCTCCTTCCTGCCTCGCTTTGCTGCCTCCTCCCCACCCCCAAAGCTTGGAGGTTCCCCGGCAAGGGGGAGGGAAAAAAATTGAAAACTTTCACTTTCGTGCGTCCCTCCCGGCGTGACGCTGCGCGCTGACGTCACGGGGCTGTAATGGTGGTGTGCCGCGAGATTTTTTTCATCAAACAAGTGTGCCTTTGCCCAAAAAAGGTTGGGAAACACTGTTCTAAGCAAGCATCACTCACTTAGACTGTGTACACGCCATACATTAAAGCACATGTCTCTCCCTCCAAGAATCCTGGGAACTGTAGTTTACCCCTCACAGAGCTACAATTCCCAGCACCCTTCACAAACTACAGTTTTCAGGATTTCTTTTGCTGGGGTGGGGGGTGGGGGTCATGTACACATGGTGTCTACAGAGCCCAGGAAGTGAAAAGCAAATCCTGAAACATGCATGCGCCTGGGGAGCAGTAGAAGGAGTAAGACTAGGGAAAGTTTGTTTTAAATGCTCTGGGCTTATGTGCTTTCCATATGTAAGCCATCCTATGACAGCATGACATCATATGCATGATAGAAGCATCACTGACAGTAAGACACTGCTCCTGAAAAACCCAACAACAAGCATATTTTCCTCCTCCCTCTTCTGTCTTCAAGTAAGTGCTTGTTTATTTTCCAGCTATTTCCAGTAACTTACCCCCAAGGAGACAAACGCACCTCTGGAGGGTGTTATGGCAAGGCAGGGCTTTTCCCAGCAAGAACTGCATTGGGGTGTGAACAAAAACACACATTCACGACGATCCCTTTAAGATCCATGAATTGGGCAAGCGATTGCTGGATTTTCAAATGTGAAATTCTTATTTTGTGGCTCTACACACCACTCACCTGCACTTTCTTGGCCAAAATCAACCAACTGTATCCTAATGACTAACTAAGAGTCAGACGTAAGTCAAAACGCAATGCTTGGATTTTTTTTAATTGCATAAACAAGAATGCCTAGAAAATCTGACCTTGACAAAAGATATCAGTCAGTACTTGACATTTATATATTGCACTGGAACATTCAAAATATATTTTCATCAGTAATCCTTACAACAACCTTGTATCAGAGCAATTATCACGCCCCACAAACCCAATTTCTGAGGGGTTTGTTTGTTTAGGAAAAGATTTTCTCTCAGTGGCTTGCATTTCCTTCTCTTTATAGATATTTCACATATGCACTTTAAATAACTGTGTGCCCATTTTTATTTAAAGTGTTAGTAGTGTTTTAAGTTGTTTACTTCTATGAACTGCAAATCGCATTCCCTGCTCTCTGTCACTGGGAGCCGACCTTTTCGTTAATCATTCCACAAGCCAGGACCAGAAACGTGGCAGTGCCCATCTTATGAGGACCACGGCGCAGAGGCGTCCCCACCCACATACCTTGGAGTCACTTTCTTGCAGTCTAGCAGCTTGGCACTGAAGAAGCAGGCCAGCCTATGTCCTCCCTAGGACTGCAGGCCAGCCTGTTCCTGTCCAGGTGTGCCACAAACTGCTGCTCCTGAGCCTTTCATGGTCCCCGACTTGTAGGCTGGCCACTTATGCAAACTGATCCCTGTTCCTTCTATCATGCACAACACACACGAACTAGCCTCAAATTCAGAGGTACCAGCACAGGTTATGGTCCTACCTGCTGCGTTTGCTGCCTCTGGATGGCACGCACTTTGGGAACTGGGCTCTCCCGGGAGGACGAGGATTGCTGCCGGGACCGGTTGCCGTTCTGAAGAGGCTCCGCTGCCATTGTGGCAGATGCTACAGACACGCTCCCTGTGCTTCGCAGAGAAGCGCTGTGCGGAAGGGACTGGGGCGCCTTGGCTCTGGCCCCCAGTCCCGCTTGGTCCACTTTGCGGATCTGGGCCTGCCCAGTGCTGTTCTGGCGAGGTAACACCATGGGCACGTGCTTGTCCAGTGCTGTGCCCCGCCGGGGAAAGTCCTCGCTCTGTGTGCTGCGTTTGGTGAAGTCCTCCATGCTGCTGTTGCTCGGCCCGCTGAGTTTAAGGTCTTCGCTATTCTGGCTCCGGGAACTGGTGACACTCAGATTCTCCAAGCTGGAGTCCATGGAGACCTTTGGCATGGCCTGGGCGGGGTTGTTCATATGGTAAACAGGGTTCTGGAAGGAAAGGGCCTGCAGAGGGCCCGGCTGGCTGAGTGGGGTGTGCAGAGGCCTCCTGACCTGAGGGGTGCTCTGCGGTGTGCTGTGGAGCTGCTTGATGTTCGCCACCTGGATGACAGAAAGCTGGCTGCCGGATAAACGTACAGGAGCATCGTGCATCACGGACCCGGAATCACACTGCACAACATTGGGATCTTGGAGATCCATCAGCGATATGCTTCGGACATTGGGCATGTTCGTCTCGTCACTCTTGTCGGAGTAAGTCACACTTCGTGACGATGACTGTTGAATCAGCAACAACTTGCTTTTGAAGTACCCTTCATTTTCCTGGGGTGGCGACTTCAATTTGACCTCACTGTGAAGTTGAACAGAAACAGTACCAATGTCTAATAGGTGAGAACAGAAGCTGTGCGCCACAAAAACGCAGCTCTTTTCTTAAAAACAACAACAAACGAAACAAAACCCACGCATTCACTGGAACAGTATCGCCTAGGCCAGGCTCAGAAAACCACCTAAGCCATTGTTTAGGTTATCATAAATGAGTTGCTGCAAGCCTCTGGGCTCATCTGCTCCCCACTCTCCTGCTCCTTTGTACATGGGAAGAGAACACGGAAAGCCCTCAATTTCAGTTTTGAATAAAGAACAGTTTTGCATTACTTGTGGCTTGTTCTAACTAAAGTTAGCTTATACAAATCAGGCTCAAACTGTGGAACTGGAAGCCTCCACTGCCCTCCTTTCCTGTATAGTAGGCAGGGAGGGAAAGGGAATTCACAAACCTGAGACTTGTTTTGATCCCCTAAACCTAAAGACCTGAGCTCCCGTTTGCTAGCTAACAGCTTAAGTTTTAAGTGAAACTGATAGAACGTTTACATGAGGTTTCACTTTCCCAAATACCCTCTCCTTTCAGCTACAAAGAGATTGTTTTGACTGTATTTATCTCATAACTTGGTAATGAATCCAATTTCGGATTCCAAAGCTAAAGCTCTACCCTCATACTGCGAGCTAAGCCCAGGAAATATCCATGACATTCCTAGGGTGACTTGCCACCAGAATGGAAACCTTGGGCACCCACATTGCTAGACTCCACTCTTTTTGCCTTCGTTCCTGCCTACTCAGAATACCATCGCCCACAATCATGTATTCAACAGTGATGGTGGGAGAAAAGCTTTCTAACCTTACTGGTGACATAGAGAAAAGGGTAAAGTTTTATTAAGGAATAATAAACAAACCCTTGCAAATAAATCATGCCTATCCGTACATATCTGACTCATTTGAGGCCTAAAAAGCATGATAAACAGACCTCTCTGGCACAACTTGCCTGCTTGGTTGCTGGAAGACAGTCCTTATCTGCCACAGGCAATTGGCTATTTACAACTATGCATTAAAACGAGTTTGAGAAAATGTGGAAACGCACCGTTTACTCATTGCTATGGCAAAGGAACTATTACAGAATGAGAGCTAGTGTAGCACGGTGACTTTCACATCTGGGTGGGGATGATCAGACACTTACCTTACAGGGCTGTAGTCAGCACTGCTGAGATAATAACGTTGAGCACTGTTCAGCAGTATATGCATGCTAAGTGTTAATATAATATGGGAAACCCAGTCCTTGAGATAGCAGCTTGACCAAGGTCTACTCTGGGTCAAACACTTTGGTCACAAGCTGCAGCTCAGTGGTAGAGTGCCTCCTTCCAGCATCCATTGCTGCCGCCTTCACTTAGAAAGGATATCAGATAGCAGGGCTGGGAATGTTTGACTTGGAGATGTGCCGCTGGCCACAGTAGACCACAACAGGCTACATGGACCAGGGGTTTAGCATAAGGCTTCTCAGTCTATAAAATGATCACTTTAAGCCAGGGATGGGAAAACCTACGGCTTTCCAGATGTTTCTGCATTACGGCTTCCATCATCCCTACCTGTGAGCCATGCTGGCCAGGGAAAATGGGAACTGGAGTTCAACAACTGGAGGTCTACAGCCTCCCTCATCCCAGGTATAAGCACAGCCAAGACCTCCCCCCTATTTCCCTGGGCAATGCCATATTTCTTCCTGACAGCCATATAACCCCAGGGATAGCTCGGTGCTGCGTACCTGTCAACTGGGTCCTCAAAGATTTTTTGCAGCCCTGAGGAGAGGCTGACGTTGGGGCTTGAGTTGTGATCTGCCAGGCGTCTCAATTGTTGCTGGATCGGCGTGGGGTTTGTTGTGGCCTTGGCAATATCTGCGAGGATGCGTGGCAAAGGTCCCAATTTTTCTACCGTTGCCTGTAGGAAGGAATTTTCACCCTGATTCGACAATAAGCACCGTGGCACCCGCCATTTGAGTATTTGTTTTGTTTTGAATGTGGTTTTTTTTTTAATAATAAAAAAATAAAACAACGATGAACATGGGTGGAAGAGTGGAAGTTGGAAGGAAAGAAGGTGGCATTTGCGTGTGGGTGTGGGCAGGACCACAATGCATTGTTATGGAGCAGCGGAACCACGGCGACCAGACGGATGGAGGAGACGAAACAGGGTGCAGCAGACATTGAGGAAAGAAAAGGAAATAGAAATTAAAAACTGACCCCCCAAAATAAAAAGGTCATGCTCAACAGAACAAGACTAATTGCCATTCCAACACAAAACTGTCATGCAAAGCAAACTGCATTCAAAGGGAAGGGTAGTAGAAACGGGACTGGGGGGGGGGGCAACTGCAATTGCTACCAACTGAAATGGGATTTAGAAAACTAGAGAATAATTCAACTGCAAAGAAGTTTCCAGCCCCCCACCCCCCAAAAAAAAGTGTCCTGTGGTCAGGGAAATGCATGCTGGCATACAGGGAGATTTGCATTCAGGAGGTTTGCAAGAGCACTAAAAGAATATGTGCAGAAGTGCAGTGTTTGTGTTTAAAGATATCCATTTAATTAGTCTTTGCCTTTAACCTCTTTATGAATTTGCTGTTTGTAATCATTAATAGGTAGAATTCACCTGTTCTGATGTTTAGCTTAACTGGAATAGACCAGGTTAATTTTATGCACGCTCCCTGAGCTCTATATCATTTATTGTTAAAAAAAATGGAATGTTGTGTACAGGCGTGAGAGTGAGGACTCCAAGTGGGTTCTGTTCTGTCTCTAACAGGTAGGGCATTTTTGCTACCTGGCTATCATGGTGGAGGCAACTGGAAGGTGTGGATGGCCTGATCCTGCGCAAAGTAAAACCTGCTTCGAAGCTGCTGTGTTGTGCAATGGATTCAGAACCTCTCTGCACACGGGAACTATACTTCCAATGATGACAAGTAACTCATCAGTGTGCAATAATATCTATAGCCTAAGAGCAAGATGCATCTTTGTGCCAGAGCTTAGAGGCCTCTGAGTGGACTCTAGTTTGGATATAAATTCATTTCTGTCCACAGCAGAGTCCAGGAAGTCCCATCTGAAATCCATATAGAACAGTAATTCCCAAACTGCAATCTAGGGCACACCACTGTGCCAGGAGACAACTGCCAGTGTGTCATGAGAAGCCAGTTAAGGTTCTGATGAATCTCAAGCGCCAACTCACAGAGGAGGTTGCTGCTGTGTCTCTGTGTGAGTTCCTGCTCTGAGCATGCTTCTTTCCAATTAGCTGGCCCTGGGAGCATGCAAGTCTACTGTGGTTACCTCTTCTACTACAGCAGTTAATTAACATAAGATAATTGCATTATTGCAAATGGCAGCTGTTGTGAACGGCCAATGTGCTTATCTTTAAATTTAAAAACCAACAACTAGACTGACAGAAATATAATTAAACACTTCCTTTATTGAATCCCAAGTGGTCCCCAACTTTATGGCCTTATCCTCTTGCCTGATCATCACTACTTATTGTGAAGAAATAAAGCAAAAAGCCATTTAAGCTGGACTACCATCCCATTAGTCCATAGTATCACTGTACTGGAAAGGAAGAGCAGACCTGTCTCTAATGTTAGGTTTTGGCTAATTTGTATTTGCCTACTTTTTCATTAACAACTGAGACAAATGCTTTGCTTTTAAGGGGCCTCATGCACACGGGAAATAATATTATGTTAAGACATGAAGTCATTCCAGTGGCCTGGAAGGAATAACCTACCTAAGGAAAATTTGTCCAGAAATATGTGGGTTTCATGAATGCAAAATATGGATGTGTGGAGGAATGGAGAAAGGAATAGAGGCAGGGAACTCCACATTTTGACAAAAACACAAGATGCAAACGTAATGTTCCTGTACAAAATACTTGTGTGCAGTGCCAACAGCAAACTCAATTAACAGTAATTTTTCAGTTCTTCAAAGAGTAATAACCCACCATCACCACCGAAACAATTCCCTGACAATCTGTTCCTTCAGAGGAAAAGTCTAGCTGCAGTAGTTTAATTATAGAGAATTATGGACAGCAAAAACTTGCAAGAGTGATGGGCAGTAGCTACTGAACACAGCTAAACTATGTACCAATGTGAACAGCATCTCTTGCTGGGTTTTTGGTCCAGGGCAATCATGGCTGGTGCACCCCCTTCCCCGCCTGCCATCCTCTTTATGTTCTCCCCACCCCACCCTGGCTTCCCCTTTTCAACATTATGCATGGCGCGTTGCATCATCTAAGGTGAAACCCCATGATTATGTTTGTGAGAGCCCAAATTTGTTTTAAAATGTAAAGGCCAAACAAAGAATAGCTTAAGCTGTTCAATCGGAATTAGTGGAGGATGTAAAAAAAATGTAAACAGCTTAATAAAACTACACTTGAGGCTCTACAAAATTCATGCAGTTGACTCAAGCTCCTTACTGACTGTTCTCACCATCTCAAACCTTTAGTCATGTGTGGAATAAAGGCTGGTCAATTACTTTTCTTTATTTTAAAGTTAACTTCTCATGAAGTATTGGCTCCTATAGAGTAAGAATTATTGTAACCAGGGGACTATCACGGATCCGGCCAGCCCTCCCCAACCTCCAGCCTAGATTACCTTGTCCAGCTGACATACAACTTCCCACAGCAAGGAATGCAAGACAGCAATCTCCCGTCCCAAATCTATGAAGCCTTCAAATCCTGGAGTGCCGGAGATGGTGTCCGCATTAGAAATTTCTATCAGGAAGCGTTTCATGCCGCCCCACTCGTGCTCGAGAAAGTCATTCATAAATGTAATATATTCTTCTTTGTTCCCAAATCTTGATTTTCATAAGGAGGAAAGAGAGAAAGAGTTAGAGAATTAACTTCTTTTTCTGGGGATGGATGGGAACAGTTTCAAGGGAATCTGTGATTTACTTAACTTATTAAAGGACTGTAATTACTACTTTTTTCTCTGACTAAACCACAGGTTCCATATCAATACTCCTTTTAGTTATGGCTGCTGACAATAATTCATTTTAGAAAAAGTTGAAGATAGCACAAGAAAGTCAGTGTAACCTGTGGGTAACTCTGGTTTCTTTTCAGATCGTCCCTGTGGTATGTATGCTTCTTTATTTGTGTTCTGCTATGATCTCTGGCCAAGCAGACTTTATAGGCTTTAAAAAACGATAAGAGATTATATTTGAAGAAACTACATAATGAACAGGCAAGCAACCTTCAGCCATCCAGAGGGGCTGGGGAAACCCAGCCAGATGGGCAGGGTATGTACCGTATTTTTCGCCGTATAGGACTCACTTTTTCCCCTCCAAAAATGAAGGGGAAATGTGTGTGCGTCCTATGGGGCGAATGCAGGCTTTCGCTGAAGCCTGGAGAGCGAGAGGGGTTG
This sequence comes from Podarcis liolepis, assembly GCF_965112155.1. Taxonomy (NCBI): domain Eukaryota; kingdom Metazoa; phylum Chordata; class Lepidosauria; order Squamata; family Lacertidae; genus Podarcis; species Podarcis liolepis. The sequence continues at coordinate 95,423,605 of NC_139559.1, read as the reverse complement.
GTGCGCACCGACCCCTCTCGCTCTCCAGGCTTCAGGAAGCTCTGCGCAACCCTCGGAAGACCGGCTCCGAGGGTTGCGCAGAGCTGCCTGCAGTCCCCGGCTCAGCGCAGCTGTGCGCGGCCACCGGGAGCCGGGCGCGAAGTCCCGCCCCCTCCCGATGGCCGCGCAGAGCTGCCTGCAGTCCTGGGATCAGCGCACTTCTCCCCATAGCCAGCCCCACAAGCTCGGGGGACAGCGGGGAGGCAGAGCGTGCCTTCCCACTGTTCCCCGACCTGGTTCTTCCAGCCCCGCACCTGGGGGGGAAATAAATTTTTTTTCCTTTATTTCCCCCCCAAAAAACTAGGTGCGTCCTATGGGCCGGAGCGTCCTATGGGGCGCAAAATACGGTATGTATGTATAAATCATCATCATCATACTCTCTACGAGTTACTGCATCTGAGTACTTTTGCTCCATTTCAATCTGTATGCGTGGAAATTCAGAGCCAAAGCTTTGACATTAACTTGAAGAGTTGTTTGTTTGTTTGTTTAATGCAGATAGCATCAGCTGAAGGTAGGCTGAAAATTAATGGGATCAAAGCAAGCAAGGAAAGTCCTCTTTGGAGTTAATGGGAGATTCCCCCACAATGCAAATATTTTTATTTATTTATTTAATAAAATTTATATACTGCTTGAGTGTGAAAAAACCCTCAAAGAGGTTTGCAAAATATCATCTTGCTGCCAAGGAGTGTGGTGGAGTCTCCTTCTTTGGAGGCCTTTAAGCAGAGGCTTGACAACCATATGTCAGGAGTGCTCTGATGGTGTTTCCTGCTTGGCAGGGGGTTGGACTCGATGGCCCTTGTGGTCTCTTCCAACTCTATGATTCTATGATCTTCAGAAGTGGCCCTTTCCACTTGGCCTAGAGGGCGAGGCCCACACTCACCAGCCCCACTGAAGAGGCTCCTCATGAGGCCGGAGGAACATCGCCCGGCTATTGTTTTATTGATTTAATATGCTGTAAACCGCTTTGAGATTTTTTATTAAAAATATAAAGTGATATAGAATTATTATTATTTTTTAAAAATGTGGGATAGTCCTTAGGACCATAGCAAGGAAAGGCAAGGTTAGATCTCCGTTGCTGCTCTGAACGTATTAATAACCAGAGAGCCCCAGGGAATGCAATTTGCATTTAAAACAAAAACAAAAGGGGGAAAAACACCTGAGATGCAGAGACGCATTTAACATCAAATGCAGCTGTGGGCCTTCAGAAAGAAGGATCTGCATGTTCAAAATCCACCTCAGAACTCAATGAAGCTGAAATAGGCAGATTTTAATTATATTCTCATTGATGTCAGAGAAACCAAAGTAGTATCTTGTTTATCTGTTAATTGATACAAAATGTGGTAGTTTGATACTCCTGAAAAACTTCATAGAAGCGGGTTAAGGCGTATATTCTCACGTCCATTTTTGCTACATAAGGAAGTTGCTTCCTAGAAAACTACTGCTTATACATCCTGTGTGGGACTCTTGACTCTTCCTCGCCCAGCCCCACAGGGCTACTAGCATCAGTGCGTGGGACCATCAAACCATATTGGAAATCAGGAAACTCCAGTGCCATTTGAGGCAGTTCAGTATGCTTTCCCCTTTGCAAAATTTACGTCTGCCGAGTTGTGTTAAGATTGACCTTTTAAAACAAGCTAAATACTGGCAGAATCCAAGACCAGGGAGAAGAGTCGGTGAAAGAAGACTGGACGAAATTTAAAGACTATCTACAGAAATATTGTAAAATTAATGAATGTTAGAAGGATGTTGGATAGAAACTAAGGGGTTTCCAGCTGTAATGCTTTAGGAGATACGGAAAAAAAAAAGGTTTATAAATGGGTAAAAGCTTAATGGTAAGGATTTGCTGAACTAACAATTTGAAGTGGAATACAAAGAAGGGAGGTATGAGGAGGCCGGAGGAAATAAGTGTATGGAAGATATGTTATGGAAAATTATTTGTTTTTTAAATGTTTTTATGTTGTATTTTGTTTTTGTTTTTCTTTTTTATTCTTTTTATTGTTATATTTTAAAAACTTTAATAAATATTTAAATAAAATTAAAACAAGCTAAATATCAGTTATAACAATGTGTGGGGTGCATGCAGCGGGGGGGGGGGCATTGAAGTTAGCCCTACGGTGATGTTTTGTGTACTACAATGGGACGCACTGCACATCTCTGCAGGGACCTGTCAGTGGTGCCAGACTAATCAATGTGCGAGTTGCCCTTAGGGAAGCGCCATCTCCAATTACTGGGGGGGGGGGGGAGTAAAGCAGTCAAGGGCACATTGGGGTAGGAGATGAATTAGTTTTGTAACACCAACATCTAGGGCAAGACTGGGGATGAGTCATCTGTAAGCCGTAACCCAGAATGCAACCAAGCTATTTTGCCATCGCAAAAATAACAGGGCTAGTGACATTCTTCTATCTGTAGAGCCAAATCCTAGGTCCCAATGGCCACTTTTTTGTAGCACAGTGAGCTGAAATTGGGAAGCCGGTACAATTTCAAGCATGTTATTTCAATATGAAAACGGATTCCCATATACTTTGATAGAGCCAAGGCAAGTCAGCAGCTGTCGCCATCAGAGCATTCATAAGTAATGACACAACCCACAATGATGTGCCCTAGTTGCTCTTTTTTTTTGCTCTAATATCACTTACCTTGTGAAATTTGCCAGATTTTGGATAACCTTTGCAATTAGCGTGAGCGTCCGAGAGGTGCGGTCATCAGGGTACTCTTGCATGAGGTTGAAGAGACTTGGAGACATGATGGCTGGGCAGAGGAAACGGAGGAAAAGCGAGGCACTGATCAAGCGTTCACTGATATCTTGTTTCCCCCTGTTGAGGCACTGCTGCTTCCATGATGCAAACACCTCCTTCAGCTCCCGGGGAAAGACACTGGAAATGAATGAAACCGCACAAGGACATTAAGTATGCCAGCTGAACCAGCAAACCCCTAGGGGCCACTGGGCTTGGTACAGGGTCATTCAGTGAGAGGAAGGAGAGGGGCGCTGGCAGAAGTGCAGGGTCAGATGAAGACATTTGCCTATCTAATTTCATCATTCAGTGCTCTCCCCTCATTTAGTGAGGAGGGTGACACAAACCAGCCAACCCCCACCTTGTGCGTATAACATGCTAATTTGTATGATCTACAAACATACTTACGGTATGACATACCTATTGGGAGAGATCCTGTCCTAGAGTGTACAATTCTGACAAATTAAGCACCTGTCCTTCTGATTGCACCACCAGCCCTTGTGACATTATGGGCTGGTATTCCACAAGCAGGAAATGCCGCTAAGTTTTTAAGCTATAGCTTTCACATTGTTATGCCGTTCATTGTAATTAAAGCACAAATTTAGGCTGGATCTCTCCGTAGGAGGTTCTTCCCAGCTCACAGCCCATTTCTGAGCATCATTTGATTCCAAAAATAGGAAGCTGCCTTATATCTGTGCATGGCACAGACAGGCAAGTTATGGAGCATGTGGGCTCCCAGAGGTGGACATGTAGCCACTTTGCTCTTCCCTGTACTTGTCCATTACTTTCAATGGGTCTACTCTAACTAGTGCTGGCTATGTCCCCAAATCTCAGATCAACAAAGCTTCTTCCCTTCCACAACATTTCTAGGAGATTCAGAATTTCATTCAATATTAGCTTGAATGTCTGGGAGTAAAGTGAGTCTCTTCTACCTCCACTTATCCTTGTTCCGGCAGGGAACAGTGTTTAGAAGAATCGTGTGGATAATTCCCTTGCTGAATTCAGCAAGGCTATCTGTTTCTGACTTGTCCAGTGATGAAACCAGGACATTTAAAATTTTAAAACTTATTAAACCTTTTTTTTTTTTTGGTAATACCTTTAAGTAGCATCTATAAATATATAAAGACAATGAAGAAAAAACAAAACAAAATAACAGAAAACAGATGCTTTATGTTCTAAATAGAGGAACAAAGAGAAACTAAAGATACAGTTTATCAAGAAGAAATATTTCCCCTTCTAACTTGCATAATTGCACGACACTGATTTTCTGTTATCCAGAGCAAAACAACAACAACAACAAAGATTCAGTTACAGATAGGTAGCCGTGTTGGTCTGCCATAGTCAAAATAAAAAAATTCCTTCCAGTAGCACCTTAAAGACCAACAAAGTTAGTTCTTGGTATGAGCTTTCGTGTGCATGCACACTTCTTCAGATGCACTGAAACAGAAGTTGCCAGATCCTTCTATATAGTGAGAAGGTGGGGAGGGGTATTCCATTTCAGAAATAGACTGGAAAGAGAAGCTGCTGAATTGCAACTCATTACCAAACTTAAAACCATGGAGAGACCTGGTCTGAACAGAGACATTGGATTCTTATCTCATTATACATGACTAAGTCATTTTTCACCTTCTCACCCCTTGCCTTTTCCTGTAAGACCTATTGCAGTCGTTAAGAGTCGTCAACAGGCTCATCTCAGCTATCTGCCAATCACCCATTCCCACCACCCTTCTGAGTAATACCCCTCCCCACCTTCTCACTATATAGAAGGATCTGGCAACTTCTGTTTCAGTGTATCTGAAGAAGTGTGCATGCACACGAAAGCTCATACCAAGAACTAACTTAGTTGGTCTTAAACAACAAAGATTGTTTTTCTGGTTATGAATGGTTTGGTTTTGTATTTGGGGAGATTCAGATACCATTTTCCTGGTATTAGGGAGGCTTAAAAGATATTTGACTGAAGCTGACCTCAACTATGTCCCCCGCAGTGCTTTATTTTATCTTTTAGAAACTGCCATTCACTCTGAGAGAAGGTAAAGATGTGTCCTCGGGGAAACTGTTGGGGTGGGTGGTAAATGCACCCCATGACCTTAGGCCTGCTTCTTGCAGCGGGGAGACTCCCACCCAAGACAGTATTCTTGCCAGTTCAAGTCTATTTAGCCTCTGATTAAGTCCTGTGAAACAAATACTGCCTAGAACTATGGGCAGTGCTGGGGGGGGGGTGGCGGGGGGAGGGGGGGAAAACACAACCCCCCTCCCAATAGGGAGCTCACTCCTCACTTGCCCCCTCACATTGCTGGACTCCTGTCCTTAACATATACTGCTATTTTTCTTTCAGATATCTTAACATGTGGGGCACAGGTTGCTCACCCAGAAATATACTTTACCCCTTTTGTGCCCCGCATAGATTTTTTTTGTCTGGTGTTGTCTGGCTAAAACCATATTTTGATCTGCATAGTTCTATCTTTGTTTTTGCTTGTTTGGTTTTGGTTTTTGTTGTTACACCAGAGTGTGACAAAGACAGATATGGCCTCTGTATGTATTTGATTGGCTAGCCTTGTTAGAACCTTAGTGGAACAGTAGCTGCAGAGTTATCCTTTTTGGTGTATTAGTGGGGGAAACGATTTGTAATCTTCCTTTGAACTGCCAAAGACCCCTAGCAGTCAGCTCAGCTTTAAGGAAGCTCACTTTACCCATCACAAACCTACCAAAAATCCAGTTGCATAGTCACAGTTCCACTTGACCTCTAAGGCTAATTCATCTCAATTAAGCTGCCTTGTGCTGATAAATGGGACCAGGAAGAACCCATTGAAGCCCACTCCTGGTAAGCTCAATTCGCTTCAATGGGACATGCAGTTCCTGGTTGACTGTGTCTGCGGAATCCTTTATGTATACTCCGCTCACAGCATGCAATCCCTGGTGAAATCATTCCTGCTGATCTTTAAAGGAAGAGGCAGGCTGTGTTTACTTTCCTTAAGGTGAACCACCCCAATAAGCAAACCACCATCCGAGAAGCGCTCCCTGAACTCACCAGTAGGAGTTGATGATCTTGCAGAAGGCTAGCTCACAACACATTTTAAGATTGGCCTGGTGATCGGCTAGCTCGCTCGGAGAACTTTTGCTGGGATCCACTTCACAGTTCTCGTCCGACTCATACAATGCCTTGATAAATTCACCTAGTAGTCGGGTGGCAAGACATTATTGAAATGTTACCTACAAAATTTCTGCTGATAGTTCCACAGATGATGACACCACTCACTCCCCCACCCTGATTTGAAGCGTAAGGTTGAGTTGACCAAAGTGTGTCAAATCACTGATGTTTGGCCAAATTCCGCAAAGGATGCAGAAACGTCATTCCTCTTCCCTGATTCATAATGAACCCAACATTCTCCCTGAAGGTGGGGTACAGAAACCTCTTTGTCCCCTCCAGCAATCAGCTTATCTTCTAAAGAATGATATTAAACTAACCTTATGTCATATGACCTAGACACAGATTAGTAGTGATCGGAAGATTATTTATCCCCTTTGGAATTAAAACCACGCCACTTCTGTCTGTCAACTGCTTTGGCTTATGGGTTTTGCCAAAAAACCTAAACATTCCTTTGCTGCCCTTTAATTTCAGTGGCACATAATTTGATTCTCTCATTACAGAAAAGGATAAACAATGATTAAGTCAGCGTTCACCTTGCCCTTCATGTATAATAACTTCACTTATTTAAACTAGGTCAAACAGCTTAAGCCACTCTGTCCTCACTATATCTGTGTCTGTGATTTTTGCAACTAGCCCACTAATTTTAAAGGATGAATAGTGAATATGGACATTGACTTTCAGGAATGAAGTTAGCAGAAGCAAGAGGGCAAGGCCAGTAGTTTCTTGTTATGACTCAGTGACAACTGTAATGTTGTAGGACTTTGTTAGTGAGCAAGGTTAGCTCCTGGGCACAGATTATCCTACCAAAATTGAGAATCACTCTCTTTATCGCATTCTGTTCTCTGCTGCTCATTGGAGAACGGCAGTAACTGTGGAGATCCAATGGGACTTGTGGCAGCACAGTCTCTCTGCTCTGTCAGTAAGTGGTAGTACAAAAATCTGGAAGTCCCAAAAACTTAAGCAAGTTTCTGGACCTCACTGCTGCACAGAAAAATAGGAGTAAGTCTTGCAGTTCCTACTGAACAGAAGGGCATACATGGAGATTTTGGCAACAAGAAAATGGCTTCTTCTCTCCTTACAGGTTATCTCAACTGCCTTTAATCATGTGCTGATTCTCTATTTTATTTAAGATCCAAGGCTACTGCTACACAGCTTCACAAAATACGAACTGAAAATTGCATATTCTGCAGAACACATTTGAGCAAAGTAACCATTTGAACATTTAATCTGAAGGATGTGTGTTTCAGATTTTTAGTGAATTCTAAATTCTTTGCTTTGAGAGTTCAAAAGACAAGGGAGGCTACTGCTACATCAAACGCATCTGAGCCCCAGGAAGTAATCCCTAATTCCTTAAAGGTAAAGGTAAAGGGACCCCTGACCGTTAAGTCCAGTCGCGAACGACTCTGGGGTTGCGGCACTCATCTCACTTTACTGGCCGAGGGAGCCGATGTTTGTCCACAGACAGTTTTTTCCGGGTCATGTGGCCAGCATGACTAAGCCACTTCTGGCGAATCAGAGCAGCGCACAGAAATGCCGTTTACCTTCCCGCTGGAGCGGTACCTATTTATCTACTTGCACTTTGATGTGCTTTTGAACTGCTAGGTGGGCAGGAGCAGGGACCAAGCAATGGGAGCTCACCCCATCATGTGGATTCGAACTGCCGACCTTCTGATCGGCAAGCCCTAGGCTCTGTGATTTAGACCAGTGTTTCCCAACCACTGTTCCGCGGCACACTAGTGTGCCGCGAGATGTTGCCTGGTGTGCCGCGGGAAAAATTAAAAAATTCGAAAGTTTTTTTTTTAAAAAAAGTCAAATTTTCAATTGGGGCGCCGTCACTAGATGACCCCTGGGGTTCCCTCCCTCCCTCCCGCTCTGCGCCTCCCTCCTCCTCCTCCTCCGGGGAGGCCCTTCCTGGCTCTCGGCCAAGGCTTGGCGGCTGCCACTCACTCACTCGCTCGCCCACCCGTCCCTCCATCCCTGCACCCGGCCTCTCCCCCTCCGTCCCCGGCGCGGGGGCTGCCGGGATCCGTAGTCCCCTCGCTCTTGGGCTCCGCGCCCGCGCGGGTTGCGCGAACTACGTTTCCCAGCATGGCCTGGCGGGCCGGGCGCTTTGTTTGAAGCGCTCTTCTCCTGGCCATGGAATGAGCGCAGCGGCGGCGGCCGGGCGGGCAGGGGCTCTTCCGCGCAGACCCCGCGCAGCCTGCCTGCGCCCCCGCAGAGATCGGGCGGCAGGATGGAGCCCGGGGATCCCCGAGGAGGCGGAGCGGCGGAGGCGGAGGCTGCCCCCCAGGTAGGGCTGCGTCGGGGGGGGGGTTTATTTTTGCAATGCTGCATCCGCGCCGGAGGGGACGCATCGGACCGCGGGGAGACCCCTTGGCGGGCGTGCAAGGCAATGCATGCGTGCAGGCGTTGCATGGAGTGCAGTGCAATGCAATGGCAACGCGGCGCCCTGCATGCATGCATGCAACTTCCACCGGCGCTCCGGACTTGGCAGGTGAGGGGGGTCCCCAGTGGGCAGCAGAGAGAGCCGGGAGGGCGAAGGGGAGCCGGGGGGGGGAGCAGCGCTGCTCCCCGAGCCGAGCCCGGGGGGAAACTTCGGCGTCGTTGCGCCGGGTGTTGGAAGCGGAGGCCCCTCACCTGCAAAACCTGGTCGCCTCTCATATATTTCGTGCATTGCATTCATCGCCCGCTTTCTCCTCCAAGGAGCTCCCGGGGGCGCGCGTGGTTCTCCCCGTGTTATCCTCGCAACAACAGCCCTGCGAGGTGGGTCAGGCGAGTGGCCCAAGGGAGCACCCAGGGATTGTCCTGGCCAGGTGGGGTGATTTGAACCCTGCTCTCTGCCCGGTCTTCGTCCTCATTTAGCCCCCACATGTGCATGACTGTGCATGACTGAGGTTTTCCCCCCTCGTCTTGGCTATGGTGTGAGTCTGTGCTGTTAATTAATGGGGTTCTGCCTTCGGAGAAGATGAGCCAGCCCTCAAGGAGGTGATTATGTAATTTGCTAGCAATTCATGTCCCTCCTGGCGTGACGCTGCGTGCTGACGTCACGGGGCTGTAATGGTGGTGTGCCTCGAGATTTTTTTCATGAAACAAGTGTGCCTTTGCCCAAAAAAGGTTGGGAAACACTGATTTAGACCATAGCGCCACCTGCATCCCTAATTCCTTACTGAACCCCTTTTATTTTGACCTTTCCCAGCTTTCTATCTGGATCCAGTCCCATCTCTGTAAACTGAATCCACCCACTACGTTATTTTAGAGAGGCTAAGACTTCTTCAAGGTGGTTTTTCTGAGAGGTGAAAGCAGCATTGGAAACCAGACACATTGCAGCAGCTACTGAAAAACACCCCCCATGGGCCCAATGTTGTTTTCATCTGCAATTCTCTACACAGGTATCTTTGAACTGGGTAAAAACAACAGCCCTGAACTATTTTTTGAAACGCAAGCAAGCACATTTTGAGCAGCCAAGAGAAATGAACGTTTACGTGCTCAACAGAGCACATTGCCACCAGCAGCTGAAATTGGGTAACTAAAGAAACAGGGGGACATTCTGAGAGCATGAAATAGAGCAATTGGGAGCATTGCTGGAATAACTACTAACAGAAAGATCCAGTTAACGTTCAAAAGAAGCATTCAAGGAAAACACAGGTGATTCAACACAGCAGATAATGAACTATGGTATAGGAGAAATGGAAAAAAGACACATGGCACAATAGGTCCCCCCCTCCCCAAGCCTTAATATGCGGCAGTACTTATTCAATTTGTTAACAGGCTGACGTACCCCGTATGTGAGGTCTCTGCTTGGAAGTGCCATTTGGAAAGCTTCATGGTAATGGGTATATTTGCATACCATAGCATCTATGGAGTGTGCATTTTGGGATTAAATAGAGAATGTTATAGTCAGGTGTTTTGTGAGGGTACTGGGATATTTTGTCAGGTGTTTTGTGAGAGAAGTTGGAGACCAGACAAGGAAACAGGCCTGTTTGCAGAGGAAGAGGAAAATGGGGAACGTGGCCTGGGAAGGGCCTGACAGTGGCATGATTTACCACCAGTCAATTCTCTGAAGCAAGGGTGCCAACTTTAATAAAATATTGGGGGGGGGGGCAGGTAGGCCCCACCCCACATAACTGATCACAAGATGTGGCACACAAACACCATTTGAATGGCAATGTCTATCAACTTTGTTGGGCCTGGCCCTCTCAAATATTTTATTGGGGGGCAAAGGGACCTTGGCCCCTAAGAGTTGACTCCAAAGCTCTGACGATTCAGCTCTACACCAGCCTGTGTTCTGTGTGTTTGGCCAATCTTGCCAATACATTTCTCTGAGACAATGAGGGATGTAAACTGTGTATGTGTGTGTTTATGGAGGAAACAAAATATTCTCAGGACTTGAGAGTCCGCATTAGATAAGCCTATCTTCCATAGAACGATTACTGTCAATCTGTTTCCAAGAGCTCCTTTCAGACTGGACTAACCTCAAGGAACCTGTCAGCCCGACTCAGGATATCATTGATACTATTATGCCACCAGGAATGTGACTTTAATACTCTGACTTTAATACCTCACTTTCTTTAATGGCCTTATAATAGGCTTGTTAAAAAAGGCCATGAATGCAAACATGGTTTCCCCCCTGTGAAAATATAGTGAACCACATAACAGTTTATAGTGTAAAAACGCCTAAAACTAACATAGTGCTATCCTATATATGTTTATTCAAAAATAACTCCAATCACATGTCAGTGGAAACAGGATGGCAGCCTTAAAGATTTATTTTCAATAGTCAAGATAAATTAGGTGCTCTTAAAACACACACTAATCAAACTGTTATTATACTGTGAGATCTAAGTGAAAAGGACTCTAGAAAGAATTACAATGGAAGCAGTCTTGGCTTTTGGAAAAGAAAAGCTGCAGAATCCTAATTAGCATTTTTGATCATGTCTATGATTTAAAATCTTATCTCTCCCAGTGGTATCTTGAATCGCATATTAAAAACTGCTAATTTTAAAATAACTTCATATAATTACTAGACATTAAAGACTTAGAGCCAAAGGATGCTATCCAGCAGGAATCTATTTTACGCAATCTCCATTTGGATGAATGGGAGCTGGATGAGAGCACTATTTGCTCTTCCACAGTCGCCAATCCCGCACTACCAAGCTGTTGTGCAAATCCCATTCATTTCAATGGGTTTGGTGCAGGAGAGATTCCCATCAGATTGTGCCTCTAAAACCTGGACTGAAACGAATTACAGATTTTTAATTTGCTTGGAAATTCATTATTACCACAATGAGAAACATACACAGTAAGTACAGTTGGTAACTGGAAAATGAGGAAAAGACTTAAAAATGTGCACATAGGAGAAAACAGGGATGCACTTACTTGAAATTTTGTTTAATGAATAGTTTTCTGTGCAGTTTCTTACTGGGGAACTTTACATACGTAGTTGCCCAGTGAACTCCACAGGGGCAATGAAGTATAATTGTCTGCCTAATTTCAGCAAATGTCCCATATGTCTGGATCCTAAAAAGTTTGATCTGGACCCAAGAGTTGTAATTCCCTCCTACCCCAAATTCACTCTGAAGAGTACGAAATATTCCCCAGGTCAGGCCTTCTGGATTGCTTCTAAGGTGTGGTTTTAACAACTTGGGAGTTATTTCATTGCGTGTCTTCCCACGCTGTTTTGGTAGTATCAGCTACCTCACGCCACATGGGTGGAGCCTGTTGTCCTGGGTTTGCAAGAAGGCAAGTGTGGGAAGAGAACCACACTGTGGGTGGGCTCCATTCACTAGAGGAGTCTGATGTTACTGAAGCAGTACTGTGAGAACATTGGCACCCCCATGCCACTTAATCAACATCAGAAGGTTTCCTAATATAGGTACACCAAAGGAGATGATAACCAGATGAATGTATGCGCGTGCACACACACACACACAGTCAACACCGACAACCAAATTTGAATCAAATACAGTGGTACCTCTGGTTACGAACTTAATTTGTTCCGGAGGTCCATTCTTAACCTGAAACCGTTCTTAACCTGAGGTAAAGGTAAAGGAACCCCTGACCATTAGGTCCAGTCATGGCCTACTCTGGGGTTGCGGTGCTCATCTCGCTTTATTGGCCGAGGGAGCCGGCATACAGCTTCCGGGTCATGTGGCCAGCATGACTAAGCGGTTTCTGGCTAACCAGAGCAGCACACGGAAGCGACGTTTACCTTCCCGCCAGAGCGGTACCTATTTATCTACTTGCACTTTGACGTGCTTTCAAACTGCTAGGTTGGCAGGAGCTGGGACCAAGCAATGGGAGCTCACCCTGTCGCGGGGATTTGAACCGATGACCTTCTGATCGGCAAGTCCTAGGCTCTGTGGTTTAACCCACAACGCCACCCGCATCCCTGAGGTACCACTTTCGCTAATGGTGCATCCCACGGCTGCCCCTGGCGATTTCTGTTCTCATCCTGGGGCAAAGTTCTTAACCCGAGGTACTACTTCCAGGTTAGTGGAGTCTGTAACCCGAAGTGCTTGTAACCAGAGGTGTTTGTAACCCGAGGCACCACTGTAGAAACATTTTAACCCACAGAATGAACAAAGACCCTATTTCTGCGAAAGCATGTCAGAACAAGAATGAAGAAGCTGTTTTCCCTTTACCGAGAGCATCTTGCAGATACTTCTGTCCCACTAGCTTGAGGTATTCTTCAATGGCTTTAGTGGCAAGTGTATTCTCCCTGAAGATCAAGACATCATGCTCCCCACAACGATCGACCTCGGACATCACCAAGTCAGTCAAGAAGTCCTGAAGGAGAAGCGGTTGGACAACAGAAAGGTGTTTTAACCCAAGGTAAAATGTGCAGCAGGGGTGGGTAGGATGGACTAGATAAGAAGGATAAGAGAATTGCTACATTCAATGGGGAAAGAAAGAAAAGTGGGGCCTGATTAGGCCAATAGGTTGGAGGTTCCCCACCACAGGTTCATAAAATGCCAGTGTGTTGAGCCTGCAGGCTTGTCAGAAACATAAGCACCACTGAAGAATACGGAGGAGGAGCAATTCCGCCCATCCTGTGCCTTCTGTAAATGGTTACCCAGGGCCACACTGGAAAATGGTTGCCAGGTTCAGATCTCAGAGAAAGGGCTGCAGCCGGGTGAAAAGCCAAGGCAATGGGTGAGAGAGTATTCCAAGGTTTCTAAAGCCTGAGTGACAAGGCCAGAGCACAACCCTGACATGTCACTCGCTGCTCCCCAAAGGCCAGAGGAATACTCAGATATTGTTTTATCAAGCTCTCTTCTCTCTCTCTCTTTACTTATTTAAATGCATATCCTGCCTTTAATTCATCTTGGAATACAAGGCTTTGCATAGGGAATACTCAGGCAGTCTCCAATCCAGGCCCTGGCCCGGTTTAAACGTCACAATAAACCAGAGTTAAATACCAATTAGGAGACTGTGAGCGTGCAGCGTACAAAACTACTTTAAGGCTCCCAGATGTTCCTTTCATTCCTCTCCTCCTCATGCCATGCCAGTCTGGCATGCTGTGATATGTGAACACAAGCACATGGTTTGCTGCTTCTATGCAAACAAACCACAAGTAGTATTATTTTCATTAAAATAACTTATCTACTGCTTTTCATTTCAAGAGGAAATGGTCAGTTTCTAGACAAACAAACCACAAGCCTGGGTTCAGACATCACAACAAGCGATACTCTGGCTTGTATCCTAGTAGTACAGTAGGAGGAAGATTAGGGGAGGAACAGTGCAAGAACTGTTCAGCAGTGTGCACCAGCAACTGCTCATTCACATTAAACTACAGGTTTTTTAAAAAATAAATAATATGGTTTAACGCGACATGCAAACCAGGCCATTAACTGGTCTCAGACCTGCCTAGCTTCAGCAAGGTTGGAACATCATGCATCTTCAAGACCATGTCCTGGGGAACGGGAATCATCATTGATTATGTTGTAAAAGTCTTGACTTTTCTGGGAGCTTAACATGCCAGTTATCTCAAAGAAAGCATTGATTAGCCTTCAGGATTAGATCTATACATCTCCCTGGGTCTGGGGAGACATATTTGCTTATAACATCTTGTCAGAGCCCAACAATAATGCAATGGAGGCCTCTTAAACATCCAGTAAAAACGAGTCACCTCTGACTTTGAGGGAATGCTGCAGCTTGGCCTAAGATTTAATGCAAAGCATATTTTCAATTGCTGAATATATGCAAGGATGTCACTTTATACTAGGGAGCTTAATATAATTTTTGGTAACTTTAGTATTATGAACAAAAATTTACTTTGCTTTATCCAAGTTATTAACAATTACTGGTGCTCAGTGGAATGCAAAGAGAGGAAGAGCACAGTTAACAATTAAATCATAAAATCCTCATACATTATTTCTCTTCTTAAACTTGAGTCTTTAAAATTTGAATTATAATGATTCTGTAGTGTAACAATGTTAAGAAGGCAGAGCAACAATATGCTGATATACCCAGTGTATAGTTTGTACCAAAGAAATCTGAGGTCACTTTTCTTCATTACTTCGGGGGAATATTATGGAAGCAATGATAGCTATGAATCATGGTGGTTCAGCAAATAGTTCCTGTAACTCTCACACTAATTGGTCAGACAGAAGAAAAATGAGTTTGATTGATAGAATGCTCAAATAGTAAAGACTGGGTGTACAGGAGGAATTCAATGCTTCACTATGTTGAATGTTCAGGCGTCCTTGCACAGAGCTTTTATTGACAGGACGCATTAGGTGACTCCTGTGCTATGTTTCTGGTGCCTAGTGTGAAAAATTGTGTAATACAGCAACTTCACTGTAGTGCCTGAAGGGGGCAAACCCACACATTTCACCTTAAGTCCCATGAAGGAAGGAGGGATATAAAGTGAAAAAACACACATTTTTAATGTCAGTGTGTTTATTTTTAAAGCACTAGATGTCTTTGTATATTGACCCTCTCTTCTTAAAATAATACTTTTGCCGCACAATCCAATATGTGTCTAGAAGTCAGACTTCTTGAGTTCAATAGGCTTTATTCCCAGGAAAGTATGTATAGGACCACAGCCTTAATTATTCTTTAAAACACTGAACACTGTCTTTGCGTTATGCTCCGTTTCAAGACATCTATAGGTAGAGACAAATTTTGCTTTCAGGATCATAACAAGAAAGAATCAGATTAATTACTTGGCAGAACCCAATCTGCCACCATCTTTCAATAGCACTAAAAATGACACGGGGGAAAAGAGTTTTGCATGTTCTTACCTTGGCTCTGCCAGTGCTCTGAAGAATGTGCACTAAAGCACAGGCCATTTCCTCTTTGTTCCGGACACTGATGACTGGCTCCAGAACAGAGCATAGCATTGTGTAGTTGTTGGTCACAAATTCTGCAAACTCTTTGTACTGCTCCATGGGGAGGATGGTAATTGTCTGATAACGGCATTTTATCCGTATGGATGGACCTGTCTTCCCTTTATTGGGCGTGGGGGTGCTGATGGGATACCACTTCTCCACGAATTGCCGACCAGTCACAGCAGCTATGGGGATGTTGACCAGACCCACGTAGTTGTTCTTGTCCTTCTTCTTTTTCTTTTCGACATCTTTATAGATGTGGATGGTGATGCTATGGGCAGGTGGAAGGCCAGAGAACTCAAAGTGCTCTCCCCAGAAGATATTATCGTTTTTCATTTTGCTGGTTGTGCGGGCAAATAAGGTATCGTCCACGCACAACTCACAAAAGTACCTCTTCTTGGGGGCCAGGTCTTTTGCCTCGATGATCCAAAGGCGGAGCACGTTTTCGGCTCGCCGGCAGTTGTCCTGGAGAGAAAAAGGCTTATTTAGTTTACCCGAGGCAAACCTCATTGCAAGGGGCAAATACCTAACGTGTGGATGACTTCTTGTTCTACGCTGCTCTTAACTTTGATTATCACTGGTTTTATATTTAAATGCTGCGAAGGAGAGAAACTGTCCTCAAGTTTGCATAAAACACAAAACACATATAAGATAAAACAATTAATCAACCATGCTCTGGGCTACAATGGCAATCAGCCAGCTGGCATGGCGAATGGTCAGGGTGTTTGTAGCCTTTATCACTCTAGGAAGGGTACAGTACTAAAAACACCTGCAAAAAAAATAGCCCTCCAGAAGAACCCGCTATGAATAATTTTATGGGAGAGGATGTTCTTTTTCTACATTGTTCTGGACTGTTTGGGACTTAATAAAGCATAATTGGGAGCTTGAACGTATATCCAAGAGAAACTGGGAGCACTGCAGCTCAAGAAGAAATTTGACAGAAAGAAATAAGGCCGTTTATCTCACAAGCCCTAGCTGGAAGCCAGATTTAAATGGATCTCTATAGTGGATAGTACCAATATTCATGTTGTAAAAGAGGGATTGGAAAGAAGGACCAGCAATCTAGCAGCTGATGACAGATTCTGTCAGTGGATACATTCTATTTTTAATGCAAACACCAAAATTCAAAATTCTTAGCCTGTGTCTCTTGGCCACTTTGCTAAAGAAAGAGCTCACAGGCACTTTTCCAATAAGACAAACCATGACAAGTCTCCTGGAAAACAGAAGCATTAATGAGGGTGACAGAAGACCATGTGTATCTATTAGACCTTTGTGCAAAGTGGAATCGAGTATCATTTTGTGTTATTGAAGAGTTTTCCTCTGGAGCATTGATGGCATTGCTGCCATCAACTTGATTAAATGGGTGTGCTTGTTTGGGGAAGAACGGGAGAGATCTATCACTTGGCCCAGAAAGAAATTACCCCGGGTGCATTAAACCACTGGATTTCCTTATACCTTGTTTGGCTGAATTGCCCTCCGCAGGTTTTCCATCCACTTGTCTCTTTCTCCCGCTGAGGAGCAGCTGAAACATTTACTGCCACAGGAATAAGTTACCTAAAACAATTTTAAAAAAATTTAAAACCAGCTAAACTCATAATTGCAACTTATGTAAAATAAGGAAGGGCATGAAAATCTTGAATATCCTACAACAAACAATTCTAGAATACTTGCCAATACTAAATTAAGAAAGCAGAGGAAGCGTGCACATGTATAAACACGCATGTATGCACATACAGAAATGTACTCATTATTTAATTTGCCTTCACATATTAAGCTTTCAGAAAAAATGGATTTGAAATGTAGGGGGATCAAAGGAGTGCATGGAGATCAGGAGGGAGCAGGGTTCACGCCTGAAATATGGTAAACTGGGTGCAGTTTCCCGCCCTCTCCCCATCCAATTCACAAGAAAAGGTCCCTCTAAACTTCTCTCCAAAAGAGAAACAACTAGAAACACGCTTTCAAAAAGCAAACAAACACAGAATGCTGATATTCCCAGGTTGCCAAGTTTTGCACTAGACATCTGATTGGATTATTAAATGACAAGGAAGCAACTAAATGACAGAAATTAAAGTTAAAATAGGGTTAAAACAACACAAGGAAAACAACAGAAAAGAAAACAAACAAGTTGGAAAGGGAAACAGAAAAGCTCAAGGTTGGATTACTGTTCTGCTCAAATATATTACACAAAACTGCAAGTTTGTTACTTGAGTACTGTTCCTCCCATGGTGTAGGTTCTTTTTTTTTTGTAATTGCAAGAATTTGTTTTCATGCATTGGATGCTATTTTACTACATCAGCTGCCAATACAGTGGTGCCTCGCAAGACGAAATTAATTCGTTCCGCAAGTTTTTTCTTCTTGCGAGTTTTTCGTCTTGCGAAGCACGGTTTCCCATAGGAATGCATTGAAAATCAATCAATGCGTTCCTATGGAGACCGTCCGGGGACAGAGGGGAAGCGCCGTACGCCTTCCCCTCTGTCCCCGGACCTGTTTAAAGCAAGGGGAGGCGGGGAGAAGATTGCTTCTCCCCGTTGCCTGCCCCGCAATCTCCGGGGACAGGGGGGAAGGCGTGTGTTTTAAAGCAAGGGAAGGGGCAGCGGGGAGAATCGCTTCTCCCCGTTGCCGCCCCTTGGTTCAAAAGGGGTCCGGGGAGAGAGGGGAAGGCGCGCGTGCCTTCCCCTCTGTCCCCGGAGATTGCGGGGCTGGCAACGGGGAGAAGCGATCTTCTCCCCGCCGACCCTTGCTTCAAAAGAGGTCCGGGGACAGTGGGGAAGACGCGCTGCACTTCCCCGCTATCCCCGGAGCTTGCGGGGCAAGCTTCGTTTTGCGAAGCAAGCCCATAGGGAAATGCGTCTTGCGAAGCGGCTAAGAAAACAAAAAACTCCTTCGTCTAGCGAGTTTTTCGTCTTCCGAGGCGTTCGTCTTGCGGGGCACCACTGTATCACTTTGTGTAACAAGCTGCTAAATGAAATAAATAAAATAAAAAGTAAAAATGCCCAAATAATTATTTGGACCATGACAGTTTCCTTATATAGGTGAGCAACTTTTATGATCCTAGTTGCTCTTAAATTAATTTGAAGTACTGTACCATACTAAAGCAAAGTGCCCATGCTAACCGAACTGCTATACAAGTAGAGATGTCTGCAGGACTGCTTGCTGTTTCTGCAAGAATTATTTCACTCAGCAGACAAACCCAGGTTTCTCATAGGTATTTACATTAAATCAAAGCCTGAAGCAAACTAAAACATGTTCCCCTCTAATGAGATACCAATGCAAAGTATGTTGTAATAATTCTTGAGAGTTTCCGCCAACAAAACAAAGTTGCCAGGACAACCAGAAAGAGAAGCAAGAACAGACCAACGTTTGTGCACAAGTTTTTACATTACATTATCTTAATTTATGTCTATGGGACTGCACATGCACACACTTGCACACAGAAGGCTAACAATATGCCAGTATATAATGTACTGAATCATTTTGCCTGACAAAAGATTATCATTATGTTCCAACGTTTGCACAGATTGTTAGCAGATGACGTTATGCCAGGTTAATACAGCACTTCTAAATCCATTCATTGCAACTAAGAGAAACACAACACTATGGACTTCTCAATAACTTATGGGTGCTTGAAATAATGCTGTCTCTTTAAAGGTAACATACATTATGTGCTGGAATAGTAACAGAAAGTAATTTACAGAATTAAAGGTAAAGGTAAAGGTACAAAGGTTGTTGTGAGGCTATAATGGGAAGCGGGGAACAACCTTGTAACATTCCCCTGATCTCCTTGGAGGGCAGGTGGGAGAGAAATGTGATCAATGTAATATTATAAACAAATATTATCAAATAGATGAAATGTGTCTGCAGAAGACACCCGGGCATTTACCAAAATATTCAGATTTGAGTAGGCAAATTGTAACGAGGGATGGAGTATAAATTGGGCGGAAATTGCAATACACCGTATTTTTCGCTCTATAAGACGCACCAGACCACAAGACGCACTGAGTTTTTGGAGGAGGAAAACAAGAAAAAAAATATTCTGAATCTCAGAAGCCAGAACAGCAAGAGGGATCGCTGCACAGTGAAAGCAGCAATCCCTCTTGCTGTTCTGGCTTCTGGGATAGCTGTGCAGCCTGCATTCGCTCCATAGGACACACACACATTTCCCCTTACTTTCTAGGAGGGGAAAAGTGAGTCTTGTAGAGCAAAAAATACAGTAAATAGGGTTGCCATCTTTTGAAAATGGCCTTCCTGACAGACCTACCCTTGAGGTGGAAGCCAAGTGGAAGTTTTTTCTCCCGTTGTTGCCCCACTCCTTTCCAGCGCCCACTCTGGCCACGCAGTTTGCTGCGACTCTCTTTTTGTGCAAGGCTCCTGCTTGCCAGTGCTGGGGGGATGTGTGACTCCAGGAAATGAGCCGCCTCTCTCTCTCAGGCCCTCAGCTACCGGCAAGGTTGCGCCTGGGATCGGGCCCAGACAGGGAGGCTCGTTGATCTGCGCCTCTGCAGTCCTGCCTGGGCCTTCCCATCCGTCGCGGCTTGAGCAGCTGTTGGAGGCCGCTGCTGCTGCTGGGGAAGGCCCAGGCAGGACCGGAGAGGTCATGGAGCCGTTGGGGCAGCTGCCGCCACCGCCCGCATCCCCTCCGACACAGCTTGAGCAGCCATATGGCTGGATTTTCCCAGATATTCCACTGATTTCCACCCGGACACTGGTTCTGACAGCCGGATCCCAGCAACGTCTGGAAAATTCTGGTCATGTGGCAGGCATAGGCAAACTCGGCCCTCCATATGTTTTGGGACTACAACTCCCATCATCCCTAGCTAACAGGACCAGTGGTCAGGGATAATGGGAGTTGTAGTCCCAAAACATCTGGAGGGCTGAATTTGCCTATGCCTGACATATGGCAACCCTAAATATAAAACTACGCCAGTTCATAACATCTCACTACAGGACAAAGGCCGAATCACTGCAAATTTGGTCCTGGGCTTCTGTGCTGCCTGTCAGCAGCTGTCTCTTCACCCTCCTTCCCTTCTTCCAAACTAACTGCTGGTGGAAAAGGTGGAGTTGTGGCAGGGGCCGCGTCTCTCCTACTTTCTTTTTAGTTTCTAGAGTGTATCTGGGATGTTGCTGTTGCAACCTTCTGGGTGCCGGAAAGAGACGGCAAGAAAGTGACACTCAGGAGGGGGTGGAGAAGGAAGGAAGGAAGGAAGGAAGGAAGGAAGGAAGGAAGGAAGGAAGGAAGGAAGGAAATGGCATTGCCAGAATTGCCCTATCTCTAAGTAAGCTTGAGTCAAGAAAAGGGGGACAGTGACTAGCCAAGGCTGCCTGTTATCAGCTGCTCTGATCTACTGCGCCCATACATACTGTACATGTCTCCCATTTCTCAGGACACTCACCAAGAAATATTGCAAAAAGCAAGTGGAAAGCAGGACTACCCCAAGCACAATTTGCCCCTTACTAATCATGGGACGCGGGTGGCCGTTGTGGGTTAAACCACAGAGCCTAGGACTTTCCGATCAGAAGGTCGGCGGTTCGAATCCCCGCGACGGGGTGAGCTCCCGTTGCTCGGTCCCTGCTCCTGCCAACCTAGCAGTTCGAAAGCACGTCAAAGTGCAAGTAGATAAATAGGTACCGCTGTGGCAGGAAGGTAAACAGTGTTTCCGTGCGCTGCTCTGGTTCTCCAGAAGCGGCTTAGTCATGCTGGCCACATGACCCGGAAGCTGTACGCTGGCTCCCTCAGCCAATAAAGCGAGACGAGTGCCACAATCCCAGAGTCGTCCGTGACTGGAATTAACTGTCAGGGGTCCTTTACCTTTAATCATGACCCGTACAGTCAAAACATGTAAAATAGTTCCTGATCTGGAACGATAATGCTAATTCAGTCCTCGCAGGTGAAAAGACTGCTCAACTGTGGGGCAATGCTCAAAATGGCCCAGGAAGTGGTAACGCCTTTCTAAGTTCCCACTCTTACACAGCCTCGCAACTGAAAATATTTCTTTTTGTTGAAGGATTGAAGGCAGTAGCTCCAAGAACTTGAGAGTCATCTGATGATCAGATAGTCCACACCCTTCTCATGGTAAATCACAAGCAGGCACCAACTTCCTCATCCAATTATGAAATTACAAGGAGTGAGATAAGCAACCAAACCAAGTCGGTTAAGCAATCAATTGTTCCTCCCCCCTTTCTTACTCTTATATTCCCCCCCCCAGAAACAAAGGAATATATATGCTTTTTTTTTTTTTACCTCAAAGCAGAAGTCGTGTCCCAGTATACTGCTATGAAGTGGCTTGACGAAGACTCTCTCTTCTGCCCCAAGATCTAAGGTCTCCACAGCACTGCCTGGACTCAGCAAAGATTCATGAGAACGAGACTCTTTCAGCTTTGGTAAACCGCGAGACCTGTGCAAAGACCAAGAGGGGGTGGAAATAAGACACCACACAAAAAAAGAAGGCGGTTCATAAAACAAAGTTTTCTTAAAAGCGGCCTTTAAGGTGCCTCACTCCAATTGTTGGTTTTAGAAATAAGATACCCCTGACAAATGCCAGACAAGATTTGGCAGATCCAGAAACTCAGAAATATTTGGCCTGTTGGCAAAATAAAACTAGACAACTAAACGCAACCATAACATGTACACACCCCACTTTCTCCAGCTACCAGCTAAGTACTCGGGATCTACAACTGGATTTATAATGCTAACAAAAATAAATAATATATACTAGCATCTCAAACAAACATTGCTTATTTTTACAGGACCCAGAGAATTCTGCTAGTAACAATGCTGTTGATATGATTCAGCATATCTCCCTGGGAACTGCATATATTTCAGCTATAATGTGAAAATGATACATCTTAAACTGCCCCCAATTCATTTATACATCCTATAAAGAAGGGTGACCAACTACCAAGAGATCTACTCACAGAGTTAAAAACTAGCAGTGATCTACTCCCTTTTGGGGGGTTCAGGTCAAAGTTGTTGAGCTTATTTTAGGAAGGAGGAAATTTTTGGGTGAGCTTTTTTTAGGGGAGCCAGTGATCTACCAGTGATCTACCACAGACATCCAGTGATCTACCGGTAGATCATGATCTACCTGTTGGACGTGCCTGCTATAAAGGAATGAAAAAAGCTGCTCTGGACCCCCCCCCCCCGCTAAGAGTACAGGGCAGTAACGTTTGGGGTTGCACACCAGCCTGGAAGAAATGAGCGAATGTTCATGACTAGCTCAACGTGACTTAGCAAAATGGCAGACATTTGAACCTAGTGCTCTCTGGCCCAAGTCCAGCATGATTGCCTTAACTACACCATCATTCTGGCTCTTCCCTTTCCAAGGGCAAATTTAACACATTGTGTTTCCATCTTGGCTACGAGTTCTGCAAGACCTGCTCCCTGGCTGAAGGCCTTTTCCACCTAGGCCGGGGGGGGGGGGGGGCTGACTGACTCCAGCTACAAAAACTAAGTCTGTTGGGGATGGGGTGCTGTTTTGTTTTTTTCCGGGGGTGGGGGTGGGTTGTTGCTGTTATTTTTTTGTATCTTTATTTTAGATTTTATTGTGTTTTATGTGGAAACTGTTCAGTTAATTTGTGGGTTATTTAATGTCTTATTTATTGTTTATAACTACTTTTGTTATAGTGTTATTATGTAATTTTTTTCATGTTGTAAGCAGCCTTGAACATGGCTTGAACCGTGGAAAGGCAGCATAGAAATAAAATTACGCACATATGTTTTCCTTAACTACAAAATTGTTAAACTATTGAAATATATAGCCAAAGTCAAATCTAAAACCTTTTCATGACAAGAGAAAACAGGCCCTCAACCTATTGGGTTATGTCTCTTTCAGTTAAAAAGCAATAGCAAGTTCATTTGGACTGAGAGTAGAAGCCAGCCTTAAGAGGTTTTCTGCAATTGCTTCTGATGGGCTGGCAGCTTTGTAGTTTGTGACGGGCTCCTGGATCTCGTGTCTCTTTTAGACTAACTTCCTTCATCCAGGTAAGCAATCCAGATTTTCACTACCACCCACTCTTGTCTGTTCCTTGGTTATGATCACCATAGTTTATATTTATACCAGCAGGGAGTGCCGGGCACTGCCCAGTAATTTTTAGAAACAAAAAAAATTGTGATTTTTAAATGGATAGTGTAATTTGTGATTTTGGAACTGTCACACCAAAAATCGGATGAAATCAAGCAAAAGGTACACTTTGGTCCACCAACTCGATTCAAAATGGTGCACAGCATCCAAATGGTGATGAAGTCTACACCCTCCACAAACACACCTTGAGAGTCCTCGTGCCAAGTTTGGCAATGATTTCTCAAGAGGCAGTCAAACCTATGCAAAACAACAACAACAACACAGGCGATTCAGTTCACCATATTGAATCAAAATGGCGCCTGGCATCCAAAACGTTGGAGATTGCTGCCCTCGTCTCAGAAACCTTCATTCCTAGTTTGGTGATGGTATCTCAAGAGGGGTCCGAATGCACAGAGAACCAACCAACAAACCATTTCCCAAAATATGTAGGGTATGTGTATGTATTCAAATACAGTGGTACCTCGGGTTACAGACGCTTCAGGTTACAGACTCCACTAACCCAGTAGTAGTACCTCGGGTTAAAAACTTTGCTTCAGGATGAGAACAGAAATCGTGTGGTGGTGGCAGGAGGCCCCATATGCTAAAGTGGTACTTCAGGTTAAGAACAGTTTCAGGTTAAGAACAGACCTCTGGAACGAATTAAGTTCTTAACCCGAGGTACCACTGTACAACAGAGCACATTGATAAGTAATAAAACCAATGCACAGTAAAATGCATGACAATCACAACAAGAATCACTCTAAAACAAACTAAAATCAAGATGCAGCCAGCAACCTACCCATGAGTCCCATTTCCAAACCCATGTGTTAACATATGACGGAAAGAACATATATGTAACAGCTGGGTTGGTCTCCACCCAAGCAGTGGCCTGCAGGACTCTTTCCTAATCCCTACTACATCTGATGTAAGATACAGTCTCACTGAGCAGCGAATGCCTTAATTATATAGAAGCTTACTATTTCTCATTGTTAACTTCTCTCTCTGGCCAATACTTTGTTTCCCCCCCCCCCCCCGCGCATTTGGTATTAGTCATGGTTGAGTGTTAAAGCAGCATTGATGTTAATTATGGTTCAAGCTGAGGGTTTCCTCCTAACCAAGGTTAACTCACTGTCATGGAGTGGTAGAAATGACTCAGTCAGCCATGAAGCAAACTAGGTGATCTTGGGGCAACTCTCTCTCACTCGGCCTCAGGGACGTCTTTACCATTGGGCATAGTGGTGCAGCGAGCCAGTGCGCCAAGCAGTGGAGGGCAACAGGCGGAGAGTCCGGGGAGGGGAGAGCGGGGAGGTAAGTGAGGTGGAGCTGGGACTTGGTGCCTGTGCTCCTCCAGTGCCCGTCGGAGGCAGGAAGGCTCCGGATGCTTTCCCCCAGTCCGGAGCTCTCTCCACTGGCTCTGCGACACAGCACCTCCTCGGCTGCGTGGTGTGTGCTTGCATCCCAAGCTCTGCGCATAATAAACATGATTCTACCACCGCTCCCCCATACACTCTATCTTGAAAGATCCCCGCGCTCGAGGCTACACGCTGCAACTGCTGCCCCCAGCGCCCTTCCCTCCTTCCCCTGCTTCTCCACCGCCTTGCACGGATCCTGCCTCCTCCCGCTGCCCCACCACCCCTGCACTCCTTCACACGAACCGCGTTTCCTTCCCCTGCCCAATCCCCTCCCAGTCACGCTCTCTCCTCCCCCCTTCCTCCCCAAGCAAGGACGGCGAGACTGCGCTGAGTGAGCGCGCTTCTCTGCTGCGGCGACGCAGACGGCCCAGCTTGCTTTGCCTGTCCCTGCCTGGACGAGACCCCCGCCTGCCTCCCATGCTGCCCCCATTGCGCCCGGCTGCCCAGCCCCACACCATGATCCCGCTGTTGGAGCCCCCCCCCCTAAAAAAGGTCGACAACTCTGGGAAATGGGGGGGACGGGACTTTGCACCACAGCACCAGATATGCTTAAGACGGCCCTGCTCAGCCTAAAGGGATGATGCAAGGTTTAGCATTTGGGCAGAGGGAAAGAGGTAATGTACATGACCCTGAACTCCTTGGGGAAGCGGTGGGGTACAAATGTAGTAAATAAAGAGAAATAGTGCTAGCAGTGGGAATCTGCCATCCAGGAAAGGGGAAGGGCAGCCAAGGAGGAATCCTGCAGCTCGCTCTTCATTGCTAAGCCAAAGTTGACATGTTCACAGGCCCTGTGTAAAACATTTCTCTCTCTCTCTCTCTCTCTCTCTCTCTCTCTCTCTCTCACACACACACACACACACACAAAAACACACCCCTGCATGAAATGAACAGCATGAAAATCTTCATTAGGATTTTATGAGTATCATAAACATTAACTATTAGAAAATAACATAAATTTGGTGCATATGGAAAAATGTATTTAATCTAATAACAGTTAAAAACAGATAATATGCACCTACTTATTTCAGAAGCAAAACCAAATATCAACAATGTGAACTAGTATGTTTCCGAGCACAATTCAAAGCGTTGGTGCTGACCTTTAAAGCCCTAAACGGCCTCGGTCCAGTATATCTGAAGGAGCGTTTCCACCCCCATCGTTCTGCCCAGACACTGAGGTCCAGCTCCGAGGGCCTTCTGGCGGTTCCTTCACTGCGAGAGGCCAAGTTACAGGGAACCAGGCAGAGGGCCTTCTCGGTAGTGGTGCCCACCCTGTGGAACGCCCTCCCACCAGATGTCAAAGCGATAAACAACTACCTGACATTCAGAAGACATCTGAAGGCAGCCCTGTTCAGTGAAGTTTTTAATATGTGACATTTTAGTGTATTTTTCATCTTTGTTGGAAGCTGCCCAGAGTGGCTGGGGAAACCCAGCCAGATGGGCGGGGTACAAATAAATTATTATTATTATTATTATTATTATTATGACTCAGTAAGTGTAACAGAACCTAAAAAGTGTTTCAACCTTGGTCTTCCTCAATGTTCTCTGTACTATGTACATAAAACTTCTCAGCATCAAAGCAATTTTTATATATACAAATGAAAAAGCAACACCATCAACTGGGGTTTATATTTATCTAGCCTTTGAGTGTCATACATGAATGTAAGAAGGCATTGTTCAGCTAAAGTGGCCTCTCAAAGCCCTTTCAAATGGAGCAAGTATTGCCAATTAGTTCAGCTAATGTGCCATCAAACATTATGGTACATCCTTGGTCTCTTCTGTCTGGCTTGGTAAGTATTATTACTAATCCTAATTGGTGGTATTATTTTGGATTTGTATACTGTATAGCAAATTTGTTTTATTGTTTCTAAAGTCACATTTGCTTCGATGCCAAACAGGTTTTATTATAGGGACGTTGTGGATATTTTGTCAGTACAAACTCTTTCTATTTCAGTTCTTTTGTAGGTCTGTTTTCAATTGTCATTAGATTTTATATAAAATTGGTTCGTAGACCAAATTTATTCATAGTAGCTTGTAATAGCTAAATTTTGGGGGGGATCCCAATCAACTTTCAACGCATCTTTTAGTTTGTTGGGATGCAGTTTCTTCTTTGTACAACCTTTATTAGCACAACAGGCCTCATCTTATGCAAAGACTATTCCACATCCCAGCTCTGTGCATTAACCCCGACTCCAACAATTTCCTTCCCATCCCATGTAAAATGAAGCAAGCCAAGATACAAAAAGCTTTGCTCAAACCAGTGGATTCCATTATGAACGAGGAATCCTAGCTGGCTGGCTTGGCAGAGCACACAATCTGCATGCAGAAGGACTCAGGGGTCAACCGCAGGCACCTTCTTTTCAAAAGGATTAGGCAGTAGGTGAAGGGGAAGACCCTGAGACCCTGGGGAGCTGCTGTCTGTCAGGGTAAGACAAAGAGTTGTGCAAATAGGGCTAGATGGCCATAAAGTCCCATTTGATAGAAGACCGCTTCCTAGAAAGAAAGAAATCTTATCAGAGATGGCACTTTGCAAATATTCAGAAGCCTATGCAAATGTCCTAGGAGCACAACTGGTTCTGTTGCTTTATCCTCTGTATGCGCTTGGAAAACAGAAGTAAAGGCAGCCTGCCCTGCCGTGACTTGACAAGGATGCCGAAGAGAGTCCCCAGTGAAGCTGAGATGTGCCTAATTTGGGAGGGGAGGGCATGCACAGAAAATAAAATGCACGCTATTCTGCTTTCATTTAAGGGAAGGATTTTGACATTTCCCCGCAGAATTTCAATGCTTTCCTTCTCTATAATAAAAATAAGAATATCCTTTGGAGGATCTGTAGTACTGCACCCCAATCCTGGATTTGCATTAGGCCAAGGTGTGTGTGTGTGTGTGTGTGTGTGTGTGTGTGTGTGGAGCTAAAGCAGTGGCGTAGCGTGGGTTGTCAGCACCCGGGGCAAGGCAAGTAATTTGCGCCCCCTAACCCGTGGATTTGCACCCCCTAACCCTAACCCCCAGATGTTGCGCCCGGTGCGGCCGGCCCCCCCTGCACCCCCCACGCTACGCCACTGAGCTAAAGAGGAGGCAGGTTGCACAGCAGCAGTGGCCGTGGCATGGGAGCGAGAGGACAGGGACACGGAGAGGCAGAAAGCGGTGGTTTAAAACATCAGCAGATGCAGAGGGGCACACAAAAGGAGGGGAAGGAGGTATAGGCATGGGGTGAAGATGGAAATGGGTGCCAAGCGAGGCTGCAGAATAGAAAAGAGAAGTGGCTTCAGAAAGGTGAAAGGGGAGTTTAGTACAGTGGTACCTCGGGTTACATACGCTTCAGGTTACATATGCTTCAGGTTACAGACTCCGCTAACCCAGAAATAGTACCTCAGGTTAAGAACTTTGCTTCAAGCATGAGAACAGAAATCGTGCAGTGGCGGCACAGCGGCAGCAGGAGGCCCCATTTGCTAAAGTGGTGCTTCAGGTTAAGAACAGTTTCAGATTAAGAACAGACCTCCGGAACGAATTAAGTACTTAACCCGAGGTACTACTGTAGTTCTTTGTTGGCGAGGGGAAGGTCTAGGTGGTTAATTTGGGGAAATGGCAAGAGGGTTGGTGTGCAGAGAGAGAGCTAGGGCAGAGCCCCCATTGAAAAAATATTTTTCATTTCTGGTAAACTGCCCATAGCAAGAGAAGGGCATGGTATTAGTTATCTTTAAGACAACAACAAATAGAATGGAGAGTGCCATTTCACACCTTGGGTAGTATACTCTGTTTCTGACTGCTCCCTTACATAAAAATTCCAAAGTTTTTAGGGTGCCACAAGCCTCCTTGTTCCGGATAGTTATCACTCCAGCAAACCTAAAGCTCCCACTTACAAATAAATCACATTTCAACTGTCCTCATGCTCTCATCTGACATTTAAACAGAAGCAGAATAGTTTCTTGATGATTTCCCCTTTACTCTGAGATTAAAAATTATTCTATGGGATTAATTCTCTGCATTCGAGATTTGTTACGTAACAGCTGTAGTTTTTAACTTCCATTGTCTCTTACTTAAACAACGTCCTTTTGTTGGGATCCTATAAATTATATCAGTCAATTTTAAATTCTTAAACACATATTTAGTTTTTATTGGAGGAAAAATACAGATAAAGAAATCGTTTGAAACCCACCGTTCCTAACTTGCAGGTTTGGCAATTCTTACTGGCACTGTTCCTATGCCTTTGAACAGTAATTCCTATTATTATTATTCTTCCTTCCAGGTAAAATTACTTGCTTAATTTCCAAGTGTCAAGCACTCAGAAGGCGCAGGAGCAAGAGCAGTTTAAAAAAAGCGGGGGGGGGGGGAGATGAGAGCAGCATTTCTCCCCCCCCCCCCGCTTGAATGTTATACGGTTGCTGCCCAAGTCGCTGCCCAAGTCGTGTTTAAGAAAAAGCCCACAAGCATCTGGGAGAATTTGCTTTGCTACATTCCTGCCTGGGATAGAGAACTCGGATTTAGAAATCCTTAAAAAGGAAAAATGCTGACATTTCAAGTTACACAAAATATAGTAGCAATAAATGCTGGGGTGCAGGGCAATGGGGGAGGGGTTCAGCCTGAGGGGTCTTTGCAAGGAAACAACAAAAGGCTTTTAGATGCAAGATGACAACCTTGCACAGGTACAAATGAAACCTAAAACATCAACCATGTAGATTTCATCACCAGCTGCGAACAGGCAAAGTGCATCAAAAATATTAAATTTAAAAATCAAATCTAACAAAATCCTCTCATTTGACTATCTCCAGCCTGCCAAGGCAGCCCTTTTCTGCCCAGTCGCCAGACTCCCTGCCCTGCTCCTCCACAAAGGATAGCAAATAGTTGAGACTGAAGGCCAAGGATCACATCTATTCCAAACTCAGGTTTACACCAGAGGGATATACTGGGGAATAGCCAAAGCAATAAGCAATAGAGAACATATTTCTATAACCGTTAGCTGTATTGCTAAATTCCCACATACAAATAACTCACTAATTCTGACAAATCCAGCACACCTACATGAAGCAATTGTATAGCCATCTGACGGTGCAGCCCCAAATCATAGCGGTGCCATGTGCCTTGGTACCCCCAGACCTCCTCCTCCTCTTTGACTACACCGCAGAAGAGGAATTCCTCCTTGCAAGGCAGCAATGGCTCAATCCAGAAGCGGGCAAGCTGCCGATGGCTCTGTTCTAAAGTTTCACAGGTGCGCCTCAGAGAAGAGCCAGGAGGAAAACCAGTCTGCCCACACAGGCTAAGGCATCCCTCTTCTCCTCTTCATCTTTCGCACTCCGCATCCTGTCCCTCAGGTGACACAAACAAGCTTCCTGGTATGTGCCCAGCTCACTCAGCCCTGGGCCTGTTGCCATGGTGCTGCATCTATAAGGAGATTAGAGGTGGAAGACAGCAGGGAGAAGCAGCAGTCAGCAGAGCTCAGGGAGCGCTCTCTGCAAACACAGCAAAGGTGACCTTTCAGGGGGGAGGAGGAGTCCCTGCCCTCCCTTTCAGCAAGTTAACCAGACACCTACATCCAGGGAGGAATCATCACATCAGCATTTGAGTGGCAGAAGAACGGCACATCAGAAAAGCCCTATTCATCTTGCCTCACATATGATTCCTTCTCCCATTGGGGGGGGGGTATTTATCATATCCCCCCATGCATGCCGAATCCTCCACTAAAATCTGCTCAGCTTCCTAGGCAAACACCACTATTGCTGAATACTGTTTCCTAAGGTTTCAGACCCACTACAATGTGAACAGGTTCATCTGGTCAAGACGGAAGCGGAGTCTTGCATGACATATGCTTTAAATCTAAACCACGGATATTGAAATGGATGCTTTCTCCACCCATAAGCTACACACTCATATGACAATGGACACTAAGAGCTGTCTCACAATTAATGGCTTCCTTTACAAATCAGCCACCACTGCAAAGGATTGTCTCCACATCTTCACAAACACATTCCAATGACAGTTTGACACGGAGCGGAGAATGCTGCAAGGCAGTGGCCAGCCTATTTGTTTCAGTTCACCACGTGAACCAGCAGCTCCCATGTGATGAATCTTGTGGGTGAAATGGACCCAAGTTAACATAAAATAAAAATTTGTATCAAACGTTTTCCCATATGACTAATTTTAAGTAAGACCACATAAAGGCTAAGCGTAGCCTAGTTCTCCCTATTCACTGATTGTAGGTGGGTCTTACAGGACTGAATACTGAATAAAGAAGCTAGGTGTTATGGTAAGTTTCCAGCCCATGCTTTCTGCCTGACATGCTAGTTTTCTTATTGCAGGAAATGTGTGTACATGGAGAAGGATTCAGTTCAACCTCAACCTGCAGTCTTAAGTGGGAAAAGCCTGACTGAAGCTTATGTTTGCTATAATAAATATTTTAAATTACTTTAGATTTACAGCTGTCTATCAGATGCTTGAGGAAAGCCCTTACAATACAGTGGAGGGAGGGAAGTTGAGGCATCTGGGTTAAGATGGCAGGATGAGAGCTGCAGGCAAAAGACAGAATCCAATGAATGCAGATCAAATGGGTGGGAAGGAAAACAGGATGGATGAGATCAGAGATGATGATGAGAAGCTTATAGGGCCCAGATGATGGGAGACAGTAAAGAGGGAGAATGAGAAGGCACATCCATTAAATGGCTTGTTGCACAGACATGGAAGCCACAGCAGGGGTGGAGGAAGGGGTATGCGGTCCACCCCCGGGTGTCACCACTGAGGGGGGTGACAAAATGCCAGGCGGTACTCACCGTGGGGCATGGGAGAGACACGGTGGCTTGGGCATGCGCAGGCTTCGTGCTGCCCAAACGGTCCGCCCACTGCCTCCCCCTCAGCTGTAGGGCGGCTGAGTAGGAGGAGGCAGGCGGACTCCAGAGGCCCTGCGGTGTGCCCTGCCCCTATAGGCGGCTCACCCCACCCCTGGGCACACCGCCCCAGGTGCCCAAGGAATTTCCTCCACTACTGAGCCACAGGAAGGGGAAGCTGAAATGGGTGCTATGACCATCGTAAAAATGTGAAGAGCTACTTGAGTCAAGGAGGCTGGATGAGCCCAACACATCAGCAGTGGCTCCTCCACACAAGGTCAGCAACAGAATCCATATTCTGTCTGCTTCCTACTATTATCCCCATCTTGTAGGTTCAACAGTGTCATTTTTGCCTTATTGTACTAAAAACCCATCACTGTGCCCATTTTACAGATGGGACACAACTGCATCTTCCAATTCTAGCACGACTTGGTGGTGGATGTAAGCTCCTGCTGGAAATAGCAGGGATTGATGGAGTAGCCTAGCCACCACCACTTCCACAACTCTGCTACCCATGCTAGCTGGGGTGGAGAGGAAAAGGTGTTTGCTGTGCCAGTTCCCAGGTGGGTTCAGTGAAGAGGCCCAGATCTGGCTCGATGGGACTGCATAAGGCAGGAAAACTCCTGACAAGTTCTGGGTTTTGGGTGAAAAAATGGCATTGGGGGGAATTTTGCTGAATTGGCAAAAATGCCAGGGAAAACCTGGATGTATGGCAAGGCGGTGGAAAAAGTAGCGGAAACAGCTCAAAAAGTTTAAAATCATTATTTTGGGGGGTTAAAAGGTAAAGGGACCCCTGACTGTTAGGTCCAGTCATAACCGACTGGGGTTGCGGCGCTCATCTCGCTTTATTGGCCGAGGGAGCCGGCGTACAGCTTCCGGGTCATGTGGCCAGCATGACTAAGCCGCATCTGGTGAACCTGAGCATCGCACGGAAATGCCGTTTGCCTTCCCGCTAGAGCGGCACCTATTTATCTACTTGCACTTTGACGTGCTTTCGAACTGCTAGGTTGGCAGGAGCAGGGACCGAGCAACGGGAGCTCACCCCATCGCAGGGTTTCGAACCGCCGACCTTCTGATCGGCAAGTCCTAGGCTCTGTGGTTTAACCCACAGCGCCACCCGCGTTTGGGGTTAGGTTTCCCCAAAAAGGCTCAAGAAGCTCAACAAAAAGCTCCACTCTTTGGGGGCTTTCCTGCTGACCGCTGCCCCAGTGGTAGTTTCCACCTGCTTGGATGGATGCATTTTGCTGGTAGAGCTCCCCCAACATTGGGGGCTGGCATAGCAACACTCCCATCCCATCCAAACCCCTTCCAGCACAGCAGATCATGATTGGATTGCTCTATCCAATATTAATAGACCACAGAGATGGAAAAGCAGCAGCTGCTTTCATATTTGTTTAGTCTACAAATAGTTCTAGTTCACAATGCAATGGACTATATGCAAAGAGCTATCTTTCTAGAAAATAACAATAATTTGATCCTACCACAAAACAGAAATCTCTTCTGGCATCCCAGTGCTGCAATTAACAAGAGGCAATTTGCCCAGCCCTCTTGCTTTGGAGCACAGAGATAATAACTCAAAGCCACTCCACTTGTTTTCTAATGACCAGTGATGATGGTAGATTAAAAGAGCCTTTCCCGTATTAGGGCGGGGAGGTATTGGAAAAATGAGTGGCGCTTAGTCTCTCTGCAAAGATGGCAGTTAATCACGGGCAAGCAGGATTACTGTAAACAGGAAGATCATGCAGGCATATAGGGTGGCAAGGAGGCTGGGGGGGGGGGAGAGGGATGTTTGCACAAATCTGTTTCTTCTCAACAGCTCCATTAACCATCCAAATCCCTATTTCAATTACACTTAGCTAGGATAATTAACCTTTTATAAGCTATCCAAGTGCAGCATAAACCTGACAGAAGGGGATATCTGATTATCGAAACCTACCAACACAGGATAGTAAGTAGTGTGAAGTTAGTCCCATAAAGTGAGGCCAGGAACAGGTAAATAGGTTCTTTTTCACTGTGCCAACACTTTAATTGTTCTATAGGCAGTGGCAGAGGAAGAGGGGGGTGGGCGCCATCGCTGCTGCCCCCCCACCCTGGGCACCACACCCCTACAAGCAGTGTGTCACACCCCCAGGACACCTGCCACGCCCTGTAGGCAGCACACCACACCCCCGGGACGCATGCCAGCCCCGCCCCGCCTGCTCTCTGCCCACCCCGGTGCCAGAGCATGTCCTCTTTTCCAGTTTTTTAATACAATTGTTTATAAAAGTTGACAAATCCTCTTCTGATTTCTTTCAGGTTTTCTACTTCTTTTCCATCCAATATTATTTTATTTATTGTACTTTGGGCTTTTCTTTTTTTGATTTGCCATGCCAACCATTTACCTGATTTGTTAGCATGTTCAAAATTCATCTGTCTCATTCTCTTTATGTTCCATTCCACGTCTTGGTTTAATTATCATTGCAAATTGGCTTTGTAACATCTTTATATTTTGGTTAATTTTTGAGTCTTTCAGATTTCCCCCCCCCCTTCCGTTTTCCATTATCTGATTTAAAATCTCTTTTTCCCCTTTCTCTCTAAATTTTTTCTTGATACTAATTTGTTGTATAAAGAAGCCTGTCATAAGCTCTCCAGAGGATTTCTAATTCTGGCCAGTCCCAGCCAAACAGGGCCAATAGTCAGAGTTGCAGTCCAAACTGGAGGGCCACAGTTTTCCCATCCCTGCTTTCAAGCATTCCTTTCAATCTAGTAAAGGAAAATACTTTAACATCCCTTTGCTGCTCCACAGCTGCACTCACAAAACAGGTTGCAAAACCACAACTCCCCAAGCAGCTGGCTCAGGAGAAGGAGCCCACTGCCAGCCAGTAGCAGTTGGGGGAAAAGACTGCCAGCCACAGCAAAGATGGTAAGGAAACACCCCTGTGCCTTAGGGAACCAAGGTGGAGGGTGCTGTAGCCAAGTTGCTGAATGGATGCTTGTGGTTCGAGGACCCGAACCCCGCGCAGTGGAATGAAACACAAGGACACGTGATATAAGGTTAATGGGCAAGAAAAGGCCACAACTTTATTGATTACAGCAAGTGAAAAGGTATTGGCTTAGGCATTGGATTACGTCAGCTGACTCCACCCCACTCGGAGAGGGGTGAGTCTAAAAAACAAAGGGGGGTTTATTCACCAGTAGGTGGAGCCTGTTGATGCTAATCCAACTATAAGCTCTCTCCTGATGTCACCGAGGGTCATGCCATGGCCTCCCGCCAAGCAGGCATCGGACAGAATACACGACCGCCGGATTCCTTTAACGGAATACCCAAAAATTGAAGGCGCAGGCGATGGCCACACCTAGCCCTTCGACACACCACAACACATTATTCCAATGCCTAACCTACCCACCAATACCACGAAAGTTGTGACGATTGCTACGAGGTAGGCGAAAAAACCAAAAGGCCTAATGCCAAATGGAAAAATTCCTACCAGGCCCCCCGGACAACCAGGGCGACCAACCTAAGGTCCACAGCAAGGCCAAAAGAAAACTGGAAACCCTGCTCTAAGGGAGTGGAGGGTGGGTGACTCGCGACGGGACGACAAAAAGTGAGGGCTGGAGGCTGGCGCCGCAGCAATTT
The DNA here is from genome assembly GCF_965112155.1 of Podarcis liolepis. Lineage (NCBI taxonomy): Eukaryota > Metazoa > Chordata > Lepidosauria > Squamata > Lacertidae > Podarcis > Podarcis liolepis. The sequence goes on along the minus strand of NC_139559.1, from coordinate 95,388,457 downwards.
AGGCTGCAGTACACGCCCCCTTGAAGGCACCTGGTTGGGTGCCTGGCCGAGGGCGTGGGCGCCAGCCAGGTGGGTGGGAGGCAGGGGGCAAATGCCCCCTGCTTGAGGCGGAGTCCGGCTCCCGGCCACAACCACTCCCCTCTCTTGCAGGGAGGAGAGTCTTTGCCCCACTGTAGAGCTCTCTCACTCCAGAATGGATTATTTCAGCCACGCACGCAATCAAACATCACTTCTCTGTTCCATTCAGTCTCCATTCGGAGTGGAGAACAGAGGCCAGAGGAAGCCCCTCAGGCAATCCAATACTCGCCTGACCAGCCTGGTCTAGCATTCAAGCACAGGGGGAAAGGAAGGGTTAAAAATCAAATTGTCCTCTGCTTATGAAGTCCTCCTGCTGCTTTTGACCTATTTAAAAGCCAGACTCCAAAGTACATGTTTCAATTACTGTGATTACTATGGGATGTGGGGGTTTGCTCTGAAAAATAATTAATAAGGATTGGAAATCTCTCAGAAGCAAATATGACATAGGTGCTAGCACTTAAACAACAAAATGCACAATTTAATTCATCCACCATCTTATTATAGGGAAGAATCAAAGGACGTTAATGATAGGGTGCATTAGTTCACACAGTTAGGTTCCTCTCAGACTTCATATATCTGATTAAAAATGCCACATACTGTTTTCTCAGCTGCCCTTTTATTAGAGAAATGCTTACACTCCCATGCCCTAACGCAGCTTGATTTCTCTCAGGTCAGACCAAAGGCAGGCCATATTCAAATCTCAGTTCAGTTTATGGACTCACTGCTTAGCCCTAAGCAACTTCCTTCCTCAGCCTCAGCTTACTCATCTGCAAAATGGGAATTATAAAGCATGGTGAGAATGAGACTGGGAAAGCAGGTTGCACTATTGATTTTTGGTGGGGTTCAGTCTTCAGTTAAAAAGCTGGCAATCCCTGGTGGGGAATGTTCATGGGAAAAACCCTGCTTTCTGCTCTATTGTGCATTGTTGTGCCTGTTTGTAACCCTTTGCTAGGTGATGACATCACTAATGGCAAACGAAAGCTTTGCATTTCCCTGCCTCACTCAGGTGCTCCGGCTGACACTCCCTGCTTTAACTGGGCTTTGCTGGCAGCTTCATTGCGCTTAAGAACGACCAAACAAGACTTTCAACCATGACCAGCCCCAGTTGTGCGTAGTTACTAGTTGGAACAGAATGCAGATGCACATTCCTAGGTGAATCAGTCATAACCTTTCAAAAGAAGGTGCAAAAAGCTGCTGGAACAAGATGGCACATCTTTGGGAGAGAAAACATACCTTTGTTTTCATACAAAGTTGATGGGGATATGCTGGATATTTCTGTTCTGAAGTGCCATAAATTTGGGGGCTGCTGAGCTGAACTCTCAAAGGCCTCGTTTTTTAAACCAAAGGCACAAACTATGTTTTCAGCACTAGCCTCAATTTTACAGACATTATAACCTGCTTGATTGTCTAAATATCAAATGGTCAAACACCCCCCTCTGCCTAGCAAATATTCCTCGACCCACTGCAATTAATGAACCCAGTCTTGACTAAGTTAATGTGCCTAAGTCAAGCAGCTGAATACCACCCTAGAGATTTAACTACTTATGTGCACAAAAATTGACGTGAGAGATCCGCCTGGATTAAATTATTTAATAACCTCTGGGTTTGCATGAAAGGCACAGTTCTCATTTAAAAACCAATATATAGCCAAAGATCCTAAACTCAGTTTGGTATGTTTGGTTCCATACGCCTTCCTGAAACATTCTCAATATACCGCATTTTTCGCCCCATAGGACGCACCGGCCCATAGGACGCACCAAGTTTTTTTGGGGGGAAATAAAGAAAAAAAAATTTATTTCCCCCCCAGGCGCTTGTGGGGCCGGCAGCGGGAAGAAGCGCTCTTCTCCCCGCCGCCCGCCTGCATACCAGGTCCGGGGAGAGCGGGAAGACGCGCTGCGCCTCCCAGCTGTCCCCGGAGCTTGCGGGGCTGGCGGCGGGGAGAAGCACGCGTCTCCCCGCCGTCAGCCTCCAAACCACATCGGGAGACAGTGGGATGGCGGCGTTCCGCCTCCCTGCTGTCCCCCGACCTTGTGGGGCTGGCGCTGCGGCTCTCCTGAAGGCTGGAGAGCGAGAGGTGCGCACCGACCCCTCTCGCTTTCCAGGCTTCAGCGAAAGCCTGCATTCGCCCCATAGGACGCACACACATTTTCCCTTCATTTTTGGAGGGGAAAAAGTGCGTCCTATAGGGCGAAAAATATGGTATATTGCAGCTCATTTAAACTGATATATTGTGTGGGACTGCTCAGGATTACAGGCTTAGCTTCTCTCTAACAATTCCATTTTACCGAACAGATATATTGCACCTATCAGGTTGCACCAACAGCTATTTATGGAAGGGTACTCCATAGGGTGGAATCCCCATTCTGCCTGCCTGGAAACAATGTGCTACATGTTATTGAGAAGCATTTTGTTACACTGCTGCCGGATCCAACTAAGCTGAAAACAAGGACAGAGCAGTTCCTAACAGAAAAAACCCCTCTGTGGAAGGAGAGACATGACTTCCTTCCTCACCCTTCAGAAGAAAACAGTTACTGAAAGCTTCATGCAGAACTACTCGTATTCCTTTTCAAAGACAAAACAAAAGGAAGAACTGCAATATTTGCATCTACCTTGAAGCACCCACAAACTCCAGAGTGGAGTCTTACAATTTAGACATTCTCTCAGAAACATATGCACATACTACAATTGTCTCTTATATCAAAGATGTAGAAAAATGTAGCATCAGAACTATGTAAACCCAGCAAGACTTCGTTTCAAAGACTGACAGAGTCCTAGAACACTGTACCACAACCCTCTTTATGCAATTGCATGCACATATTAATACACCGCAAGTGGAGAACTACGACAACCTTCCCTGTGCGCATGTGCAGGCACACACACAAACACAATGCGCTCAGAAATAGCATCTGCTGAATGTGAGGCAAGTCACCAGCACATTCCTCTCCTTTCAGCTCAAACAGGATCAAATCTACCCACACCAATATTGTCATTTTCTGTAAACTAGGATTAGAATCCCGACAAACAACAGAGGGAGAACAGCCTGCAATATTTGTTTCTTAGGTTGACTAGCCATTATTCTCTGTATTACAAACATGTCATTCCAAATGAAGGAACCCACCCATAGTAGAAAGCAGCGGTGTGGGCACAGCGGTAACGCTTCACGACAAATCCCAAAGCCATGTCTACTTGGTGTGCTGGAGTCCAGGAAAGGCCATTCTCAGGAACCAGGGAGAGAATTCTCTGACGAGCTACAGCTGTCTGATAATGCCATAAAATGACTTTTACTAAATCAGGAGGATTCCCACGTGGCAGTAAATCCCAGGACGGCAAAACCCTCCCAGCTGTCCACAGAGCTTTAAGTATATCCACTGACAGCATATGCAACCTGTCTCAACCATCATTCTCTCCCCGCTCACCCCCCCATGATAAACAAAACTAAGGTCAAGGATTAGGGGGCCAGTTAGAAAAGCCTGCAGTCCCTGATCCCAAACTGGCAATATCCGCTGACTCCCTCCCTACATGCTAAATATGTTTTTACAGAATCGTCGCCTGGTCGTTTGTCGATTAGTCTTCACTTTTAAAACTCAAGAGATAGTTTTATTATTTTGGCACTCTTAACAGCGTGCATAAGATGCATATAGGAGCCCTGGAGGGCTAACAATAGTGCAATGGACAAACAAGCAGCAAAGGGCAAATATTGTGACTGATTCAGTAAAACGATTATATGCATCTCAAAAGAATCCTTCACTGAGTAGAAGACCGTTCAAAATATGCCCAAGGCACAAGCTGCAGCATGTCAGCCAGCATCAGACTTCACGGCGTATTATTGGGAGGATAATTCGCTGAGAGGGACTTGGAATAGCAGGGGGATTTCTAAGACACTAGAAACTGCATACGAAAGTGTTTGTGATACGCAAATAGCTGGGAACAGCTGTTCAGTGAAAGTCAAAAACAAAAACAAAGCTTGCAAAAAAAGGACTCTTCTCCTCCTGCAAGCTTATTTCAGACCTGAACCGTACACATTTGGGCACCTGCTCCCTCTTGATGACTGCAGCCCGAGGTCTGCAGCACAGATGACCAACGTGCAGCCAAGGGCACCACAAACTGCAGCATCTGGGGGCTGCGACGCTCTCTGAGAAAAGGCAAAGTCCACATAACTGCCTCTGTGGCACAGACAGACACCCTTACCTGCTGCTTGCGTCGCTCTCTGGCCCTGAACTCAGAGGATCAGAGGCAGTCATATGCAGGGATCACAAAGCAAGAATATTTGTACAGACTATCTTAACCAGGGGTCAGCAAACGTTTTTCAGCAGGGGGCCGGTCCACTGTCCCTCAAACCTTGTGGGGGGGGCAGACTATATTTTGAAAAAATATATAAACAAATCCCTATGGGGTAGGAGCGCCTCCACCCCCATCGTTCAGCCCGGACACTGAGATCCAGCGCCGAGTGCCTTCTGACGGTTCCCTCATTGCAAGAATCAAAGCTACAGGGAACCAGGCAGAGGGCCTTCTCGGTAGTGGCACCCGCCTTGTGGAACGCCCTCCCAACAGATGTCAAAGAGATAAATAATTACCTGACATTCAGAAGACATCTTAAGGCAGCCCTGTTCAGGGAAGTTTTTAATATGTAATGCTGTACTGTTTTTAACACTGATTGGGAGCCGCCCAGAGTGGCTGGGGAAACTCAGCCAGATGGGCGGGGTATAAATAATAAATTATTATTATTATTATTATTATTATTACTACTACTACTACTACTACTATGCCTCACAAATAACCCAGAGATGCATTTTAAATAAAAACACACATTCTACTCATGTAAAAACACGCTGATTCCTGGACCATCCATAGGCCAGATTTAGAAGGCGATTAGGCTGGATCTGGCCCCCGGGCCTTAGTTTGCCTACCCATGATCTTAACAGTTAAAGCACAACTAATCTGGTTCTGAGTGAACCTTAGTATGTGCCCCTGCCAGGACTGCCAACTTGCCCTACGACCATGGGTGCCCAGGGCTGTGGGTGCCATGCACCGTGCATGGCCCTGGCACCAAAATTTGTGGGTGCCTAGCCCCTTCATGGGGAATTTTGTGGGTGCTCGGGCACCCAGGGCCCCGGGAGTTGGCACCTATGCTCCCTGCTTAAGAACAGAACCAAGATCCACCTAGGTTATCAGTCTTCATAAGAATCGCAGCTGCAGGACTTGACCTAGTCATCCTGGCTACCCCTCAATGTAGTATATGCCAGCAGAGGCACCATCTAATTACGTGGGACACTTGTTGAAAAGGTTGAAGACTATTATTGCAATGGCAGCCTTTTCGTTTCCAGATTCAATTTTTTTTTAAAAATATTTATTGAATTTTCACAAATTATAAGATCAAACACAATACAAACAAACACACACAAAAACAAACAAGTATAATTTCAAAACCTTATTCTCTTAAAACTTACTTATCGACCTCCTCATACCTCCCCTTTCTGCATTCCAATTTCAAATATTTCATTCAGCAAATCCTCACCCTTAATTTAATCTAACTGTAATCCTTTCTTTTCCTTTAACCTAATCTTTACAGCTGTAGTACGCTTACTTCTATAGCCGCAACATTTTAACACTCATTAATTTTACAATGTCTCTTAAGATAGATCTTAAATTTCTTCCAATCTTCTTCCGCCGTCTCTTTTCCCTGGTCTCGGATTCTGCCAGTCATTTCTGCCAATTCCATATAGTCCATCACCTTCATCTGCCATTCTTCCAGGGTGGGTAGATCTTGTGTCTTCCAATACTTTGCGATGAGTATTCTTGCTGCTGTTGTAGCATACATAAAGAATGTTCTGTCTTTCTTTGGCACCAATTGGCCGACAATGCCCAGGAGAAAGGCCTCTGGTTTCTTAAGGAAGGTATATTTAAATACCTTTTTTCCAGATTCAATTTAAAGTGCTGGTTTTAGCCATTACAGTCTGGGGACAGTTTGGGGATTGCCTTAGTAACTCTGCATGTGCCTGCCAGCCAGTTAAGACTGATCTCAGAGGTTTATGGTTCTGGGTCTCACGCTTGCATTGGATCAGATGGCCAGGTGTGTAAGACAGTGGCACCAAGACACTGGAACATTCTTCCTGGTTACACCCACCAGGCCTCTTTCCTCTTAGTTTTCAAATATTCATTAAGATGGTTATTTCATAGGACTTTTAATATATCATTTTAGTCTATTAGCAGCCTGCCTTTAAATTCTGCTGCCATTTAAAAGATCTGCTTTTACTGTTACTTTTGTTATCATGTTAGTATTGCTTAGCTTACTAATTTTAATGCGGGTTTTAACTTCTGTAAGCTGCTTTGCATAGCATGTGAGATTCTTTCTTTTTTTTACAACACTAGAGTAAAACTACAAGAACAACTAACACCAACATCTCAACAAATGAAACTGATCTGTAGAAAATGTAACTTGAAAAAAGGGACATTGCACATACTTTTGTAAACCAATATATCTTTAATTAAAAATACGTTAAAAAAAGAAAAACAAACAAGTATTCATGCCTACAGGATTCTTCTTGAACCTGGAACATAATATGTGACAGCAACTTCATTCACTCTAAAATAGGTCCAGGTTTAGTACAGCTTCTTTCTATTTTGTGATATGGTTACATATCTGACTTTCCTCCATTTATAGCCTGCTAAAATACTTTAAAAATAACTTTGCCCCCAGCTCTCCGACTTGCTTGCACAGTATAAATCTGGGGGTGGGGAGTGTGCATGTAGATGCTTCACATTTTACAAGTTTATCATAAACTTGTACCCACTGTAATACATGATGTGGGCCTGAGACTTTGAAGGAATGGAAGACCCAATTCCCTTTTGCACCACAGGCAAGAAGGCAGGGTTTGCACTTTGGTCTTCTGATGAATTAAAGTCAAAAAGGTTTGTATTAAGCAAGTCTAGTTTCTCCAGGCAGGAAACCCAAATTCTATGGGTTGTAGTCAACTAAGTCCTACTAAGAGGGGACCTATTGAATTAAGGAACCTAAGTTAGTCATGTTTATTAACTAGCACAGAATCCCACCTTATGGATACATGTGAGTAATTTGTAGAATATGGATTTTTGCTTGATTGACTGGAAGTGGTCCTTTAAAACAAACGCATGCAATGCCAGTGAAAACGGTCTCTAAGTAGAAGAGCCAGTGGCTACAAACTGGTCATTAACTAATAGAGACAGAAAATTGAAAGAACATTTTTCAACTATTAGAGGTGTAGATTTATGCAACGGCCTTCCTGAAACAGCTGTGGAATCAAAGGCCTTCAGTGGGTTCAGGAAAATGTTTAAGAAGAATATTGGAATTTCCAGTTGTGGCTTGTAGGATGGAAGAGTTCCTTCCATAGGGAAAAAGAAAAAAAAAATGGTAGGTGTCTTGTACATAAGCATATGTGGTTCTTGGCAATAAGATCGTTTATTTCTGGGGAGCCTAAATTTGGCAACGGATGATGGAACATATGAAGAGGTAATATAACATGTAGGGACTGGGTGGGAAGGGAATTCTGTTCAGTTTGAATTTTCACATGAACCTACCTAATTCGCACTTTCCGAAACAATATGCAGTCTGAAACAAACTTTCCTTTAAAAGTCATACCTCTGAATCTTTTGATGCAGCTCACCACCATCAACAAAATGTACAAAAAGCATGTATTAGGGGAAAGTGTGCATAAACACGAATATATTTGTGATAATACGCAAAAATGCATTATATTAAGGAAAACTGCTTGCAAAAGTGTGTTTATTAGGCAAAATTGCATCCAAAAATGTGCACATTGCAAGAAACACACGCAAAAATGCTGACAATTTTTTTTTTGTAAGGACTTAAAAGAAACTTTACAAACTGACGTGGACATGTGGCAAACTGATCTTAAGATTGGGTAAACGAGAGAAACTTCTATTTTCTGGGGACGTCACAGCAACAGGCTGCTGAATACAATACAAAGGATGAGTGAGTTCTGTTTTGCTGCCAGACACTGAGAAACAAAGGAAAAGTTGCATTTCAACAGCTATAGACAAAGCTGGGGTAGCCAAGGAGTTGGCCTGATAGGCAGGTGCATTAAAGGGAGGCAGGAAAAACATCCAGCCTCTTCAGCCAGAGGTTTTTCCAGGGCTGGGCGTCATTTCCACATATGCCCATCAATTTCTTCCCAAAGAGGAGCCATTTGTGCAGGCAACTAGCACAGCACTTTGGGAATGGATTGACAGGCTGCATGCTGTCAAGAGAAACTGCTGCAGACCTCAGATGGGTGGTAACGCAGGCATAGTGTTAAGAATGCTACTTTACTGGTACCAGTACAGAAGCTGGAGTAATTTTTCCCATTGTCAAATGAGAGTTTTACGTCCCCACACAAATCCCCGCCAACTATCCAAACAGGATTCTTCTGATGCCAATAATCAATCTTATCGGTCTTCTTCACTGTTCAGTTTCTATAGAAGCCTGAGGTGGTTCTGTAGCTTAATGCTACAGTTTATAAATGGCTATCTTTGTCTGGACATTTACAAATGCATTTCAGATTCTATAGACTGGAGGGAGCAGATTTGAGCCCCAAACTCCACTATGGAGTCAGAGGACTCTGCTTATAGGCAAAGCCCTGTTTAGCTGTTGCTTCTGTGCACAGCTCGCCTACCACAGACTGTGTAAAACTCACAGCATGCCTTTTTAAAACACAGGCGAAACAGGGAAATCACTATTAAAAAATAAGCTGTTTTTTATTTGGATCAAGAGGCTGACTGGCTTTCCACCAGACCACCCCCTTATAAACAATGCACTATGTCCTACTGTATTATTTCCCATATATGTTGGCTGAAGGGGTGAAAGCAGCAACCTATTATTTTTGCAGGGGCCGGGGCTTCCCTGACACCCCCTCCAAGGATAGGATTCGCGGCTCTGCTCCTCCCTTGATCTATTTTGTGCTTTGCTTTCATTCCCTGATTCCTGTTCAGAATAAGAGAAAATGCTGAGGCAATTTTGCTTTGTTATAAAATGACATTTGTAGAGCCTCAGACAATGATAGTCTTGAGCTAGGGATGCCCACTGGTGACAGCATTTGGAAAAAAGATTAACCATACCAAACCCCAGAAAAAGCTTGTGGGGAAATAATTATAGAAAAATGTCTTTCATCCTTTAACAACAGTGCAAACTGATCAGATTAAAAAAAAAAAAAGTATAAAAGTTACAAAAATACTGAAAGGAAAGAAACTATTTTCAGCATTTAAAATGGAGATTTACAAGGAATCACAGATGCACATTTTAATATTAAACAAGATAAAAGCATTAAGCTTAAACAAGATGTTCCAGGAAGGAACGTGAGCTCCCTACACTACTCAAAACTCCAACCCTAATGACTTTCACAAATGATGCCATCTATCAGGTTACTCATAACTACAAGCTAAAGCCCTCATGCTAGGAGAAAAGCTCAGCATGCTCAGCTGCCAGCTGTTATCTGACAATAAACGAAATTAAATAGCCAGATTGTCTCCTAGGATGAAACTATTTGTAGTAATACCCTCCCGCTATACCCTTGCAGCCTTCATGGATTTGTGTTTTTCAAAAACAGCCACTTTTACGAAGTTCCAGCAACAGTGAAAACTGAACACGGCATAAAAGGTTGTTCAGCTTCTTAAATCCTAACTGTAAGCACTTCTTTCTGGGTCATGTCTAAAGCGGTCACTTTTCTGCTTTTTAAAATTGGAATACTAAATTCCAACACCAACAGTGCCTCGGTCTTATCTGGATTGAGTTTCAGTTCGTTGGTTCTCATCCAGTCCATTACTGAGGCAAGGTAACAGTCCAGCCCTTTTGCCGCCTCACCTGCAGATGTAAAGGAGGAGTGGAGCTGAGTGTCATCAGCATCTTGCTGACAACGGACTCCAAACCTCCAAAAAACTCCACTCAGTGGTTTCATGTACATGTTGAACAGCAGAGGGGATAGGATCAAACCCTGCATAAACCCACAATGAAGGCTCCACGGGGCTGAAAAACACTCCTCAAGCAAAACCCTCTGGGAATGACAATTCAAGTAGGACTGGAACCACTGCCAAGCAAGGCCATCCAGCCCTAACTGGGACAGCTGCTGCAAAAGGATACCATGGTCGATGGTACTGAAAGCCGCTGAGAGGTTGAGGTCATCATACTGGGCCACCAAAGCAGTTTCTGTGCCAAAACCAGGTCCAAACCCCAATTGAAATGGATCTAGAAAACCAGAGTTCTCTGAGAGCAGCTGGATCTGGTCTGTGACCATTCGTTCCAGAACCTTGCTCAGTACAGCCGATCTGTCCCGTAACTAAAGCTACCTATCTTTCCCTCCTACATTCCAGTTTGGTTTTCCGCAATACAACTATTTCTGCGTCTTCTCTTTCCCACAGCCTCCCCCCCCCCCCGTAAAATCCTCAATATTGTGAAAATTCATTATCACTGTTATAATAATTCAGGAAAACTAAGACGCTTAATGTAAATCAACCCTGCATATTGATTTACATAGTGTTAGGCACAGAAATATATGACCTGCTCAGATAGGACTTCTCTGTTGAGATTCTGTGTGAAGAGAGCTCAAGAGCAGGCCGTGGACTTGCATGTTCCCTCCCCTGCTTCCCTCATTGCGGGTAATAAATAGAGTAATAAACCATTTAAAAGAATTGCCAGGGCCCTTTGTTGTATTAGAGATGGAATGAGGGGAGCAGTAGGGAGGGGGAGGGAGAATCAGGATTTGAGACCCAGTCCTGACCTTAACTCAGTAGGCTAAGCAAGTTCTGAAACAGGCGAAGAGTATCTTCTGAAACACAATTATTTATTTGGACCAAAGCAAGTGCTATGTACTGCTAACAGGCTGTAGCAATGAGCTGTGTCAGTAGTTGGAGACTAGGAACCTGAAAGATGTAGGAATGTGCCAGCAGGGAGGGTAAAGGCGCTTGTCATTTCTCATATTACGCCCTCTCTGGGATTTAGGTAACTCAATTCTTCAAACAAGCTCAGACTGCAATATGGACAAAAGTGTCTGCTCAAGATTTCCTCTTTTCTATTGTCCTAAAGGACTTTTGAGCCAAGCAGGTTATCAGCTTTTAAATGCAATGGCTTTTAAAAACAAAACAAAACACTGACCTGAAGGTCTAAGTCTGAAAAAAATGTAGAGTGTTCTCCTTGTCACTCTGAAAGGGGAGAAAGCTCACAGGCATTAGTCCTTTTTTTGGATGAGAGTATACTCTAGACTTAAGATGCCGTATATTTGCTGTATTTTTTGGCACATGTGGCCAAATTTGAAGGGAGCAACCAAGGAGAGGGTCTCAACTGACTGGGGAGTCCACTAACCCTTGCAGAAAAACAGCAGGGGATTTAAGTCTTCAAACTATCCTACAAGCTCCATAAAATAGTTATTTGGTCTACACCAGGCTTCCTCAACCTCGACCCTCCAGATGTTTTTGGCCTGCAACTCCCATGATCTCTAGCTAGCAGGACCAGTGGTCAGGGATGATGGGAATTGTAGTCTCAAATCATCTGGAGGGCCGAGGTTGAGGAAGCCTGGTCTACACAGTCTTCCTTCCCACTTCTGGTCATTGAGCCTCTGAAGTAAAAAGCTAAAGGTAAAGGGACCCCTGACAATTAAGTCCAGTCACACACGACTCTGGGGTTGCGGTGCTCATCTCACTTTAAAGGCCAAGGGAGCAGGCGTTTGTCCACTTCCGCAGACAGTTTTTCCGGGTCATGTGGCCAGCATGACTAAGCCGCTTCTGGCGAAACCAGAGCAGCTCACAGAAATGCCATTTACCTTCCCGCCAGAGCGGTACCTATTTATCTACTTGCACTGCGTTGAACTGTTAGGTTGGCAGAAGCTGGGACTGAACAATGGGAGCTCACCCTGTCGCGGGGATTCGAACTGCTGACCTTTTGATCAGCAAGCCCAAGCGGCACAGTGGTTTAACCCACACCTCTGAAGTAATGAGAGGGAAAGAAAGAACTGGGATTTTCAGAGGCAATCTTAAGTTTGTTTCCAAGCCAACTGCTACGGGGAGAGGGTGAGTTTAGAGAAACCTCTGTGTTTGCCCAACCCAGCTGGGGAAACAAATCATTTAAAACTTTTGTCTTCCCTCTGCCCAGCTCTGCCATCAATCGTTACAGGTTCCCTCTTGTATGTGTTTATTGTTGCATATGGACATTAAGCCTGTGGGGACAGACAAGCAACCATGCAGACAGTGCTAATCTATAAATTGGCATCAGTTCCTAAAACACACATTGTTTTTCTTGAGCTCCTCCCAAATCACAGCTCTTTCTTTCAAGCTACCTACAAAATCTGAACTCTCTCTCCCCCTGAACTAGTTGTCCCCCACAAAGCGATTGAGTCTCTCACTATCTAGGACCTAACACAGCAGAGCCCACATAATAGATCATGTGAAATCCATCTTTATAGTCCAGTAATAAGATACACCAAAACAAGGGGGTCAGGAGAAACTATAGTTGCTATGATTATTACAGTGATTAAAGAATAAATGTTATCCACTGAAAGTCATATCCGGAAGAAAGGCTTTCCACAAATCATAGAATTAACAAGGCAGTTAGATGTCTGTAAAGCTTTTCTGTCACCATGATTTTATTTTGCTGCTCTCTAAGCAAAGAAGATACAGTGGTGCCCCGCAAGACGAATGCCTCGCAAGATGGAAAACCCGCTAGACGAAAGGGTTTTCCGTTTTGGAGGTGCTTCGCAAAACGAATTTCCTATGGGCTTCCTTTGCAAGACGAAAATGTCTTGCGAGTTCCTGCGGTTCCCCCCCCTTTTTCCCCACCTTTTTCCCAAGCCGCTAAGCCGCTTATCAGCTGATCCTAAGCCGCTAAGCCACTTAACAGCTGATCCGCTAAGCCGCTTATCAGCTGATCCGCTAAGCCGCTTAACAGCTGATCCGCTAAGCCGCTAAACCGCTTATCAGCTGATCCGCTAAACCGCTAATAGCGCTAATCCGCTAATAGCGCTAATATCGATTGAGGCAGCAAACTATGACCACTGCAAATAGCAACACTGGCCCCGATGAGAAAATGAAAATAAGCATGCCACAATATTGTTCCTTGTGTGACAATATTTTCAGCCCAAATGGTCTTGGGAAGTGAGGAGAATAAACCCATAAGATTGAAAGTCCTTTACCATTCTCTTCTCGCCATGGGAAGAGGCGAGGTGGAAGATACTGCAGTTATCTGAACACGGGATCTTCCCAGTTCTTAGAAGATTAAACCCTCTTTAAAGGAGGTTTAAATATCCATGATTCAAATAACTACGGGATCTATCACTTCATCATTCGATAGTCCATGATCCACTGGTTTCCTCAAGTGAAAGTGAAATAAACAAGTTAGCAATGCCATTTGGACCACTGCTATAGGTGTGAATGGGAGGAAATGTAGCCAGACTCAGCCCAGTCTCCTCAGAGAAGGAGGACACTCTGAAAACATTCCAAGCAATACTGCAGTAGTTGAAAGGAACCGAATGGAGACATGGAGCCACACCCATTGAGCATGTGCACCAGAGTCAGGCTTCCTGCCAAAGCTCTGTTCAGCTCTGGGATGTTATAAATCATGGCTAGGCAAACTAAGGCCCGGGAGCCGGATCCTGCCCAATCGTCTTCTAAATCCAGCCCGGGAATCAGCATGTTTTTACATGAGTAGAAAGTGTGCTTTTATTTAAAATGCATCTCTGCGTTATTTGTGGGGCATAGGAATCCGTTCATTTTAATGTTTTTTTCAAAATATAGTCCGGCCCCCCACAAGGTCTGAGGGCCAGTGGACCAGCCCCCTGCTGAAAAGATTTGCTGATCCCTGTTATAAATAAGCTTTGCACAGGCACAGAAACCAGATGCAGAGAGACTACAAGTTTTTAACACTCGATTGGGAGCTGCCCAGAGTGGCTGGGGAAACTCAGCCAGATGGGCGGGGTATAAATAATAAATTATTATTATTATTATTATTATTATTATTATTATTATTATTATTATTATTATTACTACTACTACTACTACAACAAAGAAGAACACTGATTTTTAAATGGGGCTGTAAGTAGTGTAAGTGGGTTGTGAACTGCAACCTATGCCAAATATTTTGAAAACAACAAGATAAGTAACCTTTGTTTTAAGTGTGACTTCCTGGTTTCATACACAATATGAGCATATCCACAGATTAATGCAACCTGCCAAATGTCTGGAAGGGAAGAGGAGGGACCCTCCATGACGGTTCTTACCTGTCCTCAGTGGGTCGAAGGGATGGAAGACGGAAGCTGGTATTCCTATCCAATTTTGACTGGCTCTTCGTTCTTTTGATTGACCCTTTAAGCCGTTTACTGAAGAAGCCCTAAAAGAAAAAAGGCACAGAAGTGAAACAATTCAAATTATGATTTCTTTGTAAAGGAAACCTGCTGTTGAGTAATGATCAACTTGGTAATCGTGAAAGGAATTATTTGTCAGAAAATATTCCACTATGAAGGCCACAGGGAGGTTCCTCAACTCACAGTCTAAATTCATCCCAACATAACATAAGACAAATGGCAATCAGACAGACAGGCCTCACCTTGTGCTCCAGGCACAAATTCAGACAATCCAATGGAAAAGGTAGAGAGTACACTGTGCTTTAAAGTCACTAAGGAGGAACCCCAGGGAAACAAGCGCTTCCTGTCAACAACAAGGCCACAGCAAACACCTAAAATAATTGATGCGGTAATGTGTGCCTTTTAATTAAACGCGAGTAAACTATAAATGTATGCAGAAACACTCAGGGTGGCATAAACTCCAAGTGATGCTAACTGGAAGTCTGATGGAGCAGGAAGCAAGTCTGTGATCTTGCCCCAATTTATTGATTATATTTAAATTAATGTATGTCTCATCGAACCTCAGCACAGATACCTTTTTGAAATATTGAACTAAACGTAAGAGCACTTGCAATTTAACATGTTATTGTAAACTATCAGAAGGCCATATTTAATATTTCCATTTTTGCTACCTACCATAGTCACACACACCTGAACAAAACAGTTTCACACAAGAAAGCTTTCACATGAATAAATTATTATTATTATTAAGCATGTACTTACTCTCCTGATTTCAGTAAAAAAAACCTCGTGCATCAGACAAGAAGATGTTACAAACCGGGTTTTTTGTCTTGTGAACCGCCCTGAAAACTTTGGATGAAGGGTGGTATCATCATCATCATCATCATCATAGAAAAGGGAAAGCTGCTTTGAGCTTTTGCTTTGTTTTTACCATCAAGCAATATATAAATTTTATGAGAGAAATAAAAATCTTGCCGTCAGTGTTTACATGTACACCTTGTACTTGGTTGGAAAAACAATAAGCTTCATAGCCTCAGTAATGATATCTGAATGAAATTGTCTTTACTTTTTATGTAGAAAGATTAGTATAGCAAGGAGGATTTGACTGATTTAATTATTTGTTGCTTATTAGCAGGGCTTCTGTTTACAGATTGCGAGCTTCAACACTACTAAAAGCTACTAAAATTCCACTAGATGCCTATTGGCTATCAAGTGAAGAAAACAGAAACCTTACCTTCAAATCACGATAAATTAAAACTTTAAAGTTTTCAACAGATGCCCCAGATAGCTCTGTTTGCTTTAGAGAGCCAGTGTGGTGTAGTGGTTAAGAGCGGTAGACTTGTAATCTGGGGAACCGGGTTAGCTTCCCCGCTCCTCCACATGCAGCTGCTGGGTGACCTTGGGCCAGTCACACTTCTCTGAAGTCTCTCAGCCCCACTCACCTCACAGAGTGTTTGTTGTGGGGGAGGAAGGGAAAGGAGAATGTTAGTCGCTGTGAGACTCCTTAAAGGGAGTGAAAGGCGGGATATCAAATCCAAACTCTTCTTCTTCTTCTTCTTCTTCTTCTTCTTTAGGCATTTTAAATTATTTTGCTTTAATTAATATAGTTTCAAAAGCATGTTGTTACTGTAACTCATTCTGAGGAAGCTTTACGTAGGAAAATGGGGCAAAACAATGAAGAAATGAGTAATAAAAAATTCAGCTCATTTGAGAACAGAGAGCTGTTGATCTCTTGTCAAAAATGCTGGTGGAAAGAACAATAATGCTGAAGTAGGGTTCCCTAAAAATGAAATGGCAGCTTTGTTAAGAGCACTGTTTATGTAGCTGTGCATAGCATCAAAAATCAACCCAGTTCACTGGATATTTTAGTGCAGACTTTGAAAAGTGCCATTAAAAAACGGATAATCAATAAATGCTTTAGGCTCTCTCTTGAGCCCAGTGTTGCAAGCAGACTAGAATAACAAAGGCATTTATACAAGGGAAGGTCAAGGTACACATGAGGCTGTATGAACAAGGTGACAGCAAGGAATATTATTTTTCTTATGATTATTTGATGATGCTAGGCTTCGTTTTAATATTGCACTTTAGAGCAGCCTTCACTAACTTGGTTCTCCCCAGACGGTCAACTCCCATCAAGCCTCAGTCATTCTGGGCAAAGGTCAGGGATAGGAGCTGTAATACAAAACACCTGGAAGGCACCAGCTTGGCAAAGGCTGCTTTGGAGTGTTCAAAATGTCTCCCACATATTACTTTGTAAGCCTTGTAAGAACTTTAAGCCAGGTCAGCATTATTCCACATGACAGTAGGGTAGTGTCAGGGAACTGACTTCGGAGCCAGAGGCAGAGGCGAGGCTCTCAAACGATGCTGGAGAAGGGCCCAGCAGGGGGAGAGGCGGCTCACCAGCTGGGGAAGGAAATCAGCGTAACACCAGGGATAAAGGGGGGCAGATGGGGGAATCGGCGAGGGGGCTCCAGGACTCTTCGCCGGAGATCAGCGAGGAGAGCAAGGGTCCTCCGCTACCCACGCCCTCCCTGCGCAGAAGATTTCTGCGCAGGGAGAGTAGGAGGAGACTTGGAGTCAAACAACTTTTATGCTGGAAAAGGTTTAAGAAACGCCCACTGACGGATTCTGCCAGCGACTGAACAGCCACGAAGTGTAGGGCTGTCCAGACAGAAAAGGTTTAACAAGGCAAACTAGCCAGGAGTGACACCAACTTGCGCACGAGTAACCCCTACAGTTATTACAGGTAGGGTCTGAGGCCAAGAAAGAGGGGCTTTCCTAAAACTACCCGGCAGATGTATAGCAGAAGCAAGATCCCAACCTCAATTTTAGCCACTATACTAATTTTGATTCAAATGCATAAGCTTTAGATAACCTTGAACATGCCTAATCAAGATACTTGAAGCACGGAAATGGAAAACGGACTTTCTCTTGTGGTATGACTTTGTAAATTTGCTCTTCAGCAATTAAAAAAAAAAAAAGCCTTCCACAGCAACAAAACGTGCCAGCAGGTGCACTAAAAATTAACTAAGGCTGCAATAATTGTGCGTATGCTTACCTGGGACCAATTTCTATGGGTACAATTTACCTAAGTACGATTGAACTCAACAAAGCTTACTTCCTGGTGGAAATGCATTGGATTGAACTGTAATCGGCTTGCAAGCTGTCTATGGTCAAGGGCATCCCAAATCCAGATGAAACAGGTCCTATACACCAGCAAGAACTCTCTCTAAAACTCCCATGAGATGGGCTATGTCTCCACAAAGCTGATGCTCATTAAATCCCTGGGCTGGTGACGGCAGTAACATTATCCCCCCCCCCCCCGCATTTTTAAAAAACTAATATATTTCTATCCTGCCTCATTAAATATAATTTTTATGTGTCTTCTTCAAACTGTAAGACACCAGTAAACCAAATAATAAACCAAGAAACAATGACAATAAAAATAGCAGGATGCCAGAATAACCAAAGCCACTACAACGTAGACAATTATTTGGTCTCAGAGCGTGCATGCTGGAGAAGGAGAATTCTTTTTTAGAAGATGCCACTGAGAGGTGAACACTATAGAATAGGGCAGGGGGGAGAGAGTAACTAGTTTGCAAGGAAATGAACCCGTGGACCCAGAAATAAGAAGTTACAGAGATATGCCCTGCTTTAATAGAGGTAAAGGCGAAGGACCCCCTGGATGGTTCAGTCCAGTCAAAGGCAACTATGGGGTTGCGGCGCTCATCTCGTTTCAGGCCGAGGGAGCCGGCATTTGTCCGCAGACAGCTTTCCGGGTCACGTGGTCAGCAAGACTAAACTGCTTCTGGTGCAATGGGACACTGTGATGGAAACCAGAGTGCATGGAAATGTCATTTACCTTCCCGCCGCAGCGGTACCTATTTATCTACTTGCACAGGTGTGCTTTCGAACTGCTAGGTTGGCAGGAGCTAGGACAGAGCAACTTTGAACTGCCGACCTTCTGATCAGCAAGCCCAAGAGCCTCAGTGGTTTAAACCACAGCGCCACCCGCTCCCACTTTAATAGAAGGACAGATTGCAAGGTAAATAAATCCACTCAGTGGCAACTTTCTTGGGTTCTACAAAACTAAAGGGGGAAAACAGGAGGCATCTAGCAAAACTAGCTGATCAGGCAAATTGAAGCAGATGGAACTCACCAGGTACACCTGTATGGTAGCATATTTAGACAAAAGGATAAGAATTATGGACATATACTGATATGCAACAACTTAACTCGAAGTTTATAAAAAGGTAACTAGAAAGCGGTTACGAGAAAGCAGTGTAAGCATCTTTTTGGAACATGCCTGTTCAATGCACAGAGGCAAAGAAGAAAGGGAGGCTGTATAAATTTCAGAAGGGCAGGATAGAAACAGCAAAGAAAAACACTACAATTATATTTCATTCTATCTTTCATTTTCATCTAATAGAAAAAGGAGAGGGGGATGTATCTGTGCACAAAGGAAGAGTAAAACAAATTAAAATGCAGCTTAGGAAGAGAAGTAACAGCTGAGCCCCACTTCACCCTGTTTCATAATACATAAGCCAAAGGAAAACATGATGTTACTATTCTCAAACAGCGCAGCAGGGTCACTGCATAACAAGAATTGAATTTTCGTTGTCGTGTAGCACATAATCATCCTGTAAAATGCAGGTAAGGTATCTGAGACACAAATGATTCATCATAAAAAAGATTACACATTATTTAAATTGGAATAATAATTTCAGTAGCTTTAACCAGGTTTAAAAATACGTAAGCATATGTTTATTGTGAGGAAGGATCAGGTCAGAATGTAAAATTGTTTGCATCTAGGTAAATTTTAAGCAGATATTATTGGGCCCAGAATACTAACAGCTTAACCCCAGCTATAGTTGCACTACCAGGTAAGTGCTTAAGACGCAGCGCCAAAAAAAGTTCATGGCTTCCATTAATTTCCTCCAAAGTCTGTTCCCTGATATTAAATATGTGGGAACTAGTTACTGTGAATTTAGTGTGCCGTAGGGTATTCTGCACATGCTTAGAGGCATTCTGGCAACCTATCGAGGAGTCTGGAAAATACTTGCTAAGATGCAAATGGAAGATTGGCTGTCTGGCACTGAAAACGGGTTCTGGGGTGAAAACTTGTTTCAGTTACAAAACCTATTTTTGGTTACACACTATACTGGGGTTGTCAACCTTTCTGGACACATGGGCCCATTCACAAACCAGGGAAACTGCCATAATAATAATAATAATAATAATAATAATAATAATAATAATAATTTATATTTATACCCTGCCCTCCCCAGCCAAGGCCGGGTTCAGGGCGGCTAACAAGCAATAATAAAAACAAGATGAATGATTACAACTTAAAAACAAAATTAAAATACAACATTAGAATATTGAAACATTAAAATATTAAAATGTAGCCTCATCGCAGGAGGAGAAGGAAAAGAAAAGAGAGGGAGGGAATCAAATTGGCTCCAAGCCAAAGGCCAGGTGGAACAACTCTGTCTTACAGGCCCTGTGGAAAGAAATCAGATCCTGCAGGGCCCAGGTCTCATGAGGCAGAGCGTTCCACCAGGCCGGAGCCAGTGTTGAAAAGGCCCTGCCTTTGGTTGAAGCCAATCTAACTTCCTTAGCGCCCAGGACCTCTAGGGTGTTGTTATTTATGGACCTTGAGGCTCTCCGTGGGGCAGACCAGGAGAGGCGGTCCCGTAGGTACGAGGGTCCTAGGCCGTGAAGGGCTTTAAAGGTTAAAAGTAGCACCTTAAATCTGACCCTGTACTCCACCGGGAGCCAGTGCAGCTGGAAAAGCACTGGGTGAATATGCTCCCATGGCAGAGACCCCGTGAGGAGCCTCGCTGCAGCATTCTGCACCCGCTAGAGTTTCTGGGACAGCTTCAAGGGCAGCCCCGCGGAGAGCGAATTACAGTAGTCAAGCCTGGAGGTGACTGTCGCATGGATCACTGTGGCCAGGTCGGGGCGGGAAAGGTAAGGGACCAACTGTACTGCCATAGGCACTACACACTCACACTACAACCAGCCACACACCGCTACCTATTCTGTTGGCTACAATAAAAAAAACTTATTTCAAGCCTAATTTCAGGGGGGAGATGTGACCCCCATGGATACAAAGGATGGCCTCTGTGGGGCCATGCAAACCCACAGGTGTCGTACTGGTGACTCCCGCATTATGATATCATTGCAGAAAGAGGTTTAAGAGACAGGCAAAATGTGTCAGCTTAACACTGCATTCCTGTATGACTTTTACGCCTCAAGGTATTTCAAAAATGCAAAGTGATGTTAAGCTCCTGCTGGTATGGCTATTCAATAACTTTATTTTAAAAACTGCAATTGCCTTACCAGGCAATCAGAGAAGTGATCGCTGGTTCTCTTCATAACTTGACACCCCAAAAACTCAGTATAAACTGCAGACTTTAGTGGTAAAACATTTAAAGGACGTTAACAAAAACCATTAGCTCTGTTCTCAAAAGAAGCAGAGACTTTTAAGAATCTGAAGGGTTGCAACAAATAGGATTTATTAAAGGAAGTCAGCTACCCCCACCCCTACCCAGTGTTATTTTACACAGGTAGGAAAAGTTTTACAGCAAAGAAAATTATGAAAAAATGCACAGAAGAGAGAAAAAAGAATGTTGGGTTCCGTGAGCAAGGCAGCATAGACATACAATTATCAGCATCATTCCAACATGCAAAATTAAGGTACACAGGCACCGTATGCTCATACATTGAAAGGTATGTCACAAAGAAGGTGGAAGGTTTTTGCTGATCTATGAGACAATAACAAGATTTCATATTCAGCAGCCTCCCTACAGCACAGAACTTCAAGGTCACTGAGCTGGAGTAAATACATGGAAGCGCTTCACAAATAATTCAAAAGCTAGAAAGTTTCATTTGAGAAGGTTGCTTTCTGCTTTGTAAAACTAAGCCTTGCCATGAATCTGAAAAGCATGAAATCAAAGCAAGAGGAAGATGCTAAGCTGAAACAAATGAGTAGCTCTGGCCTAACAAAAGAAAATTGATGCTTCATGTCAGGAAATATTTCCCAATGTTATGGTCCATTAGATTGTGGCAGTTCCGATCAAAAGAAACAGAGAAAACTGCTTACTATCGGAATATTTTGTGGTGAATTTACAGTAGAGAACAAAATTGTAGGAACAAGAAAGTAAATAACACGTCTTCGGTTCTTCTGACTTCTTGCGTACATGGCAGCGCAGCATATCTTAAGACATACTGCAAAATACAAACTGACCGACAGAGGTTTTTATTCAGATGCTACTCATGATGGCACAAGACCAAAAGGTGGGGAGTGCTCAACGTTCACAACCAACCACCAGTGGAATTCCTTTGCCCGGCCTTTGTCAATCTGGCGGCAGATGGGAGACAGAATTTGGCAAAGTCAGCAGGAAACTACTAGCATCCTTTTCTATCAACATCCAGCACATCTTTGGAAATTGTTCAATTCTGTGCCATTTTGTTTCCTGTGGGAAGGAGTTCCACAGCTCAGCTTCCTTTGTCCTATTTGCTTTGGGGGGTGTCTTAACAGCATCATTCATGTAGAATTTGCTGGTCTAAAAGATCCAAGTAGAAAATGATTAAAGTATCTTGATCCATCTCCTGTTGTTTCTTATCCTATTCTTTCAAACTTAACTCTACACACACCCCGCGCGCCCCCTCAACACCCAGTCAGTTTTTCATGCTATTTCCTTGGCTTTTCTATATTCACTTCGTTCCCCTTAAACAGCTTTTCTCACTTACCCCTTTCCTTTCTATTTCCAGTGCATCATTATTATATTTTTGAAATACAGTGGTACCTCAGTTTAAGAACAGCCCTGTTTACAAACTATTCAGTAAATGAACTTTGCAGAACCGGAAGCAGTGTTCCGGATAGCGAACTTTACCTCGATCTACAAACGGAAGCCAAAAGGTGGAAGGGCACCAGCAGTGGGAGGCCTCATTAGGGAAAGCGGGCCTCGGTTTAAGAATGGCTTTGGTTTAGGAACAGACTTCTGGAACGGATTAAGTTCCTAAACCAAGGTACCACTGTATCAGCCTTTAATCTCTTTTTAAAATATCCTTCAACACCTCTTCTGGCCCTTTTCCTTGGGGGGGTGGGGTTGTTTGCAGAATTCCTGGACTTTTCTGTCTCCTGGCATCAAGGAGATGCTGGTGTTGGCATCAGTGCAACCCAAAGGTTATGGCATGGCTAGGGGGGCACAACTGGCAAGTCATGAGGCAATGGGCAGGCTCTGGCACCGAGGTTCTTAAAAAATGATTAGACAACCTCCTGGAGCAGAAAGCTATCCCTGGCTACTAGCCATGAGAGCTAGGCTCTGCCTCCCTCCATGGTCAGAGGAAGGATGCTTCTGAATGAGAGTTGCTAGAAACACAGGAGGGGAGAGTGCTGTTCTTTATGCATTATATCTTGCACTGTCCGTTATATAATGATGCAAGAAAAATATTTTTGGTACCTATAATGACAGGGTCCCCTAGCCAGAACCCCCTTGATATGATGTTATATCTCCTTGCAGACACAGATAAGTATGTGACCTGGCGGGTAGCACTTTTTGCAACTGCTGCTAGGAAAATTAGAGCAAATTATATAGCCAAGGTAGCCATTAACTGTAAAGGAGATGAATTTATTTGATCCTATCTATCTACCTCAGGCTATGCTCTATCTTTGTCACCAAACTCTGAGTATAAATTGCACACTGTATGAATTGATATTGTTTTTAACATTAGTGACCATGTGATGATTTTAACTTATGAATTTTATCGTTTAATGTTTTTATTTGTACATTGGGGTACTTTTATAGCTTTGTTTAGAGTATGTAATGTTTTAATAATATAAATGTTTTAAGTCTTTTTTTACCAATTCAGTATATTTTCTTTTAATTGTCAAATAATTCTGTGTACATTGCGGCAGCCTTTGGCTATGTGCAATAAAACTGACTGAGACTGAGACTGAGTGCTGTTCTGCTCAGGTGGGCATCTGGGCATCACTGTGAGAGCAGGATGCTGATTAGATGGGCCACTGGCATGATCCAGCAGGCTCTTATGCTCTTATGAGGTCAGGATCTGACTCTTGAGTCATCCCTTGTAAGCATAAACTGCCAAGTATACAGTGGTGCCTCGCAAGACGAAATTTAATTCGTTCCGCGAGTTCGTCTAGCGAATTTTTCGTCTTGCGAAGCACGGTGTCGGAAAAGTTTTGGGAAAGCTTCAAAAATCACCAAAAACCTCAAAAAAGGCTACCACACCGCGTTCTATGAGTTGCTCCTCGAAGTCAAGTCGCAACTGTATTAACGGTGTTACGAAAAAGGAAACAAACTTGCAAAAAACGCAAGACGTTTTCGTCTTGCGAAGCAAGCCCATAGGGAAATTCGTCTTGCGAAGCAGCTCAAAAACCGCAAAACCCTTTCGTCTAGCGAGTTTTTCGTCTTGCGAGGCATTCGTCTTGCGGGGCACCACTGTAAGCTGGTCAGTGGATATTCATCATGCAGTAAGCTGGTAAAAAATAGTAACCTCAAATATTTAAATGGAAGGGCAAAGTTGAATTTTAACCGTCAGCCTCTAAATATGGGCTGTTCCAAACACTCAACAGCCAGAGAGCTCTTTGAAGAGTTCCTTCCTAAAAGAACAAGGAAAGAAACATTTCACTTGCAGTACATTATGTAACTGTAAATCAAAATTCCAAGCGCTGGACAAAGGCCTATTAACAGTCGTATAGTTGAGTCGCCTTCTCTGTATGGATGCCACTGTTTGGCTCCTACACAGACAACTGCGGAAAATGTACTGGATGTGAATGTTCTATTCAGAAGTGAATTTTTAAAATAGCCTGGTTGCATTTTTAAAAGACACACACACAGGCGCACCCTGAACGCAACATATCTCTATTTTCAAACCGCCAATCTGTTTCTGAGCATTATGTCATGCTTTACCCAGGAAGTGAGGGCACGAAGAGGTTGAAGTTCAGCTTGTTACATTTTTATCCCATCCCACCCAGGGGCAAATTTCTGCAGGTTAATTTCATTTTATCCTCACAACAGCTCTCTAAAAAAACTTTGGCAGGGGCACAGAGAACTCACCAAAGACTCCTCTATAAACCTCAGGCCTGAGCTACAATGTGAACCCAGATCTTGCTAGCTCACAAGCCAAACCAAGCCCATTACACATCTCTGCCTGGAAAATCCAGTGTTCACCACATTTTGAAATGAGAGAATGTAAACGAATCTGAAAGTCTGAATACGCTTTGCATGCAAGTGCTCCTCCTTCTTGAGGATAACTTTACTATAACAGGGCTCTACTCCATGGAGCCAATAGTTTAAAAGTTGAGCCAATCCTATACCAAATACTTGAGTAAAGAGTTAAAAATCATTTGCCTGTCGCCGTGTCTCTGTTGCCTAGAATGCAAACTTGACAAAATATGAAACCCAACTGCAACAACAGCTGAAACACCTATGAAAGCTTCTTATTTATTTATTTTTTGCAGTCTTCTTCTGCTATAAGTCCTATAAGACTGGCACTGGACTTCCTTGCAATGTGAATGTCAGAAATCCTTTTCTTTTTTACATCAAAGCTCTTCAAACCATAGGAAAATATGTTTTCCTTTTGGCACAAACTGAATTTGTAGAGTGGCATGGTAGTTGTGGGTGACCCTGCTTGACAAACAGAAATGATACCATAGAACACACAAGAGCACATGCCTATCTTTCATACAATGCTTAATTTTACAGATAATCATTGGAATAGCAGCAAGCAAACCATCCCATCAAACCAGAAGGGCCACTTCTGTGAATGGAAATCAAGTCATTTGGCCCTCAAGTGTCAAACATTGTTTGTATTTGATAATAAACATTTGGAAATACATGCTAAAACAAATTTCCCTGGGTGAAGAGATTAGGAAATGCAGCTGATTCCAGGCCTCAATAAATTATTGTTGTGTTAACTATACAATATTGATCCCAGAATATACAAATGATTGTGGCAGGGTTGCTCAAAAGTAGGACCCATTACTGCAGTGTGAACTCTCTCTCTCTCTTCACTCTGACAATGCATATAACATGGATCACCTAAATGCTGACATAGCAGTGTTTAATCTGTTTGGGATAGATCTGTCATTCATTTAATACTTTTAAAAAAAGGAAAAGGGAAAGGCTCAAACATACAGTTTATGCCAGGTTTGGAATGATTATATAACTAAAGCTCATTAAACGCTGATCCACTTCAATGCAAGCAAAACTCAAAATAGTCTCTTCCTAAAAACAATCCTTGATGGCTTTGTATAATAGTTTAAAAGTGCCTAATGTTAAGAACATAAATAGAACTGAAACGATTGTCAGCTGAAAGTTTCTATTCTTAATAATTGGAATGGAGATAGGAGGGAGAGGAAAAAGAGGTTGGGAAAGTAAGACAGGCTGGGGGATTAAGTGAACAAAAGGACCCTTCGCCTATTTCTTGCAGACCAGTAAGTGGATCATAAAACTACTGCCCAGAATATTGTGGCTGACTACATTTTTCTTTTTTTTAAAGGTATACTTTTTAAAAAGCATGTCAGCTTTAACTTGATTTGTGCAGTAACCGAGTCACCTTTTCTAGTAGTAGTAATCATCATCATCATCATCATCATTATTAAAAGCTACATAAATATTATAGCAGTTGTGCTACAATTTTGATTCATCAATTGTTAACAAATTATGGGAAGAAATCCCCGGCTTTTGGGATTAATTGTTACTAAACCCAAGTAATTTATAACCAAATATTAGGGCTCATTGTGCAAACTGAAGGCCAATACGCAAGCCTGAAATGATAAGTTCCTCTGCCTTTGAAATCCACATTGCTTTTTTGCTCACTTTGAATAGGTTTCCCCCCTTATTGCTGTTGTGAAAGTAAGGCCCTTTTGCCCAGTTGGGCAAATGAAGGGTCTCATTCCTCATTGAGTCTGAGTTTTCACACAGATACTAGCCATGAGATGCACCCAAAATGCAAATATATTTTGCAATTGAAGGGTTACATTTTGCAAACCTGATTTTTAAAGTTTATAGCATCTATGAGAGTGGCCAGCACAAATCAGGATATCATCATTTATTGATTTGATTTGATTTGCGTACTACTCATCCAACCAACCTCTTCAGGCAGTTTACACAGAATAAAATACAAAATACAATTCATAATAAAACCACTAAAGCCAAAATAAAATAAATCACATCAGAAACTCCAGCTAAAAGCAGTGTAACACACAGCAGCTAAAACAAATAAAATAATTAAAACCAGCATAAAATTCAGTAAGGGGGGAGGGAATAGGAGCAAAAATCTGAAGAACCCAATGGATTGTAATGGAAAGGCCTGAGGGAACAGATGGGTTGTTGCATCTAAAATACCATCGTGCAGGTACCAGGCAACCCTGTCTGAGAAGAGCATTTCATAAGCAGAAAGCAACCCCCCAAAATGTCCTCTCCATAGGTGTCACCCACATCACTTCTTTAGGTGGGGTGACCTGGAGAAGACCCTCTGATGAAGTATGGAAAGGTGTGTATGGGTCTCATGATTGTCCTTTCCGCATCACCTTATGGTGAAAAACAGACATCTTCCTGAAGTGTGCAACCTGGGCCAACTACACGTTTTTTATTTGGAAAAGAGCTTCACTATCTACTATACAGTCAACACAGTGATATCAGAAGTACCGTATTTTTCTTTCTATAACACTCACATTTTTTCTCCTAAAAAGTAAGGGGAAATGTCTGTGCGTGTTATTGAGTGAATGTGTGGTCCCTGGAGCAGACTGGTCCGAGTGCAGAGGCAAAAATCAGATCCCGCGTCACGGAGGAGGGAAAGCTGTAGAGGAGGCTGCTGCTTTTCTGCATTCTGCCTCAGGGTCACCCCAAAGTCACCATCAGATCACATAGCATGCCTATGGCTACAGCCCGCACCAAAAAAATCACGCACCCACTGTTGCCTGGGGCCACAATGGTGCAAAAACGTGGTTACAAAGCACAGATCCACATGGATTCTCAGGATTTTTGCATTGGGCTACCCCAAACTCACCGTCAAATCACATGTCTGTGGCCACAGCATGAAGCACAAAAATGATACACCCACTGTTTCATTCAGAATTTTTTTTTCTTGTTTTTCTCCTCTAAAAACTATGTGCGTGTTATGGTCAGGTGCGTGTTATAGAGCGAAAAATACGGTATTTCAGTATAACAGAGATCCATCCACATGAAGCCTTATCATATAGTTTAAGACATTTATGACTTTGGGTCAAGGATTAAAAAAAAGGCAGGGATAAGTTTTGGGTCTATCAGGAGATAAATATTAATCAGACAACTTGTGACAATACGTCTGCCTTTTGGCTGCCTACTGAATTCTTAACCCCAAATTGATAAGGAATGCTGTTTGTTCATAGGCCATTTTAGTCACCCTGACCTTCAGCTGGGACCCCTCCCATTCCAAGGAAAGGATACTTACCGGCACTTTAAATGGAGATGTATTTGATGGGTCCATGGGGTTGGTTTTGTCTGATGTGCTTGTCCCTGAGATACTCCGTCTGCGAGGAGACCTCTCTGCTGGGACCTCTGGAGGGGGGAAGGGGAAAAGGTGAGAAAAACGAAAGACCATTTCCCGCAGGCAGACACATTTCTCACTATTTACAGGTTATGGAAACTTTACTCTCGTTTGCAAAGCGAACATCGCAAGCAATTCAAGACTCTGCTCTGTTCAGTACTTACTTGGCAAAGTTACAGCACACATATTATCTGCAACTGAAAAGTACTCAGGCATGAAGGGAGTTAATTCTGCCAAGCACAATAAGGAGATGCTCCTGATATAAACTGCACTGAACATAATTTGTTAAAGGTTGAGGTTCGATATCATAGGGATGGTCATAATTCATAGTTCAGACAGTAACAGCCCTAACCTATGCACGTTTACCCATAAGTAAGTCTTGAGTTAAATAGTACTTCCTCTAAAGTATGCATGAACAAGACTAAAACCTAAGGCCACCAAAAGATTCACACACTTGATGGTGCATAATATGAAAACCACTGCAGATAAGAAAAAATAGGTCACTTTCTCCTTGTGCTGACAGCATGACCTAAGCTATGACTTTGTGATCACAACATCTGCCTAAACAAAGACAACAGGATCAATATGTACATTTTTTTCACAGAGAAAACTATAGATAAGATACCTTTATCACAACTGCTGCCCATTTCCAGTTCATAAACCTAAGCTTAAAGGAATGCACCTTAGCTGACAGACACTCAGCACAGAATAGAGAAAACCACATCCTAAGAAAAAGTCCATTGTTATCTTCGGGATTGAAAAGGAAGGGAGTAAACTATGACGCCGACGGCTGGCATTTTTTATTCCCGCTGTTCTCTTTTCGGGAGACAGATGCAGCTTAAAGTTCCATTTCTGGCCTCCTAGCCCTTGGGATCCGTGCTACTTCCACTTAAGAGAAAGCCGGTTTTCCCCCACTCTCCCCCCTCCCCTCGCTACAGCTTGCAGAGAGCAAGGAGGAAATGCACGAGAAGACTGCAGCTATTCAATCAATCGGTCTGAACGCACATCCTCCTCATCAGTTACTTTCAAGCTATTAACAGACACTCAGCAGCCAGCTCTCCTCAGTTTCAGAATATTTCCCTATCCATCCTGATCCCCGGAGTCAAAGGAGAGGCGCAACCAGCCGAGTTCCAGAAAAGGAGGTTTTCTTCACCGAAAAATAACCGCGACAAGATTCCCACCAACAAATCCTTCTGTGATGCTTTTGCATAACAGAGTCTGATTTTACCAGTTCTACGGCACGGTGCATCCATGAAGACTTAAAGGGGGGGAAATCTGACATGATGAGAGATGGCATTAGAAAACTGGATCCTGACAAACTGTGAAGAGCTTCACACCAGAGGATAAGTCTCTTCTTGTTTAAATGTGAATTACAATGTTAACTCTGTATCCAGAAACTTGCAAAAAAAATGGGTAAAAGGCAGCATTTGGGAGATATTCCAAAGTCAACCACGCCATAGGTTTAAAACTGAAGAGGTAGATTTCTCCATGCAGGATGGAAAATTGTAGTCTGCAACAGAGATCCTTCACTTGTAACTCTCCTTCAGCATAAACTGGTGATAAAAACAGGGTAGTATCTCTCGCCACAACCCATGGACTGTCTGCTCCTTCTTTCAGGATTACTATGTTTTTAAGTCTCTCAAAATCCTTTGCAGAGATTGCTGGTTTTATTCCAAAATGATGCCTTCTTTTCCGCAAAAGGTAAAAAGAGAAGCCAATATCTTTGCAGGCAGTACGCTGAATAAGATCACAAATGGCATTTGTTCTTCAGAAAAACAAATAGAAAAAGACAAAAAAATAAAGAAAGCATATTTGGAAAAGAAGGAACTAAAAGATGTGCTTTTACTCCAGTTCCGGCACAGTCAAGCATTGCAGTGAGGCTTGGCTAGTCCTGCTATATGCTCACTCAGGAAAATTGCTCCTCCTTATCAAAGCATCTGTAGTAATTTAACACAGTCTGTTGGATTTTGCAGAGTCATACATGAAGAAGCATAAGTCTGGATCCGCCTGTCAAAAACAGACTGCTGTATTTTTTGGGGGGGGGAGGAGGTCTTGTTTTAAAGGAGGGAAGAGGAAAATCCACACTTGTCCACGCAACTTCCACCTACCAGAAATAAGTGACCTAGAGATCAGCCAGTTTGCAAGCTTCTGATTTCAGAAAGGCCAGAAACTTTATTAAAGAGAGTAAGAAGATAAATCCAGATAGAGATGAGATAAACTTCAACTTTGCAATTGATGGACCAGGCATAGCAAAATAAGAAGGCTGCTGCTAGCCATCACAGGTACTTCTAGCTGCGCATCAACTTGCTGAAAATACTGCAGCTGCTGTTTCTGTGCCCTTAAAATGGCTTTTCTGCTGAGTTAGCTGGAAAATCTATACTACTGCCACCAGGCCAAAATTAGATTGTTGCCCTCCTCTCCCAATGCGTGTAACATAGTGCTTCTGCACTATTTTCACCTGCTGCAAAAATCAATGCACCTCTTCATCTTAAAATATTAAATTACCACAATTCGCTGCATGACTCATTCACTACGGCACAGATCATACTGTCTCTGCGAATCAACAGGAGCCTAAAACCTTTAGTCCATTCTCTCTATACAGCTGAAATGTGAATGGGATCCTTCTTCACCAGTACACAAAGATGTGTCTGCAAATGCATGCACACAAACACACACTCATATTGCGGAAATCTATTACGTGGCAAATATTAGTATTTGCAAATGTTTGGATTAGCTGTTAAATAACATTTGTAGATTGAAACAAGGTCAAGTAATTATTCATGAAATGGCAAAGGCCTTCGGAGACAAATTACAGAGCAGCCCTTTCTTTTTAGCATATATATTAGCGCAAAAAACCCACAGAATTTATACAGAACTTTTTGAGTATTCCTGGCCCTTCATATGTCTTCTCAAAAATTATTACAATATTCCTGCAAGGTAGATCAGTTTTACTATCCCCATGTTGCAGATGGGGATGAAGTAAAGGCTCAGAGCTTGTCTAACCTGGGGAGTTCATGGCTGAGATAAGACTTGAACCAGTGGCACACTCATTCAATAATTCTTCAAGAACAAGTCAGGAGGAAAGAGGCTTCCTTCAAATCAAAGCGTTACAACCTTACAGTTAATGAGTTTCCGGAAAGGCAGTGATAAAACATGAAAATCACATTTAGCCGTTAGAGTATAGCCCTTAGAGCATAAAGTGATACACTACAAGTCTTCATCAATCAAACATCCAGCTAACAGGCCTGTGGATTTCCTGTAAGCTGGTGGTCTGTGTTTAGGAACCTTTAGTCCTTTTGTTTGACTTTAATGGCATCGCAGGACAGAGCTGCCCTGACAGCGTAACTACCTTGCCTTGATATAACACCCACCCACACCCATTATTCTGGTCCATTCTTTGGTTTCCAACCTTGATTCAGGAGCTCCCTTATCAGCTAAAATGCTAAATCACAATTAAAGGAGACAGAAGATATTAGAGAGAGGGAGAGAGCACACAATCATTTTTGTACACTCCCAAATATAGTTACTTTTGGAGCAGTTTTACATCTGTACTGGACATAATACAGCACTTGAAACAGGAGAGGAAAGGGGCTTTCACTTCCCAGAGTCATTTTGAATCATAGAATTGTAGAGTTGGAATTGTAGAGTCATAGATGATCCCCAAGGTTCATATAGTCCACCTCCCTGCAATGTAGGAATATGCAGCTGTCCCATATGGGGATCAAACCTGCAACCTTGATGTTATCAGCACCACACTCTAACCAACTGACCTGCTTTCTTTTACTTGGGAATACAGGCTGGTAGGAGGAAGATGAAAGGTCCCAGGTAGGTATGAGAAACCTGTGGCCCTTCAGTTGTTGCTTGACTACAGCTCCATCATCCCTGACCATTGGCCATGGTGGCCACGGCTGATGGGAGTCGGAGTCCAACAACGTCTGGAGGGCCAAATGTTCTCTATCCCTGGTCTAAGGCCTACAGAGAGGAGGTCAGGAAATACCAAACAGTGTTCAAAGGATCGCCACAGCAGGAGGAAGAAATGGGTTGAGAAATCTGATATAGGAGCAGCTGAAGTAAAACATGAGGCGGGTGAACAGGAACTGCTCTGTTGTAATCCAGTCCAAAACCAAGGATCTTCATAGCTTTAGACTAGAGCAGGGGTCTGCAACCTTTAAGACAAAAAGAGCCACTTGGACCCGTTTCCGAAGAAAAAACAACAACTGGGAGCCGCAAAACCATTGCGACATTTAAAACAAATATATCTCCGGAGCCACAATCTGACAGCGGGCGGGAAGGTGACGTCGGGACGGTGCGTGACTAACACACGCACCGCCCCCATGCGACGTCACAGCCAATACAGCGCCCGCCACAGTGAGGAGTGTCGGGGCGCACAATGCGCCTCCTCCCCTCGCTAGTATCCGCCCCGGAGCCGTGGCAAAGGTGTAAAAGAGCCACATGCGGCTCCGGAGCCGCGGGTTGCAGACTCCTGGACTAGAGGAAGCGACCTAGAGACACCAGCCGTGGATGGCTTGTTGGTATGGTGTTAGAATGGGCAAATGCCTTTGTCAGGGCCCTGCAAACTGGAGGAGCAAGCAGGATGGCTCAGAAGTTCTAACATTTGGCACAGAGGCAAGCGAGAAGGAACCTTTCAATCTTCCCTTGAGCATACAAATATCTAAGGCTGGATCTGGACACATCAAAAAAGCGTTTGGCTTGAAGGGCCAAACCCACTCAAGTCAGGTCAGCTTAATCTAATTTTAGGACCGCTGAAGAGGATTTTAAAAATGTGGAAACATCCACGTATGCTATCATGAGCTCCTTGGAAAAAACACTGGATAGGATAAACAAGTAAAAACTGACTAAAAGGTTAACTTCTATAGAAATACGACATGAAGACAACTGCCAAATACAATTTTTCAAGAGACCAAAATTTTGGAAGTTCAACCAACAATTATGGCATATCAAACTTGCTGACCTACAGAAATGTATCATTTAAGTACCCATCATGTTTGTGCTTCAAACCAATACCATGCAATTGTAATATGGCCTAGAACTGGGTAAATAATTGGGGGTGCTGAGACTTCTGCATGGCCCATGGGTATTTGCTCCTGTTAATCTCTTTTAAACAAATTTCAACATTTTGGTAAAAAAACATAAGAAAGATAGCAAACTACCCGAGAGTTCAGGATTTAGCATATAAACGAAACAATCCCAGCATTTATTGTATTGTCACAGCTCTTAATTTTTATAGGGTGATGGGACTGCTCCCGGTAACACACTCTGGAACCATATGGATATACTCCAAATGACTTTATAGGTGCATTTAACATGAACAAGGGGTATGTATTTCTGCAAGCAAGCAATATGGGTGACAACCCCACCGTCATTGCAAGCAACACTATGAACAACTTCTATTAAACACTGTCACATGCATAATTTGCAAGGTTTCTTGAAAGTTCAACTCAAAACTGTAATAAAACTCAAAAGCCATGTTCTACATACACCAAGGAGCCAAAATGTAAAATAACAGAAGGAAGTTTTGATGGCTTTGGGTTAGACAAAGGAATAGAGAATAGACTCTCCCATAGCTTATTAGCCATTACAGTTCAATGGAAGGTAGCAGCCAGCATCCCTCTGCGTTCTGATGAGAAAAATAGCAGGAAAAGGCCATCCCTATGTCCTCCTGGTGAGGACCCAGAAACATCTGGCTGGACATTGTGAGAAAGAGCTACATAGTTGGACAACACTTCCTAAGCTCTACAGCACAAAATGCAAAGTGAACAACTTTCTGCTTTATATTAACTTCTCGCTAACTAGCTTAAACAGTTTTTTATGTTGCTTCAATGCTTAGTGAAGGGCAGGAAACAAACAAGCAAAACTTCAAAGGTCACGAACCATTTTATCTGCTACTTTACTGATTTATTTTGCATCTGAGTTGAATTTCAGAATGAAGTCATACTGGAGAAGTAGAATGGTTGGCATTCTAATGGGATCTCCAGGGTTTTCACGATATACTATAGAAACCATCCAATGTACATGGTGCTTTGCAAAGAAAAGTTTAGAGAGAAAACTGTGATAGGTACCTTGTGCGATACATTGCTAAAAATAGTTCCTCTTAGGTTAGTGAGTTCTAGTTAGCCAGATTCCAGTAGGCCAAGTGATCTATAAACTTGCAGACTAAACAGAACAATCAAATATTTTTAGAAAGTGTATTTGTATAAGCAATTACTGTGATACACACAAATTACTCCAGCTTTTATCTGTTTAACAGAGATCTTTTAACTTGCAGCAAACTTTAGAACTCACGCCTCATCACAGAGTGCAACTAAATGCATTCCTCTGACAATTCCAGGATGAAAAACGAAACCCATCTAAGAAGTCTATGTCAATTAAATGTTTGAAGAAAGTAGTATTCCAAGCCTACCGTACCAAGAAATGACAGGAGGCTTCGCTCATCTTCTGTGCTGCTATCCAGCCACTCGGCCGCATCTCCAGGAGAAAGGAAACTCATTCTCCAGCCAGAAAACTTCTCCATACAGAAGACAATGGCCAAACGAATCAAGGGAGGGAGGGTGGGAAAATGCAGATGATCCTGGGAGTCCAGTACTTAAGTTATTGACTGGACTGAACAAAATGGAAAAAAGGATGGCGGGCTTGGCCCTGCTGCCAACTCCCTAGCTGACAGACCTTTCTGAGGAAGGAGACATGAGGAGGAGCAGGAAAGAAAACTGGGTGCCAGTTTCTCACCTCAAGCAGGAAGAACAAAAACAATGTGATGGGGAAGTGGCCTATAGCCTGAGATGAGAAAATAGCATTTGAGAAGATAAAGGGGGAAAACAAAAGGAAAGATCAACAAGCCACCCAGCATAATAAAGTCTAATATATGACTGTCTTCCTTTGAGGTAAAGGTGAGTAAGATAAAAAAAATCAGTATCTTTGTTTTTCCAAAAAAAGCTTAAAGATCATTAAAAACCCTGTTAACAACCAGAGAGAGCCGCCTCGCCACCAGTCCCCTTTCCTGCCCCAGCTATTATTACAATAGCATCCAAGCCTCTCTTGCAACGCATTTGCTCATGCAATGGCAGGTTGATCAATCTGTGAATAGGAAGAGTCCCTCCCCTCCTCCCTCACCCCCCTCCACCCCTCCCTCCCTCCCTCCCGCATGGCGGCTGCATTGATCAACAATAATGGAATCTGTTTCCAACTGCCAACAGCAGCATTAAGGATATTAGAACAGCTCCTCTTCATCAGAATGAGAAGCAGCCAACGCGAGCCCAGCTCAACTTCGCCCTCCTCGGTTAATGGGGCTCCCCCCCACCCTTTCGGGAGAACAAAGAAGAGGGGTCAGGAGAAAGGAGTCCTGTTAGGAGGAATCAAAAGAGCCATAGCTACGGAAAGAGAGTCCGTTTAATTGACAAAAGAAGAGAGCATCACAAGACTGCCCTATCTAGGGAGCGTGTGCTTGTCCTGCAGCTGTGCAACGGGTGCTTGCTAGGTCCCCTTGCGACACGGAATCGGGGGGAGGGGGGGATTGAGAAGATATTTTTTATCTGACCTAAAGGGTCACTTCACAGGTTTGTACAAATGCAAGCAAAGACGAGCCCTGACAAATGAGGGGCCTCACAAATCAAAAACGCCTTTGTCCTCCGGGACCAGGCTGACGCTCCGAGAAAAAAACTGCTTTCTTTAAAGGAGCAGGATCCCCTTTTACTCCTTTTTAAGCAAACCAACATCAAATGCAAAATAAACCTATTTTGCTAAATGATATGCCCAATTACAGCAGCCCAATTACAGATTGCTTCTCGTCCTTATTTTGCTGCCAAACGTTTAGTGGCAAGGAATTAAGAAAACAACAAGCGAGGAACGGCGAAGCAAAGAAATTACATCCAAGCTAGCCAAACTCCAGTGGTGGTGGCATCCAGCAGATAACATGCAAAGTTCACGGTTAATGAGGGGACGAGAGAAAGCACAGTGTTGAATTAAGAGGAAATGCCAATGCAGAACTGAAGCTCAGATAGTGTCCCTCTTCTGACAGTGGATGATATTATTATTATTATTATTATTATTATTATTATTATTATTATTATTATTAGACTTTATATACCACCCTATACCCACAGGTATATAAGTAATCCGTAATATTTTCCTATTATAAGTTCCCCAAGAACCCAGAACAGGGCTATCCTAATATACTTCTCCCTCTGCAGCAGAGACAGGCTTTCTTCAAACTTGTCTCAGTTTCAGTCAGGAAGCAATTTTAAAAACTTGGTTTAATTGGACAATATGGTAACTTAAAAACTCCAAGGATCAAGTTAAAAAGCTAATGGGCCAGCAAAGGCACCAAGTTGGGGGGGCAGGCTTGTGTTGCACGTGCATGACATCACACACGTGACACAACCTTTCCCCCCCCCACCAGGCCAGGCTGACTTGGCCCACCATCCCTCACCCACCCCCTGCTGCCTTGTTGTGTTGTTTAGTCGTTTAGTCGTGTCCGACTTTTCGTGACCCCCTGGACCAGAGCACGCCAGGCACTCCTGTCTTCCACTGCCTCCCACAGTTTGGTCAAACTCATGTTCGTAGCTTCGAGAACACTGTCCCACCATCTCGTTCTCTGTCGTCCCCTTCTCCTTGTGCCCTCCATCTTTCCCAACATCAGGGTCTTTTCCAGGGAGCCTTCTCTTCTCATGAGGTGGCCAAAGTCTTGGAGCCTCAGCTTCAGGATCTGTCCTTCCAGTGAGCATTCAGGACTGATTTCCTTCAGAATGGATAGGTTTGATCTTCTTGCAGTCCATGGGCCTCTCAAGAGTCTCCTCCAGCACCATAATTCAAAAGCATCAATTCTTTGGCGATCAGCCTTCTTTATGGTCCAGCTTTCACTTCCATATATCACTACTGGGAAAACCATAGCTTTTACTATACGGACCCTGCTGCCTTACCTTGGGTAAATGGACATGGCTGGATAGAGGTCCTCTGGAACTGAGGGGAGTTGCAGGGCAGGTTCCGAGTGTTCGTACCAGACCAGAACAATATAGAGACCTCTTATTTGCCTGCCAGCCACAGTAGTCAATTCTTTCTCTGCCCAAGGAGGGCTACTTGCCAGTTCATACATAGTTCTAAGTATCTCAGTAGACTAGATCCCAACTGAGTGTTGGGAGAAACAGATGCAATGCAGGAGCAAAGGCACCTGTTGGGTCCTTAACAGAACCAGAGAATAGGCCCATAGGGCAAATTAGCACATGCAAATCACAATTTCCATATATGCAACTTTCAGAAAGTTAAAAACAAACTTCAGCTCTTGCTGCCAGGACTTCCGAAATCAAACATTTCTGTCTCTATCCCCAAACCACTCAAAGATAGCCTCAAAGTAGAATCTTATTGCCCAATCTCACTGATAAATCAAGACCACAAGATATTCACATCAATCTTGGCTAACTGCTTAAAAAAAAAACTCCTACACAAACTAATACTCCAGATCAGGCTGGCTTTGCCTGTGGTTGCAACATAACAGACCCCATTAGGAAACTACTGAATCTGATAATCATAGCAAAATAGCCAAAAAACCACTGATGATCATGTCCATAAGATATCCTTAAAGCCTTCAATTGCTTAGAATGGAAATTCCTACTATCAGTATTACCCAGCATAACCTTTGGTCCCAACTTCCTACAAACCCTCAAACAAATCTAATGCTAAGCCTCAACTAAATGCAAAATTAACAATATGGACACCAACGCTATAGCAATCCAAAGAGGCACAAACAGGGAAGCCTGCTGTCTCCCTTCCTATTCATCCTGGCCCTATAGCCCTAGGACCTCTAGCAATCCAACTCCGGGCAGCCCCTAATATCAAGGGAGTGGAAATAAAAGGTAAAACATATAAACTAGGGCTCTTTGCAGGCCTAATGGTCACGACACCATACCCTATGAATACAGCAATCACCTAGCCAAAGAACTCAACACTTTTGTAGTGGTGTCAGGCCAACAAGTGAAGTTTGCTAAATCTGAGGCAATGTGTTTCAACACTCCCTCATATCCTAAAATAAAGATAAAACTCTGTTGTACCAAATTCAGATACCCAGGGGTTCAAATATCCACAAACCTCAACAAATTATACCTCCATAATTAAAAATCCCCATGGCGACAAATTAACAAAGACCTGAGGTGATGGAACAATACTAACTTCACTCTCTCAGATAAAATAGCCACGATCAAAATGATCACCCTTCCAAAATTAACCTACCCATTCTCAAACCAAACCATCTCAGTATGTGGCCGAACAAATTACAACCACTCATTTTATCGTACAAAACTTAAAGAACAGGTCTCAACTACTTGTTCTTTTCCACCTCAGACTGAGGATGGGGAATTCACAATATAGAATACTACTACCTTGGCAACCAAACACGCATCATAACAGACATTCTAGGAGACAGTTGGATCAGTTGGAGTTAGATACAATTGAAAACACCCCTGCTGCATATCCCTTCCTCCAAAACAAGCTGGAAAAAACCTCCCCACAACACTAAATAGGTTCACACTATCCATTTTTAAGGCATGGAAAGAAAAAGTAGGCATATTGTCCCCAACCCCACTAATCTCCTTGGTTTATCACCCATTATTCCATCACATCACGCAACACAAAGGCTAAATCACCTAGCAGACATTTACAAGAATAATAAACTCTTATTGACACAGGAAATACAGGACAAACTAGGGGACACCCAAATACCCTGCTGATCAGCTGGTCCATAGCAAGGAGAGGAGGCTAAGCTTGTAAACTGGTGCAGAAATGTCTCTAGAAAGCTCCTTTTTAAATGAACTCATGTTTTTTTGAACAGCAGTATACAAATATTTTTAATAAACAAATACATATAGGGGCAGCCATTTCCCCCATACAGTTTCTTGTGAGTGAAGGTAAATCACATGCCAACGTCCCGTGCCATTTCCTGCTATGAATGTTTCATCTTCAGATCACATGACAGTAATGAGCAGCTGAGCTGCCAAAACGTGTTAATGAAAACTTTGATAGGCCTGCCTTCTGCGTAGAGTCAATGTCTGTCATTAACCAGCCCTTAAGAGGAACAGCCCAGGCCAGGGTGGTCCAACCAAGTGTCTTAATACTACTTGCCAGTTTGCCTGCAGGAAGGAAGATTTTATATCTAGGTAAGAAGGTATGGATCTTTTTGTAAATGCAATAAGAATGGATTCTCTCCTCAATTCCCTGGTAGATGATGTGCCATGAAATGACCAATATTCATAAGAAGGTTGGGCCAGTAATTATTTTGTGGGCTACTAACTTTGGAAGACTGTCTTATGCACACATAAATGAATTGTGCTTGATCTGTGCCCATTCAGGAAGAAGGAAGAAGGAGAAAGAAACAGCTTAATGAACTACTACCCTCCCAGTAGACACACTTTCTTCAAGACAAAGTGGTGTTTGCTTTCTGTTTATTTTGTATTTGATTCTAATTGTTTTAATAATTTAGCAAACACTGTTTTCTGAGGTTCGCCTTAAAACTGGTATACACCACTTTAAATAAATAAATATATCTTTTCTCCCTGTTATGCGTATTATTGGAAGAAGCTTGACAAACCAGGCTTTAATTTACAGGATCTTACCCTTCTAACACTGTGCTGGATATATAGGAATTAATAATTTTCCAACTTTCAATTCTTCAAATTGCTACTCTGTCACTCTTGCGAAATGTTAGATGTATATAGGAACTTGATTTATTTTTGGGGGGGGAAATGTACAGCAGTAAATTTATATTAGAAAAACAAAATATATTTCTCTCACCTTAAAACTTGTGAGAAGAAACATTATTTATGACTTAGAAAAAGAATTGCCTTTTCGAAGCCATAAAGGGTTGTGAAAGCAAACTAGCCAAAGCAGCTTTATGTCTCTTTGAAAGGAGACACTTAATAGTTCACGGAATCATGGAAATAATTTGAAAAGGGAAAGTAAATTTACAATTTCTCCTTTACTCGCCCAATTATGGTGTTTCCTTGCTAATTCTAAAGCTTTCAGATAAACAAAAACCAAATGATAACCAACTTTCCCAGAATAATCTAGGCTAAATATGTGAAATAAATATGGAGATCTTATTCCAAAATATGAATGCACAACTTATTACATTTATGGGTCTGCTTTTATCTCCTCAATTGTCAAATGTGTCACCTCATAAAATTACAGTACAGCAACAATCTATGAAGCTAAACAGCTTTGGCTACCCTATAGTCGCATTCCTGATAAGCAAAGCTTCACAGAAGTTTGGGTCTGAGTGTTTTAGAAAGTATTCTAGCAAAATTATCATTCATAATGTATGCAAACACTGGAGCCCTAAGAGGCATGGAAAGAGACGCTACGTGTGCACAAAAACCAGGAGTCCTAATACTAAAATCAAAGGGCATTAGCATTCGAAGCATTAAAGACCCACAAGATGCAGAGACATGCCTATGATTGACCAGCCTTGCTGTAGTCAATGACTTCTTTCACGGCAATATGCATAATCAATATAGGAACACCACTGGAAGTCATTCTTATTATAATTCCTGAAGCTAATTGAGTGTTGGAGGAAAGTGGTGTGTTTAGTGCACTGGGGCTCCTTTCTCCCACCATCCAGTAACAAGATGGACAGTTAGAACTAAAATGTCTCATGATGTCTTCTTACATGTAGACTATCCTGCAGGAGGTCTAGAACAGGGGCTGGCAAGGTTTACCTCGCCTGGGACAGTTCACTCCAGCAGAGATCCCTCCGTGGGCCGGATCACCTGCGCACCCGTGATTTCAGGCGTCTGCATCTCTGCAGGTGCAATTTCCGGCGTCTGCAGAAGCGAGTCCTCGTGCTGCGCTGGTTTAGCGTAGCATGCGGGGACTCCCCAATCAGGCGGCTCGGTTCAGTTTGGGGGCGGCTCGTTGGCCAGTTAAACGACCCCCGTGGGCTGCTTGTAGCCCATAGGCCTTAGGTTGCCGACCCCTGGTCTAGAAGGCAATCTGCCTTACATCAGCCACTCTGCCAAATATGGAACATGAAGCATGTACACTAAGATGTGCAACTCCTTTGGGAATCTGAGCTGGGGGGAGACCCTGAAAGAAAGAGTTGGCAAGTTTCTAGCCCTCGTGGAAATTAAGAAGTGCTTTATAATGCCCCTGAAATAGCATTGTCTACCTGTAACAGACAGAATAGCTTAAGACCCATTCCATGTTCTTCAGGGCCCCACTGCTGTTGTATTATGCTGCCTGAGTGACATTCACTTTCTCGTAATCTGAAAGTCCTATTATTACCTATCAGCTCCTCAATAAAGAATTCGTCTGTGTAAAATATATTGAGGAGCTGATGGGTAATAATAGGACCTGAAGTTGGTTAACATGCCCATAACAAGTCAAACTAGCTTGCTTGCTCTGCATGAGCCAGGCAGATTTCTCAAAGTTGAGGGTGGAATATGTTATGTCAGTCATCAGTCCTGCTCCACCCCTCTTGTCCTTGCCTGATCCTTTCAGATACTAAGGAAATCAGAGGATTGCTGGAATCAGCTGAGTGCGAAGCTCCTCCTCTGCTCTGCTGCAATTGGTCCAGCTGCAGAGATTGGTAAGGCACAGCCTGCGTCATTAATTCCCTAAAGCAGAGCAGCTCCCTGAAAAAGAAAATTAAGAGCAAATGCCGTGTCTGTCTTAACGCCATCAATCGTAATGTCTTCACTAGCCATGAGGCAGCATCACAGCACAGGGACTAAGAGAGAATTCACTTTTTGCAATGGTCGCTGGTAACAGTACTACCAAATTAAACCACTTCCATATCATAATCAACAAAATGCTGGTGAGAGTTTGCAGTTTCCACAGTTATGCTCCAGTGTGTACTCCTTCCTGAGTCAGGTGCATGAGGACAGTGCATTTGGCAAAAATACTCAAGGCAGTGTGTGTGTGTGTGTGTGTGTGTGTGTGTGTGTGTGTAAATAACTGGAAAGACAGGAAACAATTATTTCAAATTCCAACACAGTCTCACTGTGTTAAGAGGTGTGGATAATTCTCTTTTGTGTGGCTCTGTTTATTTTAATTCTTTAATGTGTCCGTCAATGGGGAATTTTTTCAATGGTTTTTGATGGGTGAATGGCTCCATGGGCTCACTATATATCCTTAGGCAAGACATCTTCCCTCAACTTCCCTTTTCCCATGTGGAAACAATATAGTGACTGATGTGACTGATGACACATGGTGTGTTAAGGGAACACATAATAATGAATGGAGAGAACAACCTTTTACTCAGGGGAATAACATCTGATTTGCAAGAAGGTCCTAAGGTCTCTCGGAAGGGCTGGAAAAGAACACCTTCTGAATCCTGAAGAGCTGCTGTCAGTCAGCACCAACGATACCAAGCCAGATGGGCTGACTGTCAGATTCTGTTCCTGTTGCATGAGCAGCCTCAGAGTGCTAACTGGCTGACAAGCACAGCACACAGGCGCATTAATCAGGGAGCCAGGATTGGCAAAACTTCCAGGTTTGCCTCAAGTTTAGCATATGAAATTTGGGCTTTACAAGCCACTGGGGCCGGTTATGCATTCTGATAAAGTCAGTCAAATTAGGTACACTTCCTCAAAGACTCCTCTGGGAAAAGGACTGTCAAGGGGAACATTTGTACTGATGAGCTTATTTGCATTTACTGACTTAGAAGCATTCTTACAAGTAATGAATGTGGGTCGAGTTGAGTGGGGCAGCTGGTCTGGAGCACCTTCAGCTATTGAGGGGCAGCAGAAGTACTGACCAAGAAAAGGCAAAGTGGGGGAACCAGACAGCCTCTTCACGCAAAGGTCATTTTAATTGTTCGGAAACTCACTACTGAAACTCACCTTTGTTTTTGAGAATTTTTAAGGGCCGTTTCATTAACTTTATGTTACCTGCCCAAGTTAGATCCACTTCTTTTTGAACAGGTGCCCACATAACAAAAACGACTACCAAGCAGCCTGTTGAGCAAGAAGCAAGTTCAGGAGAAGGCAGGAAAGAAAAGGAGTGGCCTTATGTCGTAACAGACGCTTCCTTGGCTAATGAAGGGCAAGCATTGTTAAAATAATCCCCACCCATACGTGGTTCAAAACAACAGAGGTTGCCATTCTGTCCCCCGGAGAGGGAGCTTTTAAAGGTGGGACTGGAATTGTATGTCCCAAAGTAGATAGTACTGGCCAAGAAGCCACATGACTAAGTTGAAAAAGTCTGACAAGAGGAATATGCTATCAGCCAAGGTAGGAAAAAAGCCACCCCACACATTTCAATGCACATTACATGCAAATGAGACCTGCAACATAATGTTGCAGTGCTGACTGTTTCTGTTCAGTATTCTAGCCAGCAATGCATTCTTTCAGGGTGAACCATTCTGTCTCCTCCCTGGTTTTCCATTCCCTTCCTTCACTCAAGTGTTGAAACAGATAGTTAGTGTTCTGTGGCTACTGAGTATGCTCAGTCCTTGGGGGCAGGAGGGCTAACCCTAATTTTCTTTTTGGGTACTTCAATAAATCTTGGGGTTCCCCTGAGCCTGCCAATACCTCTCTGTTGTTTATCAATAGCACCATTTTGACTGCATAGCCATCATAAATCTGGACCTGAGTTCAATATATTAGAGGTGTTTTAAGGAAGAATGCAGAATTTAAGATGACACGTTGAAATTGCCAATATGCAAACTTTACACATAAGGTGACCAGAAGCAAAGGGGATGGAGCCTCAGTGTGCAGAAAAGGGAATTTCATCTGCTGCTGAAAATCTACGCAACTACAACTGTGCTGTTCTCTTTCGTATTCTATATACATGCACAACGTGTTACAAGGTTTGGTTACTATCATTCTTAGCTTTACCTATTGCTGCTTTCGATCAGGATGGAGAACTGAGCTGTTTCAGTCGAGCCAGGCACAACAGCCCTCTATGCCACCAGGTGTGGGGCAGGTAAAAGCGGGGCTTGAAGGCACTTCCCAAGCACCAATTAGCCAAATGTCAGTCCTTGGACAGCGTAGTGCAGAGTTTGTGAGTGTGGGTGTGTGGATAAGGATCTGGTTTCTCCTAAAATTCAGAGCCATAGATATGCAATCAATAGCATACAGAATGAATAGTTGAGAAAGTGAAAGTTCTCACAACGGCTACCTGCTTCTTTTTTTACCATTCTCCCTGAAGTTAGGTTTGTGCCTTGTTTATTTTACAAATTTGTATAGGGATTGTATCTTATTTCTCCACTTGCTCTTATAATTAACCTGAGAGGCAAATTAAATAATCCAACATTAAAAAGCCAAAATAAATCACACGGCATTGATGTTGTATAGTGGCTAATCTATCACCTGCAACGTCATTGGTTCAAAACTCACCTCACACACTAACCAACTGAACAGTCTTAGGAAAGCAACAACTACTAACCTATGGCATGGAGCTACTGAACGGATTGTTGAGATAAAAGCCTCAGGCGAAAGGGGTCAGGGGCAGCTGTGGCAGTGGCGTAGCGTGGGTTGTCAGCACCCAGGGCAAAGCA
Organism: Podarcis liolepis; assembly: GCF_965112155.1. Taxonomy (NCBI): domain Eukaryota; kingdom Metazoa; phylum Chordata; class Lepidosauria; order Squamata; family Lacertidae; genus Podarcis; species Podarcis liolepis. Next base: position 95,344,003 of record NC_139559.1, on the reverse strand, counting down.
AGTAATTTGCGCCCCTAACCCGTGGATTTGCGCCCCCTAACCCTAACCCCCAGATGTTGCGCCCGGTGCGGCCGGCCCCCCCCTGCACCCCCCACGCTACGCCACTGGCTGTGGGCAGGATTCCTGCGTTGCTGGGGGTTGGACTAGATAATTCCTCATGCCCCTTCCAACCCTACAATTCTGTGAAATATATTAAACCTCACTGCAACTATATCTAAGAACATGTAACTGAAATAATAACATACTATTGCGACTGTTCAACCCTAACTCTCTTGTGTTTATTTCTAGATCTTAAGACACCATGGCTAAAGTCCTGTCCTATCATTCCATACCCAGCTGTGACATTTGCTGCAGACCACACGGGATTCTGTGCTCCAGTAAGGTTCTTCCAAGGAAGAGGACAGATACATTGTACTGCCCCTTCCCAGTCAGTAGCACTGATGGGGTGCTGTACCCACCTAGCATCATGGCTTACTGCGTTGGGTGCATTTTCCAGATGCCCCTCCTTGTTCTCCTCATAAAAAGCCACTGACCATAGTCCTTCTCGCTCCACATGAGAAGCGAACTCTGCCTTAGCTGCTCCTCTCCTGCAGCAATCAGGTTTTTCCTAAACATAGGGAGGCTCACCGCACTGGAGAACTCCTGGCCTATGGCATAGAGGCAAGTGATGGTGTCTGTCCTCTTTTCCAACTTGCCAGCAACAACTTTGCAGCCAGAAAGGCTATTAAAGCAGTGTTTCCCAACCACTGTTCCGCGGCACACTAGTGTGCCGCAAGATGTTGCCTGGTGTGCCGCGGGAAAAATTAAAAAATTCGAAAGATTTTTTTTTTAAAGTCAAATTTTCGATTGGGGCGCCGTCACTAGATGACCCCTGGGGTTCCCTCCCTCCCTCCCGCTCTGCGCCTCCCTCCTCCTCCTCTTCCTCCGGGGAGGCCCTTCCTGGCTCTCGGCCAAGGCTTGGCGGCTGCCACTCACTCACTCGCTTGCCCACCCGTCCCTCTATCCCTGCACCCGGCCTCTCCCCCTCCGTCCCTGGCGCGGGGGCTGCCGGGATCCGTAGTCCCCTCGCCCTTGGGCTCCGCGCCCGCGCGGTGTGCGCAAACTACGTTTCCCAGCATGGCCTGGCGGGCCGGGCGTTTTGTTTGAAGCGCTCTTCTCCCGGCCATGGAATGAGCGCAGCGGCGGCGGCCGGGTGGGCAGGGGCTCTTCCGCGCAGACCCCGCGCAGCCTGCCTGCGCCCCCGCGGAGATCGGGCGGCAGGATGGAGCCCGGGGATCCCCGCAGAGCGGCGGAGGCGGAGGCTGCCCCCCAGGTAGGGCTGCATCGGGGTTTTTTATTTTTGCAATGCTGCATCCGTGCCGGAGGGGACGCATCGGACCGCGGGGAGACCCCTTGGTGGGCGTGCAAGGCAATGCATGCGTGCAGGCGTTGCATGGAGTGCAGTGCAATGCAATGGCAACGCGGCGCCCTGCATGCATGCAACTTCCACCGGCGCTCCGGACTTGGCAGGTGAGGGGGGTCCCCAGTGGGCGGCAGAGAGAGCCGGGAGGGCGAAGGGGAGCCGGGGGGGAGCAGCGCTGCTCCCCGAGCCGAGCCCAGGGGGAAACTTCGGCGTCGTTGCGCTGGGTGTTGGAAGCGGAGGCTGGCGGGGGCCCCTCACCTGCAAAACCTGGTCGCCTCTCATATATTTCGTGCATTGCATTCATCGCCCGCTTTCTCCTCCAAGGAGCTCCCGGGGGCGCGCGTGGTTCTCCGCGTGTTATCCTCGCAACAACAGCCCTGCGAGGCGGGTCAGGCGAGTGGCCCAAGGGAGCACCCAGGGATTGTCCTGGCCAGGTGGGGTGATTTGAACCCTGCTCTCTGCCCGGTCTTCATCCTCATTTAGCCCCCACATGTGCATGACTGTGCATGACTGAGGTTTCCCCCCCTCGTCTTGGCTATGGTGTGAGTCTGTGCTGTTAATTAATGGGGTTCTGCCTTCGGAGAAGATGAGCCAGCCCTCAAGGAGGTGATTATGTAATTTGCTAGCAATTCATGTCCCTCCCGGCGTGACGCTGCGCGCTGACGTCACGGGGCTGTAATGGTGGTGTGCCTCGAGATTTTTTTCATGAAACAAGTGTGCCTTTGCACAAAAAAGGTTGGGAAACACTGTATTAAAGGAAAATGAAGGGCTTAATTGTGAAGGCGTCAACTGTTGCCTCCATGACCACATTCAGCCATGCTGACATGTAGCATGTGTCTTTTGCTTCTGCTTTTAATAGCTACACAGGAGGGACTTGCTTGGCAGGCCATAATTCTGCCAGAAGGATGGGAGAGATATTTTTAGATTCATGTGTTTTGGCCATGTTTGTTTTAGCTTTTGTGAGCAGCCTTGAGTCATGGTTCTTGGAGAAGCGGAGGGCATACATACATAAATACAACAACAACAACAACAACAACAACAACATTGTGTCTTCCAATCAGTTACTGGGCTAAGTTCAATTAGTTGGTCCTGATACGCAAAGCCCTATACAGCTCAGGACCAGGATAGCCAAAAGATTGTCTCACTCCATCTATAGCCAACTGACCACTGTGCTCTGTAGGAGAGGACCTCCTGCAGACAAGCAACCTCATCAGGAGGTCCACTGCATATGATCTTGCTACAGGGCCTTTATGTGGTGGCAACTACCCTTTAGAACTCCCTCCTGTTAATTACAGGCACCGCACTTTTCCAAATGAGCATTTTAAGCGGAGGTTTTAGAAGGGGAAGAAACGGAGGCAGTGAGAGATTTTACTTTCTTGGGCTCCATGATCACTGCAGATGGTGACAGCAGTCACAAAATTAAAAGACGCCTGCTTCTTGGGAGAAAAGCAATGGCAAACCTGGACAGGATCTCAAAAAGCAGAGACATCACCTTGCTGACAAAGGTCCGTATAGTAAAAGCTATGGTTTTCCCAGTAGTGATGTATGGAAGTGAGAGCTGGACCATAAAGAAGGCTGGTCGCCAAAGAATTGATGCTTTTGAATTCTGGTGCTGGAGGAGACTCTTGAGAGTCCCATGGACTGCAAGAAGATCAAACACATCCATTCTGAAGGAAATCAGCCCTGAGTGGTCACTGGAAGGACAGATCGTGAAGCTGAGGCTCCAATACTTTGGCCACCTCACGAGAAGAGAAGACTCCCTGGAAAAGACCCTGATGTTGGGAAAGATGGAGGGCACAAGGAGAAGGGCGTGTCAGAGGACAAGATGGCTGGATAGTGTTCTCGAAGCTACCAGCATGAGGGAGGCAGTGGAAGACAGGAGTGCCTGCCGTGCTCTGGTCCATGGGGTCACGAAGAGTCAGACATGACTAAATGACTAAACAACAACAACAACAATACCTGTAATTGGATCTAACATTGTTTTCACATACATTTTTATTGTCAAATCACTTTGAGATGTCTTGTAGGAAGTGACTCATACATGAAATTAAATGAATGCATATTTTTATTGTTGTTGTTCATATAGTATGCTCCATGATGCTTTAAAAACACAAGTCAGGTAGGGCCCTGCCCTGTAATCTAAAATGGGAGTGGGGAGGACTGAATTTCTTCAGGGATATCTTGGGGCCGTATATTGGCAGTGGTTAGGGATGGAGCCAAAAGCGGGTGGGTGGGGTCACACTTTCTTCTCTCGTCTGCCCCATTGACATCCATATGAAATTAGACCAAAGATCACATGCTGTCCTGTGGCCACAGGCTATTCACCTGTGATTTAAAATTTGCTGAGAGAGAGGCTAATGGGGGTTGGGGAGGAAGATAGGAATGAGGATAAGGAAGGGAAGGGAAGAATGTGTGTTCAGTTGCGTGTACTAGGGCTTCATTTCAGTAGGGGATGAGGACCAGGGAGATTACATTGGAAATATATGTTTTAGGGAGTAATCTGATGGACAGAAAAAAAGCATCAGCATCTGGGTGTTTGGGGGGGGCAATTGTAAGCAAAGAGGGCATTTGGAGAGAAAGGGCAGAGAATGAAATCTGATGGCTGAGTGACAGAGCCAGGGAGCAAAGGTCACCACCAGGCATGTACTGGAAAACTAGAGCCGAAAGATAAGTGGTGATTTTTGATACAGGGATGACCTTGTGTCAGGTGACCATCTCCCCCTTAACATTCCTTGCTCTCCAACTATTAGGAAGATAACAAGCTCTACATTTATTTTTCACCCATAAAAATATATGAGCTTGATTCAGAAAATAGCAGCAATTTCAACACATAGCATGGGCAGCCATTTTGCCATTACCTTCAGAAACACCTCGATTAACTCTACAAATCTAGCATAAGTTGAATTAACTTTCTAGCACAAAATGCACAGAAAAATAAATTCTGATCTATCTGACATGGACCAACCAGGTTGTATTTTAGAAGATCACAGTGCTTAACAGGAGACTTCATAACATGAACACAAACTATGAACAACTTGTTAAGTTTCCGGAACAGCTTTTCTTTTTCCACTTTCACAGAAAAGCAGGAAGCTTTGCCTGGTACAATTTGACACTGATTACATGTTAATCATGCCAGCTGCGGGCTGCATATTTTAAACACAACTGCAAGTATTTCATATGTTAAAATAGTGATACTTTTTTTTTTTTACCCTTATATACCAGCCTCCATGAAGCTTTAAGCCAATAACTATTTTAAAAGGCCTGGAATAAGTAAACACACTATTTAATTACAGCAACTTCTTTCTGGAAACTCTCATGTGTTGTTAATGACGTATTGAAAGGAGAATAAAAGTTGTTTTCATACTGAACCAGCACTGTACCTGTCGTAGCTCGCTCATTCAACTTCCATATTTAGCAAATGTATAACATAAGCCACAATCCTATAAACACCTAAATGTAAGTCCCACTGAACTCCTGCTGATCTATTTGTGTGCAGATATGCATATGATTGTGCTGCTGTTGCTACTTGTAAAACCAAGAGTAGGCTTTGGAAAGCGATATCAAAACACTTTCAGATTTCAAAAGGGAGCAGAAAGGGAGCAATGGGCTCTTCTCTTTTAACCTTTCGCTTAGGATATGCAAGTCACTGATAAAAGGGTTAGGGTTTGATACAAGGCAGATGGTATAGGAAAGCACCTATTTTTATGAAAGAAAAATGCAACATTCCCCGCCCCTCAACAGGCTTTCTGGCATGCCCCTAAAGTTTTTGCTGATGGGAACCTTACCTGAAACCTGCATGCTGTGACCTTGCCGGTGCCTCAGTCATGGTCCTGCCGGCATGCCAGCCCCCGTCTTAACAGCACCACTTTCGGCAGCCACACTCCTTGTCTGTCCTCTGCCTTGGACAGTGTGGAATGAAGAAAAGCCAGGACGAAAACTGAGGCCAAGCTTCTCTATCCAGTTCCCTGGCTCCGGGCAGTCGAACAATAGCTACCCTTTCTCTTGCGCTCGTTCTCTCCCACGGCAGAGGAGAGTGCCGGAATCCCGTGTGTGTGTGTGTGAACCAAGGCAAACTAACAGGGACGGACTTTTCATTTTCCTCTCCCCAAAGGGGTGTGCGCATGTGAGTAAGAGAAGGCGGCGTCCGGCAGCCAAAACATGAGCTAATGAAAGAGCAGCTCCCTTTAAACTGCCGCTCAACTACGGAGAAACTGCAGTCCGTGTAACACGATGCCATCTAATCCAATCTGAAGGGAGTGGATACCAAAATGAGGAGCGCCAGACTTCTGACAGGAAGGCAAACTCAATGACAAAAAGTTTTACGTGACACTGAGGCAAGTGGAGAACTATTCCCATCCGGCACTTTCCCCGCAACTCAGGGAAGTGAAACACAGGCACCCACTCTTGTCAGATGTTGAACGAGAGCTTTTAAAAAGCAAGGGGAAGAAGTCAAGGAACAGGAGGGTGTTCTACTATCTTGCTGCTGCACATATGGGACAAAAACATCCTTTTTTTTTTTAATATGCTGAAGGGGGGGGGGGAAATAAGCGCCACTACACTCCAGTCTGTTGCTGCTAATGCACTACATTAAAGACATGACAATAGCACTGCAGAGAACAAAACATCAAGTCTGAACCATTTAAAAGAACCCCACAACAATTCCCACCTGCCTATCCAGAGTTGCAGAGAGATACTGCGTAGAGGAAAGATCCCTTTGCCTGGCGCTGTAATTTAATCATGGGCCGAAGACAAGCTGAGCACACGCTTCCCACTACTGGCAGCTCCTCCTGCACGTCCTCAAAACTAGGATATTCCTATTTTCTTCCTTCCGATTCAGCGGATACACGATCTCTCCTTCCTTGTGGTGCATGTCTCCACCCCACAGCGCAATGTAGATTTGTGATAAGCCTCTGTTCTTTTCCTACTTATGCAACAGCCCTTGTGCCCTCAGACTCCCCCCCCCCCCCTCTGCCAGAAGTCGGAACGGCAGCTTTGACGAGCCCACCCTCTGCTACTGCTCACAAGGAAAATCCCAGGGGAAAAGCCTCCAGACAAGTCTTGCAGAATGCAGAATGCATGCTGCTATGAAGCTAACCAAGCAGACATTTATAAGCTGGAAGTTACCTCCACCCCCTTCTCAAACGCTCATCAAAACAAAACCAACCTGAAGCTTAATTATGGGCTCAGAGTGATTTCTGAATTCTAAAACCATCATTAGGGCTGCAGAAGCAGAAGTACATCTGCAGAAGCTGCTGTGCTGTGGAGATGGGACTGAACTTATACAGCAAAGTATTGATGGGTGAATTCCTGTCACCTCAATTTGGAATTGGGTTCAGTTAATACAAACTGGTTTTTTTAATTGTTTGTTTGTTGTGAATTTCCCTACAAGCTCTTCAAATTTCAGAAACTCCAGTATGGTTCTGATGCCATCAGTGGGAGCATAATGAAACATAAATCAGGGGCGAAACTTGGCTTTTTTCCACCCAGGTCAAAGACCCAGTTTGGCACCTCCCCCAAGAATTTGCATACACGCACAAGCACAGGAATATACAGGGTTTGAGTGGCTCATTCTATTTGAAGGAGGAATCAGTGCAACTCAATTGTACATATTCATTTTTTAATATTCATTTGCAGTAAAATGTTTGTTGTTAGCATACTCTTCAACCAACAGAAGTAGGTCCAATGGAAAGTAACATTTTCTTCACCTTGTGCTTCCCGTTCTGGGACCAAGTAATGAGACTTGATGGTTCTTTCTCTTTCCTTTCATCACTTCCACAATGTGGCATTGAATATATCAACTATTCTCTGAGCATCTCAGAAAACTTATAGTTCTGTTGCGAATGGCACATTTCCACAGAAAGAATGTCCGTTTACAAGATCTCTCTCGACACATTCGGCAGTAATTCCTATTTACGCTAAAGCATTAAATCTAACATTGTACAATTGAGAAATATTCTGCTTTTATGATGGAATACAAAATGGGATCCACATCCCATGCTTTCATTACTAAGGCTTTCCCAAATGATGTTGCTGCCCACAATTAGGAATGAGTTAAACTCCAGCTTCATTTGTGTTTTCAGTGTTAATGGAACATATTTCTAGTAATCTGAGAGGCTCTAAACTTGTTTAACCTGCAAAGAACAGAAAGATTCCTGAAATACCACAGGAGCTTCCCAAAGTGATCCACCTCTGGGAAATGGCTTTCCACAAACCTAGTGATGACAGAAAACTGGGGTGGGTGAGAGACAAAAGCTTCACAGCTTCATTCCAGATATTGCAAAGCAAACAAGCTGATTTGGACAGGTTGGAAAAAATGAAGACTGCTGGTGAAATATTCAGTTCCCCCTGAAAACAAAAACAAAACGCTGTTCTAAATAGTTAAATATAAAAGCTCCCTTGCAAACATATCATCTTTAATTTAAATAAAAATCTGTCACAGCAGCAACTGTGCAAAGCACCAAAGAGACTGTTATTTACAGATGATTTCAGAAAGAGCAAAGGAGGAATAATGTAGAGACAGGAGACATGTGACTAGTTTATGAGAGAAGGGAAACATGGGTTCAGAAAGGGCGGCGACCTGCTTCCCAAGAACCCACTGTAGCTGAGACTAGAACTGATGGCAGTGTCACCAAGATGTACTGCGCCTGGAAAGGAAACTCACCAAAGACACTAGTGACAGCATCTGCAGCCAAAGAATTGGCTGGTTGGCTCAGATCAATAAATGAAACTCAGCCCAAACTGCCATCTACTGCTATATGAACCTCATTCTCCCTTAGAATTGTGAGGCTGAAATACCTTAGTGAAAGCAGAAGCCACAGTGTGCAGAATCCACACCTTGGCTTCCTCCCTTTCCTGACAATAGTGCACAACCCCTCTAGTCTCCGGCTCTTGTGAACTGTTTTGGGGCTGCTCTCCTTTCTCCTCCTTTCTTCAGATTAATTTCTCCACCCAATGCCCTCAATGCGCTTCCTCAAGACCACTGGCTATTTTGTCCCACTTTGCTATCCTGCAGCCAAACCACACCTCAAAACATTCTGCTCACTTTCCGTTATTCAGCATCTCCTGAACATGAATGCTCAGCCTTACGTTTCTTCAGAGCATCATTTATGACTAACCTTTGCTGCAGTTCCCTTTCTCCGTTCCCTCAAGCCTTGCTCTCCAACAGGTCTTTTCCCTGGGTTCCTCTTTATTAGCTCATTACACCCTTCTTTTGGCTTCCATTCCTCTGGACCAGGGATAGGCAACCTAAGGCCCAGGGGCCGAATGTGGCCCATTCACCTTCTCATTCCAGCCCATGGACGGTCCAGGAATCAGCGTGTTTTTACATGAGTAGAATGTGTCCTTTTATTTAAAATGCATCTCTGGGTTATTTGTGGGGCCTTCCTCGTGTTTTTACATGAGTAGAATGTGTGCTTTTATTTAAAACACATTTCTGGGTTATTTGTGGGGCATAGAAATTTGTTCATTCCCCCCCCCCCAAATATAGTCCAGCCCACAAGGTCTGAAGGACAGTGGACCGGCCCACGGCTGAAAAAGGTTGCTGACTCCTGCTCTAGACTGCATGTCCCTGCCCCTCTTCCCAGTCCTTTGCTGCGCCCAATGTGATGTTTTGATCACAGCCAAAAATTCCCTTCCTCTAGAGAGTTGGGAGTGCACATTATGCTGCTCCCTAAAACTACAGAATATTCTGAGCTACCACATATTAGCTCAAGCAATCACAGCCAGAGGCTTCGCTGCTGCAAGCTCCGCTTAATTAGGCATTTCCCATAATTCCTAAATATTCCAACTGATCATATGGGGCATATATTAATAATTCCTCCAAGGCACTCCAGAGAACGTTTTATCCTTACACACACACACACACACACACACCGGTTAGGTAGATTAGAATGGGAAAGACTGACCTGCCTAAAGTAACCCAGTGACCCTTGTGGCCAATATCATGGGCATCATATGTAATTGTCCCTTAGGAGGAAGAGAATGTTCGACCTCAATTCACACAATTTCCAAGTCATGCTAGGAAGGCAAAACTTGGCACCATTAAGGTGTGCTGAGTGAACTTGACAGATTGACTGGGCCTTGGTTCCCACATCACTCCAGGCGCTGCTATCTGTCACCAAGCCTAATTGGCTGTGCCTGGCATTTAAACAGCATTCCAACAGCTAATGGCCAGCTACAAATGCCAGTAATTGCTCCTGCTATCTCAGGGATGGAGATCATCAAACCTGGTGTGTTCATGTTACATATTCCAGAGAAGAGGCTGTCACTCATGTTGGAGCATATCAAAGGCTCCAGCACTGCTGCTCAAAAATATCAGCCCTTCTAAATGCATAGAAACTTAGAAAACTGTCTTACACCAAGTCAGACTGTTGGCCCATCTGGTTCAGGACCATTAACCCTAATTGGCACCAGTTCTCTTGGGTTTCGGGACGCGGGTGGCGCTGTGGGTTAAACCACGGAGCCTAGGACTTGCCGATCAGAAGGTCGGCGGTTCGAATCCCCATGACGGGGTGAGCTCCCGTTGCTCAGTCCCTGCTCCTGCCAACCTAGCAGTTCGAAAGCACATCAAGTGCAAGCAGATAAATAGGTACCACTCCGGCAGGAAGGTAAACGGCGTTTCCATGCGCTGCTCTGGTTCACCAGAAGCGGCTTTGTCATGCTGGCCACATGACCCGGAAGCTGTACGCCGGCTCCCTCGGCCAATAAAGCGAGATGAGCGCCGCAACCCCAGAGTCGGTCACGACTGGACCTAATGGTCAGGGGTCCCTTTACCTTTACCTTTACTCTTGGGTTTCAGGAAAAAGTCTTTCCCAGCCTTAACTGGAGATACCGGGGATCAAACCTGGGACCTTTTGCATGCAAAGCATGAACACTACCACTTGAGCTACAGCTTCCCCCTGAGTCTTTGTACCTTGATATTTTACAGAAAACATTTATTCAATGTGTGCAGAGGAGGACAACTAAGATGATCAAGGGTCTACAAGCCAAGCCATATGGGCAGCTGTTGAACGAGCTGGGTGTGTTTAACCCAGTGATGGCCAATATTGGCCCTCCAGCTGTTTTGGCACTACAGTTCCCATCATCCCTGACCACTGGTCCTGTTACCTAGGGGTGATGGGAGTTGTAGTCCCAAAACAGCTGGAGGGCCAAGTTTGGCCATCATTGGCTTAGCCTAAAAAAGAGGAGACTGGGAGCAGATATGATAGTCATCTTCAAATATCTCTGTCACATGGAAGATGGAACAAGCTTGTTTTCTCCTGCTCTGAATGGCTTCAAGGTGATTCTGACTAAACTTCAGGAAGAACCTTTGACAGTGAAACGGTCTCCCTCTGGAGGTTGTGGACTCTCCTTCCTTGGAGGTTTTTAAGCAGAAGTTGGATGGCCATCTGTCATAGATGCTTTAGTTGAGATTCCTGCATCACAGAGGGTTGGACTAGATGACCCCCATGATCCCTTCCATCTCTATGATTCAAAGATTCCTCTTTGAAAAAGAACCCATCCTGACCCAAATAACATAATTGGAATTCTGCTTCTCAAAATCTGTATTCTCTTTTTCAGGACTGGTTCTGGTTTGATGGGGCCCTGGGCAAAGTGCCCTCTGGTGGGCACCCTCCTTTGTTGGTGGGTCCTCTTAGGCAATGGAACAGGCAGCAACAGCGCCACCATTTTTATATGTCCACCATTTTTATTTTCCCAGAATGCTCCACAGTGGCACCATTCTGGGGGCATTTTAGACCCAGATGGTACTTGTAATGCCAGACTTGGGTGGGTGGATTAAAAAGAGCCCGTGTACCGGCAGCTGCCCAAGGACACCTGCCCGGCTCTCCCCCCCTCTAACGCAGTGGTGGATTCTTCTGATAACATATTTCAGGCTATAATTGGGAAAGCAGCAAACCAAATTATGTTCCAAGTGCTAAGACTTTTCGAAGCACTTGCAATGTGTGGGCAAATGCAATGTCATGAAAGCATTTTGGCTTACTCTGAGCTTCTTGGCCTGCTGTGCCAATTAGAAGACCACTGGGATAAATGTATGTGAAGTAATCTGAATATTCAGGAAGTGCGCTATAAAAATCCTCAGTGTTATTAGGAGCAACACAGAGATCCTCTGAAGGAGTTTACGGTTATGATTTATCGACCTCATCACAAGATCTCCAGATATTTACTTCCGTGTAAGCTCTGGACAGTTATCCTTCAGCCAGCATTTCTGTGGAGCGGATGCAACATTTCCCCTGCAAGTGCAGGGCTTTGTCACTCAAAAAACCCCCAACATCACCTGCTGACATCAGCAGTTGGAGAAGTGTGGAATATTATTACCATAATTGCATCCTGTCATTTCTCCAAAGAGCTCAGTTATGCTACTGTGGCCCCATAACAATCCTATGAAGGAAGTTACAACTGCTGAAGAGAACAACTATCCCATTCAGGCACAGAAGTACTTATGCAGCTCAAAATGGTGGTAGGCTCCCTTTGCTCACGGTTGGTTTTTTTTTTTAAGGTCTTTGTGCTCTCTCTCATTCAAGTTCACTTCTCCCCTGTTTTGTTTTTAATCCAATTCATAAAGCTTTTGACAAGATTTGCAGCTGCTGGCACTGCAGCTTCCCAGACTAGAATAAAATGTGCATTTTAAAACATTTTATGAAATGTCCATCTATCCCAATCTCTTTGCAGCATCCGTGATATAGCTATAAAAGGTGAGCCTTAAGGACATAATCAAAGGTTATATATTACATTGGTTTGATGAAAGGAACCTATTTGCAGTTTTCTCTGCATATCCTACAGGCAGGGAAAGGTATAAACTTCCTTTGCTCTTTCTTGCTTCAAATACAGGGTACTTTGAAATGTGCCTTATTAAAAGTATGGTGGGCTACAGTGCATACCATGGTTCAAGAGTGCGAGATGGCTTTCCCAAGGCCTTGATCTGAGATTCACAGCTTTTTGTTAAGCTGTCCCCAATGTGTAGAATGAAAAGAACCATCATTCCCATTTCCAATACATCCTGACCCCCAAGCCAACCTTGCAAGTAAGTCTGCAGAAGTTTTGAGACCATGAAATATTTTACTAGCCACTTGACTGCCAGTCATGGCTGGTGATGTGGCATGCTGAGAGTTATGGGGCAGGAGGAAGATGCCACTGCTGGGGTGGACGGGACAAGGGGGACACAATCCCCTTAGTTGATGGCACAGGAGGCAAAGGGATGCTGCCGCCTGGTTAAGAGCACCTTGAGCCTTCTGCAAGTAAGGGGATTCTTCTCCCAACAGCTACCAGCAGCACTAGCACCAGTTTCCCTCCACGTGACGGCACTGGGACCTTCTACCCCAGTCCTGGAGGCAATTTTTGCTCAGCACAGTCAACCAAGCAAGAGCCCGTTTCCAACTGTGTCCTAAGCTGTGCCAAACAACAACACCTCTATCAACAATATAACTATTTCACACACCCCAACAGCATTTGACTCAATTTTTGGCTCAATTTAACTTTAAACATAAATTATTAGCTTCATTTTGAAGCCCCTTCCCAGGTTCATTACTATACCAATACTTTATTTTGTTTTACTGGTACCATAAGAGGAAAATTTATTATTATTACTCATCTAAGCACAACCACAATGGCTGATTAGATATTTAGCTACGCCATGTTGAATGTTATCTGCTAACTCTGTTCTGTCCTGTTTCCCCTTTGTTTTTCTTTAAACCAATTCATGAACCAAGAACTTAAACATTTATGTTTCTTTTCAGGAATTGATGTCCCAAGTGAGCTGCTGATATAATCTATAGCAATCCATATTCTTGTACACATTCCAAATATTAAAAGAGTAATTGTCAAGGTAAAGGTATTTTAAAAAAATTAAAACTATCCTCTAATCATGGTGGGACAAGTTTCCAGCTCATGTTTAAGCTGTTTCATAATTAAGGACATGCTTGAGCTTTTATGTTTCCAAAGCATGTTAACCAAATCCTTAGGGATGCAGCAGGATCTCAAAATCCAATAAAAACCACCTTGCTTCAGTAACTTTTTAAAACGTCTAATGCTTAGAGGCGCTACAAAGATTAATTAGTGTGTGTCAGGATATCACTCAAGCCGCTGAGTAGGATTACCAAATATATGAACATACGAAACTGCTTTCCGCTGAGTGAACACCGTGGGTCTAACTCTAACTAGCAGGGTTTTACATGCTCTCAGGTAGAGGCCTTTCTCAGCACTGCTACCTGAAACCTATTTAACTGCGAATGCTAATGAATGATCCTGGTACCTTCTGAATATGTGCCCTACCACTGAACAATGACCCAACTCCATAAATAAAGACGGTCTAAGGCTGCAACTCCACTCACAATTGACCGTGAATGAATCTAACTGATGTCTGTAGGACTTAAAGGTAAAAGGTAAAGGAACCCCTGACCATTAGGTCCAGTCGTGACCGACTCTGGGGTTGCGGTGCTCATCTTGCTTTATTGGCCAAGGGAGCCATCGTACAGCTTCCGGGTCATGTGGCCAGAATGACTAAGCCGCTTCTGGCGAACCAGAGCAGCGCACGGAAACGCCGTTTACCTTCCCGCCAGAGCGGTACCTATTTATCTACTTGCACTTTGACATGCTTTCGAACTGCTAGGTTGGCAGGAGCAGGGACCGAGCAACGGGAGCTCACCCCGTCGCGGGGATTCGAACCACCGACCTTCTGATAAGAAAGTCCTAGGCTCAGTGGTTTAACCCACAACACCACCCGCATTCCCTGTAGGACTTACATCTGAGTAAAACTATGAAACCTATGCTGATGCTATGCTGAGTCAATTCATTATCACTGGGCAACAAAGGGTCTTCCACAAAAATCAAGCACATTCAATGATGCAGCCTTCCAATTGGTTGAGTTCAGGACAGATCACTGGAAGTCTGCAGACCACAATAGGGTCACAGTTTGGTTTTGCAACCCCTAATCAGCTAAAGGTGATCTTTACTTGCCACTGCACAGTGGCAATTTACAAGCCTGTTACATGGGTTAATAATAATAATAATAGTAATAAATAATAATAATAATAATAATAATAATAATAATAATAATAATAATTTATACCCCGCCCATCTGGCTGGGCCTCCCCAGCCACTCTGGGCGGCTTCCATAAAAACCAAAAATACAGTAGGGTTTGTTTCCTAATATGAAGATAGCTAACATGTTCTGCCTTGCCTTCTCCAACTAAGGACTCAAATTGTTTGTCAAACTGTTTGTTTTAATTTTAGGCCGATTTAATCAACCTTATTTAAACCAGTGGCAACCTTATTTAAACCACCTGGAAGTTCACAGGCAGTCAGATCCACCAGGTGGATCCATTCCCCTGCCTCGTCCACACTTTGCTAACATCCATCAATCAAAGGACTGTTTTGATTAGTCCCATTTGCCATCGGATCTTTTGGCTAAACCAATTAGATTTAATAAACGTGCATATTGCCAGGGCTGGGAAATGGATTCCTGTTTGAGGCACTGAAATATCAAGTAACTTACAGGTAAAGGTACTACTCATTGTTATAAGGTCATCTTTAACATTTTCTTATTCATTTCATACTACATACAATTGCCAAAAGACTCTTTAAAATAGAAGTGCATGATTGACTCTTGACCCATCAATTAAAATTTGCCCCTGATGTAATCAACTAGAACATCAGTTGATCAACCAATCAATTAAAATATTTAACCTTAGTTAAACTCAATTTAGTTAAACAGTGCACTTGGCTAATATGAAGATTTAAGAAGAAAATCTGAAAAACAAGGTCATCTGCATGAGACAGGATCTATTTTAGCAACAAGTATCTATTAAAATAAATCAGATGTAGGGCACTGCCTACTTTCATCAGCAAGGCATCAACTTGTTCTATCCCCGAATCTATGGGTAGGGAAATTAGGAGGGGTCGCTCTCTGGAAATGGGGTGTTAATCCTTTTGTCTTGCATTTACTTATGAGAAAAGGAACAAGCCACCTGTTCAAATGACAAAAACTTAAAAACCTTTCTAAAGAGATTTATTTCGTGTGGGATGGCAAATGCTTTTCTAAGAATAAAAATGCAGGGATTATGGACCCAGTGTACTGAGAGTTAAGATTATGTGTCCATACTCCAGTTAATCCTTGCTCTACAGGGATTTACGTTTTAAACAGATAAATTTGTTCTAGGGCCAAACTTGGCATTAGGTGCACAGGACCTGTAGCAGTGATTCTTAATTTCAACTGCACAGATTTTAAAGGAAGAAAGTTATCCATCTCTATGTAATATAATATGGGGGTGGCAAGGACCTCAGAGGTTACACACACCGTTAGAGATGCAAATCGGGGAACTGCTTGGAATACCCTGATTCCCATATGAAGCACCCCAGCTCAATTCCTCCTCACACTATTACTCAATGCTGTAATCTCTACTATACCTGTTGCATTTTGCAAGAGCCTCCCCTTCACTGATTTAAAAGTCAATGTTCTTTTGTTTAAAGTTTTGTTCTTTTGTTTAAAGATAAATGAAAAACTGTAACTGTTCTACAATACAGTATCATCAGTTTAATAAATAACAGTATATAAAACACCATACATATGACAGGTCAGACCTACTGCTGGCGTCCGGAAACAAGACCATTTACCTAGATGTTAAATTATAGTTTTAGAATTTCAGTATCTCATTTCAGATATTTGTGACTCAAGGCAAATTCACACAATACATTAAAAGCACATTCAACACACATTTAAAGCATGTGATTTCCCCCAAAGAATGCTGGGAACTGTAGTTTGTTTAAAGAGCTAGGAATTGTAGCTCTGTTAGGGAAAAGCAATAGTTCCCGGGATTCTTTCAAGGAAGACATGTGCTTTAAGTGTATGATGTGTTCCATAGGCCACAACATTCTCAGCTTATGGCATAGATCTAAACCGAATACTTGAAAATGATCAATCACTCTCCCCCAGTAACTCTGAGAATTACAGTTTTTGGATAAAGTAGGGGTTCTCAGGATCATCCCTCAAGAGTTAACAAAAGCTAGAAGTTTTGTCTCTCCATGCTAACAAGAAATCAGAAAGGTAACATAGAAAAAACTAACTTGAATCGTCTGACTTATCAGGCACCTTAACCTACAGCTCCTACCTACCTTCCAAATAGACCCCCAATGTGAAAGACTGAGATAATTTGATAACTCCATCTGTTTCATTGGAACTGCTTCAAAAGTTTTCCCTTCTCCCATCCGAAATAGATGTATTCTGCTGACTTAACCCAATTGGTGCATTGCAGATTCTTTGAATAACTGAGGTTCACAGCTGATATCTCATCAGATAAAAAGGGCTCAATTCTGCTCAAGGAGAAGTCTGAGCCCTCCAACAGTCAATCATTTTAAGACTTAACTGCACTACACAACTAAAGAGGTCATTATCCTAATGCACCAACACATAAAATCTATTATTCATCCATAGCATTAATAAGCATTAAGTATTTATTATTAATCTCTCCTGGAATGAATAAGTAGAATAACTGAGTTTCAACTGTTCCAGGTGCACAGCACCTTGAACTTCAGAAATACTGGCGACTAATCTATTACTAGGCATCTTTTAGGTTACTGTTCTCTCGTCTAGATTTTACCTGGATATGCGTGAACTGTTGGCTTCATTGGTTCAATCATCTCTCCAGCCAGGAGAGCTCAGCAGCAGCTTGCAGAAAGTGATTTTGGGCATACATTCCAAGACACAGGCACCGGAGTATTACTTAATCAGTCATTTTTTGTTGCTGTCTCTTCTTCCAAGAGCTGAAAAGATTCTCACCCTTAGCAGCCAGGCAGAATTTCTATATATCACCTGATAGCGAAGCAAAGCAGTATGGATCTAGCAGCTCAGCAAGACAATGACTCAGTTTTATCCTCTCTCCCTGGGACAGCAAAATTCACAGAAATTGGGTTTACATTCAGTGTGCAAAGACAGAAAGCAGCAGCTAAGATTTTTTAGGTTGTAAGGAAAATGATCCATTAAACATCCTGAAAACAGAATGTGCCTTAATGTATAGGTTTAAAATACTACAATGTCATATCATGCCTCCCCCTTTTTAAATATGAGAGATCATGCCCATGTTCACGGATCATGTCTAGTTGTGTCCTCAAAGCGGTACAGCAACTCCTGAAGTTGGGATCTTTGTGACACATGTTTCTTTAAGCCCTTGTGCAAACTCATTTGATATTGACAAGCTGGAACGTGTGCAGAGGAGGGCAACCAAGAAGATCAAGGTTCTGGAAACCAAGCTTTATGAGGAGCGGTTGAGGGAGTTGGATATGTTTAGCCTGGTAAAGAGGAGACTGAGAAGAGATATGATAGCCACCTTCAAATATCTAAAGGGCTGTCACATGGGTAGGACCCAAACCAATGGCTTCAAATTACAAGAAAGGAGACTCCAACTAACCAAGAAGACCTTTCTGACAGTAAGAGCCATTCAGTAGTGGAACAGACTCAAACAAGAGGTGATGGACTCTCCTTCCTTGGATGTTTTAAGCAGAGTTTGGGTAGCTGTCTGTCATGTATGATCTAGTTGAGATTCCTGCATTACAATTCCATGATTCTTCAACTGCAGTCTTAATTGCCTTGGTTTTTAATAAAATTGAATATGGATTTAATTGAGATTGCTAATAATTAATCATCAACACAACACTTGGTCTTATCAGTATTGGCCCTAGAAGCAGTTTCAAAAGCTGAAAACGGGCCTCTGTTGTTGAGAATGTCCACTGCCATCATGACACCCCCAGACAAACATATGCCTGCAGAAGCTTTCCCTAGAAACCACGGGGTCCCTTATCTCTACTGAATTTAAACTAGAATTCAGCATTTTTTTCTACAGCCTGTGTTTTATACTGCATTCATCTAGGGAAGCTTCAATACCAAGCACTATTCATAGGACGCCTTGCCACTTCCTCTCCTCCTGCAAATTTTTTTTTTTTTAAATGTGCACAACAGCTAGTACCTCTATTCCAACAAGGCAGGCCTAGTATTGTGATGACCTTGACAGGAAGAGACACATTAAATCCTAATATCTCATCTCCCACCCACCAAGCTTCCAATTTACTACCAAGTACTAGCTTCATAACTTGTTTGCAATTCATTAGGATGAAATCACTTTAAGTCCAGGCAAGATAGACCATGGGGGGGGGGGGAGAAGTGGCAAGCCCAGTGTCTCCCCCTCAGTACTCACTGCAGAATCCACCTCCTGAAGAAGCTCAGGAAGATACATGACTTATGCCAGCACATCTGTACATTAAGAACATCCAGATAAGTCCCAAACTTCAATCATACTCACATCAACATGAGGGACAGCTGCTCCCTTATTCCAAGGGCATCCTTCTATAGAAAGGAAGTGACTTTTCAATTCTATGCTTGTGGGATGAGGGAGAAATGGCTTGTTCAATCAGCTTGCATGATTACATTCTCAAATTTTAGGGGTTCTCTTACAGTCAGGGCCAAAACAGGACATTTTGCCACTTGAGGCAAGACAGACCAGTCACTATCACCTCTCTGCACACCAGCTTCTCCTTGTGAAGCCATTTCACTCTGAAGAAGAAAGGGCTCTTCCTCAGAGTGAAGACTTGAGAGTACCTAGGAACTGCCACCTTTGCAGTGACAAACATTGGTCAGTTTTGCCTATAATAAACTATGGAGCTCTCCCATGTCATCAACAATGCAGGGAAGGATCCTTCGCTCTTGCTATGGCAGACAGATGCGGCAACACTTCTAGAAGCCTAGTAACCTGTTGCTGCCTGGCGAGTAGCAGTGGAAGAGGCAGAAGGCAGCCCACCAGCTAGGTAGCCAGCTGGTCAAACAGAAGCAGGCTGGTCCTCAGGCAGAAAGAAATGGCAGGAAGGCAAAAGGAATGTGATCCACCACTGCTTTCCATCCATCGGCTAGGCAAGGTGTTACCTTTGTCTAATGGGTGGGCCCATTCTGTTCATAGTCAGGTGAGGAATCTTCGTGACTGCCTCTAGGGTCCTTAAAGGTAAAGATAAAGGTAAAGGGACCCCTGACCAATAGGTAAGTCGCGGATGCCTCTGGGGTTGCGGCGCTCATCTCGCTTTATTGGCCGAGGGAGCTGGCGTATAGCTTCTGAGTCATGTGGCCAGCATGACTAAGCCGCTTCTGGCGAACCAGAGCAGTGCACGGAAACGCTGTTTACCTTCCCGCCGGAGCGGTACCTATTTATCTACTTGCACTTCAATGTGCTTTTGAACTGCTAGGCTGGCAGGAGCAGGGACCGAGCAATGGGAGCTCACCCCGTTGCGGGGATTCGAACCGCCGACCTTCTGATCGGCAAGTTCTAGGTCCTTAGGTAAGCGCAAATCAACAAGAAATCACATGCACATAATCACTCCTGATACCTTAACTGGAGCAACTGAGAAACGGGAGGGAAGGAAGCAGAGTGTGAAGACTTTGTTTCTCCGAATGAAATCCCCCTCTGTCTCTGTTAGATGTTAAGGGCTCTTCAACAGCCAACTTATAACAGAGATGTGGATGCAAGGGCAAAACAATACAGTGGTATCTTGGTTCTCAAACTTAATCCGTTCCAGAAGTCTGTTCCAAAACCAAAGCGTTCCAAAACCAAGGCGCACAGAAAGTAATGCAAAACGGATCAATCCGTTCCAGACTTTTAAAAACAACCCCTAAAACAGCAATTTAACATGAATTATACTATCTAACAAGACCATTGATCCATAAAATGAAAGCAATAATTGATGTACAGCAATATAAAATAAATAAAACAGTATTGTAGATGATAAAAATTAAAGAAATTTTTTCTTCTTCCCTGCACTGATGATAGTCATTCTTTGGAAGGGGGGCTTTTATCCATTTCCACAGTCAATCAATCAATCAATCAATCAATCAATCAATCAACCACTCAGTAGCTGAACTGGGATCCACACAGTCACAAAAACAAATTACCGTATTTTTTGCCCTATAGGACGCACCGGCTTCCCCCAACCCCAGCCCCCAGAACAGGCTGCCGCCCGCAAGGCTTGCGGACATCTGCCCGAAGCACGGGGCGTGCTCCGCAGCGCGCCCCGTGCTTCGGGCTGCAGGCTGCCGCCCCAAGCCTTGTGCGCCAGGCGGGACCTCCCGCCGGGCTCCCAAGGCTTGCGGATAGCTTCCTGAAGCCTGGAGAGCGAGAGGGGTCGGTGCGCACCGACGCCTCTCGCTCTCCAGGCTTCAGCGAAAGCCTGCATTCGCCCCATAGGACGAAAACACATTTCCCCTTCATTTTTGGTGGGGGAAAAGTGCGTCCTATAGGGCGAAAAATACGGTAACTGAAAAAGCCTCAAAACAAAAAATGCAAAATAACAAAAACAAAAGCACCAAATATAAGCTCCAAATATCAGTTCAGAACACTGCAATCGGAAACGGAAGGCTTGAATTACAATGGGGGGGGACGCAAATTAGCAGCGCAACAGGAAACACGGAAACGAAAGGCTTGAATTACAATGGGGGGACGCAAAATAGCAGCGCAACAGGAAACAAGGGGATGCAAAACGGAGCATATTCGGCTTCTGAAAAAAAGTTCGAAGACCGGAACACCTACTTCTGGTTTTGCAGCGTTCAGGTTCCAAGTTGTTTGTGAACTAAGCTGTTCAAAAACCAAGGTACCACTGTACTTTATCGGGCAAAAGAAGCTATTCAACCTTATGGCAGGGCAGCAGACAACAAGGCATCGCTGAAGACATAAAGATATGTTAAAATAGGACTCTTCTTCACAATGATGCTTCCCCTCTTGGTCTGGGAGCCAATTTCATTTAGAGCTCTCTAGCCAGACAAAAATTCTTCAACAAGTCACAAGTAAATATTTTACCATCAGAAGGGGTGGCCCAAGACTTAGGCATCCAAATAGCATTATCAATCTACTAGAAATACCTCCTGTGTAAGCCTAATCGAAATAAATGAGAGCCTTGCAACTGTATGACTGGATACAACCATGGATAGTCGATTCATTAGCTAAACTCCCATCATCCATAGCTAAGAGGACCAGTGGTCAGGGATAGTGGGAATTGTAGTCCCAAAACAGCTGGAGGGCCAAATTTGGCCATGCCTGAGCTGAAGAGTTACTTTGGGTGGGGGGAAATCACCATTTTGGATTAAGAACGGCAGAGTTGAGATCTGTAAACCTAAATAATAAAAATCATTCGTTATCAATAAGAAACAAGTAAAAAAACATCTCTAACCAAAGAAAAGATCTCTATATGGAGTGTGAGAATCTAGTATTCATTCATTTTGAAGGATATTCAGCCGTGGTGCCAGTTGGGTTAACAAATCTTAAGGCACTTAGAAGATTCCCACTGCCTCTTCTCGCTCCCCTTGCCTTTTGCTAGAGCTGATAGTCCCTAATGAACAAACACTAAAATCTGGCATATGCAAAGATGCAGAAAAAGTAAACTTCACAACAGGTCATGGTCATTAATTTCTCTTCCCAAGGACTCATTTCAGGCCTGGCTTTCCCTCATTTGCAACAATTACAGCTTTCCAAAACACAAGGGACTCCCCCAAAGCATGTTTTGCCTTCTTTCCAATTAGAGAAAGAAGCAACAGCAGGCTTTGTTGTTACTAATTACAGCTTCAGCACGGCGCAGTATTTCTTTCCTGGTAACCAAAACCATTATTAGGGAGATATTTCCCCTAAGCTGCACTTTCGATAGATTCTGGGGGATAACTACACCACCCAGAAACCCTATAGATTTTCAAAAACAGAATACTCAGAATATGAAGGCCTTGTAAATCTACATGCAGCCGCTGGGAGAGATCATCAGGGGGTTTGGGCTGGGTGTCCATCAATATGCAGATGATACCCAGCTCTACCTCTCTTTCAAATCAGAACCAGTGAAGGCGGTGAAGGTCCTGCGTGAGTGTCTGGAGGCGGTTGGAGGTTGGATGGCGGCTAACAGATTGAGATTGAATCCTGACAAGACAGAAGTACTGTTTTTGGGGGACAGGAGATGGGCAGGTGTGGAGGATTCCCTGGTCCTGAATGGGGTAACTGTGCCCCTGAAGGACCAGGTGCGCAGCCTGGGAGTCATTTTGGACTCACAGCTGTCCATGGAGGCACAGGTCAAATCTGTGTCCAGGGCAGCTGTTTACCAGCTCCATCTGGTACGTAGGCTGAGACCCTATCTGCCTGCAGACTGTCTCGCCAGAGTGGTGCATGCTCTGGTTATCTCCCGCTTGGACTACTGCAATGCGCTCTATGTGGGGCTACCTTTGAAGGTAAGGTGACCCGGAAACTACAAGTAATCCAGAATGCGGCAGCCAGACTGGTGACTGGGAGCGGCCGCCGGGACCATATAACACTGGTCTTGAAAGACCTACATTGGCTCCCAGTACGTTTCCGAGCACAATTCAAAGTGTTGGTGGTGACCTTTAAAGCCCTAAACGGCCTCGGTCCAGTATACCTGAAGGAGCGCCTCCACCCCCATCGTTTTACCCAGACACTGAGGTCCAGCGCCGAGGGCCTTCTGGCGGTTCCCTCATTGCGAGAAGCGAAGTTACAGGGAACCAGGCGGAGGGCCTTCTCGGTAGTGGTGCCCTCCCTGTGGAACGCCCTCCCACCAGATGTCAAAGAGAACAACAACTACCAGACTTTTAGAAGACATCTGAAGGCAGCCCTGTTTAGGGAAGCTTTTAATGTTTGATGTATTGCAGTGTTTTAGTATTTTTTTGGAAGCTGCCCAGAGTGACTGGGGAAGCCCAGCCAGATGGGCGGGGTATAAATAAATTATTATTATTATTATTATTATTATTATTATTATTATTATTATTATTATTGATGCACTAAAAAGACTAGTTCAAAAAAGCTATTAATTTACTATGGAAATCAGTGGATTAGGAAGTATCCTTTTTTAAAAACAAAAAGTTATGTCCCCTACTTTTTTTCTCAAGACACACACACAAGGAGCCCCCAGTGGCACAATGGGTTGGGGTGCTTTGCTGTTAAAACCAGAAAGTTTTTGGTTTGAGCCCATCCGGGGACGGCTGTGAGGAGGATTCCTGGACTGCAGTGGGGTTGGACTAGATGACCCTTGGGTCCCTTTCTACAATTCTATGATTCTAAGGTGGTTTGCAACAAATACTGAACAAGTTCCTCATAATGTACAACAGGATTAAAAACCAAAACCTTTCCACATGGAGAACAAGTTCAAAAAGTGTAACAAGATCCCCCCCCCCAGAGGACCAGAGAACTATATTGATTACCAGAATATCAGAATGTCCCAGATCCTTGTCCCTTGAAGTTAGAAATGTAATTAAAATAATGAGGGACAGCTGCAAGGGTGGTGAACACAGAGGCCCCAGTCGTAACTATGATGTGCAATAATTACCTACAAACGAAGCAAACGCAAACTGTTTGCAGTTTGGTAATTTTCCTGATTATGGTCATGGATTAAATATAGGGTTCTGAGTGTGCATTTGCTGCATAGGTTTATATATTGTGATCAGTTATTGAGATGGATGAACAGAAAGCATCCTTTTTTATTAGTTTCACATTTATGTCTGATCTCTAATTCAGGCCATGGAAAGGGTTCTAGCTTAGCCTTTCTGCTTCCTTTTCTTTCTAGGTTCAGAGACATTTTGTTCATTCTGGTAGAGCATGCTAACATGCAACCCATTCGCCTCATATGCTGACTGAAGTGTTACCGTCTCAAAAAGGCTTTTATAAACTGCCACGCTCACGTCTAAACAGGGGTTTTGAATCCAGGACTCCAAAAGAAACAGCTGGGCCACTGAACTACATGGGATAATGTATATAATAAATCTAGCTCAAGATCCCCAAGCAGTAAGTTCAGCCACCACCCTTCAAAAAATATAATAAGACAATTATATAGATTGTATGTGCACACATACGGAGGTGGCGCTGGAAATTCTGCATTACAGTTTCTATCCTAGCAATTTGGTCTATCCTCTTGTGCTTTCAGCATTTGGTGTCCATTCCAAAGCTATTTTGGGTGCAGCTGTTGCTGTTAGCACATGCTGCTGGCTGCCATCTGTTTCTCCTTTTCGCTTCAGTCACGTCCAGCTCCAACGCTCTCCTTCCCCGGGATCAGCTCTCATTGTCATCTTTAAGGGGGGCACTTAAGTATTCAGCTCACTGCGAAGCATGCCCTTCAAACAAGGAGATTCTCCCAAATAAGCAATCCTAAACTAACTAAGCTATCGGAAAAACAGTGAGCATAATTCAAAGCTATATATTTCGGCCATCGTTCACAATCTTTTATTTTCCAGAGATGTGTTCTGTTCTTTCCATTCTTGCACTGTCGCAGTGCTGCCTACAAAATCTAGTCCCTTTAAAATATCTGATATACATTGGTACCTCGGTTTAAGAACAGTCCTGCTTACGAACTATCCGGTTTACGAACTCTGCAAAACCCAAAGTAGTGTCCCGGTTTGTGAACTTTACCTTGGTCTAAGAATGGAATCTGAATGGTGGAAGGGCACCGGCAACGGAAGGCCTCATTAGGGAAAGTGCACCTCGGTTTAAGAACGGATTCGGTTTAAGAACGGACTTCAGGAATGGATTAAGTTTGTAAACCGAGGTACCACTGTATTAGTTGCCCTGCAATGCATTGTACAGTGGTACCTCGAGTTACAGACACTTCAGGTTACAGATGCTTCAGGTTACAGACTCCGCTAACCCAGAAATAGTACCTCAGGTTAAGAACTTTACCTCAGGATGAGAACAGAAATCATGTGGTGGCGGCACAGCAAGCCCCATTAGCTAAAGTGGTACCTCAGGTTAAGAACAGTTTCAGGTTAAGAACGGACCTCCAGAACGAATTAAGTTCTTAACCCGAGGTACCACCGTATAGTCCTGGGTTTCCAATGCAGTGCGCACAAATGCCAGGGCATCTGCTAAAGGGCTGCCCTGGTGCTCATCAGGCTATTTCTCCCCTCTGCACCAAATCAGCAAAAAAAAAAAAAAAACAGCAAAAAAGCCACCCACCCCTTTAAAATGGCCTCCCAGCGCAGTTCCTCCAGTCACTTGTAGGTCCTTGCTAGAGCCTCTGTTGCACATGTCTGCTTCCATCTGATTAGATGGCAGCAGGCTTTTGGATTGGTTGGGGGAAAAGGAAGAAAGATGGGTGGTGGTTAAGCTGTGTTAGTATAGGAAGTGCAGCAGAGTGGGAGGAAGGGGGTTGAAAAGAGAACTCATGGAAGGGGAGGCCGGAAAGGTAGAAGAAGCCAGAACTAGGGGAGGAGGGCAGAAAATAGGGCTAGTGTTGGGCTAAAAGGAAAGCACAGAAGGGAGAATAGGAAAGGGAGACGCCAGAGCCAGAGCAGAACTGGGTGCCTTTCATTTTCTTGGGCAATATTTGCATTCTTTGAAATGGAATTACAGTTTGCGGTAGAAAAATATGGGATTAAAAGAGTGTTTGGCGCTCAGTTCCCCACATCCACCTTATACTCAAGTTATTGAGCAAGTTACTTGTTCTTTTTCATTAAGCCATGATCCCACGGTGGCCATTTTGTGGTGGTGTCCAGAACAGGTGCCCCCCCCAAAAAAAAATTTCTAAGAAAGTTGGTGAGCCCCAATATACTCCATACAAAATATGCTGCAGAAAATATGGACTATCCCGTCATGCCAGTGGGCTTTCCCCCACTTTGGTTGCAAACGTTAACAAAATGGGCAAGGAGGTTAAAGTTCTTAGGACGGCATTCATTCAGCCTTTAGGCAGGTTACATTGCCCTTGGAATCCATGGGCTATAGAAATATAAATGTCTCCTGGTATGCTTTGGGTAGGGACGCGGGTGGCGCTGTGGGTTAAACCACAGAGCCTAGGACTTGCCAATCAGAAGGTCGGCAGTTCGAATCCCTGCGACGGGGTGAGCTCCCGTTGCTCGGTCCCTGCTCCTGCCAACCTAGCAGTTCGAAAGCACGTCAAAGTGCAAGTAGATAAATAGGTACCGCTCCGGCAGGAAGGTAAACGGCGTTTCCATGCGCTGCTCTGGTTTGCCAGAAGCGGCTTAGTCCTGCTGGCCACATGACCCGGAAGCTGTATGCCGGCTCCCTTGGCCACTAAAGCAAGATGAGCGCCACAACCCCAGAGTCGTCCGCGACTGGACCTAATGGTCAGGGGTCCCTTTACCTTTTTATGCTTTGGGTACAATTCACTGAGAACAATGGCTGCCCACCCTCCATTTCAATCAACTAATCTGTGAGGTAGAAGAGGTAGAATCAAATGCCCTTGAATCCTAATTTCATTTGTCAGTTTAGCAATGTGTCTCGCTTGTTAATTGTTGTACCTCTTGTCATTTCCCATCTCCTTTAAAAGCCAAGACAGCATTTCTTTCTCCTAACAATACCTACTTACGTCTCTGCAAATGCTCCGAGATCAGCACCTTGTTGAGAAACACAAGGCAGGTGCTTCAGAAATAGTGTCATTATGACTGTAGCTGCAAAATGCTAATCACTAAGCCACAAGTACAGTTTGTTAGCCACATAATTTGCTGATTAAAGATGGAAGAGCAAAACTGACAAACAACTTCTGATGCATTCTTCCCGTCAACAGGAAGTCACTAATATCTATGCTGCTGCCAAAAGATCAGAGTGTCCTTTAAATATATATATTTGAGCTCTTTTCAAGTGAGTCACTCAGTGATGTCATTTCAGCAAAGTACTCTCAGAAAGAGCAACAAAGAGTCCTCGTGTGAGAAGCCAGAGGCAGACCATACAGGTATGGCATATATACACCTGTCTCTAACAGGTGAAAGGCCTCCCTTAGGTGACCAGCCTCCAAGGGCCAAACAAGACACAATGGACGATGCCTTTGTCCCTGCTCTGTGGACACAGCCAGTGGTGGCACCTGATATTTAAACTCAAAAAGTGTGCCCTCCTCTGCCATTATATTCGGGTACTTCTCATGCCAGCCCAGCTTATATCTTGCTTTGGACAAGTGTATCACTGAGAAAAGTACCCAAAGCAATAGAGTGTGGCAAGGTAAGGCACAGGAGGGGGCAGGTTTGTTGCTTTATTTATTTAACAACTGACTACCTTGTCTTTGGTGTGTCTGTGGTTAAACCACAGAGCCTAGGACTTGCCAATCAGAAGGTCGGAGGTTCGAATCCCCGCAACGGGGTGAGCTCCCATTGCTCGGTCCCTGCTCCTGCCAACCTAGCAGTTCGAAAGCACGTCAAAGTGTAAGTAGATAAATAGGTACTGCTCTGGCGGGAAGGTAAACGGCGTTTCCGTGTGCTGCTCTGGTTCGCCAGAAGCGGCTTAGTCATGCTGGCCACATGACCTGGAAGCTGTACGCCAGCTCCCTCGGCCAATAAAGCGAGGTGAGCGTCGCATCCCCAGAGTTGGCCACGACTGGACCTAATGGTCATGGGTCCCTTTACCTTTACCTTGTCTTTCAGGGCATGCTTCTGGGATAGATCTCCCCTCACCCAGGCACAAAACGTGCTGCTAAAAAACAGAGGTCTGCTCACTCTGTACATAAATGGAACAAACATGGGAACAAACAAATGCAATTGCCGTCCCCAACCACTGTGTTCCATTTGGCCCTTGTCTGTAGGCAATGAATGAACACAGGCATGAGAATGAACAAGTCAGGACTGCCTCTGCTGGTCAAACAGGAAGATTATAGTACTCTGCAATGGAATGCAGTTTCTCATGGAAATTTAGCTTCGAAAGCTACATTGCTTGTTCTACTCATACAGCTTACCAAGCTTAGTAGCTCCCTCTGGTGGATAGTCAGGAAATTGACCCTCCGAAGGAACACTCACGGTGCGCCGCAGGCAACGCCCTTTGGAAGGCTCTGATGCCTGATCCTGCCCTCCTTCCACAGCCATCTGCACATGAAAAAGACACAGGCAGGTTATAAATTTCTTTTTTTCAACATAAATTGCTGGAAGCAATAAAGAACTTTTCCTGCCCAGAATTAATGCCTAAATTCCATAGCACTGGTTGTCAAAACTGAGGGCTATTTAGATGATATCTGGACACATCTGCAACCTAGTTTTTTATTTGAAACCGTGCATGGCAAAAGGAAGCAAGCATCACAATTCCACAGACAATGCAGTTTAAAGGTCCAAAGAAATCCTGTATTTCTCTGTTGCAGCAAAAACAAAAAGGGAATTGGTGCAGCATAGAGACTAATACTTTTTATCACAGCACAAACTTTTGTGGAGCAAAGTTCACTTTGTCAGATGTGCAATGCATCAAGTTATCGTTTCCAACTGTGTCTCAAAAAACTCTCCCAACTTTCTCCAATGCCCCCAGGGTTCCCCGCGCTCCTGCTACGAAACTGAATATATTAGAAAATGAAATAGGCAGGTGTAAGCCACTCTGTGGGTCAAAGCATCCCAGTGCCAGGGATGAAATCTGGGACCTTGTCTCTCTGACCAAGGGATGGTCTCTTTTGTAACAGAGTTATAAATTGCCCCAAGTGTACTTTCTGCTAACAAAGAGCTAGAGTGAAAGCAGAGAAAGACACTGCAACAGGCATATTGTAATTTTGGGTGGGTGGGAAATGGGGACAGATGCTCAGCCAGGGGCACACAACCACCACCAATATGTTGACATATATGGATTTGTTACATGTTCTCTCACATTAGCTGAAGTTTTCCAGACTGAAATTCACACTTTCAGCTCCGCTTTCTGCCCAGCTCCCATGATTGTTCTCCAGTTCCTTAGACATGGAGTCCTACAAGCATAGTTATGTGTCTACAGACTCAGTTGGGGGGGAGGGATAAAAAAAATAAATGTCCACTCTTCCTCCTTTAGGCATTGGAACAAATCATGCAATGCACTAAGAAAGATTTGGACAGCAAATTTCATCGGGCCAAGTATTTGTAAAACCAAGATCTGCAAGGTCATAAACCAGGAGTGGCACGCCTAAATTATGCAGTATCGCTGCTTGCCCCTCTTCCTTCTCATCAATCCTCTATTGTCAGCACAAGCATGCCTTGTTCCTAAGTTTCTGTTTTCAAGAAAAGAGACTTCACCCTCCCAGAAGCTCCAAGCCAGCTGATGGAGCAGTTCTGGTTGCCCAGCGCAGAAATTCCACTTGGCCCTGTCAATTATTCATCCCCTGCACTTGGAGTTTTTGCTGATATTTCCTTTCCAGCTGAACACTCTCATGACCGTGTCTGCAATTACCTTTTAAGATATGGCTAGGACTCAGCATACTATCTCTCTATCCAGACACATCTAGAGAGATATATAAAGTTTCTCATATTCGTGTATGTTCTCAATATTTTTGAAAGTTACTGGCTAGATTCCTTTTTCATTTGTAAAGTTTCTTTTTAAGCATTACATGGACGAGGCATCCATCTCTTTATGCCCGGTGTGGGAAACCTTTCTCAGCCCAAGAGAAGCTTCAAGGTGGGTAGAGCCTGAGCCAAACATGGGTGTCATAGCTGTCAACTTACAGATTTGAAAATAAGGGACCAGCAGCCTTGAAAATAAGGGATCAGCAGCCAAAATAAGGGATTTTGCGAGCACAGGTATGTTCAACTTCTGAGCCCCTCCGAGCCAAAGGCAGAAAGCCCAGCCAGCAGCCAAACAAAGCCTCAAGCGGTGTTTCCCACAGCGCAGCAACCCAGCAAAGGGGATGCACCAAGGGAAACCACCGTCACCTCTCCGCTGGGAAGCGCTGAGCAAAGGCGATGCAGCCGATTTGATTGGCACAAGGCATGCAAGCTCCACCCCCCAGTCGTTCTTAGACTCCTTATTGGGTGAGCAACGCAGCCAAGCAACACAGTTGGAGCCTCCCTGGCCGGCAGGGAAGGAGAGAGAGGAGCTGCTTCCTTTGAAACCCGGGAAATTTAAGGGACATCATCAATAAGGGACAGCAGCGGCACACAGCGCTGGGATAAGGGACTTTCCCACCAAATAAGGGACGGTTGACATCTATGATGGGCGTGGCCAGAGGAAAAGTAGGTGGAGCAAAGGATGCAAAACCCTTGCCTTTTCACAGGAGACCACGTTCCAGCAGACAAAAAAGGTCCACACCCACAAACACCCACCTACCCCTGACATTATCACACTCCTTAAGGACATAGCCAAGCCAGGCAAAAGCACTCAAGGAGGGTATGGAGCAGGGCTGGTGGAAGTTGGGGCTTGGCCAGAGCCTGCTTTACGCTCCCTCCGGAAAATTTAATGCAGAAGTCCATTGTCCTCTTACATATCTGAATAGTAACTGGATGTCCAGTGAACCCCGTATGGCTTATAGCTTACCAATAACCACCTCTTACCTATTCCTCTCTAGTGACCTAAGTTTTTAACTGCCAACCTTCTCGAAGCTGCTGAAAGAAGAGTGGTCCGAGTCTTTTTGTAACATGCTGATGGGAGACAAAGAGGGATAACTTGGCTGGAAAGGGGAATAACTTGGCCATAGAACAGCCACACGTGTTTTGAGAAGAGAACTGGCCTTTCTGCTATTCTGATCTACAGGTAAGTTTGCTTTGGCTATATGTGCCAGAAGTACCATATTTTTCGCTCTATAAGACACACCAGACCACAAGACGCACCTAGTTTTTGGAGGAGGAAAACAAGAAAAAAAATATTCTGAATCTCAGAAGCCAGAACAGCAAGAAGGATCGCTGCGCAGTGAAAGCAGCAATCCCTCTTGCTGTTCTGGCTTCTGGAATAGCTGCGCAGCCTGCATTCACTCCATAAGACGCACACACATTTCCCCTTACTTTTTAGAAGGGAAAAGCGAGTCTTATAGAGCAAAAAATATGGTAATTCCCCAAGTGAGAAATCCTCGGCAAATGGTTTAGATAAAGCATAGAATTGTAGAGTTAAAAGGGACCCTGAGGCTCATCTGGTCCCATCCCTTAAATGCATGAATATGCAGTTGTCCCATAGGGGATTAAACCTGCAACCTTGAATTATCAGCACCATATATCAACTCCTTTTCAGGATTCCCTGGTTCGTAAGTGGTATGCTCTTTCTAGGTGGCTGAAATAGTCAGATCTTACCTTTAGAACTACACTTAGTGCTAGTTTTATTGCTGGTATGATATAATGTGCTAGAGTGCAGGGATGAGATATGGCAGATGGGAGAGTCAAGATCCTGCTCTGGAGCTTCAGGGCAAGTTAGTCTCCAAGCCAATCCTATCTCATAGTGACATGAGTTTAATTCCTGCTCTGAGATTCTTGTAGAAAGGGCAGAATGCCGACATAACAGACAGACTGATCTATTTTTTAAAATTGATTTTTATTGAAATTTTCAAATATACATTTCCATCACTGAATATCCACCACTATAATTGTACATCCATCAACTTCCCTCCTTCCCCTTCCGTGGTTCTTTGAATTTCCCCATAATTTCTGCATATTCTAACAAAAAATCCATTTAATTTAGTCCCCCCGTTATATCTCTTTATTATATGTTATACAGTGGTACCTTGGGTTATGTTACCTTCGGGTAACGTAATTTCGGATTGCGAACGCGGCAAACCTGGAAGTGTATACTTCCGGCTTTTGCCGCGCATGCGTGCGCTGAAGTGCTTTGTGTGTGTGCAGAAGTGCTCCGACCATAATGCTGTAAAGATGGAGATGAAGTTAACAACAGCTGGTTCCTTCAGATGGAGGATGAATGACACCTTATTTAGAGATGAAGAGGTCTATAAAAAGGCCCAAAAAACTTTGAGAGACTATTTCGAAATAAATTTAAAAACAGATGTTGAAAAAAGAGTAATCTGGGACGCAAGTAAAGCTGTTATGCGAGTGCTTTGTGTGTGTGCAGAAGTGCTCTAACGCACCGTGCGCGTGCGCAGAAGTGGCACCTCTGGATATGGAATTTCCGGGGTAAGTACGGACCCCCGGGGCGAATTAAGTTCATATCCAGAAGGTCCACTCTATTGCTGAATTTACCTTAATCCTGCTAGTGTTTTCACCTGCTTACAATTATTTTCCAAATATTCCACACAAAAAATCCACTCCTCTTTATATATTTGATCTTCTTGCTCTTTTATTCTTGGTATGAGTTTTCGTGTGCATGCACACTTCTTCAGATACACTGA
The DNA here is from genome assembly GCF_965112155.1 of Podarcis liolepis. Classification (NCBI taxonomy): domain Eukaryota; kingdom Metazoa; phylum Chordata; class Lepidosauria; order Squamata; family Lacertidae; genus Podarcis; species Podarcis liolepis. The sequence goes on along the minus strand of NC_139559.1, from coordinate 95,311,617 downwards.
AGAAGAAGTGTATCTGAAGAAGTGTGCATGCACACGAAAGCTCATACCAAGAACTAACTTAGTTGGTCTTTAAGGTGCTACTGGAAGGAATTTTTTTATTTTGACTATGGCAGACCAACACGGCTACCTATCTACTACTCTTTTATTCTGTTAGTTAGGCCTGCAGATTCTATCATTTGAAGCTGCCATTCTTCCTTCTTAGGAAGCTCTCTCACCTTCCACTTTTGGGCTAACAAAATCTGAGCTGCTGTAGTTGTGTACATAAATAAAAAACAAACAAACAGACTGATCTAGTGCCAAGCAGAAAATTGAAGAGGAACATACAGTCCCCAGTCTCTAAATATGGTAAGTTAAAGAACAGAATTAGTAATTTTTTCTTAAAGGATTCCAAATGGGAGAGATGTAAAGGGGGGGAGGAGAACAACAACTTGTAGTAACAGTGATGTAATGGACACTATCCAATAGGTTCCAGTCACACCCATTACTCAATGCAAGTACCATATTTACTTGCTGTATAGCAGGCATGTCCAACAGGTTGATCGCGATCTACTGGGTCGATCCTGGGACGCCCTGCTACTCAACCCCACAAAAAAAAAGCTGAACAACTTTGGCGCCCGAAAAAAGCTCTGGTCAATCCTCCAATGACAATGGGTAGATCACTGTCATTATTTTTACACTGTGAGTAGATCGTAGTCTCTTGGGAGCTGGACATGCCTGCTGTACAGCAACAACTAGCTATGAGCAGGGTGTTGGTAGAAAGGGCATTTTCATAACAATAAGTCATTGTTGTCTGAGTGCTGGGATAATGCAATGCCCTGTCAACAGAAGGGCCACCTTGCAAAAAGAGGCATTCAGATCTCATGCAAGTGTTGAGTAACATCTGCACAAAAATAAAAGCCTGTTGTCAGGGAAGGCCCATAAACCTCAGTTCTTATCAGAAGAATTTATCATACGCTAGCAAAGTCTTCAGCTGATTCTAGCACTTCCAACAAAAGGACTGATTCACATCCTTCTGGCACAGCAGCTGAAACAAACACCCAGTTATATCACTCAAGTTTTAAAGAAACTTCCCAATAATTGTTTTGAATGTAATTATATTCACAATTCTGCCCACTTAAAAATGCACTTTCCCCCTCTCCCGCTTGTAGGAAGGATGAGCATCTCTGTGGTTAGGCAACTTTCTCAGATTTTTTTTTGGTATATAGATCACAAGACATCACACGGAACTTAATCATAACTCATCTCTACTATGTTATGAGAGAAGATGATTTTGTTGTATTTACTGCATGTTTAAAATGTGATGTGAGAAATCACCGTGAACAACCATAAACTGTGTGGGTGGGTTCAAAATGTGCATGCTTATGCCAACCCATCACATTTACCTATGCCTGAAAGGTAGACCGAAAAATACTCAGTAGTGGCAAATCAGTGCCTTAACATTTATATGCTACTTCTGAATACTCAAAGTGGTTTACACATTTATCACAGAGCGAGTGGGTCTGAGGGAGAGTTAGCTTGTCTAAGGCAGCCCAGGGAGTCCACAGCTCTTGAGCTTAGACCAGGCTTCCTCATCCTTGGCCCTCCAGATGTTTTTGGCCTACAACTCCCGTGATCCCTAGCTAGCAGGACCAGTGGTCAGGGATGATGGGAATTGTAGTCCAAAACATCTGGAGGGCCGAGGTTGAGGAAGCCTGGCTTAGACTCAGCCATTGTGCTACGCGGGTTCTGTGGTTATCTTCCAGCATGAGACTGTGTAATTAAAAATTATGAGTCTCTCAACTCACCTGCAGTCCTGTATGGTAATTACTTTACTAGTAATTACTAGATTGACCAGCTGACCTAAAAATCCAGATTAGGTTTGGGAGGCGGGGGTGTGTGTGTGTGTGTGCTTGCATTTTTAGGTGAATTGCCAAGAAAGCAAGGGCAACACAGGATTTTCTTCAGTTGAATACTTTAGGTCAGGGGTGGGGAAGCTTTCTGACTCCATGGGCCAGATCCTTATCAGGATGCACCACATTTTACCTGTGTGTGGTCTTGCTTGGGAACTGTAGCACAAGGTGGTTGTGGAAGTGCCGAGCATATGGCTAGCAAAGCGCTTATTTCCCCTCTCCCCTGGGGGTGTGTTAAAAACAGGCTTATTCTTGGGGCTGAGGGTGCATGTTCCGGGCTGGGTTCAACCTTCACTCTTCAGCTGTCAAAAAGGAGTTAAATCCTGCTGCACTGGCAACGCACGCCTGTTCCCAACAGGGGACAGGCATGAACAACCGAAGTAAGTACACCGTTTCCTCACAATAAAAAAATTCCTTCCAGTAGCACCTTAAAGACCAACTAAGTTAGTTCTTGGTATGAGCTTTCGTGTGCATGCACACGAAAGCTCATACCAAGAACTAACTTAGTTGGTCTTTAAGGTGCTACCTTTCCTCACAAGTATCAGATGGGGAGAGGAGCAGCCTC